>NC_072739.1:91533191-92168654 GCF_026930045.1 Uloborus diversus | reverse complement strand
GTCTAACACAACGCAAAACAGCTTGACAACTATTGATATCTGCTGGCATTTCATCAATATTAGACAAATGCCATATTAGGGACAAAGATGCTGCTCGTTTATTAACAGCCTATGTAGATGCAGTAAATTTAAATCCAAATAACCTTATGATCAATCGTACATCCCTTAAGAGAGCAAGAGAAAATCTTCGAGAGGTAAAATCAGATTTCATGAATTTAAATTTAGATTTTTTAGTTATTCCCTGGGATACAAAGCTACATCCAGATGTAACTGAAAAAAAAAAAAAGCCGATAGGCTTAGCATGATAGCTTTAGGTCCCAATGTTGAACAGTTACTCAGAATTTCTGAGATATTTCTTCAGTTGTATATGATATCTTAGATGATTGCTCTTGATTGCTAAGTGTTCAAGTTGTTTGTGTTGATACAACGGCTTACAATATCGGCCGTATAAATTGTGCATGTAATTTTTTAGAGCAAAAGCTGAACGGTGATATATTGCATTTGTATTGCTATCATCAGGCACTTGAAATCGTACTGCAGAGTGTCTTTAAAGAAGTTCTTGCCTTTCTTAGTTCTAGACTCGATATTCCATTATTTAAGCGCTTTAAAATTCAAAAAGTACACATACCACTTAAATTCTAAAAGAAGAATTTGATGACATATTATTGTTCGTAGAAAGCGGAATTAAGAAATATTACAGAGAATTCTCATAACGTGTAATAATATTGCTTGGTGAAGTCCTCCCTCCTACAGGGATATGTTTTCGGCAACCTGGAGCTTATCTGTGAGCCAGATGGGTGGCAAAAGGAATTTATTGTTTGAATATTTATATATTTAGGAAACAATTTAAATTGACCTTACATGAAGAGAATGCCCGTAAATGCTGTTTTACAGTTAAATGTTTTATGAAGATATAGTTTTTCGCAGCAACCCATTCTAGGCCTTTTAAATTAATATAAAGTCCAGTGTCTAAAAACCTGCAGCGTACAAAATGATGACAAACATGCAGCAGAAGCAGTGATTGAAAAATTCATAAATCAATTATGGTACTTAGGGGATGAACTAGTAGCTTTGTCCGTATTGGATGAAGGAATTAACTTTGAAGATAGGAAAAGACTACTTCAAAAAAAAAAAAAAAAAAAAAATGCTTGCTGAATAGGAAGACGTGTCTGATGACTGTATAAAAATTTCAGATAACAGTAGATGATTTGGAATATTTTCTTAGTAAAGTTCTTCCTCTTTATAAAATCAATTACAAGTCAATAAAACTGTTTGATAAGTTACAAACACCAAAAGATGTTTTCTTATTTGATCCTGATTCATGGCAAAATGAAGGAAGCTATTTAAAGGGAGGAGATATCGTTAAAACGCTGAAAGTTGTGAATGATACAATTGAAAGAGGAGCACAATTAATCGAAGAATTTCACAATCAATTTACCAAATATGAGTCACAAAAGCAATTTAGTATTTCACAGACAGTCCAAGACTATCGGGAAAAAATGCATACGATTGAGATACATTGAGAAAAGCGTACAATTAAGGTCAAGTTTCTAAAGCACTATTTCATTCTTATTCAATGTAAAATCTTTAGACGATATGAAGTAGTTAAAAAGATTAATTTTAGTGCTACCTCGCTGTAAAAATATTTTGCAAACGTAGGAGGAACGATGTACGGGGTCTGAAGTAAAAACTCGAAGATTTGTGGGAAAATTATCAAAAGTGTTAAAGTTCCACGTCCTAGGGGCACGTGTTATTATTGACCGATCGAGTTCAAATTTTGCACCGATTACTTTTTATTGTATTGTCACAAAACTAGGGGGCGTCACTTGTTGAATTCCTAAAAAAAAAAATTTCCCATATAAATAAGGACCACCCTAATATATATATATATATATATATATATATAATATATATATATATATATATATATATATATATATATATATATATATATATATATATATATATATATATATAACTACTATACAACTAAGATATTTGATAGTTTTTTGGTTTGAAGTATACAACAATAAATACGAGCAATGAATGATAACGACCTTTAGAGTGGTTAATATTATGGTGAATTTCAATTAATCATGGGAAAAGTAATATATGTTGGATAGCTAGCTCTCTGTGTTTGGGCATAAATATCTCAAAAATTGCTCGTGTGAAGTGCATCAACTGCTCCAAATATCTGAATGACGGCATAGTAACTAAGCTATTTAATATTTGCTGTATTTGTAACAAGTCTTTTTCAGGAACCTGAAACACACATAGAATTACTCTTGTAAATTACACCAATTTTCCTATGCCTCTCATTTCCGAACTAAAAAATAAGAAAATCATTAAAAGACGTACGGTGATAAAATCATCTGAAGGTGAAACTAATTTTTGACAAATGCCTTTTCATTAGCAACAAACGTTAAACAGTATAAATCAGAAGACCGTGAAGATGAAAGTCAATGAAATGGGCTAAAATTAAAAGCACAATAGGCATGAGCTGCTGTATAATTATCACTCATACATCAAGAAATTTTTAATGACTGGTTTCTTTTAATGGCTAGTAAAAATCAGTTCGTATACCTTGAAATTGATTCGTCTTTTCGAAACATCTTAAGGGAATCGGAGTAATCAAGCTACTACGTGCTTAGTAGCCATCAAAAACTCAGTTTAGTTTATTTTTATGCATTGTTAAACTAAATTCTTCACCTGGGGGTTAAGGGTACTATGTCCAATTTTTAAAAATTGGGATCTAATGCAGCAAAATATTAAAAATCCGGACTATGTGGCGGATCGTCGAATCACAAACGACGTCAATTTTGATGAAACATGGAGTCCTCAAAAATGCAAAATACATGTCATTTATGCAATACCGGATGGATTTTACCAATTTTTTTTTTTTAACGCTAAAAAGCATATTTCCAATAATCGGTCTGGATTTAAGAGATTATACTGTACCTCTCTTCATAGGTATACAGAACTAAGTCCAATTCCTAGTATAGTAAAACCTGTAAAATTGAGCTCTTGTCTAGGTTGATCGCTTTTGACAGGGACGGAATTAGTCCTAATCATATAATATAAACCTGTGTAAGTTGGCCACCTGCATTAAGTTGACCACTAAAGTATTTAAACACAGACAATGGAAAACAGCACTTGCTGCCACACTTCACATGCTGGTTTTGGGGCACAAGGATTTGAAACTCCTGGAAACTTTCTGTTTTTGTGACATTGTGCCCATTATCTCCCTAACAGCGAATTATTTTATCATTCTCGTTTGGCCGAAAATATTTTATTACTTCCGTTGTGCAAATGACGTAGCAATTGCTTGCATGGGAGGAGCGTCTAAAACTTTAGAGGTGCACCATGTTTTATTCATGATTATTTTGAGACAAATAAAAGGCCTATCAGAAGGTAAGGGAGAGCATCTTAAAAAATTAGCTAGATGTTAAGCTTTCAATCTGTGAGAATTTTTTACGGCATATGGTTAGGAAAGATATTTTCTAAGCAAACGGGCAATGAGCGAGCTGGCGAAAAAACGAAAGTGAAGAGCTTTTTAATGTCATATCAATTTTTTTTTTGAGAAAAGTTACCGCCCGTCTTCTCAAGTGGTCAGAGGAGTCTGACTACGATGGTCCCGAGTTCGGGCATGGGTGTACTTTCTCTCTCCAGTTCTAGTCTTTCCTTTGTGTGACTGTGTTGTTATGCTGTGAATGGTTACCTACCCTATAAAGTGGTCCTTATGGCACGTGAGTGTTGTGGAAGTTGGACTTCATACCAAACTACAGTGCAGTTGGAAAAGTGAAGCAGCGCACCCCAAATTGCCAGAGTAGATGGCATAAGACAATAACAACAACAAGGGAAAAGTTAATTTTAACGATAGACTAAATGATACGAAGTTTATTTGCCATCAGAGAAAGGACGAAATACTATTTCTAGTTTAGTACAACGGTGTTCTATACATTCTACGAAATACCAACTTTTGTATACTACGAACATTTGTATACTGTGACAGTTGTACTACGAACTATGTACCACGAACATAAAATTAAACATCGATGAATAATCGTGGGTTAAGAAATTTTCAATGATGACAGACAGTTTCATTTCATCTGCGAACTGACGATTAGTATTCCATTTTAGCAGAATGGCGCTCGTAATAAGTTTCATATAAGCATGTGGATAATACTATAGCTAGTACTTTGGTATTCTTCGAACATTTGTACACTACGATCTACTTTAACATACTACGAATATTAAGGTGAATATAAATTAATCGTGGGAAAGGGAACTTTTATAGGCTACAGAAAAAAACCCATCCAGTTTTCTAGCCAGTAGAAAATGGGGGAAAGTCTTTTAGTTTCGTAGTATGTTAGCACACTACGAACCCATCACGTACTTATCACTGAAAGAATACGTTTAAATGGTAATGCAAATCACATTCAGTTAGCAAGTCAACAGCAAAACTAGACAGTAGCTTTTAATTTAAGTATAGAATGGTTTTGGTGCTATGTCATCATTTTAAAGTTGATGTAAGTCATTTGTATCAGATAGGTTGGCTATAGACGCCAAAGAACCTATACCATTCTTACTGCATTTACGTTCTAAATTTCCAAATATTTAAGTTCTATTCAAAAAATTGAGTCCTTAATGCAAATTATATTGCTGCCTTTTTTCTGATAAACTCATAGTTCAAGTTTGCTATAACCTGCTAAATACAAGCAAATCAACCAATTGCTACTAAGTTACAAACAAGTCAATTTAACCGCCTATTACGGTAATTGATACAGGACAGAAATCCACAAATAGAACATCAACAGGAGGTGCCACATTTGCACATAATGCTACCAAGTGGTTCGTTCCAACACAGAGATTATTTTTTTCAAGGAAGATTGATTCAGTAGTTCCATCTTTGACACATCGATCGATATCAATCAAAGGCGCTTCCCTTGAATGTGGAACAGCCCAGAGGGAGGTTGGCTACGTGACTCGATTGAGCTTGCGCGGCAATTATGGCTCGGAATTTTCGCTATGCAGTAAATGGAAATTAGGTTGGAATATGTATCTGGCTTATTTGCGTAATTTTATGAAGCATGCAGAATGTTTAAGAGGAGGAATTTGGAGGGAAACGTTTGAAACAGATGAAAATAGTCTATTTTTCCCTCAGTTTGAGGTTAATAAGGTCTAGATTGGAGCACCTACAGAAACACTACATGTTTTAGTGAACTGATCGTGTCTGAACGCTATGTAATATAAACATGCGAGTTAAGATAAAGTCCTGGAAACACATGAAATAAAGTGAAATCCATAAGAATCTTTAGTAACACTTATGTTCTTTCTAAAATGCCCTAAAAATATAGTGACATAAAATCTAAAAGAAATGCAGCCTTTTGATGCTGTTAATGGGAAATTCTAATCAGAAAATATACAGGGTGTTCCGTTTTAACCTGCAAGACCGCAACCGTTAGTCCTAGATGCATACTTCCTATTGCAAAAATGTTCAAAATCAGATGCAGAGTTAAGATATTGAAAGTTTGAAGCAAAAATAAAAAATGAGTCAAAAAATACAAAATTTAACTTTTTATACGAGCCCTAGGTCCCCTAACTTATGTTTAGAGAAATGATGTTCATTGAAAACTGTTACTGATACGAAAAAATTAGACATTTGTGCGACCAAAACTCAAGGAGATATTCCAGTTTAAAGTTTTAAGGGACCATACAGAAGATAAGTTTGGAATTTATCGCCCTTTCAGAAGAATGACAGGTTGTCAAAGTAAAAAAAAAAAAAAAAAACAAAAAAAAACAAGGTATTTATATTTCTCATTGGTATTTAAAAATTCATGCAAATGTTACGCCATGATACGCAAAAACACACTGCAAAACCTCGATTAAAAAACCACACTCTGCAGATATATAATTTTAAACACTTGTTAACTGCTATATTTTCCCTCAAAAGGCGTTATTGACGGCGAGTGTAAAGTGGTGTAAGTCACAAAACGCTGCGTCTCATATTTCGGGGTAAGAATGCTAACAAGACCATATCTCGGGGAATATTGGTCGTACTAAATTCAAACTTTTTGCATTGGAATTGTTTTTTAATGTAGATTATTTCCCTAAATATAAGTTAGGGGACCTGCGGACCGTATAAAAATTAAAATTTTGTAATTTTTTTTACTCATTTTTATTTTCAAATTTTCAATATCTTAACTCTGCATCTGATTTTGAACATTTTTGCAGTTGGAAGTATGCATCTAGGAATAACGGTTGCGAAAATAGAGGTCTTGCAGGTTAAAACGGAACACCCTGTATAGTTGATACAGTAAAATTGCTTGCCATTTTCAATTTTTTAGATGTCTCATATGACCAAAAACCAATTATCGAGTAGTGCCAACCAATTATAAGAAAGTAAAAGAAAAAATATGTTCAATACCGGGGGCTCCCAAAGTGGGTGCCAAGGCATCCTGGGGTGCCGCAGAGAGAGAAGCAAGATTGCCGCGAAGTGTCCACGTTTTCAATGTCTACATAAAAGAAACGGGCTATGGTGCAGCGAGAAGATTCTAATTCTTTAAAGGGTGCCGCAATCGTAAAAGCGTGGGAACCCCTGTTGTACACAATGGATAAATGCTTCTTTGTGAACTAAAAAGAAGATTACAAATCTGAAGAGCTAGCGACTGTAATCACCATAATATCTAATAGTTATTTATTAAGATCACTCTAAGAATATTTTAAATAAATCAATAAAATTCTAAAAAGTGTATCCGCAACGCATTTACGCAGATTAAGTACAGAGAACCAGTCCAAAATTTAAGTGCACTTTACAATCAATACAGTTATCTACTCTAATCCACGCCGGATAACGTTGCGCCTGATCAAATTTTTCATTACAATTGAATTTAAAAAAAAAGAAAAAAAACACTAGAAATCCCAGTGCTGCACACTCCTTATAAGGTTATGAAATACGTTTTCGACTGTTTCTTTAACAAAAAAAAAAAAAAAAGAAAAGAAAAGAAAAGAAATGGTTACATTGTACGCAGCTCATCGCAACATTTAATTTTTATTTCAATAATTATGAAGTTATCCTTTGGAAGCAATTTTTGAACCTGTTGAAATTGCTCTTACTGCATTGTAATATTCTCTACAATATAATAAATGATAGAAACCTTGTAATATTGTGAAGTACAAAGGGATAATTTTTAAACATTTATAGTTTTTATTTTACTGCATTAAAGTTGCATTAATTTTATTAAAGTTATTTTGCATCCCATTTCTGATTAGCTCAAAATTACCTTCAGTGGCAGGGCAACTTTGAAGCAGGATAATAATAGCTCAACAATTTTGCAAAATTAAGATCTATTAACACATTTAAATTTTCAGAAAACATCTCAGTTTGTTCTGCAGTTGCCATAGAGAGGAATGATTTTATCTCAGCATGGGTAAAGCCCTGTCAGGGCTTTTCTGAGGATGAATTTTGCAATTATTACCTCTTAATTTCGGGGTGCGTCGTAGATCTACCTCCTCGTCGTGCATCCTGGTAACAGATTGTGGCTAAATGATCTACATTTTTGGCATTTGTTGCCCTTTGCCTTCGACAGCGAATTCTAGTAGACCGCTAATGGGAGGCGAGGAGCCGTTTGGTTTTATAGACTTTTTACTGTAGCTGTTTGTTTATTTTTGTATTTGTTCTCTGAGTTTGTTGTTGTCCTTTTTTTCTTTTGTTTTATTTGTTCATCGGCTGTAGCGGTCTTGTAAAATTTGCCATTGGAAAAAAAAAACTTCTTAATTTCGGATAGGTAGGGACTTATGTTTCCTTTCGTTTTACACCAAAAAAGAACTAAAGAAATAACAATGCCAAAGCATTAGCCCTGGATTAGGGGCGGTAACTTTCTACTAATACCCAAATTTTGCATTCAATTTTCGAGTCGAACCGTACCATGCTGCGGTCACTCGCTGGTGAGAAAAAATTCCTATATCTACTAGTTTGTTGGCTCTCTCAGCTTCAGTGAGGGGACATCAGCCTCCAGCTCGGTTATTCACTATTCCAGACTGATGAGTTCTAATAAGAACAACGAAACTGCAGTCTCTGGATGCAATAACCGGACTGCATGGTATATTGCATGTTAAAGTTACCCTAAAAAATTACTGCAATATATTCTAAATCAAAAATATAAACGGAAATCAAACTCCTTTTTTTTTAAAGCAATCACGATTGCTTATTGTTCTTACTTGACAGTTTTGAATTCCTATGATTTTATTTTCCCGCCAGCACCCTCTGCAGCATCACCGTCGACCGGCTCCTCACGATGCTGCTCCTATAGCGAAAACCGTCTCCAGGTTGCGTTCATATCCTACACACACGCGCATACATACACACACACACAAATACATACACACACAAACAAATACATACACCTGCACACATACACTCGCTACACATACACAAACACATACACACACGCATACATACAGACACCTACACATACACACATACACACAACTACCCACATATTCATGCATGCACACAGACACAAACACATATGCCTATACACACATACACATACCCCGTCCCCACGCACACAAACACTCATACACACAACTACCCACACACTCATGCCTGCACACAGACACAAACACACATGCCTACACACACATACACAAACCTCCTACACACAAACACACATACCCCACACACAAGCACACACGCCTACATACACACACACTCGTGATTGCGAAAAACATAATTTGAATTCAAGATGTCAAAATTTAAATTGATTTTTTTTTGTTTTGTTCTTTTCTTTTTTTCTTTTTGAAAATTACTACTAATGCGAATATTTTTATTGACTTCATACCACGTTCCTTATTCAGTTCACATACAGTCAATTTTATTGTCCTATAAACTGCTACTTTCACTACCACGAAACGAGATCATGCGTTGAGGTTTGAAACGCAACAATTCAATTAAAGGCAAAATAACGAAAACCTTTTCCTCCTTTTTAATTTTTTGTTAGATTTAATCTCATACACTTCGTATCTTATCTTCCCAGGTGCTGATTTTCAAAAACAGATTTTAAAAAATTTAGTTTTGAAAACATGACATTTTATTCATAAATTGCCGAAGTCATCAAACTGGAATAAACTTCCAATTTATAGTAGTAAGTAAAAATCGCAAGAACGCAAACAAAAAGGTTCATACTATCAAAATATTTTATAAAAAAACTAAAAACCTTATTGACACTGTATGAAAAAAAATGCTTGAATGTTTTTCGAGTTTTTAACCCTCATTAAATATTTTTCTCTCAACTTCGTTTTACCAAATCAATAAAATTATTTTATTTAAACAGCTACGAATTATTTTTAAAGAGTAAAAGTTCTGTCAAACAAAAATCTATTTCACCCTGAAAGAAAATAAGTTCTGTTTAATTTTTTCCCGCCAAACTAGTACCTGCATTAAAAATTATAAGTAGGAATGTGAAAAGGAAATGGGGATAATTTATTTCATCTTCTTTTTTATCGTCACATTCATGGTCTTTAGGTTAACTATGCCTATCCGTTGCAGTTGTTGAACGCTTAATTACCCATACAATCATCTACTACGAACACGAAAATTCCACTAATGTTTTGTAATTAAATGCATGGCAGCTACGGTTATGACTACAACGATAAAAACTGTAAAATGCTTAATTGCTGCTGAAGTGTTTTAAATTGTTTTTAGCCGTATTTGCAACTCCAGAGCTCGAATACGCTACCTTGCGGTGATTAACAATATTAAAGAAAAAGGTAAAACATTCCATTCCACGTGTTTTCTTTTGGGTAAATTACAGGTTTCAGACAGTTTGTGATGTAATGTAATTTCAGAAGAATAGAAAAGAAAACTTCCTACAAACACGATGAAAAATTACAGTCATTCACTAAGCGTCAAAACAAGTTATAAGTTACGGCATTTGTTTGTTTTACTTTTTTCATCCGCCACTAGACAGTGGCTGCAGCACCCCCTATAGTTGATTGGAGTTGCGAATTTAAAACTGTCCTTTTTGCTTTGATAATTACTTAATTTGTTTCCCAGTAAAAATTTAAAAGAAAAATCGACGAAAAGTAAAACGGTAAAAATTATTTACGTGAGAAAAGTGAAAATTTCTCATAAAAATAATCATTACTAATCTTAAAAAAACCTTAATAAATTGTTAAAAAAAAGAGCTAAAACATTTGAAAGTTGTCTGTTTGACTGAAGAATATGTGTGCCGATTTGTTACGCAATATGTCTTATAACTCCCTTTCCCCTCTAATAACGTTTAAGAAAATAATCCGATTTAAGCTTTTTTGTTTTCAAAATACTTTTGTCAAGCCACATCAGCATCATTTTCGTCTTTTGATTCAAAGTTTTTTTTTTCTTTTTGTGAACAGCTTAGAGAAATATCAGGTTTTGAAATCTTCTTTTGCAACGATTTATAAACTTCGTTCTTCAATTTCTATTATCATTTATATTTCGGTGTAATTGTTTATATATATATATATATATATATATATATATATATATATATATATATATATATATATATATATTGTTTTTATCACTTATATTTTCAATACAAAAGTTTTATTTTTTATTAGGCTTTTATTTCATATTAGAGTTCCAGAACTAAAGTTCTCAGTAATAAACGAATATAAATAAAACAAATATTATTTTTTGAAGTAATGAAAGTAAAAAGGGCTAACTAGAATGAGCGGCAATTCGGAAATACCATGAGCTACTTTTGAGACTACGTTGGTAAATTTTGCATTTCTGCTGTAGAAGATGTGAATCCCGCAATCTTTATCTCCTTTACCAATAATAAAGTGGAAAGTCTCTCTGTCTGGATGTCTGGATGTCGGGCTCTCTGTGACGCGCATAGCGCCTAGACGTTCGGCCGATTTTCATGAAATTTGGCACAAAGTTAGTTTGTAGCATGAGAATGTGCACCTCGAAGCGATTTTTAGAAAATTCGATTTTGTTCTTTTTCTATTCCAATTTTAAGAAAAGTTTACCGAGCAAATCATCACAACGTGGAAGATTAAATTATGAAAATATCATAACGTGGAACCGTAACATTGGCGAGAAAATGAACATAGCAAATTGGTGAGAAATTCGTCATCCATTATTTGTAAATATATAGGCGAACCGAATGACCTTTTAATTTTCAACTACGGCCAAAGCCGTGCGGGTACCACTAGCATAATAAAGTTGTATATTGCCATTTCCAGCAATGAAACTGAAAATGTTTGAAAGTCAGGGCAAAGATTTAGGTACTCCTTTTTGCAAAGGATGCAATCCATGTTTGCTTATCCAAAATCAGACCCCGATCCTTAGCTTCTGCACTAAAATTAAAGTACAAGTTTCAAACTAAAACCTAAATTTATTACTCCACTAAATAAATATGTGGTCATATTTTTAGAAGTTCTATTTTTATTAACTTCATTTATGTTGTAGCATTTTTAATCATTCTTAAAAGTTTTAAAAAGTTTCGTCTATTTAGGTTGTGGTTCTGCAGACCTTGGACATCCCCGTAAAAGATTCTATTATTCATAGGAGAAAAGTTTTGAAAACGCTGCTTAAATGGAAATTATATTTTTCTTTAATCAAAATGGAAACAAGCGGAAGTGGTTCGAAGATTCCTTTTTGTAGAGAAATTTGACCTTAAAAGATTTTTGAGCACTGATTTTTACTTGTTTTTTCAGTTCAGAATTACCTGACTCGGTCAGCAGTTAAAACATTTGATTTCAAAATCTAAGAATGATAGAGAGGAAAATGTTACTAAAAATTCAAAACAACTGCTAAGATTCCGAAAATATTTGTATTTTTCATGCTGCAAAAAATAAAAATAAAATAAATTAAATAAATTAAAAAAATAAATAAATAAATAAAATAAAAAAATAAATTATGTGTGCAAAATGGTTTTAAAAAATATTTACGATTAGTAGAAATAATTTTAAATTACAAGTTACGATATTCAAACAGTTTTGAAGGCTGAAACATCAGCTGCAGCCTGTGGGTCATGACCATGCTCCTATAATTAAACATTTTCATATGAACATTTTATTGCTACCTTCCTCAACCAGCTAAACACCAATACATTTAATACGTCTTTAAAATTGTATTGTAAATGAATTTCATTGAAAGCAATAACATACTTACAATTTTGTATAGGGGAATGTGGGGCAAAGTGAAATGGTTAAGATGATCGAGTTTTTACAAAATGAACAAATCGGAAATTTGCTTTGAAAATTACAGTACATAAGGAAAGAACATTGTATTTTACAATATAACTTGCTTTGAAACAGTATTTTTTATTTTTGGCAATAAATTTGAGTTTTCAAAAAAAAAAAGTGGAAAATTTTCACTTTTTTTTTCATGGGGCAAAGGGAAAAATAAAATATTTTTCTAATGAAATGTTTTCTATTTGATTATAAAACATATTTTTGGTCAAAAGATTCAGTATATAACAGGTTGAATGAATAAATGAAAAGATGATGAAACAAGAAACGAATAATTAAATGAATAAATCAATTGATAGGTATATGAATAAAAATAAATGAGCGAGCAAAAGGATGAATGAATGAGAAAGTAAGTGAATGATGAATAGACAATTACTAAATGAAGGAATGCAAGTGAATTAATTAATAATTGAAAACGTAAGTGATTTAAATTAAGTGATTGAGTGAGTAAATGAACTCACATCCACTTTGTCCCATATGTACTTGACTAGTTGCACAATTTATTTAAATTACAAATAAACTCAAATTAACTAAATTTTTGCTGCATTGAATATTAGGAGGTCTCAATTAATATTTCAAATGATAATAACAAGAACTTTATCATATTATAGTAACAAAAATAGTTTTTGATTTACAATAAAATATTACAATATGACTATCAATTTTTTAAAATTGCTTATATTACCAAATGCTTTAATCTTCAGCGGCATTTTTTTCCTGACTGGAATAGACTACATGTGGTACTACATAGTTAAAATAATACCCGATAGGTAGAGCTAAAAGCAGAGCAAATATTTCACCATTTCACTTTGCCCCATCTTCCACACTATTGTATTTATTTAACGAAAAACAACTTATTTGAAAAGACTGACTTCGTGTGTTTTTTAATATCAATAATCAAAGAAATCTATAATCTGTAAGATTTTAATTATAATATGCTTTTTCTGAAAGATTCTAAACGGCAATTGATTAAGACGTCATTTTTGTTGAAAGCGGACTTCACCAAGAAATGAAGACTAGAAAGGTCGAAATCAAAGGAAAATAATGACAAATGTTTTCTTAGTGAAGGACATTTTTTATCGCGTAATCACGATCGTAATTACATTTGAAAACAATGATTTTGCTTTTTCTTCAAATCCTTTGTTTAAAAATTCTTGCAGTAAATGAGAGTCGTGCTTCTGAATATTTATTTTAAGATTATGATTGAAGAAAATTTCCTTCATGAAAAATAAACTTGCATATTTTGGAGTAATATGCAAAGTAAATTCCAAAACTGAAAACAATCTCAACTTATACATGACACTGAAAAATAATTATGAAATCTATTAAGAAATGCAATCGATTTTTTGCTAAACATTCTTCTCCTTGCGTGATATTACCCAAAGAAAGAGGAAAAATCAATACGCTATCAATCGTCCGAGGCAAAAGTTTAGTTGTTCGGTTTCTTACCTTTCAAGGCAGTCTGCGATAAAAAAATAATTATTATCATTATTTAGAATAGAACAATATTTTCAAGAGCCGAATTTTATAAAAATAAAATTTTTGTAGGCGAATTGTAATGAAAACTAAATAATACAAAAACGAGTTTTGAACCGCTTTAACATTCAGTTAATTTATTTTAGCTATTTAGTAACTGAAAAAAAAACACACACACACACACACACATTCTGTAGATTTCAAGTAAAAACATTGTAGATTTCCGATTGTCGAGATGAACGAAGAGTATTTGTTTTCGTTAAATATTTTAATAAAATATGTTGTCACAGATTAGTACGTACACTGAATATTACTAATGGGGTTGTTTCCTTCAGTCAAAAGTAGTACTTTTTGTCACTGAAATTGATAGAATAAGCGAAAAAGAAAAAACTAACATGGACTCAGAAGATACTTTCATTTTCCCAACAGTTATTTTTGAATTAATTTTTTAAAATGTCCGATTCTTCAAACAAGGCGTGATTTTTATGATGTCACAAATGATGCTCTTTAGCGCATCTTTCTACCGCATTTCCACGTTATGATAATCAAGAAGCGAATTACTATTGCGTTTTACGCTTGCTATCAACCCTATCGTTGCCAACACATGTGAGTAAAGATGCGAATTAAATATTTTGGACCGTGATGGCAACACTGAATGGCATTTCATCATTTGTGCTGTCATCGGCAGAAATATAAACAATGAAAGCGCACCGATTTAAGTATTTTTTTAAAATATTAAACTTAAGCAAATTATTTAAAAAATATTCAGATCCTACGTTTTTAAACATACTCTTTCAGAAAAAAAATACTTTTAAATTTTTGGAAACTACCCCATTTGGTAAAATATCCTCTCCTTGTGATAATGTTAACTTTTGCGTCAACTCAAAAGTTTCTCTATTGGCATACTTTTCAATCGGTTGAAAACATATGCTTAGAATATTATGGAAAAGTGTTGTACGTAGCATTTTTCATACATATTTTAACAAGCTAAAAGCTATTCACGGCTCAGAAAATCTTTCTTTGGAATATGAAATTTTCAACAATGTTCAATTCAGTACATCAATAGTTTAGTCTAGAATCAACAGTAACACCAGCGTGGATACAACAGCGAAAAAAATACCAATACAAATAAATAAATAAATCGTTTGCGTGAACAATTCTGTGAAGGTTTGAGCAAAATAATCGCTGACAAAAAATGGATGTCATCAACCAACTTAAAACAGACATAAATCTTCCTTAATGATAAATCTCCTCCTCTCTCACTCTGTTTGTCATTGTCCTCAGTCTGTATTTACTTTTAAGAAAGAACATCTATTTTCATCGGCTGGGGAAACGCAACTTAAAAATACAAATAAAATAAAACAATTTTTTTCATTTTTTTTTTCTTTTATTTTGAGTACGAAGGGTGAAGAATTTGCGGAAAACAAATTTTCAGATTTCAAGCTTCGAAACTCAAATGTCATCAGAAGAAGGAAAAGAAAAATTGACTAAAGAAAAATTTCATGCTTACATTCCCATTCACTCAAACATGTCATGGAAGATTAGAAATTGGAAGCATTTTGAGAAAATGAAATGGGCTGCCAATTATGAAAGTTGGAGTATTTCTCTCTCTCTCTCTCTAATTTCTTGCTTAATGAAAAGTTCAAAAAATAAAGTAAATAAATAAATAAATAAATAAAAATACCAGTCGATTACGTTTAACAAAAATACATTAAATTATTTATGTCAATGAAAACGATGACAATTTCAGTTGGGTTGGTGTGAATTAACTATGATGTCATTCCGTCTCATTTCATTCGATTACAATAAATCCGCTCATCAGACAACTTTTGTTTCATTTTTTATTAATATCACTCTCTTGAAACTATGAAAATCTGAGTTGTTTTGATGTAAATTTGTGAGTTGTTTTGATGTAAATAAATGTCATTTAGCTTGGTTTCATTTAGTTGGAATTATTTCGACATTTAGCTTATTCAGAAAACATTTTTCCTTTTATTAATATCCCTCTCTTGAAACTACGACAATCTCAGTTGGTTTGATGTCGATTTAGCATGATGCCATTCCTTTGTGTTTCATTCGATTACTATTAATCCGACGTTTAGCTCATCAGATTTTTTTTTTGTTTCCTCTTTTATTTACATCACTCTCTTGAAACAGTGACAATCTTAGTTGGTTTGATATCAATTAGCATGATGTCATTTAGCTTTATTTCATTCGATTGGGATTAATGCGATAGTTAGCTTCGGAATTTTTTTTCCCCCTTCACTCTTTTGAAACATTGACAATGTCAGTTGAGATGATGGCAATGGAGCATGATGTCATTCTGATTTATTTCATTCGATTACAATTAATCCGACATTTAGCTCATTCAGAAAAATTTTGCTTCCTCTTTTATTAATATCCCTCTTTTGAAACAATGACAATCTTAGTTGGCTTGATATTAATTTGACATGATGTCAGTTAGTTTTATTTTACTCGATTACTATTAATCCGATATTTAGCGCATTCAGTAATCCTTTGATTCCTCTTTAATTAATATCACGCTTTTGAAACAATGACAATCTCAGATTTGTTGATGTCAATTAAACATGATGTCATTCAGTTTTATTTCATTCGATAACGGTTAATCGGATATTTAGAGCATTCAGAAATCTTTTGTATCATCTTCTATTAGTATGACAGAGTTGAAACAATGTCTATCAGTTGGGTAAATGTTGATTTAAATTAAACACAATGTCATTGAGTTTTATTTTATTCGATTGCGATTAATCCGACATTAAGGACATTCAAAAAAACTTTGATTTAAAAAAAAATGATAGTAAAAATTTGAAAATTGGTATTAAAAGTGCACTTGAATTCTACATTGACTGCACTTTCAATCCTAACAACATACAAAATATTTTATTTATTTATTGTTTATTTATTACTTTTTATTACAATATAGGAGGCGAACATACACGTGCAGGATAGAATCTAAAAAAAAAACTTGCACAGAAACATTTTATTTATAGCAAGATTTCACCTTTAAATTCAATTTCCAAAACTCTAACATTCCCATAGAAAAAAATACCAACAATGAAAAATTGAGAGTAGATATTGAGGGTGTGGTCAAATTTCTACATCCGATTTATTATTATCACTTATTTATTTGTTTACTTATTAACAACGAAGCACGCAAGTACAGGAAGGAACCTCGCAAAAAAATTTGTCGAAGTGAAAAATGTTTTATTTTGAGCAAACATTCACTTTTAAAGTTAATTTTGAAAATTACAACATTCTGGTGAAAAAAATTTGTGCTGAAAAATTAAAAGTAGGCGTTAAGAGTGCGGTGAAATTGTAATGTATTTTTTTTTCTTTCCATGAGGAAGCAAGAAAGGACATATGCAAAGGAAAGAGTGTAGAAAAAATATTCCAGTTACATCAAGTTTTCACCTTTCATTTAAAGTTCGAAAATACCAAAATTCTGACTAAAAATTGGCGATTATGAAACATTGAAAGTTGGTGATGAATGTAGTAAGATGTAGTAGGAATGAAGTAAGCGAGCTCACACGTACAGAATAAAATCTCAAAAAAGTGTCCCCCGAAGAATATTCCATTTACAGCAAGCTTTCGTCTTTAAATTCAATTTTCAAATTTCCAACACTCTGATTTAAAAAATAATCAAAAACTGAAAGTAGGTATCGAGAGTGCGGTCAAAATCCACATGGGAAAAAATATTTTTTATTCATTTTTCAACAACGAAGCCAGCGAACACACATGTACAGAAAAGAAAAACATAAAGAAAAAAGAAAACCATGCTGTCATTTATTTCCCCATTACCCCATCAAACAGCACGAAGTCACGAAGACGTTCGGAAATTATGATGGCAGATAGTCACGCTGATTGGTAACGAAAGCGCAGCCACTGCCTCCACGCTCCGAGATCGTCTGTTGAAAGTATTTTCGACACCGCACATGGACTGCGGAGGTTATGACAGCGGATTCTTAAGCAGAGTAGAATCATTACTTGGGCCTGAATCATGTAGATTTTTGGATTTGTCATTTCCTTCGAATTATTTGGAAGATGCAGCTTGTAATCAGGAGGTCAATGTTGCCTCCCAAAAATGTCCTTATTCAGCAAATTTTGTCTGACGATTCGACAAAATTTGGAGTTTTATACGGAAAAATTGTCATTATTCGACGAAATTTTGAGTTCCTTTCGGCACTATTATCATCATTTGGAAAATTTTGGAGTTCCATTTGAAAAAATTATCAATATTCGGTGAAATTTGGGTGGCATTCGGCAAAAATATCATCATTTTGGATTTGGCAAAATTATCATCATTTGGCAAATATATTGTACTGTCGAAACGTACAGTACGCGAAACACCAAAACACATACCCAAGATCACATTAATTACAATTCTTTAAAGAAAGAAACAGCTTTATTCTTACTAGGTGGCATGGTTAAGATGCAGCATTATAACACAAATACAATTGCAAGAATAGTGCTTTTAAAAGAAATTAAAACTACTCCTTGATCAAATACTAACTCTAAAAATAACCCCCAATAAAAGTTAAAATACATTAGTTATCACACGGCCAGAGTTTCCGCCTATATATATTTACAAAAGCACCAAGCCCAAATAACTCTCTGCTTAAAATTAACTAATATGAAATTTGCATTTCACACACATTAAAATAACATCAGCCTATGACAACATAATACCACAATTTGCACAAATTAAAAGGTTCTTATGTAATACATTAAAACATTACTTCACAGGGGTTGAATTCTACGACGAGGCATCAAACACTAAAAATCTCACACGCTGTACAAAAGGCACCAATTCGACCTTGCTTCAAAGATCTAGCGTAGGCTGAATGATTTGAGGATTTGCCCGCTGCCGGTAGCTCCGAACTCCAATTCCTGCTACTATTTTCACGGGCTACAAGACTTATAATTTCCAACCATCCGATGCGTTCATTAGCTCCCAGGTCTGGTCCATGGGGCCTCTATTTCCGACACAGCGATGAAATTAGTCTGGCAGAAGACTCTGATAGTTTCTTGGTTCACTTATGGGATGCCGAGACTTCACATCTTAGCGAGGAACATTTATCTGCACTTAACCTTCCAAAGGGCCATCTTTACATTCACTATTTGAACGAAACTCGAGAGGCTGTTTCAGCCACGCACGCAAGGCGAGATGATATGCGTAAAAAAGGGAACTTTAGCTCTTTCGTACTGCCTTATATCCATTGCGTTATTTCCAACTGTTGCCACTACGCTTTTGGGCAGTACAGAATTATTTGGAAGATGCAGCTTGTAATCAGGAGGTCAATGTTGCCTCCCAAAAATGTCCTTATTCAGCAAATTTTGTCTGACGATTCGACAAAATTTGGAGTTTTATACGGAAAAATTGTCATTATTCGACGAAATTTTGAGTTCCTTTCGGCACTATTATCATCATTTGGAAAATTTTGGAGTTCCATTTGACAAAATTATCAATATTCGGTGAAATTTGGGTGGCATTCGGCAAAAATATCATCATTTTGGATTTGGCAAAATTATCATCATTTGGCAAAATTTGGAGCTCTATTGGGCAAATTTATCATCTTTTGGCAAAATTTGGAGCTCCATTCTACAAAACAATCATCATTTGGCGAAGTTTGGAGTTCCATTCGACAGAATTATCATTGTTCATTCAATTCTATTCGGCAAAATTATCATCGTTCTGCGGAGTTTAGAGTTCCACTTGACAAAATTTGATTTCATTCGATAAAATTATCATCACTGGGCAAAATTTTGAGTTCTATTCGGGAAAATTAACATCATTTGGCAAAATTTGGAGTTCCATTCGGCAAATTGAGAACTTCCGCCCTCCCAAAATTTTCAGTTCGGGTGCCTGTAATGTCGTACAGCAGGTGTTTTCCACCTTTTGGAATATGCGGCACCCCCCCCCCCCAAGTATTCGACAGTAAATCATTTGTATGTTTAATTTTCAATCTTTATCAGATTTATTTGTTTAGAAAAAGTAAAAATCTGTATACCTATATGAAAGAGCATTTTCACATTGCAGTATAACCTCATAAATCCAGACTAATGGAGGATCCAGGTCGTCCGGATTAATGAAAGTACGAATTAAACAAAATCTATATAAATAAAACAAAGAATATGTGTGTATGTTCCCTATATAAATCCAGTTTTCGTCGAATCTGGACCAAATTTGGCAGGGAGGTGCTTGGGCACCCGAGAAGGAACGTAGGGGGTTTTCGAACCCCAAAATTGTACCGAATCGTTCGAATTTTAATTTTAGGGCCCGAAAATGGCATTAAATGTTCTTTCTACCCGAAATAATTATCCGATTTCTTTGACTTTAACGCCATTCAACAAAGCGCGCGAAAAACACCCTTAGAGTTCCTTCATTTCCTTAGAATTTAAGAAAAAGGCAGTAAAATCACCGGGGAAATTAAAAAGCACTGCTAAGCCTAATGGAACAGAAATTTTAAATCGGAAAACTATCGTTTGCGCGATCTCATTTTAAATTAACGTTCAGAAGGTAGCCACATTTTCTTCATCGGCTGTGACTGTTTTTTTATTTATTTGTTTATTTATTTATTTTTGAGGTAAAAATTTCCCCTTTTGATTATTATTCAGCGATTTATCTTCTTTCTTTCTTTCTTTCTTTTCTTTTTTTTTTTTTTTTTAAGGATTTTGGTGGTATTTATAGAGGGTTGCGTTTTATTTTTTTGGGAATTTTTGATTTGCAGTTTTATTTCTTTGAAAATTATTATTTTGACGGGAAATTTTATAGTATTTTTTTCTCGCCTTTTATTTATGCAGTATGTATATCTAAATGACTGTCCGGATTAAGTGAAGTCCGGTTTAACGGGGTCCGAATTAATGAGGATTTACTGTAATTTAAATGAATCAAAATTATCTTTATTTCTCTGTATCTATACTCTAATTTTTTCCATTTCTCTCTTTCTTTTTTTTTCTATTTTAAATTTTGACTTATTAGACTTACAGTTAAATTGGACAGTTATTTCATGTTATTTACGCTCTATTAAGCATTTCCGTTGAAGAGAAAAATGTATCTTTTATGGAAATTTTAAATCAATACTGTACAGAGGCACTTCATTTTAAGCGAAATATATTTAGATTGAAACGGTTTATTTTATAAGAAAGAACTTTTTGCATGGTAAAATTATTTCATAAGTATATTATTTGCTTTGAAATTAAGTGAATTTTTTTCTCTCAAAACAATCCCTAATAGTGAATACTTACAAAAATACAAACAAAACAAAAACGCAAGTTTAGCAGCAAAATAACAAAACGGAATTGCAAAATCTACTGCGACTTAATTTAAAACTCTCTTTATTTATGAAGTAAAGTATTTTCATACGGCAATTTTAGCAGTAGTGACTTTTCTTTAAACATCACTTTTTCTTAAAACACATTTTTGAAGATCTAATGGCTAAAATTATTTCTAAAGCATTCGTCCAAAAACTTAATTTTCAAGAACTCGATTGTTTATATTTTTTTGTGAAAAATATATTTATTACAGTTCAGTGTGAATAAAATATACTGGCAGCATTTTGAAATGTTGCTATATTTATAACAAAGAATGCATTTAATAACGAAATGGAAATTATATTTTTTTCTCTTTAAATCTGTTTTTCTAGAAATATCCGCATTTCTTAAAGATAATATTTTGAAATATCGGATGGTTGCATGATTTTTGTGGCATTTCTAAATAATACTTTGGTTATTTTTTGAAATTGCTAGAATATTTTAAACAAAAACTTTTTTCAAATTATTCCTTTGT
Organism: Uloborus diversus; assembly: GCF_026930045.1. NCBI lineage: Eukaryota > Metazoa > Arthropoda > Arachnida > Araneae > Uloboridae > Uloborus > Uloborus diversus. The sequence continues at coordinate 92,147,128 of NC_072739.1, read as the reverse complement.
GTATTGAATTTTTCCTTTGCAATTTCGCAATGATTTGCACGCATAGTTAGAACGCAATGAAAATTGTTCAGATTGAAATGTTTCATGCGTTTTTTTTCCCTTTAAGGTGAAAATTGCTGGGCTGTGGAATCGGAGCGGAAAATCAACTACTCCCCTTCCGACTCCGACTCTAGAATCTTCGATTCTGACTTCGTTTCCTTTTCCCCGAAATCAGTCCAACTCCAATTATTTCTCAGCTTCGGTGGAGGGAAAATGAGAGACTCCGACCCCTTACTCCGCAGCTTCGGTAGAGTAAACGACTCGGAGGAAAAATGACAGACATCGACTCACTTATCCCAAAATCAGTCCGACTCTGACTCTTACTCCGCAGATTTGGTAGAGTTAAGGACTCAGATAAAAAAACACCGACTCCTGAAAGTTTAGAACTCCGACTCTTTTATCCTAAAATCAGTACGACTCAGACTCTAACTTCAGAACTTTGAAAGAGTTCAGGAATTTGAGGAAAAATGACCGACTCCCACACCAGAAATTCTAGAACCTTCGACTCCGACTCCTTTATCCAAAATCAATTAGACTCCGACTCTTAATCCGCGGCTTTGGCAGAGTTAAAGACGCGGAGGGAAACGAACCTCAGACTTTCGGAATTTTGCACAGTTCGGCTCCTGCATCCAACTCCTTTATCCAAAAATCAGTCCGACTACGACTCCGCAGGCCTTGAAAATAAAGGGAATAGGATTTTTTTTGTAAAGTATTAGGGAAAAATCTCGTCGACTTTAATTTTTCCTTTGCACGGAGGTGACATATAAACTTTTGGCTTAGGGAATCTTTTTCTTCATATTGAGCAGCAGGAAAGAAGTTCCTCCAAAGAAGAACGTTACTGTTACTCTTGCTTGCTTGCAGCCTTTTTTTTTCCCGGTTTAAACTTTTTTTAAACAGCATAGAAATTTTAATTCGGAGAACGTAATTTAGAGAACAGTTATGTTTTCATTAAGGAAAGAAAGAAAAAATCTCGAAATATGAAACGGAAATTGGCTGTCAAAAAAGTTACATTTCTTGGTCAAAACAAAAATCGAAAACAGTCATGTTTTAAAGCAAAAGGGGTAATATTAATTCAGGTGTTTAGAATAAAATCCTCTGAATGTTCTCTTAAGTTTCTGAAAGGTGTTTTTTTTTTCGTTTGAAAAATATTCGGGGTACGACTTCTTTGTTTTCTTTTATAAACTATCAACATTGTCAAATTATTTACGCATAAAAGTAACTTGGATTGAGCAGATTTTGAAGTAAATTGGTCTCCTCCTTCTTTTTATTTTTTTATAATGTCCATTTAAATACCCAATAAATTCATGTGGTATCTCAATTTTATACCACGTACTAACATGTACAATCAAAAATGTGAGTCGATTAAGAAACTTATTATAATAACGTTGTTGATGTTACCCTTATGCTTTTACCGCGGCCATATGGTAAAAGCATGGATAAAGTTTGTTTGAAGCAAAATGCAGTTTTGGCAACAGTTTTCGACCTGATTGAAAGGAATGCGTTCTTAATCGCTATGCGACGGGATAATACAGACAACAAAATATAAAAATATGAAAAAAAAAACAACTTTGGCAAATTCACGGATTCAGTTGGTTTTGATACTAAACGTCAGATTTGAAAACTCAGTTTTTTGTTTCAAAAACTAATTGATGTTGGAGAAATGTTTTTATATGCATAAAATTAAAAGAAAACATTTCATTATTTGAAAAATAATGGCAGAATATTTCACTCAAAAGCTATTTGCGCCATCATGCACCATACATTTCCATGCATTCCTAATTTTTTTCTCTTTTTTTATTCCTTTTCCCATAACAATAATAAAAACTTTTCTATCATTTTCCACTTATCTTTCACTTTGGGCTTTTATCATAACAGAGTACATATCAACTGGAGAAGGGAAGAGAAATATTTTCACAGACACACGGGATGAAAGGACATCAGGCAGTATTTAGAGGCCACACTCCCCAAACAGAACGGAGGAAGCTATCTCCTTCGACCTGCATACACTGTGACCCCAGGCCTCAGGGCTGCCCAACAGGGGCTATCGGCGAACGCCCCTGGTCCAAATAATACCCGTTTAGTCGTCTAAGTATGTACACACAAGACGCTTGTTCAACCAGTTTAGGAAAGGCTGAGATAATGATCTTTCTTACTTCTCTTCTTTACAACTTTACTTTTTTTTTTTCCTCCACATTTGTTAAACTATGCGACTCATCATGTTTTGATGACACGTCCTTTGAAAGTAGCTTAAAAATAGCAAATGTGGCAAGTGTGACTAAAGAATAATTTTCTTGAATACTTTGAGTTTGTTTTTCGACTTCTGCTTTGGGTTATCACTCTCTTAAAATAACTAAATTTTGTTGGCGATTTTTTTAAACTTAGCTATACGTAGTTATTTCATCTAATAATAATTTAATTTTTAATCACTGTTGTTCTTGTATCATTTTTCAATCGTTTGTATTTGTTTTGTATATATGCCCTACTCTATCAAATTTGAGAGAAGTTTAATGTAAACTGCTTAAAACATTATAAAGACTAATTGTTTCTGCAAAATATTCAACTTTTTTTCTAATTTGCAAACGATATTAAATTTTAATTTTGTCATACACTTTTAATTTACAAAATTAGAAATACAAAAGAAATTATTACTATATTTGATTTAGAAACAGATCTAAACGACATTGTCGGGCAGACGACCTATCTTATTTAATTGTTTTTGTGGTGTGTTTGTTCCATTAATTAGCAAATTTGGAAGAAATTAAAAGAAAATTATTCAAAACATTTTGAAATTTTATTATTTCTTTAAAATATTTAACTTAATTTTCAATTTACATTCTTTTTTTTAAATTTGTACTTCTTTTTTCCATATTATTAATTTGAACTTTAAAACAAATCTAATCGACTTTCCCGTGCAGGTGACCATTCTTTATTCGATTTCATTTGTATTGTACTTGCACCATTAGTAATCAAATTACAAAGAAAATCAAAGTAAACCATTTAAGACATTTCAAAAATTGTTTATTGCAGAAACAATAAATGCACAAGAGCATATACGACTCTAACTTAGCATTTGAAACATAGCAATAAAATATTTAATGCCTTAAAAAGTTGATAATGCAGTTTAGTTCTTCGAAGTAAGGTCAACAAAGAAGTTAAACCTTTTGGTAGTGGGAAGAGAATAGCAGAGAAAAGTGCGAATAACACTAACTTAAATTTCTTCTAAAGTGGTGAAACCAAAACAAGACTTTCTCAAAGAAGAAATTCTTTTCTAGCTGCCCACAGCGGGAGAAAATTTAAGAAATTGTATTATTTCTAAAACTCTGTCCCAGAAGAGAGTGGTAATAAAGTCCAGACCTTTAATTTAAAGAGGTGATAAAAAACAAACTATTTAAGCTTTTTTTTTTTTTTTTTTTTGAGATAACAGGACTCTTGAAAATGAAGACAATATAAACAATTGAAAGAAGTGTCTGCAAGTTTGGATATGATCTTCAAAAAATAACTTCTTTATTGTCTTTGAAACAAATTACTGATGTGTTAAAAGTTCATGCTAAGGTAATATACAAAAATAGAAAAGAATTTCATTTACAAACACATTTTACAACATCATAAAAACACATTCATCTTGTTCGTTACATCATTGCTCATTTCAATACTTGTCTGTAGGTGTTAACGCTAAGTATCGTTGAACACAAAACCTCAGCATGCGGTCATTGTACTTAAATCCTCGAAAACAAAAATAAGTGAAAAATAGCTGCTTCAGCTCACGCCCTGCTCTTTGATACTAGCTGAAGAGAACGCGTCAAGGCCAGACACAAAGCCTTCCTCATCAAATCGCACAACAGGCGTTTGTTCACAAGCATAATAAACATTACGGTGCTTCTAAAAGCAGAGTGGAGTTTTCCAATTTGATAGAAATCTCCCCCACAGAGCTTTAGATGGATTGTATTGAATACGCGCTATTAAATTGAAATCAGATAATCCCTGGTGACAAACAAAATGCATAGCCGACGGATACAATGCACCATGAAAGAGGAAAATGATTTGATATCCAGCGGCAAAAAACGGTTGGGTGCTTTCCATTTTAAATCGTCTTCCAGTGCTCAATATGTGCAAATCAGGGTTTTATTTCTAACGAAAGAAGCAAGGGAGCTCTATACTCTCCAGAGCCTATTTCAATATGTAAACAGTCTGAATTATGTTTAATATATACAAAAATTCCCATACAATTGAAAATAAGTGCAGAAGCTAAGCTCCCGTGAGCTAACATGTTAATTAAGCCCTGGTGCAGGTTGTTAGCTCAATTTCCTAGTACTTAGTATTGCGTAAGCATTATGTTGAAAAAAAAAATTATCATCAAGGTCACTGGTTACAGTGAAAAAAATTTTTTATGAAAAATGTTACTTCTACGGAAATAATGTAGTCAATTCAATATATATTTATTAGGGTGTCCTAAGATGTAATGGAGAAAAAAAAATTGTGAAATCGAATACGCATACCCTCCAAATTTTTTCCATTTCACCTCAGAAACATGAGAAAAAAGTTTTATTGCAATAAAATAACGGGAACCCGTGCCGACTTGAGGTCAAAGTTGGACCTGAAATTCTGTACGGCGACTACAGTGGAAAGATTGCTAACTGTATAATTCCTTACTACACGCAACATCACTTTATTTAAAGCAGATATTTACAACAATATTAGACTACAAGAAACATAACGGAACATATTTTTATTTCAATGTTTGCTTTTCGCAGTCAGGATAGAGCTTCCGGTGCTCTTGAACGCAACGTAACAGAAATTGTTTTTGTTCCTCATCATATGTTAGCAAACCATGAAAGTCCTGCATCATTTTTACCGCTCTTTCAGCTGCATCGTTTACTGCTCTAAGCATTGAGACAGTCTTTTTCACATGAAAAAATGAAATATTATTGACCATACCATAAAAGCTGGATGAATTTTTGTAGAGCAACTTTAGAGATAATTGAGTCCACATTTTCGTACAGTTTTTTCAAAAAGCACAAATCTTTTTTGGGTGCTTTGACTGCCAAAATGCATTGAAGCCTTGGTTTCACGTATATTGACACTAAAAATAAGCAGACATCAAACAATGCTCCATTTTCCTCGAGCCATCCATCAAGCTTGGTGCATGGCTCCCGGTGGTCTTATTTTAAATTCATTTTCTGTATCTCCACCTAAAAATATGATAGGCAGTTCTGTCAACTCTTGATAGTCATTCCTGACCGTAATATTAGTAAATTCAGCACGGTAAAAGTCAAGTAAATTTTCTAAGTTAGGGTACAGTTCGGAACAACTCCGCAGCTCCTCCATAGCAATGTACGTATTTTAGTGGGATAGATCAGTTCATATATATGATGGCGGCAAGCAAAGAAAGCATTTCTCTATCAATTTTTTGCTCAAGAATAGCGCAAGAACCACTTAAAGGACCTGTTTTGGAAGCTGTAGTATCACAACAGAGAGTTTTAACTTTGTCTTCGAGATTCCAATCTAAAACTGCATTTCAAACAGCCTGTGTTTGTTCTTTTCCTGTAGAATTATCCAGTTTAGACTCAGCAATGAGTTGTTCGTCACATCCATATTAAATAACTATAGATAAGCGACCTTCTTTTGATTTTTGAGCACCCAAAGCAGGCAACAATTTCATATCCCAAGGTAAATTCACTACATATGGTACCTCGTACTGAAAACCAATTATTATTCTTTCCTCGTGCTCCTTCCGCTTTTCGGTTCTAATTCTTTGAATTGAAGATTTACCTATGGGAAATTCATCAATGTTACACCCAAGTACGTCAGTAGTAGCTTCAAGAATAAACACATAATCTCGTATACTTGGACACCTGTCCAATGAAGCAACTGACTTTAGAGTAATAAAATCGCTCCTCATTACATATTTACTTGTTCCAGGTTCTGATAATACTTGTTCCAAGTTCTGGAATACTTGTTCCAGGTTCTGATATACTTGTTTTAGGTTCTAATATACTAGTTCCAGATTCTGATTAACTTGTTCCAGTTACTGGTTTATATGTTTCAGAGAAATCTTCTGAATTAATATTTTCACTAGAGCTCGAAGAAGAATCTTCTTGTACAGGTTCATACAATTCCGTGGATGTTGAAGCGGAATCGTATTTAATGCGCCTGCTTCCTTCTTTGACAGCACAAAGTCGAACCTTTTCCTCTTTGTCGGCCAGTTTTTTATTCGCAGTTATTTGATGCAGGTTTTTAAGTTTATTCAGACAATTCGGCAATAATTGGGTGGGAATGCGTGCCTTTTCCCAAAAGATGATGCATTCCCGAATAGCGAGATTTGTACTTTCACTGATGGTTAAATTTACTTCTCGAATGTCGTAAAACAAAACAGACAGAACTTGTCTGTTAGAGGGAAGTTTCAAGCCCGTAATTTGGTGTTTTACGTGACTCCTATTGAAAATATCTGTTTTTTCGAACTTTGCAATTCCACTGCCATGTTTCGTTCCCTATGAAAGGACTATACTGCGCTCGCTGACCGGAATGTATTTGTACTGACACGTTTGACGGTTTGCAAAGTGCCACGGATAAGCTCCCCCCCTCCACATATGTTTTTCTGTTTTCATTTGTTTTTTGTGCACTATTTACAGCTGCTTTGAGCTTCGCAAAGTATCGCTTCGCCAGCGTTTGCTTGCTTATGAATACACGTGCTATTTACACGTTTAGGCCTTTAGGCGCAAGTCGGCACAGGTTAACGTGCTTCAAATTGCATGAAACTTTTTTTACAACGGTTTTGATATACAAGAAAAAAAATAAGAGGGTATGCGTTTAAAAAAAATGACTTTCATTTTTTTGGGACACCCTAATATATATATATATATATATATATATATATATATATATATATATATATATATATATATATATATATATATATATATATATATATATATATATATATATATATATATATATATATATAATATTGTGTGATAAGATCGGATTTTGCATTGCATGGTGGTTAAACTAACCTGAAGGGAAATTTCTGTGTTCAAATAAGATTCCATTAAAGAACACTAATTTGCGATATTCAATCGTTTGAACTTTTTATTCATTCAGAACTCAACAATTGTCGTATTTCCCTTGGTAGCAGAGCCTTTACTGAGTTCCTCATGTAATTGTTAGATTTTTGGAGTTGAGTAGGATGCTCAAAGATGTTTCACAGCTTTGGTGAATTTTCAGAAATTTTTAATTTCATGTAACTTTTGAGGTTTTCATTATGGAACATACTTCCTCATTCCTTTTTGTTGTACTCATATGTGAAAATAATCGTTCACAGCAGCGATTAGACCGGAAAATTGTCAGGATTCCAAATGCAAATAGGGAGTCGTCCTTTTCTGTCATGCGCAGAAGGGTTCGAGTGATTTAGTGGTCAAACTGTGATTTCATGAAATCTGCAACGCATTTTAATACGTACAGGGAGTTAACAGAATTTGTTTATTAATAACAAAGTTACGGCTTGTGGCTCAGTACTATTAAACTACTCTGTTTTTAAAAAAAAAACTCAATGTTTTACCAAGAAAACGGTTAAATCTAGCAAAATACAGCTTAAACCACCTTATTGGCGATAAGTTTCACCAATATAATGGTGCTTTTATAAACACCAAGTTTGTAAAAGCTTCACCTAATTTATGAAATTTATGGCCAATAAGATTGTAGTTGCAGGTAAAATTTTGCTAGTTTTAACCAATTTCTTGGTGAAGCAATGAACTTGATTTTTAGTAGTGTACTCAAGAGTCACAAGTATTGTTTTAGCAAAGTTTGTAATAGCACCATTACATTGGGGAAACTTCTCACCAATAATTTTGCTAGATTTAACGAATTTCTCGGTGAAAAATTGAGGTTTATTTTTAAAAGTGTATTTAGAGTTATAAGTAGGTTCTACTGAAGATTGTAAAAGCCTCATTACATTGGTGAAATTTCTTACTAAAAGATAGCTGAAGCTAAATTTTGCTAGATTTAATTAATTTGTTGGTGGAACAGTGAGCTTTATTTTTAAAATCGTACACAAAAGTCATAAGTATGGGTCTACTGAAGATTGTAAAAGCACCATTACATTGGTGAAACTTCTCCCCAATAAGATGGTTGCAGCTAAATTTTGATAGATTTAACCAATTTCTTGGTGAAACATTGAACTTCATTTTTAAACGTGTACTCAAGAGTCCTGGTTTCTACTGAAGTTTGTAAAAGTATCATTACACTGATAAAACTTATCACCAATAGGATGGTTGCTACTAAATTTTGCTAGATTTAACCAATTTCTTGGTGAAACATTGAACTTTAGTTTTAAGAGTGTGCTCAAGCGTCTTGGTTCTACTGAAATTTGTAAAAACATCATTACACTGATAAAACTTATCACCAAAAAGATGGTTGCTACTAAATTTTGATAGATTTAACTAATTTCTTGGTGAAACATTGAACTTTATTTTTAAGCGTGTACTCAAGAGTCCTGGTTCTACTGAAGTTTGTAAAAGCATCATTACACTGATAAAAATTATCACCAGTACGATGGTTACTACTAAATTTTGCTAGATTTAACCAATTTCTTTGTGAAACACTGAACTTTATTTCTAAGAGTGTACTCAAGAGTCACAAGTATGGTTTAACTAAACCGCATGCCGCTCACCAGCTTCAGGTTGCCGACCCCTAGTTTAGATGAACTTGCTATGTTTGCAGAGTTGAGAAAAATGAAACTTATCCTTACACTTAAAAACAACTTCCTTGTTTAATATTTTTTAAGCGTGAAAAAAATCAACTCCACTTTGTTATGCAGTCATTGTTATTGGAAAAATGTATAAAATTCTTGTCGACACACGTAATATTCGGAATGCGTTTCTCTCTTTTGATACCGTTTAGTAGCTAAATATAGTTACCGCTTTAGCTTAAACAATTTCAAACGGCAATTGCTTTAAAAATATATTAATAACATTTAAACCTGAATGGGTGTTTTAGCTATTTCAGTGTTTGAAATAAAAGTCATATAACTTAAAATTTGTTTATTTCATGGTTGATTGCTTTGCTTTTCCCCGGTTTAACGTATTCTCTCACATGTGTTCTTTCTTTTAGTTCCCTTTAATGATATTAGTCACAGTATGTGATATAGAGGACTCGAAACCTTTTTCGTACATTTAAATGCTTAAATACTAGCCAAAGTTAAGTTTCTCTTTTACAAGCACGGGAATGTGTTCACCGATCACCCCCGCGATAAACTGAACTCTACGTTTGGGAAGGCGGGGCGAAGTGCCATTTCGTTGTGAACGCACAATACATTTACCTGAAAGTTATATGCTGAGGAATTTCGTAAAAAAAACTGCAAACTAATTACGCAAGGTCACAAAAACACCTTCCCCCCGACAATGGCTATATCCTCTATAAATTTAAGATGATGTTAGCTATATGGTAATACTAATCGCGAGATTTTAATTACCCTCTATTTAGAGATGTTTGAGTGAGCGGAATTGCCCCCTGAAAGTCGTTACCCTAATTTTCCCTAAGTTTCGAAAGAGACAAAACATGTGCATAAACACTGCTTTGAGACATGCAGAGTTAAAATAATGTTTTGCAACAGATTGAGAGTTATCTTTGACCTTTATGGAATCCGGTAGGGTAGACCGACCAATGATGACAATACAATTATTTTAATTCATTTATGTAATTATTTTTTAAAAAAAATATGGAGATCATTTACGGTTCTACGTCAGGTTCTTTGACGGGTTGAAATGAAAAAAAAAAAAAAAAATAGTGCACCGACCCATTGAACGAACACCGCGTATCAGTTGACAAACACACCATTTTCTAGTTGTTTTCTTGTTGAAAATGAATTGAAGAAAGTTGATATTGCCAATTTATTGAAGAAAAACCTTTTTATCAATCACGAATTGCTTATTATCCTCACTTGAGCAAAGTTGCTCTGATTTTTCAGACTACCATGGCGACGAGCATAACCCTAACTCGTTGTTTTAATATTGATTAATAGGACAAATTTTCGTTGCCGTGGTTACAAATCTTTTTGCACATTTAAGGCTTAACTTGAGCTGATTTCAACTTTTAAAAGGGAGGGGGAGGTAAATTTCCGGGTTTTTAGGAAAAACATCAAAATAGGTGTGCTTAAAAAGCAAAATTTTATCTGAGTACAAATTTCCTGATTACTAATTCCCATCATTTAAGATTGATAAGAAATAAAAATACCATAAAAGTATGCATTGTAAATTCAATCTTTAAGATGAACACGCGGGTGCAAAGTTGTCACAATAACCAGATCTATATTATCGCATCCTAATGACTATTTATTTTTCTCTGGACATGCCTCGGATTACCTACGTACTCTAGAAAATCACCAGTCATAATAAGGCAGGTGCAAATGTTTTGTTCATTTCCACTTCATTCCATTTGTAGGATCAGGAAACTCAACGAGTAGCGTCCTACCGTAATCCGTGATGGCGAAAAACATAATTTGAATTCAAGACGTCAAAATTCAAATGAATTTTAAATTTTTTTAAAATTACTAGCTATTTATCCATTTTGGTGAGTTCATTTACTAGTCAGTATAGTCCATAATCAGAATTTGCCGTTTTCGCGATTAAATGACGTCGTTAGAATGTTCGATGATATCCTTAGCAAGCAATATTATCGAAAATGTAAATTGATGATTTGGGATTAAGTTTATCAATTGATAATCCTCATATAAATAATAGCCAATGATCGAGTAACCCGTGAGTTTCAACAATGAACCTCGCGCCACGGTATGATAATTTGATATGTTTTGGTAATGTTTAACATGCAGGGAAAGACTATATTGTGACAAGGCCGAACTCGATCCGGTAACTCAACTGTTTTACTGGTAAGCCAGTCATTTTAGGGGAGTGAAGAATCAAAAAAGTGGTTGAAAATTAACGCTATGCACTGGAGTTTAGGAATAATCCACTGGAGTTAGGGTTAAAATATCCACTCTCAAAATATCACCAAACAGGCAATTGCTGCATTCAAATTTAGAAGAGTAGAAGCAATATATATATTGTGTTCGTGAAAAATTTTCGATTTTCAAATTTTGAAAGATTTGCACATTTAAGGGACACTAAACCAATTTTACCCATTTTCAGAAAAGTCTATATCTGTCTGTGTCTCCGTATACATGGAAAAGTTTTTTTTTTTTTTCTCGTTACTCTAACTCAGAATCTAAAGCAGGTTTTTTATCGAAATTCTATGGACGTAACCGTAAATCTCTTCGTGTAAATTGGGGCTGGTTAATGTTTGAAGCCAATCTCTTCAAAGGGGGGGGGGGCAATCGAATATTTTATTTTTTATTGTGACTGCCACATCCCGAATATTAATGCAAGGATTCAAATAAATATTGGTTTTTAAGAGGACCTTGGTGGAATCAACGGAAGAGTCGATTTTAGTGCCAATTGCTCCAAGGGACGTGGAGTAATTGAACTTTTTGTTCGTTGTGCTTATTTACTGGTATTTCTGAAGAAGTAATGCAAGGATTCGTTCAAAAATTAGTATACAGGTGGGCTCTAATGCGAAAAGGTGCTGAGCCGTTTTCAGTGCAAATCGTTCCAAGCAATGCAGCGTAATCGAATATTTTTGAAAAAGTTTTTAAAAACAGTGGCATGAAACAAATCAATTTAAATATTTGATAGTTAATCAACTCTTAATGGAATTTGACGAAATGGTTTAGGAACTCTGATATATTTTCTCCAAAATTCTCCGAATTCCGCAAGTAAAATTTTTTGCCACCGCCCAAGAATGTAAATACCATTAAGAACGCACTATGGAGGCTTCTACAGGAAAGAAAAAACAAAATTTATCGGCAAAACAAACGGTGAGCAATTTCCGAAACCTTTCGCAAGCAAACGATAATAAAAATAGAAAGAGAGAATCAATGAGCGAATTCGCTGACTTCTTAACCAGGCACACCCATTCGAAACTTGCGCATCGGAATAGAAATGCAAATTCGAAATTCGTAAAAATGGAAGACGGAAGACCTACTCACTGGCAAAGAGCCAACAAATTCCAAACTCAAGGTTTCCACTAAAGCTCCTACAAGAAAAAGAGGATAAAGAGAAGTTGAATATTGAAGGAAATATATTTTGCAGCATAAATACATCTAATACATCCGTCCTGCATGCTAAAAGAATCATTCTGCGTACATCGTCCAGCATGATTTATGTATGAGTTCAGTTTCATAGCCTTTTGCCATTTGAAAATGCAAAAAGGGGGGGGGGAAACACTTAAAAAAAAGAAAAAAATATTATAAAGTGAAAAAAAAACATAATAACTATTATTTCCTATACAAATAATTAATTTGAAATAATAACATGATTAAATTCAAATTTTTACGAAATCTCAATGTAGAAGTCAGAGAGGGATGTGCCGTTCAGTTTGTCATCACCCTCCCCCTTATTTATTCCTTTTTCAGAAGAAAACATTTAGTTTTGAAAAATTTAAATTAAGTGCACTACGAGAAGTCTGAAATCGTTCATAACTTCTGACCAAGCTAACGGATTAACCATTTAGCATTTAACGGTAGCAACTACGAGCAAAATGCAGAATATTTTTTCAAAAAAGAAGGGGGTAAACTTAAAAATAAAGGGATTATGTTAAAAATAAGACATTTTGCACCGAAAACTTTCAAAAATAAAAGATTCTGCGTGAATTTTAATTTATCTTTGAAATAGAAACTGTTTTGAAAAAGAAAAAAAAAGTGAAGACTTACTTTTATTTAAAATTCACATTGTACTGTGTAGAGGCGGACTAGGTCCCCCAAGAGGGCGCAACCTAGACTCCCAAAGGGTGAAGAAAAAAAAAGAAAAGGGCGAACAATTCGAGAACACACACACACACACACACACACACAAAAAAAAAAAAAAAAAAAAAAAGACGCGCAGATTTGAGAGCGACGAAAAACCTCCAAAAGGGTACATGTTCGAGATGCAAGGAAAAAAAACCGTAGGCGTAAAAATTAAAAAACACAAAAGCGCACAGGTTCAAAGGTGCAAACAAAAAAAAAACATAATAATAAGGGGAAAAAAAACCACGAAGACCGCACAGGTTAGAACCTACCCCCTCCCTCTCCCCCTAAAAACGGGGCCCAGGTTCAAGAGCGAAAAAAAAAAAAATAAAGAAAAGAAAAGAAACGAAGGTGCTCCGGTTCTAGGGCGTACAAGAAGGAGGGCGCACCGGTCCGCGGGTGGATGAGCCAGTCCACCCCCTGGGAAGGAGAGTATAAATCGCAAAAAATATTGCGTTAGTAGCAGCAAAAGGTACAGATTGCTTACTCATCAACCCAATTAGAAAGAAGTGATAATTCAACTAACTTTTACTACGAGATTTTAAAAATTAGTAAGAAGGAAGAAGAAATGAAAAAACTGACTTACTTCTTAAGTATGCCGTTAATACAATTCAAAATAATAGAATATCAGTTTTTTTTTCCAAGAAAACTGGTCAATGAGTTGTGTAAAAAAAAAAAAAAAAAAACGCGAGCAAATTAAAAAGAAAGAAGTCAGTCATTCATGAAAGGACAAAACAATTTAACGAGTTTGTAAATATTAATAAACAATTTAAGAGTCTTTAAAACAATTTAAAAATAGGTTGATTTTTTATATGAGTCGAAAATTAGAATAATAAATTTATTTGATGTTCTCTCTGCAAAAATTACGTATTTCTTTATTCAAAATGAGTCATCAACGTGTTAGTTCTGAAACAACTAAATTGTGTATTGTATCATTGCTTAAAGAGAGAAAAAAAAAACAATTAATCTAGGATCAAATGAATGTTTTACAACAGTTTTAAAGATTTTAAGGGAAGATAAAAGTTCTGGCCTACTGAAAAGTAATTGAAGTTAACGTGGTAGAAAGTTAGTAACAACGTCCTGAGATGAATGCAGATTCAAGTGAATCGCCCAAAATAATCACTTTAAAAATGCTTCTGATATCAATAAGTGTTGGAAAGAATCTGTAGTTATTGTGTCCAACTACATTTGAAAGATTGCAAAAATTGAAGTTTCAATTGCGGGTCATTAAAGTACAAGCAAAGAGGACGTGCACAACTCTCCTGGAGCAAAGAAAAGCTCAACTGGGGACAACAAAATCAGAAAAGTAGTTTATTAAGAGATGAATCTTTATTTCAAATAATTGTTGACGAAAGAAGTGTTCGGGTTTACCGTTTCTTAAGTGAAGCGGTTTAGAAATCTTGTGTAAAACGCTCTATCAAATTCGGGACATTATGGTACGGAGACGCATGAGAGCTGCTGGAACTGGCAATTATGTATATTAAAGAAAGCTGTAAATTTCGCAGTTTATTAAGATATGCTGGATTACTGCATGATACTCTTTTTTGAAGTGTAGCAATGACACATGTAGTAACAAATTTATCTTTGAGCAAGATTCCGCTTTGTGTCACATCTCTAAATCGATTCGTATACGGAAAACAGAGAGCGGAATTTCGGTATGAAACTGGCTTAGCAACTATACCGATCTCAATATGATTGAGAATTTGGGGCATAGTCAGATCTAAAGAAAAATTTCAAGACAAAGTTCTCACCAACAAAAGTGAACTCATTGCTACATTGAAGAGGATATTTAACAGTATTAGTCGCCATGAATGTAAAAAGCTAGTGGAGTGGAATCCATGTCTGAAAGGATTAGAGTTGTGATTCCAGCAGAAAGTGACAATACAAAGTATTGATATTATTTCCTTTGAAAACGTTTCTTTCTCTTTTAACTTTAATATTCTTTTTTCTTCTTTTTTTTACCATAAACTTTCGGGTTATTGTGTTTAAGATTATTTTTAATTAAATATATATGATAATGAATATTACATACACTTTAAAGTCGAAGAAAGGTGGCATGTTCGTTTAAATACCAACTTTGCTCTCATATTTTGAGAGATTAAACTTTTCCCGAGAAAGCAAAAAGTTTTTTATCATTTTGAATTTTGGTTGTACCATATACAATTTGGGTTAACGACTGCATTAGTTAATCTGATCATTGGCTTCCAATTCACTGAAAGTTCCTCCGGGGTTTTCGCCGCTGGCATCAAGTGTATCTTTAAATCAAGATACATTTGACTGTTCGAATTTAAGAGCGTATTGACTATGTTGTGCTAGAGCATGTAAGTCAGTCTGAGATAAAGGAACGTAAAATTTGGGCTTAACTAAAAGGAAAATTTTAGAAATTTTAAATGCACGTTTAGTCTGTTGCAGAGCCGATGGAAATAGGTTAAAACCTCGTTAATTTGTTTATTTCTGGGGTAAAAGAAAAGACCTGTCAGATCGAGCAGAATATATATATATATATATATATATATATATATATATATATATATATATATCAAATTATAGACCATACATACTATTGCTTCTTTTTATTCTATCAGTTAAATTAGTATTGCCCAACCTTTTTATTACCCGAGGACCGCAACTCATACTAAGAGGAATCTCGCGAGCCAGAACAAATATGAAACAAAAGGCAGCACGGATCAGCTACGCGGGCCACATATAGCTCTTGGGCCGTATATGTTAAGCACTTCTGAGTTAAATACTTCGATGAAATTTATTATAAACCGGCTATAGTGGGAAACAAACCGCTTATACTAAGAAGTTATTTTGATATGACTTAGAAATCTTAAAGTATTTTGAAGCTTCTTACATGGAATAAGCATGACATTTTCAATGAAACAACCATTTTCAAAGGCGAAAAATATTATAATTATGTAGTTAAGTGAACTACGCGAAATCTCATATCAATACAGTGGTTATTATATTATATGCATATTATACTTAATTATTAACTTCAGTATAAACTTAAAACAATATTTTATATTCTAAGTATCTCTAATTGATTAAAACTAATTTATTAATCACTTTTTAACTAAGCTGCTTTCAAGAAGGAAAGATATAAACGGTAAAACAAAGAAACTTTTTTAAAGTTCATTACATTTTTAAGATCTACTTCTCCAAGAAAGTAATGAGCCATTCCATGAAAAAACCGTCATGTTGTACCGCCCCTAACAGAGAGCTTGTATATTTCATTAAAAAGTACTAATTTTAAAAGGTAATGAAAAAATTTTTTTACTCGAGGAATCACATTTATACACGCATTTGTGACTGCTTAAGCAACAAAATTTTGTTCATTACCTGATATAAATATTATTTTTAATGAAATATATGAACTGTTATGTGCGAGATAAAATTTCCGCTTTTCCTTGTAATGATCTATATATTTACTTATTCTGTTCATTGCAATAAAAGTGAAAAATGTGAAAAAGGTTTTGTTTGAGAGCTAGGAGCAGAAGGGTTTGGGAGTAAAAATGATCAATTTAAAGGACATGCATTATATAGAATTTCAAAACAATTAAGGATGAACTTCTGCAGAGTATATTTTCCAAATGTATAAATAAACATATTAGCACTGGGATTTTTTTTTTTTTTTCCACAATGCCAAAATTATTTGAAACGTAAACAGATAAAAACTTATAACTTTAGAAATAGTGTTAGGTAGAAAAAATCATTTTAGGCACTTCACATCAAGGAGTAATTTTTGAAATTACGAATGAGAAGCGTTGACTACATTTTATTACCAATAACACAGCATCAAAAAAATACACTTTTGGTTTGGAATAAAAGGGCGATACATCGCATACATATATCACGAATCAAAATATATTTTTGGAAAGGTTCGATAATATTTCTGAGGTCACTAACATTTTAGTACAACGGTTACTACATAATTTTCCGAGTAGAAATTCAATGAATGTCATTAACCTTCTGCAAAATGTTTGTTTCGATAAATTTAATCGGAAATGTATATGTGTGCCACATTTGGAAAACTATCACTCATAATCTATTTGTCACAACAATGATTTTTCTTCCTAATCTCTCATAGGAATATATTACCGTCTGCTTTTCCTCTGGAGCGTGAAAATGGCGCTTACTTTCTCTGGAGGCGGCAACGGCTGCAAATATTGAGACACAATATTCATTATAAAAACGAAAATCTATTTTAATATTTAATTACATATGACTGTTTATTTGTCGAAAAAACTATTGTGGAAAGCGATTCTAATAAAAGACATTTTAAAGTCCGGTTGAATAAATATGTAAATAAAATAGTTGAAAATAGAAAACAGCTACCATAAACTCATTAAGATAAAATAGCAAGTGTGTGTATTCCAAGACATTGAATATTTTAGAATAAAAAATAGCCACTTTCTTCAGAAATAATACAAACAAATGCAACAAAGAATAAACTTTCGTGATAAGGGTAAAAAGCAAAACATTTTTATTATTTTTGCTTTCCCGCGGAACAATAGGTAGTACATTCAGGCACGTCGAAATAGTTGTAGAAGTTTTCTACGCGTATTTTCAGCTCTTTTGTCTCGAAGCGACGTTGGATCTAAATTACAAATAAAATATTCAAATCATGACACTCCATTGCCAATTCGAGAGAATCGGGGCGATGAACGCGCCATCTGTGATGGTTTTCAATGTCACAACATGAATTTTTGCTCCTCTGTGTGATTTAGCTTCTACGGAAGAAAAATATATTCACTGTTCATATCATTTGGATTAAAAAATATTTCCAATATATGTGTAGCTCTCTGTGTGTATGACTTGAATGTATTAAATTGAGGAGCATAGACAGAAATTTCAATACTATAAAATTACCAAACAGAATCTTTATCAAAAAATGCATTACATTAAACTAGGTGTTGCTTCTGACAAAAATAGTGCAAGGGCCCTATGTTCTTCAGAACTTTTATTAATGTATAAATAGTCTAAAACTAAAGTAGTTAAGTGCATAAGTTCACTGAAAAAGAAAAGTAATCGAGGCGACCCGAACTTAAAATTTTGGGAGGGTGGAAAATCTCACTTTGCTGCATGGAACTCCAAATTTTGCAGAATGGTAAAATACGGTTAACACACATAAGTACATCTAATAAAAAGGGACAGTCGGGCATTTAACAATTGCAATTATGTCTCCAAATTTTCCGAATCGTCAGATAAAATTTGACAAATAATTGATTTTTTGAGAGGTCCTAGTGACCTCACGTTACCGCCCTTTGAGGCGACTCTGAAATAAATATGTACAAGACTTTGAGCCCTGATATTTAAACTTGTGTAAAAGAGTTGTGTCGAAAGCAAATATAAAGCTCACTAATTCCTGGTGATTTTAGAAAAACTTATAGGCAGAAGCAAGGGTGGATTTTCGGGGTCAACCCCTTCCTGGAACCCTTGGTTTTAACACATAATTTTAATCCTAAAATGCGAATTTTCTTTATAGGTTCGGGCTGTGTTATGACTCCCACAAACTTGACTCCCACACTGTGTTATGACTCTCAGAAAGTAAATTCTTCTTGTGCCAGTGGTACCGACAGGAATGCATGATGCAGACTTTAGTCTTCAATAGCACAGCTCAACAAAGTCTTTAGACTACACAGCAACTATATTCCAAGATGTTTCCTGCTTGATTCAAGAAGAACCGGAAGAGACTAACATTGATTAGAAACCTAGCTAGAACATTTGAATCGACGGAAAATTCAATGAAATTGCGTCAAACAGGCCACGATAGCATGAAGAATCGACAACAGGTGAATCTCTGAAATTTTCACTCGCTAACCTCAGATCTGTGCCGGTCTAAAGGAAGCAAAGTGGGGGGGGGGGGGGCACTTGGGAGAGGGGGGGGGCAATTTCTTTTCTTTTCTTTTTGTTGTTGAAACTCGATATAAAAACTTGAATTGCGGCTGTTCTAAGATCTTCCCCGACTCAGCAAAATTGAAGATCCGGCACTGGAAAAGGATTGTTAATTGTATAAATTTTTTAGTGTACATATTTATATTTAGCGGATTTTTTAACCTTTTAAAGTACTTTTTAGCCTTGTTTAATGACTTTTTTCGCTTATTAGTCTACTATAAAGACAAAATAATGTGCGGTACCAACCCTGGCGTAGCTGTGGAAGGGTAGGGGTAGTTATTTCTTTAAATACTTGGTTTGTTTTTGAACAAATAACGAAAGTTTAATGTAAATTGATTTCAAACAACCTTTAAATATATAAGTATGCTTTCCAAGCTAAAGCTGGCAAAGCAAAATGACCTTTTTTGGGAAAATAATAAACCGTCAGCCATGATAGACTTCCTCCAATTTTTTTTTTAATTGCAGCACTGGATATCACTAATTAAGTAATTTTTATGTAACTGATCCCAAACATGGATTCAATAAATAAAATGAAAAACAAAATCATCAACATTAAAAATGTGCCAAGCATAGCTTTAAAAAAACCAGAAAAGTACACTATTCCACTCCTTATAGCGTGTTCAACCTACTGACACCATACAATGTTTCTACTTCGGCAAAGTTCGATGCGTCATTCGTATTGTAACAATACAACATGTTAAACGGCGACAAATATCACTAAAAGAGGAAGCCAGAGAGGAAATTCTTTATTCTTCGTTCACATATACTCCCACTGTGAGACGGCCTTGACATTATTTCAGCGATGTTTTGCAAAATTAATCGTTATTTACGTTTTATTATTCGAAAGTGCGTGGTGTCGGACGGAGACGAAAATTGGGCGTGAGCAGCTACAAGTTACTGCGGAAATGCTTCAAATCTGTAAAGAAAATCAATAAGAATAACAGTTTTAATTTTTTTTTAATTCCTATTTTTTTTTCAATTTTACATGATACTTTTGTTGATGAAGTTCGAATAAACGCATGGCAGTTTTCATGGTGTAGAATAGTCCAACTAAGGAATGAATAGTTTTTCTTTTTTTTAAAAACAAAGTTTCTAAAGTTTTTCCAAGATGAACCGGCAACAGAACTCCTTTCGATGATCAAAACCATCACTTCTCAACCACTGGCCCGGCAGCAATCCGTAGTCAAATTTAGAGAGTTTTACCTCATCACATTCAGGAGCACCAAGATGGCAGGTCAAAGGAGGCCACTCCCAAAAATTTCCTTATTCGGCACTTTTTGTCAGACGGTTCAGAAAATTAGCACACTTAACGTCATTGCAAAATTACAATTTTTTAAAAAGTTTTTTCCGTGGTGTTTCATGTGTGTGTCTTCTCGTTAGACGCAGGCATCTAATGGAGCACGTTCATATTTTATCAACTGCCAATTCTCGAACTGTAAAATCTCGAATACCTGAAACTCTTTTAATATGAATCTCGTTTAACTGACATCGATGCCCATGAATTTCATTTATTTTAAAAGTTATTTTTTCAGTAAGTAAACAATATCACTTTATGGTCACTGGGGGCAGCTGTTCCTACTTCCGGCACCAAACTAGCCTTTCATTTCAATCACTTCGTTTTTATTCCCTCGAGCCAATCAGCAATTTTTTTGAACATTAGATAATTTTGATCCTATGAAAGTCGAAAGCTATCAAATCTGCTAGTCAAATGAAGCTTTACGTTTAGATGTAAGAGCAAATAATAAAATTAACAGCATCATTAAAAACCTACTAAAAATTAAACTTTATTATGTCCTTTTAATTTTACAATACATTTTCTGACATAAAAGACAATTTTTGAACAAATGTATTTTTTATTAAGTAATTAAAAAATCTCATTTAGCAGTTATTATGTAAACGTGTGTCTGTCTAATTCTAACGTTGAAGTTTCTGCGGTCTCCTCCTGATAGACATCGTTCGATACCCTCTTTTTTTTTTCTAAATTTTCGATTTGATGAAGGAGGGTCTGTCCCGACTACTTCAATATTACTTCGCCTAGTACGAGGAATGGGTGCGAATCCAACAGCTTTGATTGAAAAACTTTATTTGTCAATTCCACGTCGAAAGCAAGCTGTCATTTAGGCCATCCTAAAAAAGGAGTGAATCCACCCCTTTACTAATAAAATTTTTCAATTTTTTCACAAGTGTTCCTAATATTTTGTCCAATACCTGTTTGTGTACCAAGCTTCGTTCAATTTCATGCAGTGCGTTTTGTTCTAGAGCGGCCACATAAAATCAGTCACGTGGGCAGACACACAACGATTTTCTAAAAGTAGTCGAAATGAATTCAACACACTTAGACCTGGCGTCCGGAACACCGGACATACATTTTAAAAAGCTGTTAATTATTTAAATTACTTGATTTTTTTTTGTAGGTGACTCTTTGCATTTTGTCTATAATAATTAGTATAATTTTTCGTTTTGAGATTGACAGCACTAACATATAAATATTGGGAGATAGAGAGTGGCTCATTTTTCCAATCATGGATTCTTATCTGAAAAGCGAGGTATTTTTTTTCCTGATTTTTTAAAAAATATTTTTCTTTAATTAATTGTTTCAAACGCTTACATTATGTTTTATTACTGTTTGAAGAACATTTTATAATAAAGTTTGTTTGGTATTTTATCATTTTTTTACATGAAATATTAATTTCAAAAATATAAGTCCGGAACATTGGACGTGCCATAAATCTTTTAACTTTCTCCTACAAACTTGAAATTTTTTTTTATAATATATCCTTTACCATAGTACACTATGTACCAAATCTAAACATTTTTGTTCAAGTATTTCATAATTCCGACTGAAGAGCTTGCAAATCCGTCAAAATTTGAAATGTTCACTAATCCAGTACTTCCTGCTTTATATTAGATATAGAAGAAAATAAAAGTGATTAAAATAAAATAAAAAATACCAAATTCAATTAAAATCAGAGAGTGTATTTTTTTTTCTTTTCGAAATAAACCAGAAGCCGTATGCCCTCCAATGCAGCACCGCCTGTTGTTCTGCTGAAGCCAAGAATGTTGCGTCAGTTGTTAGATCAACGAAAAACACGAGCGCAGCTTTAAGAAACAAGTGATTCGAAATTACTCGAGCACATTATACCAGTGATTCTTTTAGCCGGATGTTGCGGGAGATTACCTAAACGGCTGTGCACACAAAACGAAAGGAATTACAAAAGAAGTGCTCGCGTCCTCACCAAACAGTCTCTACAGATATTGTTCACAAAACTTCCATGGGAATGAGATTTAGATTTGTGTCAGACATACAGAACTAGATTCCTTTTTTGCCTTAAACTTTGAAGAATGTACGATTTAGGACATCGCTGGAATATTTTCCATTTTTTGATTCATTATGTGTAGATTGCAATGATGCCATGGGCAAGTCAATGGCAGTATCAACAAAACTGACTCTTAAGAGATATTTGCAGAAACATTGTTTTTGACATCCTTCGGAAATCCAAATTTGAAGGTCAAAGAAGGTTTTAATTTGCGCGCAAATGATATAAGTATGTTGGAAATAGAACTGAAGTAAGATAGATAAAAAAAAAAGAAAGAAAGAAAAATGAAAAAAAAAGGGAGGGGAGAAAAAAGGATACATGTGAACAATTGAAGCCTTTTTTTAAAGTACTTTTTCTTAAGAGTAAAAAAAAAAAATTTTTTTTAAATCTCAAAAAATTCCACGACACAAAGAAAAGACTATTTAATCATGGGGACATTTTTTGAGAAATTGTTAATACTTTTTGAAAAATAAAGAAATGAAAAAATAAAGTTCACATATAACCCCCTTTCTCCTACTAATCATACTATGCTTCTATATTAAGGAAAATGGATCACATTTTATCGTCCAAGAAAACTTTTATACTTAGTCCGTTAAAACACCTTACTTCATATTTTTTATATTGTTGTGAGTAGTTTTCATTGTACTTCACAAAACATTCTCTTTCGTATTGTCACCCCATTCCTAAAACTCCTGATAAAAGCTAACTTCACTGTAAACAATTCTGATGAAAGCCTTCTTTGAAACTTTACATTAGTAATAACGAAACTTCCAAATTGTCTTATTTGAGTTTTATGCTCAAAAAACTCTGCACAAAAATGATGAAAAAATAAATTCTGCTCAAAATATGTATAAAATATTTTTTTAAAGTCTTCTGCTTGATTTCTTCTTTTTTTCCCTCCGTTACATATTTCCTTTTTATAATATGTTACTTTTTGTAGTTATTTTTATTTTTGTAATTCTAGTAAACATCATTCTCTATTTTGCATGTATAATAAGACTCTAGTAATTGAAAATTTATTATAGAATTAAACAATTTCAAGAAGATCCTAGAAATTAGGAAAAGAAGGATTGCATTTCATTCTTTAACTATTTTTGAAACATATTGCGTGATTCTATCAGCATGAATTGTGATCAAAAAGTTTTTCTTTTAGTGTTACGAAATTCTTTGTCATAGCAACGATGGATAACTTTATACTTGATTGATGTAAGTTATAAAAAGAACTTATGGCTAGGACAGTTATGAAGGTTAAGAACACTTTAAGGATTAAGCGCAAGTAAAACTTAAATTCTATATCTGTTATTTAATCAGCAACATTTCTTTTGAATAGTTGTTTGTATTCAATTCTAGAGCTAAAACACGCCACGTTGCGATGGTTTAATAATTTTGGCCAAAGAGGTTAAATAATTCAATTTGTGCGGACAAGGCTCATTGGTCAGATCAAATCTTACGTAAGTAGGTCCGGTCTTGGTTTTACCTCTTTCAGCTGTCATCATGCAGAGACTGCAGTGCCTCCTATAGCTTATTTGAGTTGTGAATAATTGAAAAATTAAATAAAAACAATCCAGACGATCTTTTATTACTTTTTTAACATGCTTTTATTAGCTTCACCTGTATGTATGTATGTATGTATCTTGTAACGGAATCTTGCAACTCAAATTTTGTCCACTTCCTGCGATCGGATTCTTTTGAAATTTGGCACGCGACCTCAGACCCGATGAAAATGCAATATTCGACAATTAACTTAATTGATTGACTATTAATTGCTAGTTTATTCAAATTTTAATCAATATGTTGTCATAAATCCAACAATGTAAAAAAGAAAAAAAAAATTTAAAAATTTAAAAATACTGGCAAAAATTATTCAAAAATATCTATGAAAACCTTTGATTTTTCTGCATCAGACAAAATTTGTTCCAATGTTCCAAGATAATTAGAACATGAGTTATAATTGTTTTTAACTGGTTTCATGTCAAAATTTCGGTAAGCCTTCAATTGTCAATTAATCGTTGATCAGACCATTGTTGAACAATACTTTTGTTTAAATGTATATCAAATTTTCAAAGTAATATAAGTATGATTTCAGCACATATACATCGATAACTGAGATAAATTATCTGGATTAGTCAAAACACGTTAAACTAAATAGAAAAAAGAAGAAGGAAAAAAAAAAAGAAAAAAATAATAATAGTTTTAAAAAAATATAAAAAAAACACGCTTTTGTAGCAAAATCAACTAAAAAGTAAAAATAATATTTGCATGATAAGCATATAAAGTAATTGACCAAACTCTTAATTTTAATGTAATACAAACAAGTGTGGGGGGTTTCCTATCAGTTGTCTTGAATTTGTTGTCCATGCAAAAATGCAAATAGCCAGCACCCCACGGTTTTTTTTATTACATTAAAATTAAGTGTTTGGTCAATAATTTATATTTACCATCCAAAGATCATTTTTTAAAACTTTTTAGTACATTTTGTTATATAAGCGTGTTTGTTTTTTAGTTTTTTAAACTATTATTTTTTACAGCTTCATTTGCAATTTACAGCAAGCAATGCACGCGTTCTTTGTTTGAAAAAATGATATAAAATGACTTCAACTATTGCTGCCACATTTGAAAACCTGTAGCCTGTATGTAGCTCAAAGTTGTTGAAGCTTTCCCAATTAACAAAGAGCGTCCCTCCCATGCAAACTGATCCCTGGTTGATAGAGAAAGCGAACACGAAAGCAGTAATGACAGCCAATGTAATGTACATTAATAAATTAAAGTGTTGTTGTAAAACAATGTTATCTAATATAAGAAATGCTTACCATGAGAGCTTTCGGGTCAAATAAATATAAAATACACGAGACATTCATGACCGGAAAAACATATTGTGATCAGAGCTTTGAACGAGTCGACAATCTCACTTAACTGTTATTTGTCGTTACAACAGAGGATGAAAAATGATGAGCCAAAATTCGATAAAAGGAGAAAGCTCACTTCAAACTGCCTCAAAAAGGAGATTTGTTTTCGCATTTGTAACGTGAGTTTTCGTAATGTAAGTATTGACTCAAAAAAAAAAAAAAAAAAAAAAAAAAAAAAAAAACGAGCTGATGTGTGCATCACATGACTTCCTTTTACACCAACTTAAAGTTATTTCCCCATTATTGGCAATTTTAATGTGATTCAATAGCTAACTCTCTAAATATCACCAACAGTGGCTAAATTGAAATCAGATTTTTAAAAAATAATGATAATTTTTTTTCAAAAATCGCCAACTTTGTCACCAAGTTAGCGAACCAAAAGACTGGCGATACATCACCAAGTGTCCACTAAATTATAACACCACTTGAGTTTGCATCGAAATTAACAATGATTCCCCCCCCCAAAAAAAGGGGCAAAAGCTCCCTTTAAAAACACCCGATTGCAACCAAAAGGGAAGGTGCACAACTAGACCCCACTAGGAGTCTATTTACCTAATTTCAACTTTCTAGGACATACCGTTCTTGAGTTATGCGACATACATACGCACATACATACATACGTACATACGGACGTAACGAGAAAACTCGTTGTAATTAACTCGGGGATTGTCAAAATGGATATTTCGGGGGTCTATACGTTCTTAGGCGCTTATTCACGTGTGGTCGGGTTAAAAAAAAAAAAAAAAAACTCAACATTCATTCAGGAGTGAGCAAAATGGAAATTAAGGCCGATTTTTGAGTGACATTTTTTTTCGCGAATAAAATACTTCCTCTTTTGTAAAAGGAAGTAAAAAAACGGACATAATGGTTCTCTGTTATTGGGATATTGTCGAAAGAGCTCCACAAAAGTGAAAAGTTTAGCAAACACTAAAATAACATCCTTTGGTTAAGGACCATTTCTCAGTATTTTGTCCAAATGTAGAGTTCACAACTTTTTCGCCATAATTATTCAGTTTACTGTTTGATTAGCACATTGTTTTATTTTGAGTTTGTGTGTGTTGGTAGGATGAATTCAAAATAAAATTTTATGCCAATCAAACTGTAAATTAAATAGTTATGGCAAAAAAAGTGTCGGGTTACAAAAAAAGTCATGTGTCTCTACATTGGGACAAAGTACTATGAAATAACTCTTAAACATGTCGTTTTTAATGTAAAAAACTAACTTTCTTCTCCTTTTTTTAAATATCCACGTTTATAAAATTCTAAAACATTCTATTTTATTCCCTTCAATATAGCTGACCCAAAATATAATTCCATAAAGACGCAATTAGCCGAACAAGGAACTTAAAAGATCTCCCGTAAGCAAGCATTCTGGATTTCAAAGAATTTCAAGTAACCAGTGAATCGGCATTCTCTATGAACTGCGCAGTCATGCAAGAGCGTACGACTTAGGGTTTAAAAAAGAAGAAAAATGAAGAATAAAAGAAAATAAAACGCTCCGGGGACAGAAAGTTGTGATAATTCGTGTCGCATTCTTTCTCCACATCGTTCGATTTCCAAGGTCTTTCTGGTTCTCTCGATTTAGGAAGCCACTCAAGTTTTTTCGGAAGAGTTGGGAATAAAGAATAGCAAAACTCTCAAAGTCAGGAAGACACTTATTATGCACCTAACGATATTATGTATGTTAATGATAATTCTAGCTATTCTCTATGCTTTTTAACTTCCAGATTTTACTTTAGGTTTTGAAAGTATAAAGTGTTAAGGCCTTTTTCAGTTGCTTTTCAATTTTCTAAATAATTGTTACATTGGAGAAAATAATAAGTCAGACTATTTGAAATTTTTCACCACAACGTCGAAAGTCCATGTTTGCCAACCTTTAGGGATTATGTTTCATACGATTTGAGTTAAGTACAGAAAGTACTAGAGAACGACTCGAAACGTTTTAGCCGATTTCTTCTTCATCTTCTTCAGCGATGCAAAAAATTCAAAATTACATTTCATGACTCGATTTTCTTTGTTGAGATTTTCTCTTAATAATTTTCAAGTCTTTTCTCCAGGCGGACAGTCCGCCCAAATTTAGTTTCCCTCTTTTTTGGGTGCCAGATGGTTTTGTCCAGATCTTTTTAGTGCATGGATTGTCATCCAATTTTCAGACAATCGAGGCAACATCAACACATATTATTAACATTTCTTAACCTTTTTCTTTTTTTTCCCAGCTAACATAATGCAGCAACATTTGGGAACCATTTCTTCAGACAAGACTTTGGAACAACTTATCTAATGGACAGCATTTCAAAATCACTCATTCAACCAACATTGTAGAAAAATATTTCAAACGGTCAGCATGCAATCATTCGGTTAAGGTTATGAAACTATATCTCTACTTCTAAAGTTCAACCTTTCTACGTCATCCAGTTAACCAAGATTACGTATCAACATTGCTAATGGTTCCTAGCTTTCATATTAAATTATTCAGCCTAGCTCATAGAACAACATGCCTGATAGACTACAAGCATTTGAAGTCATTTTCTTTCAAGGTAATAGAACCAGGGGTGCCCACCTAGGGGGGGGGGGAGGTCGTGGCGCAGGCTGCGCCATTGAAAATTTTAGAGTTTTTAGGGGTATTTTTGTTATTGGGGGGAGGGGCTCTTGCTTTAGGGGTGTCTTTACGAAATTTAGGGGGGTGCGCCCTTGCTCTTAAGTAGGGCACCCCTGATAGAACAGTATTTTTCAAACTCAAAATCTTTTAGTCTATTTTTTCAATATTAAAGAACAACGTTTCTCACACAATCATTAAGTCTTTCAAAGTCATTCATTCAGTCGTAATTATAGAATATTTTCTGAAGGGGAACATTTTTGCATCATCTTGTTAGCAAGTTTATAGGACAAAAATTCGAACGGCCAGCATTTCCAAGTAGCTTTTTAGTAGCTAAGTAGCTGAATTTCTTCTACAGTCAACCCAGACTGGAAATTGACAGAAAACGGACGTTTTTAAATAACTCGTTCAGTCAAGATAATCGAAAAGAGATAATCAAGATAATAGAAAGTCAAGAAAATAGAAATTTCTAAAGTTCGGGCAGGATATTTTTCAGTTTCTCAAAACTATAGACAGCATTTCTGATAAATAGCAAATATTAACTTTAAATCACTTATTCCGCGAAACACTATGAAACACTATTCTAACAGTCCGAAAGCATTTCCAAATAATTAATTCAGTCACGATAAAGTTAATAATGGTCAACTATTATGAGCTATTTAAATATAAAAGGTCTTGGAACTACATTTCAAACAGTTACAATTTTAAAGGTATTTAAGACGACTAAGATATTGGAACAAAATTCCCCAAAATTAAAAACAAAAATCCAAAGTGGATCAATACAAAGAACAATTTATTACAGTTTACCAAATTGCATTGGAAGTCATTTATTCATATTCAGTTTTTCCAAAATAATAATAAGAACAATACTAGTAATAATCATAATTATAATGGTAATGATAGGTAATAACAAAAATTGTTTTATTATGGCAATTCTTATGATAATAAATAGAAAATAAATTTTATTGTTATCGCAATAGCAATAATAAAAATGATGATGGTGATAATGAAGATGATAATAATAATAATAGTAATTTTAAAAAAATCTACAGTAAGCTACAGTCAATGTTTAATCAATTGTATTTTATGACATTTTACTTGAAAGATCAACTGAATTTTAATTTAGTTAGCTACCAAACACTTTTTTTCGACGCTACATTTGTTAACAAACTGGTTTGGTAAAATATGTAAGCCTTATGAAGTTTTGTTTTTCACAAAACAAACAGCTTTACATTCTAGATACGTAATTAAAACATAAATTAGTTTACTGAAGTAACAGAAGTAGAAAGTAAAAAACGTTAAGTGATTCCAACTAAATGATTTTCTGCGGTTACATATTTAAGGAATATTAATTGACTCACGACTTGTTTTTGGCACAATTAAAATAACGCGTTTCGATCTGAAGTGAAAGAAAAAATAACACAGAAAGAGTAAATTATTTCATTTCACGCATTATTTGCATATATGAGTTATCTAACAAATCGTTATCAAAATTCTGAGCAGTTTTTTCTGCTACTAATTACCATTTTAGTTTTACATTCGCGGAAGACATGACCCTGAAGTTTTAAGTATACTCTAAATGAAGAGGGAAAGAGAAATGCTTAAAAACTAGAGTTTTATCGAACAAAGGAGGCTTGAGTACGTTTGAAAAGATTTCTGAGGAAAGAGAATTGAAAAATTACAGGTGAAAGTTTTGAAATACTCTTAGGTAAAAGTGTCTAGCAAGATACTGGTTAAACATACATTCAAACCTGATTTTGTGCGAAGAAGGTACCACATGTTAATTTTTTTTTAAAAAAAACCGCGTATATTGTTTGGGACAAATTGAAAAAGAAAAAGAAAAAAAAAACATGTAGGAACATCATGAAAAACTTAACACTTAAAATTATTTAACTTTTCACAATATGGAAAGAAATTGATTTTCTGGACAACGCATAAATTAATTTTCGCGTGGAAACATTTTTAATACATACATCATCTATACTGCCGTGTGCAGGTAAAGGGCAGTAACTGCAAATTTTTCATTTTTCATTTCTTTGCATTTTTATCATCTATTGTACGAGCAGTTGATTGCTTTATTGTAAAAGCTTGCTTATTTGGTTTCCGTTGAAAAAAAGGCGCGAAAAAAAGTCTAATTCCAAGATTTCCCTATGGTTTATATTGAATCCGACACGGCTTCAAATATCTCGAAAACTAGTTTCTGCAGATACTGCCGTTTACCTGTATACGGCAGTATAACACAGTGGTGTCCAACTTTTTTCTATCAGAGGCCCCCACCTCATATTAATATGAACCTCGCGAGCCAGAACTCACATAAATTTAAATTTATTTATTTATTTATTCTCTAAAAATTTCGGAAATCACAAAGGAAAGAGAAAAACAAATTAAGTATTGCTGTTATCATTCCTACATGCTTGCGAAATTTCCATAAGTGTTTATTCACAAATTCGTGATATTTTGGCCATCATTCTAAAAGTCGCTAATCGGTTGTTTTGAAATTTTCCTGCACATACATGAAGTTCTAGATTCGGAACATTGAACACAACAACGGACCACGGATGGTTACTTCGCAAGCTGCATATGGCACGTAAGCCGTACTTTGAGCACCAGATCAAGCAATGGACTATATGGGCCAGTTTTTGCCGGCGCCATATGGTCCGTCAACCGTAGGGTAGGCGACAGTGATCTGAAACATTAAAAACGTTCTAATACTAAAGTTGCAGTCGGTATTTTAGTTCATTCTACCTAAGGCCCCTATATATACACGAGCCGACGCATCAGCTTAAGGTTAGACATTTTGGATCGGATGGTAACCCTAGCTGCGCAATAATGAAAAATCCGATCCAAAATGGCTAAACTTAAGCTGATGCGTCGGCCTATCTATATAGCACCACTAATTCTACCAAATGAGGTGCAATGACGTCACATTTATGACAATACATTCGATTGGATTTGTGATTGAATACTACTATTAAAATTATTAAACGTTCTAACATTTGTGTACATAAGCTCCTAAGTGCGCATAAGTTGCATGGGATGTAATTTGTATGTAGTATCAAATTCATTGGGGATAATGGAATTTCTAATCCACTGTGACATTTATCTTAAAAACCAACCTACTGAAAATATAGAAACATTTTTTTAAAAAGAAATTCAAAGTTTTGTATTCAAAAACACCTCACTCATTACAGAACATATAATTAAAAAAAAAGAAAATAAAATAAATAATAAATAAATAAATAAACATGCAGCCTTCATCTGAATTTTGACTTCTTGAGTTCAAATTATGTTTTTCGCAATCACGAATTGCGAAACTGCGATAGGACCTTACTCGTTACGTTTCTTATTTCTACAAATGGATTGGAATGGAAATGGTTAAGAAATTTGCACCCGCCATTTTATGAGTGAAGAGTTTCTAGAATAGGAAATATGAGGCACATCCATGAAAAAAGAAATGGTCATTAGTATGCGGTAATAAAAATAAGGATTTTATTGCCGACCTCCGCCCCTAAACTTATCGTAAAAAAAACATTTACAGCGTATAACGCTATGCATTTTCATTTTCTATCAATCTTGAATGATGGGAATCAGTAATCTGGGAATTTTGTATTGGGATGAAGTTTCAGTTCATCTATATTGGTGCTTTTTCCTTTAAAAAAACGTAATTTTAAGCGAAAAACTTTTTTTTTAATGCGAAGTCCCTGACAAAAATGTGAATAAAGTCAAACCGCGGGTGATTTGTAACTATGACGACGAAAATTTCGAACTCTAAATAAATATTAAAAACAACAGTCATCATGGTAATCTGAAAAACCAGAGCTGCATCAGCTTTGGTCAAGTGAGAATTTTAAGCAATACTTGATTGTTCAAAAAAAAAAAAGAAGAAGAAGAAGAAGAAGCCTCACACAACAA
Source organism: Uloborus diversus (assembly GCF_026930045.1). Lineage (NCBI taxonomy): Eukaryota > Metazoa > Arthropoda > Arachnida > Araneae > Uloboridae > Uloborus > Uloborus diversus. Next base: position 92,115,625 of record NC_072739.1, on the reverse strand, counting down.
AGGAAAAAAAAAGCCCTGCTTCCTGAATTTCCTTTGACAGTCAAACTTGGGTCAAAAAAAACGAGAAATAAAGTCATCAAATTAAACCTTTATAAGTAATACTAAAAAATTTCACTGTTTTTGTGAGCTTCGACGAAAAGATAACCCGGGGAAAACTGCGGCACAGAAAAATTCCCTTTTCCGTGTTGTGGAATTGCCGGAGCGGAAATGAATGCCTTTTAAAGGTGAAAGTGGCCGAGTTCCTTTACGCACCACTGCGTCTGGGATTGTGCCGTTTATTTATTGTTTATTTACATACTTTTGTTGCTTTTTTTATATTTCCGTAATTTAACAATTCAGGGTCTTTTTTCTTCTTCTTCTTCTTCTTCTTCTTCCCTGTCATTTGCAAACTCTTTTGATAAGTTAAAAAGTTGTTTTGTTTTAATATTTATTTTATGATAAGACGTGTTCAAAGAATTTTATTTTCTGTCAAAGGTAAGAATTTGTCATTGACTATTTCAAGATTTTTTTTTTTTTTTTTTTTTGAGGGGGTTGGCAGAGATCATTATAACACCGAATATGCCAAATTGACGAATTCGATCATAAAATTACATAATTTAAGTAAATAAAGGCAAGAATGAACAAATTAAAAGATAATGTAACAATGAACAATAAATGAATAAACTAACTACAGTAAACTCCCGATTATTTGCGGAATAGGGTGGCACGGTAACCGCGGATAAGCGAAAACCGCGGATAATCCGAATAATAGGTAAAACAAGATACTTAGTGTATTCAATAGACTAAAAATATTGAAATCTTTCTCACACACATTTAAATTATAACTAAAAACATTGCTACATTGCATTTACTAATATTGAATATGAAAAAGGAATGTATAAAATCTAAAATCAAACAATAACTCAATCATAAGTTTAAAAAAAAATATATGTGAAAAGACCCGCGGATAATCCGACCGCAGATAATCGAGAGTTTTACTGTAGTTTATACACGAGAAACAAAATAAAGTAGTGAATATAATTGTGCATGAATAAGAATATAAGCCACAAATGAATGAATAAGTCAACTATTAAATGAAGGAATGTAAATGAGTTAATTTATAAATGAATACGTTAGTAGTTTAATAAATGATTGAATAAATAAGCAAAATAAACTATTTCACTTCGTCCTGTCGACTCTCCCCGCACGCACTAGGCTAATTGTTTAAAGCATTTAAAATGAAAATAAGGTTAATATTAAATAAATAAATACCGCACCTAATATTTGTAAGTCGCAATTAATGTTTAAATGTTAATATCAAAATTTTTATCATTTTATAAAAATAAAACTAATTTTTGACTAACAATAAAATTTTACAATGTGAGAATCAATTTTTGAAAATTACTTGTATTATCATATACTTTGATCTACAGAGGAAGGGAAAATAAACATTTTTCCGTTTTCTAATGCGATATTTTCTCTTTATTTTTTAAATAAATATTTTATCAAATGAATGAGTAAATAAACGAATGAATTCATAAAGGAATCGATAGTGAAATAATAAATAATAAATAAATTAATAAATTAATAGATGTGAAAGGATAAATGAGTGAATAAAATACTGAATAAATAAAGAAATGAATGAATAAATGCGTAACTTATTGAAGGAATGTAAATGAATTAAACCCATGCAAGTGATTTAATAAATGATTCAATACGTAAACGAAATAAACCACTTCACATAGAAATAAGTTTAAAATTAAATAAATAAATACTGCACAGAATAATAGTAGGTCTTCATTAATATTTCAAATGTTAATATTAAGAACTTCATCGCTTCATAATACAAAAATAAATTTTGACTTATTGCAAAATACTGCATTATAAGTATCACTTTTTGAAAATTTATCTTTGATCTTCAGAGACATTTTCTTCTTGACTGGAATAGACTACTTGTGTTACTACATAGTTAAAATATGACCAGATAAGTGGTTCAAAAAACAGAGTAAATAATTCACCATTTCACTTTGCTTCGTTATTTCACTTTGTCCCTCATTCATCTACTTTTGTTAGGTCACTAAATAATTTGTATACATGAAAATGTAAGTTAATCTAATTTACCCCCATGGAAGACGGTTGAATCACCCAATAGCAGATGGCTTTTTGATATTTTAGGTTTTCTGATTAGTGCTGAATGCACGCTAGCATCACAAGAAAAAAGATTAAGATTCGTAAACTTTTTCTTATTACAAACTTTAAAAACTATATTTTTACCACGTCAGAAAAAATTATAAACACTACCTCTAGTTTGCGAATCAGCTTTTTATGTTTTTTTTCCATTGACTTTTCCTTCCATTGACACGTGTAGGTAAGAAACAACTTTTGAAGATTTATTTTTTGCTAGGACAGGCTGACTTCCTTCCATTGACACAGTGCCGGCAGAAAAACAACTTTTACAGATTCATTTATTACTAGAACAGGCTGACTTCCTTACATTGACTCTGTGCAGGCAGAGAAACAACTTTTACAGATTTATTTATTACTAGGACAGGCTGACTTCCTTACATTGACACTGTGCAGGCAGAGAAACAAATTTTACAGATTTATTTATTACCAGGACAGGCTGACTTCCTTACATTGACACTGTGCCGGCAGAAAAACAACTTTTACAGATTTATTTATTACTCGGACAGGCTGACTTCCTTACATTGACACTGTGCAGGCAGAGGAACAACTTTTACAGATTTATTTATTACCAGGACAGGCTGACTTCCTTACATTGATACTGTGCAGGCAGAGAAACAGCTTTTACAGATTTATTTATTACTAGGACAAGCTGACTTCCTTCCAGGCAGGCAGAGAAACAACTTTTACAAATTCATTTACAGTAGAGCCTCAATTACCCAAACCCCAGTTAACCAAACTTCAAGTTATCTGAACATAATATCTCTCATTTCTTATGAGTGATTAAGCAAATTCAAAAACATTCTCTCAATGTAAAAGAAAATAAGAACTCAGAAAAAGAAGGTAAAGACAACAGAACACACTCTAACAGACTAACCCTGGCCTGGATAAAGTATGAAAGAGAAATTGTATGCACACAATATTTTTACAAATCTAACTGTTGATTACTGGAAGTCATTAAACATAAATTTCCTCCCTTAAAAATAAGTACAGTATTCTTTCGTCACATCGCGTATCTTTATATCGCTCGTTCGGATTTATTGCGCCTTTTTCTAGTCTCCCGGAAAAAAAAAGCAAACAAAACCTTACTTTGAATTTTAAACCACTGAAGTTAAAATATTGCATTTCTCAAGAAAAGTCGTTAATAAATGAACAAAACTGGTGTTTTCTATCTCTCGTAGATCGTTGCTCGTAAGTTACATTGTACAATTTTTATTTCATTAAAATATACAGTAGAAATATTTTAAATTCATGTTTCTGTCTTGAAAGAACAATTGTGAACAATTTTTTTTCTGTAGTTTGTGAAAGTCGACCTGATATAGATGCGGTGAGAAGCATAGGGATGTAAGTGTCTGAATTAAAAAATTTGAGATAACTATGGTAGGTGAACCTCTCCTCTGTCTTGGGGCAAGAGATAGTACTAATAGCACGGGTAGGTACTGCTATACAGCATGATTCAGCAAAAATTTCCAATGAAAGCCTACCGAACCCAGCACTGCACATTAATCACTTTCACAAAGTTAATGAGGTGGCTGACACTGTTGTTTAATATTCCCATTTGCCACACAATTGAGTAAAACTTCTTTATCTTTTCTCTTGTACACTCGCGTCTCCCTTGAATCTCTTTTACGCCCATTCAGAGAGGCTCCCCCCCCCCCCGCAAGAGCGGATACAGAAAGCATTCAAGGAGGGGGTGAATGTTTTATGAATTGATTTTGTAAATTTCCAAAGCCAAGCCCCCTGATATAATGGAAGACAGTTTTTTTTTTTTTTGAATTCCCACTTTTAAAAATTTTTGGAGGAGTTCATCTAAAATTGAGGTTTTGGGACCTCGAAAATTTCCTGTAGAAAGTTCCGATTCCTATCACTATATCACTAAAGTGTTAAAAGATGTGCTAAGTGCTATAACAGTGTTTTCAAGACTATAATTCTGAAAAAATTCCGAGGGAGAGCATTCTTTTTCGTAATATTATTGAAGATCGTCTAAAATTACGTTTTTGGAACTTCAGTATCGGAAATGTACTGAGGGAGAGTTCCTACATTTCAGCTCAAGGAGGGGGCGATCGCCCCCGTCGCCTCTTCCTTGTATCAGTCCTTGCCCCCCCCCCCCCCGATTAAGAACTACTGGTTTAAATGATAAGCTGTTTTTTTTTTTTTTTTTCAAAACACATCGATTGTTAATATTATATTTAAAGCTTATGATCCTGAAAGAGTTAACTTCAACGACTAATTTGAAGAAGAAAAGAAAAACTTACCTTTTCGTTGTTTCCATAAATACCAAACAAATGCCAGAGCTAATCCTCCCGAGACAAGCGTAACCACAATCGAAGCTATTACGATGCCGGCTACGCTGCCGGACGTATAGCATCCTTGATCGTCTGCACTCACACCTGTCGCACATCCCCACAGAAAAAATACCACCACGACGTACGAAACTGCCGGCAACATTAAAAACTAAAATGTGGAATCCTTTTTTTACTCTATGAATATCCTTTCTAATTAATCCACAGTATAATTGTCAGTGAGCGAAAATTATCGCTGGATAAATCATATTCATTTTTTTATCCAATCAAGATAAAAAATATCATTCAAGTTTCGATTGAAAAATTGACGCACTTTTCTTTGTAAATGTAAATAAACGAGAGCGCTTTAAAGCGTGAAGTACCAATTCCACCGATAGAGAGTATCCAACAATGCGATTTGTTTACCGAAGCACGTGCGATTTGCGACTGCTCATTTTTGAATCGTCTGTCGGGATAGAACTTTGATTTTTCGCGTAGGGTTGCCAGTTTCGGCTTCGTTCTTTCTTCGCTTCTACACGCAAGGTAATTCGCTTGGCGACATTTTTATGAGAGCAACAGGTGTAGAGGTTGTTTAAGGAAGGTCTAATCAAGAAGTAGTTCATGATGAGTTTTGAGTTGTTGAGATTTTTTATCTTCTTCTTTTTTCTTTTAATGGCAAATACTTGTTTCCCACGTTAAAGTTATGTGCCTATTAATGACTTTTTAAGATTCGTCGAAAAAAAATTTCTCGGTTTCTTTTCTGAAATAAATAGTGTTTAAATGCAAATTAGAAAAGACACGTGGGAAATTTAACAATGGGGGTTAATAAGAAGATTCAGTTCGGGTTTTGCACTTTTTATGAGGATTAGAGGATGCTGATTAATTACTTTGAAGCGAGATTATTTTAAAGATATTAGCGAGATTATTCTAAAGCGAGATTAAAGAGATTATTCAAAATATTTTACCATTTTTTTTAGAACTTAGAAAAAGCACTAAAAAAATCATATGCGCCCCGGTTATAACTTATATCCTAAAAGGGATATTGATTTTACTCGCTAGTCGGTAAAATTGATAATTTTTTAAAAAGTTATTAGCTTGGTATTTTAAAAAATCAAAATCGAAAAGTCAATTGAAAACAAGAAATACTAATCTCCTGTAAAAAATACTCGACATAACTCAAACAAATACGATATTAATTTCAATGTTTTTTTGTATTATTAATTATGTTTAATTATTTGTACATAGATGGATAGTAATAAGCAGTAAGTTACCGCCCTAAGCCAGGAGTAAGTCCCCCCCCCCAGAACTGCGTTCAATATACCGACAGCCCAAGTTATTTCACCAGCGAGAGTCCGCATACATGGTGCGATTTAACTCGTTAATTGAAGGCAGAGCTTGGTTATTAAGCATTAAGTTACCGCCAATAAGCTAAGGTTGGACTAAGGGGGGCTAAGGCAGAACTACGTGCAATATACCAACAGCCCAAGCTGGCACTCTCAGTTACAATGAGGGGACACCTGCCTCCAATTCCGTCATTCCCTAATCCAGACTGATGAGTCCTAAAAAAGACGAAACTGCAGTCTCTAGATGGGATAACATGGCTGTCGGTATATTGCATATAGATGAATAGTATTGACATTTGTGTGTAGCATGTATTAATGTAGGGCAAAAGATTTTACACGGAAAAAAAAGTGGAGATTATAGCATCTTTCTCGTACGCAGCAGACATTTAAAAGTTTAATTTGTTCTGTTTTATCTTGTATTTTGAAGTTGGAATTGTGTTTTGACGTTGAGCTTTGAAATTAATTTGTTAATTTTATTAACAAAATTGACTTTGAAATTACGAGTATCAATGGCGCTCCCAGCAAGGTACTCCGGGCAAGGTCCGGGGCGGTAATTTGTGGTGTCATTCCTCCCTCCTCTCTCCCCCGCAAAAAAAAAAAAAAAAAAAAAAAAAAAAAAAAAAAAAAAAAAACACATCGCAAGTACACAAAAGTAGTTCCAATTTTCAGAAACAGCTTATTTCATTTCAGTGAGCATAAAGAAAGTTTAAGAAATATAAGTCGCATTGGACGAATTTAAATACTGCGCCCTATCGTATTTACAAAAGTTGAAAAGATGTTAAATAACAAATGTTACATCGAACTGGAGAAAACCTAGAAGAACGTATTGATATTTATTGCAATAAAAGTAATTAATGTGCTTGACATTTTTAGTGTAAACAATTGTTTTAGTGTCGCCTTAGTAACAAAATTCAAAACTAAAATGAGTAAGCGCGGATACAAGGGAGGGATGATGGGGGCCGTGTTCTCTCCCTTGAGGGACTCTCCGTCGGTAATGTTTCATCCATCCATCCATCCATCTAAAAATAGTTTTAAAATCGGGATTTTAGATAATCATCGATGAAATAATGGAAAGGGAGTGAGTACGGAATTGTAGTCCAAAAAACGTGATTGCATTCCATATAGGGTTCGGAACTCGCTCCCGGAAATTGAAGTTCCAGGAAGAGCGCAATATAAGACTATCCTTGGTGATATTAAAGGAGAGAGAAGAGGTTTGGCGGCCTACTGCCCGAGATTTTTTAAAAATGAATTTTTAAAATTGTAACTAACTTTGTAAACTAAATTTCGTAATGGGACGAGGTTCAGTGATAATGTTTTGAACAAGTTCTACGAATGTAATTTCGGACGATCTTCGATGTTACTGACTAATAGAGGTTCTCCCCTAGAAATTTTGGAAATTAAAATCTTAATTCTGCAATTGTAGGATCTCTTTGATGGCGTTAGAGGAACGGTTTGGATCCGGAACTGCCTCTCGAAAATTTTTCGAGACTGAAGTTTCAAAAACGCTATTTTAGACAATCGTTGGTGATGCTAAGGCTGCCCTTCATGTCGGTGATGGTAAGGCGATAGGTTCGGCCCTCCCCCCCCCCCCGGATATTTTTTGGAATGAAAGTCAAAAATAAAAGCACAATCGCAGGCTTGCTTCAACTTAATAGAGTAAGGGATGGAACTTCTCTTCTCTCGGGAATTTCTTCGCAACTGAAATTAAAAAAAAAAAAAAAAAAAAAAAATGCAATTTTTGACGACCTTTGATGATGTTATAGGAGAAGCTCAGTTTTTCGATAGCGAAGCGCAAATTTTAAACACGCACATTTTAAAAACGCATTTTTAGATCATTTTCGATACTAGTCGGGGACGGAGGTAGGGTCAGGGTTCTCCTGCTAAAATGTTTCAGAATTGAAGACCGAAGCATTTGCAATCAATAGGCTGAAGCCATTGATTGCCAAATAGGTGTAAACCAGGATATGTATCATTGTAAAAGTAATAAAAGTAAATCCTCCCTTGAAAAATTTTTAGGTCTGCAGGCAGTCATTTCTAATTCAGAGGTACCAACTTCTCTTAACAAAAATATAAAAAAACATTAGTGCATCTTTACATGTATGTTTTCATGATCTTTTTTTCTGGGAATATAATCTGGGCTACACCACATTATTAAGGTTTACCCTTGAATTTAGTTTAACTTTTATTACTAAAATTAACTTTATTATTACTAATATTTTTTTATTGTTTTTGGTAACAATTAAAAAGCGGATTTCGAGTAACGTTTAGTTTTTTCAATGGTTATAATCTATTTTCTTCATTAAAATATACAATCACGTTGTGAATATGCCCAAGTCGGATGCAGGAAGAACAAAAGAGCTTGGCGTGTGAGAAAACGTTCGAGAAACTTCTTTACGAAAACAAAATCAATTGTAAGGATTGTTTTTTCAAGAAGGCTTCTTCCAGGAACTTTTTGACTTTTATTTCTGCCACAGTAATTCCATTATTATTTAGCAAGATAACATACATCAGCCTATTTTTTCCTGGGACTACTTGAAAGAACATGCTTTTTGAATCTTTCTGTAAACTTAGCATGTTGAGAAAAGCGAAGTTGCATTGGTTTACAACTCCATACAAAGTTAGCTTACTAGCTTCTCTGCGTGACCCCCCCCCCCCTCATGAATGTAAGAAGAATCATAGACATTGATATCAAAAAACTTAGGTTTCTTGGCGTTTTTTGTTCAAATAAGTGATACTTAAAGTGAATATACAAAATGTTCATTTTTTAGGGGTGCAGTGTTACATATATATATTTAACTTAATCTTACTTCATATCAACAAGAAGATACATAGATATTGAAATCCAAAAACGCAGGTTTGGTGGTGTTTTTTATCTTAATAAATAGTTCTTGAAGCGAAAATACAAAATGTTCACTTTTTAGGTCAAGTGTTTTATATATGTTATTATTATTATTAATCTTGCTCTATATCAGAAGGAGAGGAAGTCGAATTCAAAACATTATCAGCAATATTTCTTTTATTTTACGAAGTAACAACTCATTGGGATCAAAGATTAATAGTAATTTAGCTATTTGTCAAATAGAAACAATTTTTTAGACCAAAATATTATTTATTATAGTTATTCATTTAAAAAAAAGTCAGGCCTTCTTATTCGCAATATTGAAGTCATTGCATGAATTAAATCAAACCATTAGGCCTAAAGGACAATCTTTTAATCGATTCAAAAATAAAAATTCATTGAAAAACATCCAATTAAACAAAAATATCAAATCAGTCTTTGGGTCAAGTCTTCCTACTTAGCTTGGGTAAAAAGCTCCTTAGTTAGCTTTCTTTTGTTTACCATAAGATTTTAGCAACTTAGATTAAAGTTTTCTAAAACTACTGTACATGAATAGATAGCTAGAAAAGTGACGAAAGCGTGCATACTTTTTAGACTAAAATCTAAAAAAATTCCAAAACCTTCAAACTTTACTTTTAAGGTGCAGTATCATTTAACACTGAATTTCTTGAAAACCACTGACGATTCTGAAATGACTTGTCCCTGCGAAATACTGTTGTTTGACTGGTCAACCAATAGTATGATAAAAATTTTCCCTAAATATCATCATGGGTCAAGTCTCCCTATGGGTCAAACCTCCTTAGTTTCACCCAAGTGAGAAGTTTACTTTCAAAAAAGTTTCAAAAAAGTATCCACTTTTATACTTTTTTTCGGGCAAAACGAAAAAACACGTTTTAAGCACAAACACTATATGTTAGAATTTCGAATTTCTCACCATGTTTTGGTAGAAACACAAGTGACTATTGGCATAAGTCTAGTAATTTTTCCTCAATTTTACCAGACCTAAATTGCCAATTTTATTTTGTATATATTCCTTTTTGTTGTAAAACAGTGGATATACTAATCCCTTTTGCAAAAAAAAAAAAAAAAAACATACATTTTTCTTCAGAAATAAACTTTATTAGGTTGAAAACAAAATATTCAACATTTTTTAATATAATTTTTTTCTCCACTTTTCCTTCCTACTTACTCCATTCTTTTCATTAAACATTTCAAAAAAAGAAAAAAAAAAGACCTTCGATCCAATAAAGTAGGAACAATAAAACCACCCTAGCCGATTCAAATAAAAACGTTGTACGTTTTCATAGATCACACTTTTTATCACAATTAATCACAATTTAATAGCAATATTAATTATTTGATATTAGTTTAGTAATCGCAATTTGAGGTCGCGCTTGCCTAACTGATAACAGACTTGCGCAAGGTGCTGCGATCTCTTAATAAGGATGAGTATCACGCTTGTTTGGAAATGCTTAGCCAGTGCTTCGCTCCGCTATTTTATTTGTGAACTACTTTTGAGTTAAAAGTGGAAAATTCAAATTTGGACATATGCCCTTTTGACATGAAAATTAATGAGTGGGTACCGGCAAATAAGGGATAAGTTCCACTTCGCTGTAAAAGACCTGGCGAGAAATAAGGGGATGGATAAATACACCGTTTAGGTGGTGAAACCAATGTTTACGCATTTTTTAACAGTATATATAAATCACTTCGAGAAGAAAGAAATTCATGGATCGATAGGGCTTATGTTAGAGATTCTAAAAACGAAAAAAAAAAATAGTTTTTTTTAAAAGTGGATATAATCCGTTTTGAAAGAACTCCTCAAATGTTTCAAAATAATCTAAGTGGTGTGTATAATAATGTTCTTTTCATAAAATGTAGATACTTTACCTCTTGAAAAAGTCACCTAAACTACCTTAAGCTTTTTTTCATTTAATTTTTGTTTTCTATGTTTTTCTCATTTTTCGTTTTTTAACTCGGTCCCTTGAAAAACGAAAAATCGGGGTTAAACTGAATAAGGAACTTACTAAACTATTTAAGTCAATAATATCTGCGACTAACAACCATATTTCTTCTCACTCCTCTCCCCTCCCCCCTTTTTTGAAAATTGAGTAAGCGTCACTACTACCGTGTAAAAGTGTCCCGTTAAAATCTCAGGCCAGCGGTGTATACAAGGGCAGCGTCATGGGGTTCGTGACCCCCCCCCCCCCTCAAACCATCTACAATATTACCATCTACATTGTATTCGAATATTTTATGAAGAAAATGAACGATTGCAGTAATATTTTCAATTTATTAATAATTTTTAAGAGTATAAGTAAATATTTGAAATGCTACTTCTTATCAATGAAATTAATTTGTAACGTTTATGCCCTATCAGGTGCATCATTCCAGGTAGATTAAGTGATTTTTATTGACACTTAGAGATGTAAAATTTCCTGAAAATTTGAAGTGGTGGAAAAAAAAAAACGTTTTTTTACTGGGAAAAAAATGGAAAATTTGATTTTCTTATGAATAAAAATAGGGTTTCTTAATTTTTCTTGGAACATATGAAGGGTTAAGCATTAAAAAACATATGCAATCCAGGCATCTTCTTTTTCTGCTTGACAAAAATAAACATAAAGGTAAGTTTCATTAGAAAAAAAAATGGCCTTTTTGTTTTATAACCGAGAGCTTTCTTGGCCAGACTAAGTTAAATTGTGGTTCAATTAATAATATTGGGTAAGTTGTGTCTACTCATAACCATTAAGTTTTCTATTTCCTTTGAAGCTTGAAATAATAATAGCAATCTTTTGGCATTCAAACATGATTGATATTGTTTGAAAGAAAAATAAGTATGATTTCCCTCCCTTGTAATGTATGCAGAATTTTTTTTATTTTAAAGTGGTGTTTAATTTACTGCTATGCGAATTTATTATAATTGAATTCTGTATATTTTCAAAACTTTTTATTTATAAGTTTAAGTTTTGTTTTTTGTTACGTAAAAGTTAGTTGTGTTTTGTTCAATGGAATGTAAAAGTTAATAACAAAATAGATATTAAGGTGCCCCCCCCCAAAAAAAAAACGAAAGTCGATTTTTCAAGTTGCACACCCTCTTACATTTTTCCTTTTAGGTTAAAAAAAAAAGAGTAAAAAAAACATACAATTTGAACAATGATAACCGTGCCGACATACTCCTGAAAGTGTGAACCAACACTGTGTACGAGATCGAATCGAAAAAATATTTTTTTGGAAGTTTGAAACTTCATGTTTATAAAACGTTGCCTCTAGCCGCACATGTACCACAAAAATATTTATCCAAATCAAAAAATATTTAGCTGTCGAGCAGGACTAAAATTTGTAATTTTCTTCAAAAAATTGATTTTATTTCTCTATATAATTTTTAAAATGTAAGGTACATTTTAAGAAGTTATCAAGACAAAAAATATAAACAATAGAGTCGATAATAGCGTTAAATAGCAATTTTTATTCTATTGCGGCATTTAAGTCTCCCACATGGTACGCAAAATATGGATCTTTTCAATTTTAAGTTACATTTTTCATTTTAAATATATTATTTTTTTATTATTCATTTACAAATGTTAATTTGAAAATGGGTTCACTAATAATTTTTGAACTTGATATTTTATTCTTTAAATGTATGTGTAATTTTTTAAAAGGTAAATCGAAAAAAATCATTTTTTGAAGAAACATAAATTTTAGGCCTCCTGATAGACACCTAAATATTTTTTAATTTGGATGAATATTTTTGTGGTACATGTGGGGCTATAAAGGCAACGTTTTTTATCAACATGAAATTTCGAGCTTCCAAAAAAAAAAAAAATCTTATTCGACCTAGTACACAGGGCTGGTTTACACTTTCAGGCGCAAGTCGGCACAGGTAGCCGTTGTTTAAATTATATGAAACTTTTTTTTTACAGTTGTTTTGATCTAAAAGGAAAAATATACGAGGTTGTGCTACTTGAAAAACAAAATTTCCTTTTTTTAGGACACTCTAATAAATAAATTAATATATAATTGATATTATTCAGATAATTTTGTGGAAGCATTTCATTTTTTGGGTAAAAAGTGGTAAATGTTTTTGACCTATGTATGCAAATTTTATTATCATACAACAATTTGCATTATGAAAGTTAGACAGTATTTTAACATGCAAGGAGGGAGTGGGGGGAGAAGAAAACAGCATCAGAATTTAAGTATGAAATCCACTTTCTGCTGAAATTTTCAGTTAAAACTTCCTGAAAAATTGAAAAATTCAATTTTTCCGAATCGGAAATAAACTCCTTCGGAAAAAACTTTTTTTTCCCGTTTTTTCCCGAAATTTTCCGTTTTTTCGGACTGTTTTCATCTCTATTGACACTCAAGCAGTTTCAGAAATTTTTCACACCCAAAACCACAGATTCGTAGGTTGGAGGGGAGGGAGATGCATTCCTCAGCATGACCCTCCCCCCAACCTAAAATGCTTGTCTGTATCTGCCCCTGTCTCTGGCTTCATAAACTGTTCCATTCCAAGAAAAAGTTGAAATAAATTTCTATAGGTTAGTAGAATAGCACGTAGATTGCATATAAACATAAATTTGAACAGATAATACAAAGAAAACTCTCCACTTATCTCTCATTTTATTTACCTTATCTTTGGCGACATGGATGATGTTCCATTTCGGAATAAAAGTTTGACAAAATCAAGCGAGAGTTTTTTCGTAATGATGAATAACAAGTTAAATTACACTTGACATAGACTCCAAAGATTGCTTTTAAAATGAGCATAAAAAACTTCAAAACCAAGAAAATTTAATCCATGGTTCATTGAATTCTCAACGATGCTCAAAGTGAAAAAATATGCAGATTTTTTTTTTCTTTTTCTAACTTTTCATTGCCAAATACTTTTTATCGTCTGCTTTTGAACTATTTTAGCAACTGTAATTGAGTTGAGTTAAAGAATGCATCTCGTGAAAGTCATAATTTCATGTTAAACTTCATATTTCATGAAACGGTGGTTGTGAAATATGAATCATGTTTTCCCCCATCAAACAGGTTCTTCCAGTGTAATTCCCGCAATTCAGTAGTGATCATTTTAGACTTTTCGTTTTTTCTTTTTCCTCGTTGGTGTGGGATATGTAACTAGGGGCGTCCCGAACTTAAATTTTTGGGAGGACGGAAATTCTCAATTTGCGGAATAGAACTCCAAATCTTTCCGAATGAGACAATTTTTCCGAATTGACAGACAAAATTTGCCAAATAAAATCATTTTGGTAGGTCAGAATGACAACCCGTGACCTCGCGTCAATGCGCTCCTGTTGTGGCACATATATTGAAAGGTTATATTAAAAAACAATTAAAAGTTATATTAAAAAACAATCAAACTAAATGCACCATTAATCTAGAGACAACACGGCACTTGGATGTTAGTAATAAGCTCGCATTATGTAAGCACACTAGCATCATATCCATATATCGCTCGTTTGGAAAAAAAGTGCCTCAATACGAAATTTTTTGTTTTCTCCCCCCCCCCCCCTAAAAGGCCTACAAATTCTTCTTTGGAAAATAATGACAGATTTTTTTGTTCTAATATTAACCGCAGGAGAGCACAACAAACTTACTTTCCTTGATGCAAAATGCCTGAAGAGTTGAACTTCAAGCGCTTCTCCTATAAAATTTCATTTTTTTCGTAATGTGGCACTCTTCTTCCAAATGAGCGATACATAGAAGAAGAAAAAACACAGCAATAACCAAAGAAAATTAAATTTCGGAAAATCCCAAAAAACTCTGATTTTTCATCCTAGGAACTTCCCTCGGGAACGGTTAGAGGCTATTCATTAATTACGTAAGGATGATTTTGGCAATTTATGACCCCCCCCCCTTCCCCGCCACCACTCTCCATGTACGTAAGACTTTTCAAACCCCTTCCTCTTGTTCTTACGTAAGATTCCCTTTCGTTTTTCAAAACTTTAAGATGTTGTTGGGAAAGGATCAGTTACACTAAAAATTCCTAGTTTGACGCAAATCAAACTTTCTTATTTTTCAACAGATAAGTTATATCATTTTATTGCTGTCGTTGACGTCGTAGTTGGTCCGCGTTATCTAAGTACTTAAAGCCTTGGTTTCCTAGGAGCGAACTCGCCGATTGTCAGCGTCGCGCCTCGCCGAGGGGAAAACTTGATTCTTCTGCGCATGCAAGCCCAAGCTAAATCGACGTCGTAAATGGCCAAGCCGGAATCCACTTGACTTTGATTTCAGCGTCACGGCTAGGAGCGACGTCGAAGATCGGCGATTCGCTCCTAGGAAACCAGGGCTTTAAGTACTGTTACACGCAGAATAATTAAATATGCCGCGCGTAACATAAACATCAGGTTTAGTCTCAATACAGTTCTTTGTCGAATGTATACGAATCTTACATCACTGGAATCGCTATTAAATTCACTATTATTAAATAATTCTTGGAAACCTTTTTTATGCAAAAAAATATTTGCTAAAAAGTTAGAATCTATCCTGAATATTTTTTCGACTTTTTTTTTTTTTTTTTTTTTTTTTGTATGTGATGCGATACTGCTTAAAAATAAGCATGCCATACATAGTGGGATTCTTTTATGAAAATTTTACACTATTCATTCTTTGTGAAACAATTAAAAAACAGCTCATTCTAATACGTTTTTTACCTTAAAAACGCAAATGAAATATGATCCCTGCAAAATATTTCACCGCTTGATTTCTAATATCTAAAATATCGACCAGAAAAATGTTAGCAAAGAATGAGTTTGCCACCCCCCCCCCCAATATGGGTATGTAGAGATTTGTCCAACAGCCTCCCCCTCGGTACCCTTACTTAATGAATGGCCCCTTAATCATGATATGTTTTGTGAGTATTGCAAGCTATAAGCCAATAAATGCAATAGTAATACCAGACATCTCACAAACAAATACAAGCCACAGGTGAACTACTGGCCGTCCAAATCGTACAAAATAACACAAAAACGAGCGAAGTACGAAAGAATTACATAAATAATTGAACAAAATACCAAAAAGTCGGACTAAATAAAAGAACGAGGAACTACTCAAAACGTACCTTCTGCCTGTTCAACGCCATACCAATTGACTGTTCGAATTTTGCTGCATATTGGCTCTCGGTTAAAGCTGTAGTTAAAAGCACCCTTTCAGACCTGGTGTCCGATAAACCTGACATGAGTTTTAAACAGCTGCTAACCATTAAAAATTTGATTAAATTTCCTAATCTTTTTTGTAGTTGACTTACATTCTGCTTATTACTATCTGCGCTAGAATTTTTCGTTTTGGGATTGACAACACTAACAAATAGAAACTGTAAGATTGAGAGTGGCTCATTTTTCCAACCATGGGTTCTCGTCGCAAAAGCAAGGGGTTTTTCGTCTGATTTTTTAAAAAGTACATAAACTTTTATTGATCACTTCAAATGCTTATATTATGTTTTAATATTGTTTGGAGAACATTTTACGATGAAGCATGTTTGATGTTTCACCATTTTTTTACCTATAACATGTATTTCAAAAATGTATGTCTGGAATATTGGACACATCATAACTCTTTTAATTTTTCATCTACAAACATGAAATTTTGTATATAAGATACTCTTTGCCGTAGTACACTGTTTAACCAACTGTCACTACCAAATGAAAACATTTTTGGTCAAGTGTTTCATAATTCCGTCTGAAAAGGTTTTGCTCCATCCAGATTTGTTTCGTCATTGAAATTTTCTTTGCGTCACAAAACCTCTGAGATAATAATGCTTTTAAAAACATTTTCGCAAAAACAGCTATGAAAATAATTTACAAAATACACTTTGAAATCAAAATATAATCGTTTATTGCACAATGCGAGATTTAGTCCTTTATTACTGATTTTGATATTTATATCCAGGAAGGCTGTTGATTCGTCACTATTGGTCTGTTTTAACATAAATTCAGTGAGGTAGATTTTTTTTTTGTATATACTGTGAAACTCTGTGTTGTTAAATATAATAACATCATCTATATAACTAAAATATTCGATCTTTTTGTTTACTAAAAATATCGACTCCGAAAAAGGGTGGAAAGACATTAGCAAATGCCCTGGAAAAAGAAGTACCCATTGGGATTCCATTTGTTTGTTTGCAGAAATTAGAGCCATTAAACAGTTAATTCTCGAAAATGCAGAACTTTATCAGGTTTAGCCAGTAGTTTAGATAGCCGGATTGATGGGATCTTTATATTTGTCATAGAGTTTTCCAGAAATATTAATAATTAGATGATGGGGGCTGTTAGTGAAAAGATCTTCAGAAGCAAAAGTATTGATGCTATAAATTTCATCTTCACCACTGTTTAAAAACAAGAACTTTTTTGATTGTTTAGAACTACGAAACTCTTTTCTTGTACTAGTTTTGACAAGATATTTTAAAGTTTCTCAAAGAAAATATACTCAGCCTCATTGCTGTTGGAATATATTCTACTAGTAAAAAACCTGAATGTAACAGGATTTTTGTGAAATTTAACTGTAATGAAAAGTAAAGCAATACGCATACGCTAGAAAAGGAGACAGATTCCAGTTTAAAAAAGATGACTTGCATTTGACAAAATCTTAAGGGGAGTCATTACCCCCTATACCGTCAATGTTAATTTGCACAGGTTCATGTACATTTTTCTGAAAATCTATTAAAGATACAATTATGAACTTTTTTCTGTATCTTAAGTAGACTCTTTTTTCTATACTGAAGTAAAATTTTACAGAAAGAAAACTTAGTTCAAAAAAAAAAAAAAAAACTTCTAATGTGTACGTCACTGTATTTTTAGGATTAGATGTATGGAATAGGTGGCAAAAATTTCAAAGCCTAACACAGTTTAGTTTCTGAGAAAAAGGAACATTTAGTTTCAAAAATAACATTTCGAGATATTGCTATTTAAAGGGGAAAATCATGCCTCATCAAAATAGGTTTACACTTTTTAAAGCTTATTTTAACTTACTACTAATATGAGCACGATCAAGAAATTTTTATCATTAAAAAGGTATTGAAATTGGAGTTTCAAAATGCATAAAAATCAAAAAATCGAATTTCTGAAAGTATTAAGGGTACTGACTCCCATTAAACACTGGGCATCTCAATTTCAGATTTCTTTTCGTAATTTTGCATACCAGATCAATTCCAAAATTGTAACCAAACGTTTAAATTTAAAGAATAAAAGATAAACATTTATTTGTCATGGAATACATTTCATTGCAAATAAAAACATAAATAACAAACATTTTACAGGTAATCGTATGATGTTTTCTTTAAATTACTTTTCCTTTACCAAGGGGTGGAGCCCAACATTGTTCGAATTTCCTCTTCAGCCCCCATAACTCAAATTCAACGAAAAGAAAATACATGTTGGAATTAGAGTATAAAGTATATCAGTAATTATTTCCTAAAAATTATAGTACAGCTAAATCCCTCAAGGGTCTGAAATTTTTTTTTCGTTTTTACAGTTATTTCGTTGTAATGGAATTGAAGCAATTTGATTTCGGACTGAACATTTTTTCGTTCAAATAGATACTTTGTTGTATTGGTATTCGCTGTAATGAGATTTTACTTCAGTTGAATGTTACCAAATGCATTTGCATTTTGTCAGCATCTAATGTTATATTGTTACAGAGATAAATTTGACAAACGTATGCGAAAAAAAAAAAAAAAAAAAAAAGGAAACGCAAACGAAAAAATGCACTCTAAATATAAAACAAATTTAAAGAAACATTATTTACAAAATACTTATTAACGATCGGAGATGCGTTGTTTTTATGATGGGTTAAAAATAAGTTCATATAATAGCGGATCCATTTTGTATTATTATTCCATATAAACTCCCCGTATTTGAAACCTGTTGATTTGGTTGGGACCTGTGTGTAGTGAAGTAAAATATTAGTGTGAAACGACTTGGACGAAAGACGAAAGTACAGGACATCCTGTATTTCGGTTTTCCTTATTCTACTCGGACCTGTGCAGGGAACTAATAATGCAGGTACGTTAGCTTAGAGTGAAATCTTCATGTCAATCCAACATTCGCATTTGATGCTTAAAGACGCTAATCCTTTATTGCAATTACTCGAAACTTTTTAGAGTTAAGCTACTCTTTACTAAGTAAGAGTTCTTTGAGACATACTAATCCGGTATTGAAAAAGGAACCTTCCACATTTTTATGTCCGCACATCTCCAAAAGTAGTCGATGGATTGACCAAACAATTTCCCACAACGTCCCTTTGCTATTTAATCGTGGTTTTTTCTAAAAAAATAATTTACACCCTAAAATTTCATGCGTTTCATGAGGTTTAAATTAAAAAAAAAAAAAATTCTGACAAATGAAGCATGTGTATTCTGTCGTGCTAAGTACAAAAATCGTATATGCACTTTTTACCGAAATTGAGTTACGTTCACCAGGTGTTTCTTTTTCACATATTCCACCGAGATACGATACTTAACGGTTATTTGTCAATGGGATTTTTTTTTTTTTTTTTTTTTTTTTAATCTGAAAAAGTTGCTCCTGAATCATATACATTGGAGGCTCAAAACTTGAAACGGGAGTTTCTCATTTTTAATTTAGGTGCAGATATGACTTTCGCACTTCGCACAGCAGTATTTTCCTCTTTCACCAATTACTTATTGCTCTGGTTTATTTGGTGAAGAATGCAATTTCTCAGTGTTTACCAACTTTATATACAATAAAAAAAATTTCTCATTTCGTACAGAATACTTACATGCAACAGTGTTGTCCACTAGAAGGGGATTCCATGACGCCACCTGCGGTGTTGGAATTTTTAGGGGAGGGGGGAAAACAGTGTTGTCCACCAGAAGGAGATTCCATGGCGCCTCCTGTGCCGTTGAAATTTTTAGGGGAAGGAGGGAAAACAGTGTTGTCCACCAGAAGGAGCTTCCACGGCGCCGCGCCGCCTGCGCCGTTGAAATTTTTAGGGGAAGGGGTGAAATTGAGAGCGTTTTTCACCTCATTGTGAGGGGCTCTCATTCTAGGGGTACTCGTAGTATTTATGGATGAATACTACCGCCCTTGGGGGGGGGAGACACTCTGCAAAAAAATCATTAAAAAATTACAGTACATAAAAAGGAAAGTAGGTGAATGGGGAAAAGTGATGACAACTTACCTTTCTCAAAATGAATGAATTGGAAATTTGTTTTGAAAGTTACAGTACGTAGATAAAGAACAATGTATTTTATGATAATACGTGCATTGAAACATTATTTTTTATTTTTGACCGCAAATTTGAACCTTACAAAAAGGAGGAAAATCTGCACTTTTTTTTATGGGGCAAAGGGAAAAATAAAATCTTTTTTCGATAAAATGTTTTCTATTTGATTATTAAAAATATTTTTGATCAAATGAATGAGTAAATAAAGGAAAGAATGGGTAAATGAAAAGATAATGAAACACTTCGCGAATAAATTAATAAATGAGTAAATTACTACATGACAGAAGTAAATGATTGAATAAAAATGGTGAAAGAATACAAAAATGAGTGATTTGGCTGTTTAGCGCTCTCAACACTTGCCAACGCGTGCGTCAAACTCAAATTAAGTTTCGATTTCTTTGCAATTTTTTCCTTCTTTCTTTCTTTTTTTTTTCTTTTTTTTTTTTTTTTTTTTTTTTTGAGCAATCACGATTGCTTATTGTTCTCACTTGACTGTTTTGAATTCCTATCATTTTATTTTCCCACCAGCACCCTCTGCCAGCACCACCGCCGCGTCGACCGGCCTCACGATGCTGCTCCTCTTGCGAAAACCGTCTCCAGGTTGCGTCCATATCCTACACACACACGCATACGTACACACGCCTACACACACATACACATACTCATGCCTGTGCACAGACACAAACACACACTCCTACATACACACACTCATGCCTCCACACAGACACAAACACATATGCCTACATACACATAACACACACACGAACGCCTACACACACACACAGCACTGCATACACAACACGCACACACATGCATACATACACACACACGCACCCACACACATGCGCCTATACAAACACGCACGCGCATTCATACACACACACGCTCGTGATTGCGAAAAACTTAATTTGAATTCAAGATGCCAAAAATTCAAATTAATATTTTTTTTTTCACTAATGCTAAGCAGACTTCACTCGTGGATTTAGAAAATCTCCTTTTTATTGTTAAATTAGTTCTGCAAATATGAAGGCATTTTATTAATCTTACAATGTAATGAAGAATAAAACAGAAATAAAAATCTTTGAACTTGAACAACCTATACTGGATATAATTTACAACATAAGTACAGGTAAGAATTTTGTTTTCTTTTTCAAGCCATCAATGGCTCGTTCTTTCTCGCAAATTAAATTTTTGCAAAAAAAAAAAGACAGATAAGAACATTTTAAATATTTTTTAAAATTTTGCATATACGAAATTTTAAACACAAAATTTTTTGTCTTCATTTCAATAATTTTAATAGAATGCAGCTACTAAATTCACGAAAATTTGTAAGAATAAAGCTAATCGATTGGGAAAGATGTCACCAATTAAAGTAAACGAGAAAATATTTCATTAACAACTGACATTTTTTTAATATATTGCTTCCTTTTTCGCTTTTCGCATCATAATAATTTGATTACTTTGTGTTGTGGATAGTGACGCATAATTTACATTATTTCCCATGTATCTTTTCATATTTATGCAGAACACATTATTCAATTATACATTTTTTTAGAATACTTTATTGTGATAGCCACTGCGTTACTAAGAATCTTCTACGATAGCAGATGGGAAAATTTAAATTATTCGTAAATTCAGAGCTCAAATACGCTACCTTGTGGTGATTAATAATACTAAAGAAAAAGGTGAAATATCCCATTCCACGTGTTTTTTTTTTTTTTTTTTTTTTTTTTTTTTGAGCTAAATTACAGACTTCAGACACTTTATGGTGTAATGTAGTTTCAGAAGAATAGAAAAGAAAGCTTTCCACAAACACGATGAAAAATTACTGTTATTCACTAAGTGTCAAAGCAAGTTATAAGTTACGGCATTCGTTTGTTTTACCTTTTTCATCTGCCATTAAACAGTGGCTGCAGCGCCCGCTATAGTTTATTGGAGTTGCGAATGTTTTCTGTTTAAGATGGTTGATATGATTGATTGATGCGGATGTGATACAATGTATTGAAAATTTTGGTTACTGTACTCTTGAAATTCTCTACGTTCTTTCTTATGTATTTTCTCAATTTAAAGAACGAAAGAGCGTTAACTTAGAAAATAAACGTTTGATTTCTCCTTTGATCTATGTTAATATTTTTGGTGAACTAATGTTCTAAAAATAGAGTAGCTTTAGTATTTTACGGGACGTCAAAATAAAGTGATTTACATCGAGAAATCTCCTCTCTCTCAGTCTTTTTCGGTACCGTGACGAAACCAGTGATTAGACTTTCTATATAGGAGGTGGTGGCACTTCCCATAAATGTTGCGGATTATCCCCCCCCCCAGAACGACAGCCCCCCTCCAAAATGAGATCAGAAACCCACTCAAATTAACCCTCTAAAAATTCCGATGCTGCCAGTCTACGCCATATTTCCCCACTCCACCCCACCCCCTGGGGTAGTGGGCATCACTGGATTAGATATCGTACAACATCATTTATTTTGCAATGACGAATAAATAACACTTTTCCGCTTTTTATTGGGGGTTAAAACATTGGAATATGTATTAAAAATCAAGGCATAGTTTTTCAGAAAACACATAATTTTGAAACTTGTTTTTCCGCTTATATTTACATTTTATGAAAGGTTAACTGGCATGCCATGAATTCAGCTAACGCGAACCATATTTTAAAAATATTAGTTGCGGAAGAAGCCAAAACTGACGATTAAAAGCCAAACATGGAACTCAAATGTCAAACACGATTTAGCCAATCGGCGCGTTGTTTCGAACTACGCAAAGGCATGCGCTCCTTCGGGCGAAAAGCAAATAAATAACTTCAGAAAGAAAAGTAATGAATTATTGGAGTAGTTTCTCTCCTGCTCGCGTACAGTTCGAACAGTTTTCAAAAGAAATATGTTGCGTAAAATTTTCGAACATCTGACACTTCATTTTTTGTCTCCAAATGTTTGTAAACTCTTTGCTTCACTAAATTCATATACCTGAACTCCTAGAAACGTAACTGAAAAATATTTTGGTTTACTTCTGAGTTTATAAACGGCAATTTATTCCTCAAACAAAACATTGAATGCTGTTGATATTAAAATCTGATCGAAGCAAATATTATTCAAATTGTTGCGCGGTCAAGAAACTTAGATTGAAAAAAATCACAGGTGAAACTTTTTTTAAATGAGGCTGCATAGAAAAGAATTGTACAATCTTATTTCGCGGCTACGTGTGAATGATGCAATTACCTAACATATTTATTGAGGGTTCTAGATAACGTTTTGCAGATATAAAACTGTTCAAAAGTTAAAGTTGTTTTTGGCAGGGCAGCTAAAATGTATGGCTGCTTATGACGAAAAGAAAAGATACATTTAGAGGTGGATACAGATTACTTTGTTTGGGGGGGGGGATGCTGGAAAATATAGAGTTTTGGGCATAAAAAAATTCTGGAACTGTTTGAGTGTCAATAAAAAAAAAATGCACCAAATTGGTCAGGGATAAGACTTTAGCTAGGTCTTATACTTTTAGTCTAGGTCTTAGACTATTAGTAGGGGCTAAACTTTAATAAATGGGGTTGTTTCCGAAATTGTAAAAGTATTTTTTTCTGTAAGAGCACGCTTAAAAGATAGAATTTAACCATTTCTTAAATAATTTGCCAAAGTTTAATATTTTTTAACAATTATTTTAATTGTTGCGCAGATTGAAATTCATTTCTTATGCTTCTGCACATGACATCACAAGTGATGAAATGACATTAACTGATGCCATCAGCGCACAGTGCAAAATATCATAACCTGGCAAATTATCATAACCTGGTTGACACCAAAGCGTTAAATTTTTAGCGCGAAATGCAATTGCGCGCTAAAGTACATCACTTGTGACGTCATAAAGACCACGCCGAATGACAAAAATCGGACATTTAAAAAAAAAATTAAATGAAAAATAACTGTTGGAAAAATAATTTTTTTTTTCTAGGTTCATATTTTTTTTTTTTTTTTTTTGCATAATCTATCAATTTCAGTGACTAAAAGTAGTACTTTTGATTGAATAAACAAGCCAATTCAGAAGCAAAGGAAGGAAGATATTTCATATGTTCGCAAAAACAAATAATAAATAAATTATATAGATTACGGCATATACTTGCATTTTATTAATAAAGGATTTGAACCCAATTTGTAATACAGTGGGCACCGGTTAATTGAATCAACCTCTTTAATGAATCAAATCCGTCAAAAGCAGAACAAAAACCAGCTTTATTGAATTAGAGGCTTTATGAAATCAGCCGCTTTGTGGAATCAAAACTGTTTAGAGCGAACATGATTCATATAAGCGGCGGCTACTTATTCTACATCCATTCACTTTGTATACAATTATTAAATTACTAGAAAATCGCCCGTAAAGCTACAACGGGTGAAAATTGCTTCTACATTTGAACGAAGCAATTGCCTGTTTAATGACACTGATACTTGAAATTTTAACCCAAACTCCAGTGAATTCCCCTAAACTCCAGTAGATAGCGACTTCTTCGTATCTTAATTCTCCTAAAATTAGTCTTAGCAGTAAAGCAGTTAAGTTACCGGATCAGGTTTAGCCTTGTCAAAACGAAGAATTTCCTTGCATGTCAAACATTACCAAAAAATGTTATCAAATTATCATGCTATGGCGCAAGTTTCATAACGTCAGAGCGTTACTCGATCAGTGAATTCGCTATTATATGTATGAGGATGCTGACATATAAAAAATGTCAAGGAGTTTTTTACTTAAAAGAAACCTAGATATTCACAATTTCAATAAACTTTTGGAGGGGCTGCAACCTCCGGAAAATGACAGCTGAAAGAGTCGTTCAACTAACAGTTGTAACAAACAAATGTCGTAACTTAAAACAAACTTTTAAGCTTAGGGAATTACAGCATTTTTCATCTTGATTATGGGGGGTTTTCTTTTTGATTCCTTTGAAATTTCATTCCATCACAAACTGTCTTATGCCTATATTTTACCACTGGGCCATTCCACGAAAAAGTCAACCCTTTGTCCCGCACGTGACAATTCATATATTTCATTAAAAAGTAATAATTTTGAAGGGTTTTGAGGAAATTTTTTGCGAAAGAAATTACACATAAGTTTATAATTTGTAACAAGAAAAAAAAATTTTTGTTCATTAATATTTTAAATGAAATATATGAGGCGTCACGTGCGGGACAGAATAACGGTTTTCTGTGGAACGGCTCCACAAAAGAAAAACGCGAAACGGAATGTTTTACCTCTTTCGGTAGTTTCTGGAATCACCGCAAAGGTAGCAAATGGGGTCGTTCCCGAAATTTTAAAAGTATTTTTTTCTTAAAGAGCATGCTTAAAAACATAGGATTTGACCATTTTTAAATAATTTGACGAAGTGTAATACTTTTTAGCAATTATTTTAATCGGTGCGCGGATTCAAATTCATTTTTTACGCTTCTGCACATGACATCACAAGTGACGAAATACCATTCACTGACGTCATTAGCGCAGAGCTCAGTATTTAATTCGTTTCTTTACTCACATGTACTGGCAACTGTATGGTTAATAGCAAATGGATAGAGCACAATGTTTAACTCGCTTCTGAATTATCACAAGCTGGAAACGCGGAAGACAGCAAGCGTAAGCATCCAGCGCGCCAGTGGAGTACGCGCCAAAGTTCTCATTTGTGACGTCATAAAGACCACGCCTTGTTTGAAAAATCGGACATTTAAAAAAATAATTAAAAACTAGCGCTTTGAGAATAAAAGATTTCCCTCGCTCCACGTTATTATTATTATTATTATTATTATTATTATTATTATTATTATTATTATTTGATTATTCTATCAATTTCAGTAACTAAAAGTATGTACTTTTGATTGATGGAAATAACCCCATTCAATCTCTGGAATTGTGATTTTGAAGCATTCCATACTTGGCATACTCATCCTTTATTTTTCACCTCTTCATTGCCATAGAAACAAATCAATATTTGTGTCTGCTCATGAAATTTAAAATCTTCTGCATATTCAAATTCCTTCTGCCGTCATCCCGCTTTGCATTCTATTCCAAAAAAGCGCAGGCGACGGAAAAATAAAGTGGTTTAGTGGACCATGTGAGACTGTAACACTCAGTCAAAAGTAAGCAAAATACGGTGAAGTCCCGTCACAACGAACACCAATACAACGAAATATCCGTTTCAGGGAAACAAATTTTCAGTCCCGATTTAAATTTCACTATGCTGCTAAAATTCTGTTACAACAAAATTTCCGTTACAAAGAACAAAATTTGCGGTCCCTTGAAGATCGTTGCGACGGGATTTCATTGTGTTTGATGCTGTTATTAGCAATTCTCAAAAAATATAATAGCGAATTCACTGATCGAGTAACGCTCTGACGTCATCAACAATGAAGCTCATTCCATTGCTTGATACTAATTTGATAATATTTTTTGATAATGTTTGACATGCAGGAAAACGCTTTACTTTGACAAGGCTGTACTGGATCCGGTAATTTAACTGTTTTACTGGCAAGACTGTGTCATTTCAGGGGAACGAAGAAACGAAAAAGTAGTCAACAATGAACGCTATCAACTTGAGTTTAATGTTCATCCACTGGAGTTGGGGTTAAAATTTCAACTCTCAAACAAAATGTCACCAAACAGGCAATTGCTTCGCTCAAATGCAGGAGCAATTTTCACCCGTCATACCTTGACGGTCATTTTCCTGTTGTAATCAGTAGCGGATACAAGGGGAGGTTCATGGAGGTCACGATCTCCCCCCCCCCTAAACCGTTGACAATATTGTCAGTCCACATTGTTTTCAAGCACTTGATGAATAAAATTTTAACAATTTCAGTAATTTTTTCAAATTTATTAAATTTATTAAAAGTAAATGTTTCAAATATTGCTTCTTTTTATTTCAAATGAATTGAATTAATAACGTTGATGCTCAACTAAGTATCTTATTCCTGACCGATTCGGTGTTTTTTATTCACCACCCCCAAGCAGTTTCAGAAATTTTTAGGACCAAAACCATAATTTCGTTCAGGGGGGGGGGGTATTCTTCAGCGCGACACCCCTCCCCCCTAAAATGGTAGTCTGTATCCTCCCCTGGATGTAATAATTATTGAAAATAATTTAAAGAAGTTTTAATGTCAATTTAAGCAATTATTACTTCAGTAGAAATTTCAACACAATAATTAGTTATGCTCAACGTTATGTGTCAAGAAATAAAATAATCAGAGAGAGAAACAGAAAAGATTTTTTTTTTTTTTCAACTTTCGAGCGGAATTTATGACAAAAAAGAAAGAAAACAAATGAAGCAAGAATAAACAAGTTAGGTTCGTGAAAGAGCTGCAACGATTTATTACCTCCGAATTTAATTCCAGAAACGAGACACATAATGAATGAGAATTGGATTCTTCATCCACAATAAGAGATTAATATATAAGTTCAGTTGCTTGAATATACAGAAAGAAAACTATCCAACTCTGAGGGACCGCGACAAATTTTGCCTCCCTCAAGGTTACAGCTTCAAGTTTACAGCTGGCACCCGCACGGCTTTGCCCGTAGTAGAAAATTAAAAGGTCATTTAATTCGCCTGTAATAACAAATAATGTATGATGAATTTCTCGCCAATTTGCTGTATTCATTTTCTTGCCCATGTTACGATTCCACATTATGATAATTTCGTAATTTATTCTTTCACGTTGTGATAATTTGCTCGGTAAAATTTTCTTAAAATAGAAATATAAAAGAACAAAATCGAATTTTCGAAAAATCGCTTCGAGGTGCACACCCCCATGCTGCAAACTAATTTTGTACCAAATTTCATGAAAATCGGCCGAACGGTCTAGGCGCTATGCCCGTCACAGAGGTCTAGACACAGATCCAGACAGAGAGACTTCCAGCTTTATTATTCGTAAAGAAATGGCAGAAATATTAAGAGTTAGCTTACGA
Organism: Uloborus diversus; assembly: GCF_026930045.1. NCBI lineage: Eukaryota > Metazoa > Arthropoda > Arachnida > Araneae > Uloboridae > Uloborus > Uloborus diversus. The sequence goes on along the minus strand of NC_072739.1, from coordinate 92,087,882 downwards.
AATGAAAGCATCGATTGTTAATTTAATCTCAAAGAAGGGGGGGGGGGGGGTATTTGTGATGAAGTCCATGTTTCAACCACTCTAGAAAATTTCCGAAACATCACTGATTACTTCCAGGTAACGGGATTTCAAGGGTTTGCACCAGTTTCCTGTGAAAAACGAGATTTATTGAAAAAAATTTCCTGTATCACAACAAGTTCCATGAATGCCAATTTTATACTGTGGGGAAAACATTTTTAGCTACCAGTGGGAAAATATATTACTTATTTTTATTAGATGTATCTATTTCGGCGTAGTTATGGTCTTTCCAGATTGACTGAGTCACAATTAAGAACATAATGCCGAATGCAGTCTCCGGAGGCATTTGGAGCCTCCCCCCTCCCCCGGGCATTTCGCAAAATTTAAGTCTTAAGACACGATTGTATGCAGCTCAAGTAGTGTTAGGGGAAAGAATGGGTTCAGCGATTTTTTACCGGTTATTTTTCGAAGCTGAAGTTTCAAAAAGCGCAACTTCAGACTACCTTCGATTATGTTAAGAGGAGGGAGTTTCGAAACATTCACCCGGAATTATTACAAAATTGAAGCTTTTAATCGCTATGTTAGAATACCTCTTTGAGCGGAAAAGGAGATGAATAGGTTTGGTGACCTCCTTGGCTGAATCTCTATATTTTAGTAGTTTTAGATTAAAATGCTGTAGCAGCCCCCTCCCCACGTCCCAAGCAACGTAGTAAATCAATCGACCCCTCCTTGAAACGTTTCTTTATCCGCCCTTGTAAGAGAGACAACACCGCCTGTTGTAATAATTGAACACACGCATTAAGTGCACCAGAATTTCAATAACAACTTTAATTTAAATTTCTGCTGAAAGAAGGAACCAGATGTCGTTGCAATAAATGTTTTGTATTTTTGTACTGACTTAGTCAGATATCGTACATTGACAATAAATGGGTTTTAATCCCCTAATTCATTTTGATATTTTCTCTGCTGGTTTAGAAAAATTAATTAACAGATTCACTCATTTTTGTTTCTATCGATTTTTACAAGTTTCGCGGAACCCTTAAGTCATCTTCGTGAAACCCTGTGGTTCCGCGGAACGCAATTAAAAAAAAAAAACGCTGACTTGAAGAAACCATTGAATAATCAGAAATCTGCCGCACTCAAATGTCTACAACTTGTTCCTGCAAAATCAGCTTGATTGATGAGTTTTAAATGTGCAACGGCCTCATTCGTGTAGCATGTCTTATTTTTCGTGGCCTCATGTGGCAAAACTCAACATACAGCAACGCGAGTGACACTCAACATATAATTTGCAGTCGTATTTTTTTGTCGTTCAGTCCTCAAATCGGAATCCTCGGGCGGAAAATCTGAAAACCTTTTTTAAGAATAATTAGGTTATCTCAGTAAGTGCCACATCCAGTTTTATCCAGCCCATGATGGGATAATGTGACAGAACGAAGATTTTATTAACCTCAACTAACTCTAAATTACTAAATAAATTCCTATGAAACCTACCTTATGTGTATACCTGCATCAGTACTGTCTGATTTTCTTCATTCACCTTCTGTGAATCTCCACATGCTTCAGGTCTGCTACAATTATATCACAAAATGGGTAAAAGACGATTCCTTTTATTTTATTTTCATAAATCAGGATTGATTCTAGTAATATATGTTTGAAAACACGAGTAAAATCAACAAAAAATTAATTTTAACTCTTTAAGGACTTTAGGACAAAAGTATCCTCAAAGTTAAAAACTTATTTGATAAGTTACCGAATACAAATGATTTTTACTACTGTCTTTTACCCGCGACTTCGATCTTATTGATGTAGATTTTGTCAATTAATTCAGATTAATAACCAGCACACGAAGAAGGTAAATAGTTGAAAGAAAAAGAATACACAAGGTAAGTTATGAACACGTACAGGAATAAAAAGAAATTAGCGCAGGAAATTCTTTAAAATTCCCAATCGAATAAGGTCAACAGTTCCGTTCAAATATAAAATAATCCTCTAAGTTCATTGTTAATCATCAATGGACCATTGTTAATCACCAATCAAGGGCGCCCATACACAAAATTTTAAGGAGGGGGAGCTCAGATACTTTCCCCATGGTTTAGCATGATATTTTCCAAATAGAAACCGATTTCAGTACCGATTCGAGTTATTAAAATTTGACATTTTTAATAACTTATCCATTAATTGCTGGAGTAGAAATGTTTTTACATTTTTGGAAAGGAAAGAGTACTAAAAGCAAGGAAGTTTTAATTTCAAAGGGGGGGGGGGGGGGCTTGAGCCCCCACTTGCCCCCACCCCATATGGGCGTCCTTGTCACTAATGGACAATTGTTAATCACCACCATTGTTAATCATCAAATACGCCGGAAACTCGCCAAGTTTCTGATACTATGTAAGATATTTGCTTATTCTACCACTAGAAAATTGCCCGTCAAGGCATGACGGGTGAAAATTGCTCCTACATTTGAACGAAGCTATTGTCTTTTAGGTGATATTTTGATAGTAGAAATTTTAACTTACTCCAGTGGATTAACAATAAACTCCAGTAACCGGATCCGGTTCAGCTTTGTCAAAATAAAGCTTTTCCCTTAATGTCAAACATTGCCAAAAATATTACCAAACTATAAAAAACTTAATGAATCTTTAGTGCTTCAACAATGAAATAATTTTGTCACGCATTGCTATAGCACAAGTTTCATTGCTGATGACGTCAGCGTTACTCGAACAGTGAATTGGCTATTATATATATATATATATATTTATATATATACGATAATAAGGTAGAACCAGTGGTGCTCTAGCATGTATGACACCGGGGCGGTAACTTATGGTGTGTCCCCTTGCCCTCCCCACACCCACACACACACACATGCGAAAAAAAGAAAGGGACTTTAATGTTCTATGTAAGCATGAAATTTATACAATTTTCAGAAACAACTACATTTATGCTATAACGAAATTTTAAGTTGGCTAACGTACAAAAGACAAATAAAAACTACGAAAGAATTTTATATAACGTACCTTAGACACATATGTGCACGGCCGTTGCGAGGTCTAAAAAGTGTAGCGGTGTATGAAATTGATGTCCCCTTAATTATTTCAAACGTATCTCAAACACAGAGACAGATATTGGTTCAGTAATTGGTTTAAGATGAATGATTCAGTTCTAGATCTAAGTCTAAGTATTGACAATATGAACCTAATCGTGAACCAAATATAAGGGAGAGAAGGGGGAGAGTCCGAGAGCTTTCCCCGGAAAATTTTCTAATTTGTAGTCATAAAAATACATTTTAGAGGATTTTTTGCAATGTTTAGGGGAAAGGAAGTTCAGGAGGGCTCCGACGTTCATTTTTCGAAATTGAGGCGTTAAAAACTCAAATGTTAACTCCAAGTATGTCATGGAGAGGGAGGTTCGAAATATTAACATGACGCTCTAATCAACTAAGCCAACGTGCCTCTAATTCAAGGATCTATGCATTGAAAAAATGCGAAAAAAAGACAGAATAAATCGGTTTTTTTTTCGACAAAACAGCCAAAATAGAAATTGTCCTTTTATTTTTCGCCAAAAGCGGCGAAAAAAATGCCTTTAAAATGAGGCCTTATTTATAAAATTTGATAAAGTATTGAGGGAGTTATGACGTTTTTGGCGTTTGGCGTTTTTGACGCTAAAAGCGGCGAAAAAAATGCCTTTAAAATGAGGCCTTATTTATAAAATTTGATAAAGTATTGAGGGAGTTATGACGTTCCCATAAAAAACACCTTTGACAAATAATATATTAGGGGTGTTCAAATGAAAAGGTACCAAACGTCACAACAACATAACTGCTAACATATTTGCGTATGTCGCTATGGGAGAACGTAGAAGCGAGACATCTAGGGATGGGATCGGCGTATATAGCGCGGATCGGAGCATGCGCGCGAGAGATCAGAGACTCTTATAAAGAGCGTCGTCTAATTCTCTAATTGACGCGACAGTGAGTGAGAGGATACTTGTTTAATATCCTTGTTGACGTCGCTACTTGTTGAATTCCTTGAGCACAGGAGAACCATTAACTCCGATGTGCAGTAGCAGTGTGAGACACTTCAAAACCTAAGCAAGTTCATCAAGAACAAAAAACCAAGGCTGCTCAGGTGGACGCGCTTCCATGGCGTTCACACGTCTCGAGTCCAAATTCAAGTGGACCTTGACCATCCGCTCTACACCCCAGATATGTCGCTCTGCGACTTCCATATGTGTTTGATCCTTTGAAAAAGCATTTAAAAGGGAAGTGCTTCAACTCGGACGACGAACTCGAAGACACTGTAAATAACTAGGCACTCGTCATAGCCACAGAAATTCCGGGAACGAGGAATCCTTTGGTTCGTTAATCAGTGGGATCGTGTTGCTGAGGTCTACGGTGCATACTTTGAATCAAGTCTTTATTTAGACCCACAGTATCGTTTGGTACCTTTTCATTTGAACACCCCTCATACTATATTAGTATGCATAAGCATAGTACTGCTAAAGTGCAACTCTATCCAGTGAGTTGCTTATCTTTTTTTTTACGTACTTATAATAATCCACTTGTACGCAAGCCCAATTGCTAGCATTCTGCAAATGCTCCTCACTGATACTCTGAAACCCGTTCACATTGGCTAAAAACCCTATTCATTGCAGGTATCTAAAAACCCCGCGGAAAGAAAACTCCCTAATAAAGGGAAAACAAGCGGATCATCGCTGGAGGCATAATTTTGGAATTAACTCTGCACTCGGTTCAAAACTGGTAAGTTCAGAGCAGGCATTGGTCAGCAGCAGGTTTTAATGTAAACGGGACTTTTAAATATCTCTACCCCCATAAACCCCCTTATTCAGAAAATAACTCAAATTTTCGTCTTACTAAAGAATCAGTCTGAAGCAAATAGCAAGGTTTAATGAGTGCCTCATGCATCGGGCAAATCCTTTTCCTGCACTTATTTATTTAAAGGATGTGAACAACCTCCTTCTTTTCCTATCTTCTCTTTTTTTTAAGACTACAAGTTTTTCTCCAAAAGTAACGGGCATTCATAAAGTAAAGAGATGTGAATAACCGTCTGCTATGAATCTTCTATTATAACGATATGAACTTCTTTCTGAAAGTTCAGTTATTCATAGAGCATAGAGCTGTAAATAATCGTCTCCTTTTCTCTCTCTTTTGTTATAAAGAGTCGGCTCCCCGAAAATTTGAGTAATTATAGATATGTGGATAATTGGCTTTTTTTCCTACCTCTCCTCGAGATACAAAAAATCCTTGTATTCAAAGAGATGTGAATAACCAACAACATTTGTATCTCTCCCCTTGTTTCAAAGACTTCAAACCTCCTTCTTAAAGTTCGTGTATTTGTAGAAGTACGAAGTGTGAACAACACGCTTCTTAACTACCTCTCCGCTTGCTATACTGACTCCGAATATTTTTTCAAAAATGCGGGTATTCAAAGCGATGTGAATACCCGACTTGTTCTTCTATCCGTCCTCTTGTTAAAAATGCTTCGATCCCCCCCCCCCCCAATCTGGGTTTTCATAGAGATGAGTAACCGACTTCTCTTATACCTCCTCTTTGTTATGAAGGTGTTGGAGTGTCCCTCGCAAATCGAAGTATTCATAGAACTGTGAATAACACACTTCTTTTGCTATCTCTCCTCCTACAGTGAAACCTGTGTATAACAATACCGTTTATAACAATAAACCTGCCTATAACGATATTTTCCTTGGTCCCAGCAAAATTTTAGCACAAATAATCAAACTTCCAAAACGATAACTTGTCTATAACAATATTCTTTTAGGTCCCAACAGTATCGTTGTAGACAGGTTTTACTGTATAAAGGCAGGACCTATTTCCCCGAAAATCTTGATGTTCATAAAACTGTGCATAACCGACATCTTTTCCTATCTCTCTTCCTGTTATAGAGGCTTCGAACCCCCCACGAAAATCTAAGTTTTTATAGAGTTGTGAATAACTGACATCTTTTGTTAAAAAAAAAGAGAGAGAGAGCAGGGTGGTCATTCCAAGCTCGCCAGCTTGCGAGATCGAGATTTTCGCTCCCGTGATCGGTTGTGATGTAGAAATGTCGCAAAGTAGTATTCTATTCTACTCGAACTTAGGTGGCGGCTAGGTTCGAGTAGATTAGAATACTACTTTGCGACATTTCTATGTCACAACCGATCACGGGAGCAAAAATCTCGATCTCGCAAGCTGACGAGCTTGGAATGACCGCCCAGGTAGGAGAAGACGTCAAAATTTCCCTCGAAAATCCGGGTACACAAAGACGTGTGAAAAACCGACTTATTTTCCTTTTGTCATAAAAGCATCGAAATTTTCAGGGAAAATATATGCATTCATGCAGCTGTGAATAACTGACTTCCTTTATAACATTAGTTCAGTGGATAAAAGACGTCGAATTTTACCCCAAATAATCCGGTATACATAGACCTGCAATTGACAACTTGTTTTCCTATAATGCAGCTCATGTTAGTTGAGCTGTGACCTTGACTTTGTTTACCTGTTTTAGGGGAGCTTAGTGAAAAATAAACGTGTTATTGGCTCGGATTTTAGTTGGAATATTTTTGAAAAACTAATAAGGAAGTTTCTCAACTCAATTTAGCTCCAATTACCCCTCCCTATTTTTCGAAACAGAGGTAAACATTGTCAGGGTTGGAGCTCAATTTCTCAGAGCCTCACAATATATCTTCTCTTTGGTTGTAAAGACGTCGAAATTTCCCCCCAAAAATCCGGGTTATATACAGACCTGTGAAAAACTGACTTGTTTTCTTTTCGCTTCTCTTTTATTACGAAGGCGTCGAAATTTCCGAAAATCTTGGTACTTATTGGGAAAAACTGCCTTTCCCCCTATCTCTCCTCTTGGGATAAAGACTGAATTCTTTCACACAAGCACGGATATTCTTAGAGATGTGAAAAAAAAAAACTCTTTTTTAGCTCCTCCTGACATAAAGACTGTGAGATTTCCTCTCCAACCAAAGCTATGTAGTTTGTCGCTGAGTTTCAACCCTTGCCTGTCGTTACAGAATCCAAGAAGTGGTGCAAGCAAGTCTCCCGCGTCTTAAGTTATGAATATGTACGTGCAATAGGCGGTGCATAATTAATGAATCAGGCATCCTGGTATCTGCCGAAGGGTGACTCGAGCGAGATGGTAACCTATCCACACACCCCAGGTACAAACTATGCACGGCCGAGATTAATGAAAACGACCTTCAGTTGGCTTGTTTTCTACCGCGCCCTAAACAACTCGGAATAGCGCATCTCCACGGCCTTGGAATATTCAGATGGATGGAATGGAAAAAAAAAAAAAACACTTCAACTGCAATTTGTTTCTGAACCTTTTAATGAAGACTTTGGATTTATTCATAGGTGTCAAGTGCAACAGGGTTTTGGTGATAGTTTCTACTGAAAAGGGTGAGAAAGAACAACATGACGGAAGAAGAGTTTAGAAGTTTGAGACAATTCCTGATTTTGCATTCATTCCTAAAAATAGTTAACAAATTTAATCGTGTGCGATTTACCTCATAGTTATTATTCTGCTATGGTAGAACACGAAAATCTACTAGCACGAAAAAACATTCAATGTATGGGAAGCAGTTAGAAAGTTAGAATTTAATGTCTAGGCTGATGCAATAAAAAAGTTTTGAATTGGTTTTCTTAATGTAGTAATTGTCTCCAGGCATTTATTTCTAACGCAGCGTTCTGTGAGCAAATTCCGAAAGTACTTACGAAAGGGCCCGACCAGGCCCGGATCAATAAATTTTGGGCCCCCTGTAACAAAATCTGTAGGGCCCCTCCAGAGGCCAGCAGTGTATATTTGCAAAGTTAATAAGTCTTAGTGCTAGTTTTTTTTTAACTTCTTAGGCCGTTGGGCCCCTTAAGGACGTGCGCCCCTCCCTCAATGCGGGTCCGCAAATCTAGACCCGGGCCCGACTATAGCAATCTTCTATGCCAGGAGCCAAGGACGGACACTGATGGGCGTGAGGGACTGAAGGGGAGTTTCCCACTTCTTCTTGTTCACACTTGTCATCAATCAAATTTTAGGAGATCAATGGATCATATTTGCAACAAACTGTTTTATTGTTCTACACAGTGACACATTTTTACAAGATGGGCAGATAATTTTCCCTTTCTTCCGAATATCAGTCAAGAAATATTCCATAAAATGTTATTCCGCTTTTCGGTCAGGATTTCTCTCACGACTGCCAACAATCTTATGACCTCAGGCGCTCTCTAACATCCGCGCAGTAAGCAATCGCGGAAAGCCCCACCATTATGCAATTATGGAAATTCCAATTATAAATCATGGAATCCCTTGCAAGCGTTACGCAATTTAACCTCTTGGAGAATATTTTTTACAGCAGCGGTTCCCATAACCTTTTCCCCCATGCGAACCATTTCCAAACTCCGAAAGAAGTTGGCAAACCCCTTGCGTACTAGGCAATAAGTAACAAGCAGAAAAGAAAAAAAACCGCACAAACACACACATATACACAATATAATTTGGGAGATTTTTTTTAGTTTGTTTCTGCTCCATAGTTTATAACAAGAGCGAAAACATAATTGCTATATATAGAATTACAAATATTGCTACGAAAATGATCGTTAAAAAATGAATGCAAAAAAAAAAAAAATCACCAAAAAATAAACACAGTGCTTGTTCTGCGTTGAGCTTCAACTTTTAAAAAAAATTGAAAAATGTGATATTTGTGGAACAAAGAGGCCAAAGTTTGGCAGAAATTTTTCTGACACAAGGGTACATTTATCTCTTTTTTCACTAAATCAGAAGTCAAATAAATAATGATCTTTAAACTCTCAGATTAAGTTAATAAACTTTTTTTTCACAGTAAAATGAGAAAGATCTGAAGGTTTAAGTCTTCTTGAAAAGGACTACGAGCCTAGCTGTTTGATAAAGATATATTGCGTGCATTAATCGTTTGATTGCTGAAGAATTTTCTTGCAATTATGCTATAAGTGCGGAGTAAAATGCGTATCTTGAAAAATAATAGAAGCGTTTATGTTCAAAATACGCATTTAATCTTAATTTTTACACAAAAGGTAATTTTAAGCAAAACAAATATTTTTTGCTCACTTACCACAAAAGACATTTTCTTCACTTCCTGTGGTATTTTTGGGTTGTTAGTTAATCTTTCTTTCTTTCGACTATAAAGCCATTTTTCGACTTACACAATATCTAATTTTTAATAAAACATATTTTTAAGTTCACTCACTACAAGAAACCTAAACATTTTCTACACAAATCTCATAAATTCCTTATTTACCTATAGCGCAAATTAAGTTGCATGGTTAAATTCCGTTGATTTTTCTTTTCTTTTTTTTTTTTTACTGTGTAAACTTTCACCCACGAAAATTTTCTATAGAATCATTTTTTCATACTTTCTGTGGTATCCTTGGATTGCTAGCCATTCTTTCCCTTTTTCGACAATAGAGCTTGAAGTAAATAATTTGTAGTTAATGTAGTGTGAAAATCGTAGCAACAAACAACAGCGTGATCTCACTTCTATGCATTTTTGACTCAACACAAGATCAGAGCGATAGATCCTCCTCAGACTCAAATTAATGGTAAAGAAACTAAACCATCAAAATATTTTAGACACTCGCATATGCTCTATGTAATTTTTTCATCAAGTTAATCAATCTTTCCAATCAAAAGCTTCTGAGGAAACGGACGCGTTCAAATTATTTCATCTGAAGACATTGTATTCATAAGCAGAGCTTTTTCAGCATGGCTTCAGGGCGATGACAGACTTAATTATTTAAGTGTAAAATATCTCAGGAAGTACGCAAATATTTTAATGAAAAGAGTATCGGATGTGCGAGAGACAAATAAATAAAAAAGGAGCAAAATTTGTTTGAAATCACTTGAGCATGAGACTTCATCAGAAACAGGCATGTTAAAACTCCGCCATTACAATACTTTTTTCGCGAACCTCGTTGGGAACCTCTATCTTACAGGGACCCTGCACCGGCAATTTTTCTGAATTGAAGTTCTAAGACACATTTTTTATGACGTTAAAGAAGGGAATAGGGTTAAAATTTCCTTCCCGGACACTTTCCGGAATTGATGTTTCAAAAAGGTAATCTTAGACGACCTTCGGCGTTGTTTTTTTTTTCTCTATTTTAAAAAAAAAAATATATAAAGAGATAAAAACCAAGGAGATTCTCAAACCTATTCCTTTCCTTTTCTGTTGAAAGAGGGGTTCTAATATTGCGTTTTAGAACTTCAATTTCAAAATAACTCCGGAGGAATGTTTCGAAATGCCTTCGCCCTAACATCATCGGAGGTCGTCTAAAATTGCCCTTTTTGAAACTTCAGTTTCAAAAAATTTTCAGAGGAAAGTCACTGAACCTATTTTCCCCCTAAAACTAGCTGACATGTTTACAATCGCGTCTTTAAGACTTAAATTTTGCGAAATTCCCGAGGAAAAGCCTCCAAACGCCTCTTCCTAACATAACGGAATTATTATAAAATTGAAGTTCTAAAAAGCAAATTTTAGAATACCTCTTTCAACGGAAAAGGAAAGGAATAGGTTTGACAACCTCCTAGGTTAAATCTCTATATGTTTTAGTTGTTTTGGATAAAAATGCTGACCCCCCCCCCCCCAAAAAAAAAAAGCATGTGTATTCAGATATGTAGTGAAAGGCAAGTTAAAAAACCAAGCGCCCCTCCTTCAAAAATTTCTAGATCCGCCCTTGCCCAGCAGCACTTTCAATTTTTCCTGCCCTCTTTGACTGTTATAAAAAATATCTGAACTATTATATGCCACTATAGAGCAAAATAATTGAAATTGAGTGGTAATTAAAAAAAAAAAAACATATCGAAATCTAAAATATTTCCCTCTTAACTAAAATACATGTAAAGTTTTGAAATACAGTGGACTGTCTCTATTTGAACCCTCCCTACTGTGAACACCTCGATATTCTGAACACATGTTGATGGTCCCGGCGAAACGCCTTCGACTTAGCAAAGGCTGACCTCTCTGTACTCTGAACACCCTATAACAGGGGTTCTCAAACTGGGTGCCGCGAATTGCCCATAATATCAATGTATGTATGTTAGTTTGGATTAACAAATAATGTCAGAAAGACCAATAAGGCCATTCCCTCGTTTTTTGAGGCAGCATACTAAAAATTCACTCGATCGTTATCAGAAAGCCTAATTGATCATAAAACGTTATGAACAAGCAGTTTTTATATATATATATATATATCACCAGGCTATATTACAGGAGACTGATGTAAAAAGTCCTGATCTTATTTTCCTGTAAGTTTTGCTTTAACGTGGTTCAGTGTAGGTTACTAGTATAAAAAAGTTGCATATTATTCTTGTAGCCAAATTCATGTAAACGGCAAATTCAAAAAGATAAATGTTGCTGTGTACCGTTTTTTCTCTTGTGATTTAATAACCTATAAAAGTAGATTATTCATCGTTAAGGCAGTGGTTAGCTTTCTTAGCACTCTGGTGTCTTTATAATCTGACACCGGAGTATTGGGTGTTGGATATGATTATGTGTTTCTCCTTTCCATGGAAGTAAACATGGAATTTTAGAAAATGTTTTTGGGGTCATCATCAAATGGTTTGATACAATTAAAGACTTTCAATACATTTTTGGTTTGATAATGCTGTTTGGTGTTTTTGCCTTCAACTGTGAAGTTATCTTTGCCCAGAGTTTTCCTTATTACGACCCATGTTCTTAAAGAGACCAAATCGCTTTTCGCTGCTAAAATTGCTGAAAATCACAATTGAAACTTAAATTTTCACTTGGTTTTTTTTTCTTAGCTTCTGTGAATCGTCTAATAAGTATGCAAAAACTGGAGAAAATCAATCATAAGGGAACGAGATACTAGGTTTTGAACCTTAGGGTAGACTTGCACCTACTTCAAATAATTTAGATTGACTAGGGTTCCATGAGATATTTCTAGTTTTTCAAAGGGTGCAGCGAGTCAAAAAACTTTGAGAACTATTGCCCTATAATATGAACACCCTGGTATTATGAATGTTATTTTTAATCATGTTCAATTATTACTCGCTATATACTAAACACTAACACATCTACACATAAAGAATGCAATGAAAGGGGTTGTAATCCCTCTCCTTAGTCTTAAAACATATTATCAATCTTGATGCAGTAGTTTATGTACATATAAATACTGTTATACAATCTCAGCCCTAAATGTAAATTCTGCCTGAGATAGTGCTATACAATACTTCAATATGGGCTAGTAAAAAAAAAATCAAAAAGTGATCAACAGCAGAGGTTGCCAAGAAGGAAAACACACACCTGGTGAATAATAAAACAATTTGCAATGAAAATGCTCAAAACTGCTCTCAAAAATGAAATTTTTTAAAGTTGTAGATTTTTTTAAAAAAGTCACACAAAGTCAGGGGCGTGAACACACACACACACCTGTTGGCCTGAGTCCAAGTCTGAAGAAGGCCCAAAGGTTTTTAAAACTTGGGGTGAAATATAAGTAGGGATGTTGGGTAAACAATGGAGGCAGGGCCCGTAAAAGTCATTTGTGACGGGTCCCAAAATTTCTGTGCATGCCCCTGCACAAAGTAATATGAAAAATAAATATAATGAAAATAAAATCCAGTGAAAAATAAAATTAAAATATCAATTGTTAATTCTTTTATTTACAGCATTTGAAAACAAATAATCCATTTTTATATTCGAATATAAACTACAATTCCATACTTAAAACAACAACAATAATAACAATTTGGCTTGAATGTATGAAAAAGATGCAAAACAAATTAAGAATAAATTTTTAAAATCACTGATATCTATAGGTACAAATATTTGTACAATAGCTCAGTGTTAAAATTTTTATGTATTGCACTCTCATCAGTGTTTGAACGATTCATCTTGCAGCCATTTTTTCTTTCTTTTATAGACTGGCTTCTGACTAATTTACTATGCCTACTATTAATTTCAAGGTAAGTCTCAAAAGAAAAAAGTCTAGAGTTTATGTATTTTGTATATATTAAAATGATGATACAATGAAATCTAAAAATTTACAATATTTTCCAAACAAAACTTTTAGTTAAAGTTACTTTTATAAGTTTTCAATCCATAAAATTTTCACTCCACTCTTAAAATGGAAAAATAAATTTAACTGCATACAATTTCAAAACTTTGATAACAAGATTGCAATACACTGAATATTTATTGCAAATAATTAAATATTTTTACAAATATTAACTAAAAAAATGTTCATACCGAATATATTTACTCTTATACCTTTACAAACATTATGGCTGCATATTATGCAATAAACTTTATGCAACATAATTTGAACAAATCTCTAAGAAAAATTTGCAATAGAATTTTACACTGAACTGAATGATTATGAAATAAGCATAATATAGTAACTGTTTCATGTAATGATAGCATGATAGAATTATGCTTTTTGTTATATACACATCAACAGAAGTAGACATTGTAAATGGTATTTTCTAATACTGAGCATTTCTAGATGGTGAAAAATTAGCTCTAACACCCAACATTTCTTAAAATTAAATTCTTAGAAAAAAGGCTATGTTCAAACTGCATGACACAACTATTTATTTAAAAGATAGATCTTTAAGTTAATTTAGATTATTTTCATGAATCAGAGAAGGTTATTTAAATGAGAACAAGTAGGAATGAAGGGAGGGGGGAAAAAACAGAGTTTTGAAAATAAAAAAATAAGTTCTTAAAAATGGTACTTTATGTAGAATCATAACAGAGAAGAGAACTAAATACATCAATTTTCATTTATAAAAACAACTAATTTAAAAATTACCAAAAGCATCAGGTTAGAACACAACTGCATTCTGTATGAAGAATAACTAAGTCACAAAAGCATTTTCTTACAGACTGAAAAAAAATTATTTTCTGTAAAATCTTCCAAGGCCATGAACAAAAATGCTAAAATAAATAACAATTTAATTTTTTTTTTCGTATTTAAAAAATTGGTTAACACAAGTTTTTTACTTCATTTTTTTATTTTTAGCACGATGTACTGAAATTTCCCTATTAATTGAAGTCACAAATTATTAATTTACAACACTTATTTCATTATTTTTAAAGCTTTTCTGCAAGGTTTGAAATATTGTATTTAGAGAAGAATGCATACACTTGATATAGTTTTTTTAATCTTAATTTAAGTCTAGCAACAATCTTTAAAAATCACACCTTCATATTTACACCATTTAAAGTCGACAATTTTCCCCCAAAGTTATTGTTTTTGCAGCACAGCACCGGGTTTGAAATGAAATGCTTTGTTTTAGAAGAACTTGCCAAATTACAATATATGTTCACTAGAGTAGAAATATCTTGATTCTTCTGTTTGAAAATTTGATTTTAATGGGAGAAGTTAAGAGTAAATTAACCAGTAGTGACAATGAAGTGTGGCAAAAAAGTCAGAGTTGCAAAAAAGTTCTTTTGATTGCTGAATTTATGATTCTTGTGAAACGTTTTGGTTTTAATATATTGTTTACTTCTTTTGAATTTCTGGGTATATGACACGATATAGCATGCCAGTGACAATATCAACAAATAGCATTTTTATTTTCATTTAAAAAATTAATTATTACTGAAATACATTTGAAAAAGAACAAGTAAGACAGTAATTCAGTTTACTGGTGAAACACAAAACTATTTAATTTTCAAAAACTCTTTAGACATTAAAATTTTGAAATTATTGCACTTAAGTACTTTGTAGCAAGATATTTTTTAGAAAAAGTTTTAGCTTTTTTAGTTCAACTCACATAATTTTAAATTAAAAAAATAAATATATTTTCATTCTTTATATAACTAACAATACCAAGGCGAAAAGCATTAGATATATGAATTTAATAGAGTTTTAGATAAAGAAGTAACCACACATTGTTCACACAAAATATTACAGCATCATACATCATAATTTCCCAAAATATATTGAACTATAACAAATAAAATATATAATTGAAACCAATGAACAAAAAGCATGTTACTTCATAACAAATTTGGAATTCATAAAATTATTTTAAAATCAGCTAAAGAAACCTTAAGAGAGAGATTAAAAAACCTCACGCAAGATCCAGAAATTGTAATATAACACAAAAGTAATAAAAATATTTCGAATATTATTCATGATGTTATGATATATGAAAAAGAAAATATTTGCAAAAGAAAAATGGGGGAGGGGGGATTAGAGGAACAAACACCTAACCTCGAGGATCATCACTTCATTATAGAACAAATGCAAACAGCAGTCTGAAACAATGTTATTCTTTCAAGCATATTTACATAAAATTGATATCGAGAGATTCTATAGTTCTCAAAGAGGAGGAGAACCAACTAACAATCCAAAGTCTTATTCTATCAGAATAACAAGCAGCTCTATATGAGCTAACAACATATCATAAATTTATGAAATTTTTTTAAACAGTAGTATAGCCAATAAAAACAAGATTAATTCTTGAGTGAAATTTTAAAGTTTGTTTAGAGATCACGGTTCATTTGTAACAGCAAAAAAACTAATGAACTTTTATCTTTTTAAACTTATCACTAAACTTTAAAAAAATGTTTATAAAGCAATCAAAATAACCAATAAAAAGAAATATTTTAATTTGGGATGCTTTGCTAGAGGTTACAACAAATCATTTTAGGAATACAAGTACTAAATTCATATTTCCTAACAAAAGAAGAAGAAAAAGAAAAACAGGAAAATGTCTGGTATTCTTCAACTAGTTCACACTATTTCCCATAGTATAAATAGTATAAATAATGATAACAATTACTAGAATTTATATTTAGTCATGTTTCAGAATATAACATACTGTTGAAACTGAGATCAAAATTTTCTAAAACTTTAATTTCCAGATTGAAAAACTAAAATACATACTTGTAAAAATTTATAATAGTTTTTAAGCACATAATGTTGTCTACCACAAATAAACATTTGATTGCCATAAAATAAAGACTCTTTCTTTTGAAATTTCTTAAATTTTACATTTTCATTTTTAAATTTAAAAATCTTCTTAGAAGATTGAAAATATCTTTGTTAAACAACATTTCACTTTTGTAATGGAGAGCATTTTTACTCAAGAGAAGAGAAGAAAGGGAAAATGTATGTTTTTGACAGACAAAAATCAATTGATACACTTTAGGGAATTTTAAATTTTTATTGTTGGCTATACTACTGTAAAAAACAGCTGGCTCAGCATATAGATCAAAGGCAATAAAATTGACTGTACACACACTATCTACAAATGAGAAAAGATGTACAGCAGTTCTTATGTTTAGCAAAAACCAATCTGTCATAATGTACCTCAGACATCCACAACCATCTTCTTATGAATATCAGTATTCCCAACCATCTAAAAAAAAGGTAGAGTATAAAGTTAAAAGTTCAATCATATAGCAAAACATGATAAATATGTGATTAGTGCAAAAAAGTGGCCCTACACTAAATCATGCCTTTTGATGTCACTCGTTCAGTAAAGGTCAAGACCAGGAAATTTTTCTGATCACCAGTGAAGAGAGCAAATTAATTACTCCCCTCCTCACTTTTTTTTATAAATCAAAAAAGCATATCTGATAACACAGGGGTTCTCAAATTGGGCGGCACCTTGGGGTGCCATGGTAAGAGGCGAAGGATGCCGCAAAGTGTCTATGTTATCAATTATATATTAGTTGAGTTTGCCAAATAAGGTCATACAGACCAATAAGCCCCCCCCCCCCGCCCTCTTTTTTTGATGCAGCATACTAAAGATTCACTAGATACAGACTTGATCGTCATCAGAAAGCCTTACTGCCGATAAATGCGTTTTGAAGGAGCAGCTTTTAGTAACCAGGCAAAAGTTATTATAGAAGACTAATGTGAAAAGAACCTGATCTTATTTTTCTGTCAGTTTTGCTTCAATATGGTTCAGTGTAGGTTACCAGTATAAAAAAAGGACCAGGAAATTTTTCTGATCAGCAGTGAAGAGAAAGAGCAAATTAATTACTTATCCCCCTATTATTTTTTTATAAATCAAAAAAGCATACCTGATAACACAGGGGTTCTCAAACTCGGCCATGGTAAGAGGGGAAAGGATGCAGCAAAGTGTCTATGTTATCAATTATGTGTTAGTTGAGTTAGCCAAATAAGGTCATACAGGCCAATAAGAACCCCCCCCCCCCCCGCCCTCTTCTTGATGCAGCATACTGAAGATTCACTAGATAGTGACTTGATCGTCATCAGAAAGCCTTACTGCCGATAAATGCGTTTTGAAGGAGCAGCTTTTAGTAACCAGGCAAAAGTTATTATAGAAGACTAATGTGAAAAGAACCTGATCTTATTTTTCTGTCAGTTTTGCTTCAATATGGTTCAGTGTAGGTTACCAGTATAAAAAAAGGACCAGGAAATTTTTCTGATCAGCAGTGAAGAGAAAGAGCGAATTAATTACTTATCCCCCTATTTTTTTTTATAAATCAAAAAAGCATACCTGATAACACAGGGGTTCTCAAACTCGGCCATGGTAAGAGGGGAAAGGATGCAGCAAAGTGTCTATGTTATCAATTATGTGTTAGTTGAGTTTGCCAAATAAGGTCATACAAACCAATAAGACCCCCCCCCCCCCTCTTCTTGATGCAGCATACTAAAGATTCACTAGATAGTGACTTGATCGTCATCAGAAAGCCTAACTGCCGATAAATGCGTTTTGAAGGAGCAGCTTTTAGTAACCAGGCAAAAGTTATTATAGAAGACTGATGTGAAAAGAACCTGATCTTATTTTTCTGTTAGTTTTGCTTCAATATGGTTCAGTGTAGGTTACCAGTATTAAAAAAAAAATTGCATATTGACCTTGTAGCCTAATTTATGTGGTCGGCACATTCACAAAGATAAATGTCGCTGTGTACCGTAATTTTTTTTCCTGAGATTTGATAATCTAGAAAAGTAGATTAATAGTCGTTAAGACTGTGGTTAGCTTTCTTAGCACTTTGGTGTCCTTATAATATGACACTAGAGTTTCGGGTGGAGGATATGATCATGTGCTTCATATGCTGCACACACATATATGTAGAAGTTGTACGCATGAGCGACCAAAAAAAAAAAACGCATTATCAGTTCCTTCAATATGATGACTGATATTTCTCCTTTCCATGGAAGTAAACATGGAATTTTCGATAATGTTTTTGAGGTTATCAAATATGATTTAATATAATTGACAACTCTTTCAATTCTTTTTAGAGTTTGATAGTTTGGCATTTTTGTCTTCAACCCTGCATGAAGCAATTTTTGCACATAGTTTTCTTTATGTTCCTAATGAGACCAAATCGCTTTTTGTAGCTAAAACTGCTAAAAAGCATAATTAAAACTTAAATTTTCACTTCATTTTATATTTTTCTCCGTTTCTATGAATTTATCTAATGAATATGGAAAACTGTAAAAATTCAATTATAAAAGAGTGAGATATTAGGTTTGGGATCTTAGGGTAGCCTAGCACTTACGCACGTAACTCAAACAATAGACATGGACTAGGGTTGCATGAGAAAATTCTAATTCTTCAAAGGGTGCCGCAAGTCAAAAAAGTTTGAGAACTCCTGTGATAACAAAATAGCTTTTAAATTGCCACTAAAACATAAAAAATAAATGAATTAAACAAAAAACAAAAAATGTTGTGTAACACTGAATAAACATGGAAGCACAATTTATGCTCATTCTATGGATTGTGCATCGAAAAAATACATAGATCCATAGGGTTTTTTTAAAGGCATTTAGTCAAAAAAAGAAGGGGGGGGGAATACAAAGAATTTTCAGCAGAAGACCACAAACTACTAAATTTAAAACTAAATAAAATACTCACAGCACAAAATTCTTGGAATGATATTTTTCCATCTTCATCCTTATCAGCAAATAGAATTGTTTTGTCAACAATTTGTTGCAATTGAACATCTTTTAAATTACTTCCGACCATCATTTTCAACACTTGAAATAATTCACTATTTGATATGTAGCCATCATTATCCATATCGTAGATTCGAAAGGCAACTGAAAATGTACATGAATAATGAGAAGCCATAGTTAAAAAACAAACAACTAGCCAAGCTAGAGCAGCATGCTCAATAAGAATTCACAAGAAAAAAGGAAGACATGAATAGAGATGAACAATTTTAGAAAGTATTGATTAGTGGAAAAAAAGGTTTTTCTGGTTTTTCCTTTGAAAAATTGAAAAGAAAATGATTTTCTAAATTTTAAAACGTAGTGTGTACTAGTACTGGTCATATTTTCTTAGACCCCTGATGTTAACACTTTAGTTTGTTGTTAGACACCCTAGATGTTAACACTTTAGTTAATTAAAAAAAAAAAGAAACGATAACCTACTATTCAGTAAGTTACCGCCCTATAGCAGGTATATTGAATATACCTGCCTTGCCTTCAAATTTCAAGTTGAACCGAACCATTGCTTCGGTCACTCGTCTGGTCAGTGCTAATTCTGTATTAGCTACCAGTTTGTTTGGCACTCTTGGCTTCCTTAAGAGGTTTTCCATCTCCAGCTCAGTCACTTTCCTATGCCGGGCTGATGAGTGCTAATAAGCACGAAACTGCTGTCCTCGGCTGGAAATGACTGAGCTGGCGGTGTATTTCACGGATAACCTACTGCTTTTTTTTTTTTTTTTTTGAACATTAAAAATCCGTTTTTGTACCATGCAGATTTAAAAGATATTAGATGTAAACAAAAACATCTCATCATGTGACCAGACATCATTTGGACGACTCACTCAATTGAACTGATTATCTTCGAAGTTTTAAGTTTCGTTTTTTTTCTTTAACCGTGCGAGTTTTTTGATAGTGTTTGTGTTTGGCAACAGCAGTAGTTGTTTCCCTAAGAGGATGAGATTTTCTGCTTCTGCCTGTTCCATTCACACGCATAAAATGTAGTGTTTAAACAAGGACAGATACAAGAGAGGGGCGATGGGGGCAATCGTCCCTCCGTTGAGGGACCTTTTAACTGTCACTTTTGTCCAAATTGAGGTCCTGATGTGAAATTGTAGGTCATATTTGATATAATGTTGATGAAAGGAATCGGGTTCGAATCTTGCTCTCGGAAACTTTTAAAATTTGAAGTTTAGAAAATTTAAGACGATCTTTTGTTATTTTACGAGGAGGAGTTGGGAGGCGTTCCCCGGGCATTTCTCAAAATGTTAGCCTAAAAAATGTGACTGTATACATCTTATGTGTAGACAAGAATGGGTTCAGTGACTTATCTCCAGTAATTTTTCAGAACCGAATTCCGAAATAACGAAATTTTAGGCGACCTTCGATGATGTTACAGCGAGTGGGTTTCAAAACATTTAGAATTTTGAAATTCATGTTTTAAAAAAAGCAATTTTTAAAATATTCTATCAATTTCAAAGAAAAGGAATAGGTTCGGGAACCACCTTGGCTAAATCTCTATATTTTAGTTGTTTTAAATAAAAATGATTTAGCAGTTTTTACTGTACTGTATATATTTTCACTATTTGAAGAAAATATTATGCATCGATACAGCTAAGTTTTTGAGGGAGGAAAATTTTACCTTTTTCGTCCCCGCATACTCATTTTATAATCTGCAGCACTTATACTACCCAATTCCGTAGATAATCGGGAGTTTACTATAGTTGAAAACTTTTAGTCACATCAAACTGCAATGCAATTTTCTTCTTCTTTGCTACGCCAGAATCGAATTAACTCAACATTCTTGGTAGCTTAAAATTTTTAGTTTCTCTTAGCCTATTTTAAAGTTCTATCCCACACATTCAAGATTCAATGAAACAGCACCACAAGCATTCCCATACTGTAACAACAAAAGAAAAAGCCATCAGTTTCGTAGAATACTGAAAAATCTCAAAAATAACTCTTCATTCCAGTAACCCTCCCTCCTCTGCCCCCTCCTTTTTCTTCAAAAGTGGAATTTTTCCATTATACTGAATTTACACACCCCTCCCTGTAATTTTTTGCATCCTCTTTTCAGGCGACAATAAATCAGAGCTTTGGTTTCTCCCATCTGCAAGTTTTTCTTTCCTACTGAAAGAAATAAAGTACACAATAATTTAAAAAAAAAGAAAAAAAACTTCCGATATTATGTGTAAATAATCGGTTTCACAGATTTATGAGATCTATTTTGTCTTGTCAAAATGATCTTGATTTTGATGAAATGATTTTGATGCAATGCAGTGGCTCCAATTTCCTACTTTTTGTTCATACCCTTTGGCAAAAACAAAAAAGATTTTGACTTATAGAGTTTAGCAAGAAAACTTTGACAAGAGTCATGAAATAAAATTCAACTTATCGAATATTTTGACTCGATGAAATTCAGCTTATTGAAAATAAATAACATTAGTTCCCTATTCAGAAAGATGGGAGTAAATATTTACTTCGGCTTATCGAAATTATCGGCTCACCTCATTTTGACTTACCGAAGCTTCACTGTATATGTGACACCCATTATGCACACCCATTAAATTATGAACATATTTTTTTTTACTAAATATTTCCACTAATTAATAACATTGACATACTAATCCTATCCTGTGTATACATAACAGTTTTAATGACAATACATGAATAACACTCTGGTGTATAGGGAAATTAAATCCTTCCACAGCTGACATTGTCAAAATTAGTGTTTTCATGTGGGATACTGAACCAAAAAACTTTTTTTTCAAAAAAAGCATTGGAATGTAACTTTTGTAAATTTATAAACAGATTATTTTAAGCCAAAAAAAATAAATAATTTTTTCAAGTTTTACTGAGTGAAAACAAACCATCGGGAAAAAATGGGAGACGTCCCCCAATTTCTAGTTTTTATTCCGACTGTTACCATTTCAATAGAAATTAAAGAGTTACCTTGATGCTTTTGGAATCATAATGATTGACAGCACACCATCCATGTCAAAACACACAAGAATTCTGTGTCATGTTCTCATAGATGTTTTGCGGCAAAATATTTACCATAACATGACACAGAATTCAGTTGTGTTATGACATGAATGGTGCTCTGTCATGTTTATAACTTTTAAAACTTCAAGGTAACAGTGTGTAACAAACATTCAAGTGTAACTAACATAACATTGAAAATAAAGCAGGGATAAGCCTTGTAAGGATGTAGTCTTATCAAAACAGTAGCTGCAAATAAAAATTTTCATTTCTTTTACAGCACACACGTCAGTATTACTGCCACCTGGGCCAGTTTTTTTAAGTGGGAGATTTTTTGCTGATGTTTGAAAACGATACTTGGCCCTCTATTAAGTTCCAAAAACAGGTAAAATGTTTTGATTGTACAAAGACACTACCCCATCTCTTCGCTGCTTTTGAAACCGAGTAGAACGCTAAATTCTGTGGCTTTCAAAAATCAGTAAAGATGGCACACTTGGTAAAGGTTGTCCCCGGTTGATGGTGTTGCTTCAGTTAAAACTAGTGTAAGTACTTTATGGATATTTAAGCATAACATCTTTACATGCATTTACAAATCAGGCCTGCAATAGAAATGTTATAGCTTAAAGTGCTTTTCATAATGTTACGCTTTAGATACATTTCATATGGAAACACAGAGCACATAAATATACAGAAAGTCAAAACCTAAACAACAAGAAAAAATACTCACATCGTAGCTTGGATTCTTTGTCTCCTTTGACACTAAATTGTGATACACCTTGAATAAATTCTAAATAAAAAAGACATGATATATCAGTAAAAATAAAAATACTGAACTATCATGTTTTTAAAAATTAATTTTGACCCAAAAAAAACAAACGAAACTTCAAAAATAAAGCTGATTTTTTTTTCTTTTGTTTTTAATTAAACAAATATAAATGCTAAAAACACAAAAATGAATGGCACACTAAGACCAAAGGTTCTTATATTTATTTACTCTTATGTTTAATATTAAATAGAAACTATTTTTGTACAGGAATAGAATGTCGGCTTTGAAGCCCCAAAGAGAAAAAGCCAAAACATATTCCTTTAATAAAAGTACCATGTTACTTTTTCATGTTATTTACCATTTGATTTTGGTCGTCCAATTTAAGGAAAAAAAGGTGAATGGATGCAGAGTTGTAGCTGGGGGTTGCATCTTTTTGTGGTATAGATGCCACGAATGAAAGATTTTTGTCAGGGCAAAAAAGGTTCAAAGCAGGCATCCCTTCTTTCATGAAGGCAGATAGGCATTACCACAAGAATTCTGATACCCAATTTTCCAACCAGATGGAGGCACATGGGCCCTCTTCACAGCAAAACTGCATGAGGAATTCAATTTTACCCACAGTGTTCAAAACCAAACAAATGCAGTGGTTGGAAAAACTACATTTTTTTTGTAGCAAACTACAACTACTTTGTTACAAATGTAGTTAACTACAACTACCTTTTTTCAATGTAGTCACTTTTTTGTCTTCGCTACTTTTCAAAAAAGAAGTAAATAAAAAGCACACACACTAGGGAGTCCCCCAAAAAATGAAAGTCAGGTTTTAACCGACTTCAAAAAGGAGGCAGTTATCAGTTCATACCGTAGGTATGTTTTTTTTTTCTTTTTTGTCCACTCACAGCGTCTCACCTAGTGAATAGTGATTATTCCTTTTTTAATGGATAGGGGATGGCTCAACTTAGGTCCCATTACTTTGTTTGACCATATTTTATCTATAGAAAAAAAGTTATGGTAACAAAACAGTAAATTTCATGAAATTTTCCTATTAAATGATTAAATATAAAACCCATTGTTACAAAAGTTTGGTGCCATACAACAGTTACATTAATAGTAATTGCAGTGATAATTTTGAATGAAGGGTTCTCTGAAGCAAACATCAAGTTCCTTTAATGTCATTGCTCTATAGAGGGGGAAAACCTAACAGGAAAGTGAGGTAATGCAGTGATAAGGATCTGTGTAGCAAATGCTACCAGGTTAGGTTTGCCTCAACTATAGTAGCATTTTCATCATTATCATCTATGCTAATTACAGATGGTCTGGACAAAGTAAGGAGATACAGAATTGCATCACAAGCAACTTGTATGCTGTGAAATGTAAATTAGTTTGGGAAAACGTAATATTTAAATGGTTATAATTAAATTAAAACACAAAGGAATTCCAGAAAGGGACAAAGATAAATTTTTAGTGCCAATCTCTTAAAGTTTAAGGAGTGTTTATGTTTTTTTTTTTTTTAAATTGTGGAGCATTTTTATGAAAAAAATAACGCGAAGTTTTGTGATGGTATCTTCTTACTATTTCTGAAATACATTTACACTAAAAAGAATAAAATAAAAAAATTTTGAAAAAAAAAATAGAACCAACTTCAAAATTGCTCTAATAAGTGAAAAATAATTTCCTTTTTTTAAACACCATTGATGATACTTTTAAACATAATTTTTGAAGTTAGCGCAAAAACCATAGATAAAACCATTCACAGCCATAACTCAACTACAACTATAAATTTAAGCCAGTTTCTTCACTACCACATACATTATGCATTGATGACAGCATATTTGAGTAACAATAAAAATGTTTTGTTCCTAACTTTGGATGATTTTCTAAAAAATATATAACCAAGCATAGTTGCACTGGTTTTTACATTTTGTTTTTGTGTCAACTTCAAAAATTATGTTTAACAGTTTTATCGATGCTGTTTAAAGAATAAAATTATTTTTCACTTTTAGAGCAATTTTGAATTTGCTCCTATTTATTTTTTTTATTTTTTTATTCAAGTTGCATACTCTCTTATGGGTCATTCCTCAAAAAGTGTATGTGTGTACATCACCGGTCAAGGAAAGTATTTCTGAACCCAGCATTGTTTATTATTTTGAGTTGTCATGATGCTCGCTAACCCTCTTAGAAGTTCTGAAACGTTTAACTCTGAAATACCCTGTATACATGTATATCTTCTATAACTCAATCCCGTAACCTATAATTTTGATTTCCAAACTGTTGGGGGGAGGGGGGGCAGATCAGAGCGCCGTGAAGTCTTTATGAGAGCGCCAGACTAGTGTTACGAAATTTTCAATTACCTCACTAAATGATTAATTCCTCCCTCAATTATGAAACTTGAAATATTCCACGGTGCTCCTGAATAATAATAACACTTAAGGGCTATGCAATGCTGTTATTCCAGTTTTATTCATTTTTTGCTACTAGTTATGATTAGTTATATCAGTGGCAATTCTAGAGAAGAGCTTGTGCATGTGTGTGGCTGAGCCGTACTCCCCACACGCAAATTTAGTGAAACCTAAGTTTTTTTCTTCTTTTGCTTTGTTGGAAGCGACATAAAGACGATATAAAAAAAATTTGACCTCTGTCCCCTCCCCCCCCCTCCCCGAACTAAAACCCTTGCCTTGCCACCGAGTTATAGAGAGAAGGGTGCCATAGAAAGGTTAGATGTCTAAAATAGGCGCCTTGGTTCAAAACTATCTTGGAACCACAGCATTAGTCAGAAATTTTAATGGAATGGTTTATTAGTTTTAATTAGGTCAAGTTTGCACTGAATATGGTTACATATTGTTGCTTTTACGATTCCTGAATTGATACTTCAAAAAAAAAACTATGAAAAAGAACCACGGTCGTCTTATTTGTTTATTTCACACAATAAATCGTGGTACCAGGAGCTGTAATATCCAGTACAAAATCCTAAAAGAAGAAGAAAAAAAAAGACTAAGGCATTGGTGCACTAAGTGCACCGGGAATTTTCCCGGTATCCCGGTGGCCCAGTATGCCACTGTATTCATTAACATTTGACGTTTTAGCATTTCATTAAAACTTTTTTCCCAATTTTAGCTTTTTTCATAAGGGCAGTTCTCAAAAGGTGGGAACAAAAAAGTTAACTTTGAGCAATTTCAAAAATTTTCGAATTTGATATCAATTTTGCTTTTATTCTATAGTATGCATACCTAGAACACAATATATGAACATGAAAAGACAGCAGGTATTTGTAAAAATTGTTAATTAGCAAATTAAATCAGCAATCTGTAGGTAACAGATTTTGGACATTGTTGTCCTGTAGGTAACGAATTTTGGACATCATCATAATGTAAGTTTCACCATTTTTGACAACTGATAATCTGATTTTTAACTTTTCCAATGAAAATTTTATTTACTACCTTTTGAATTTTGCAATTTAATGATAAAGAGGATAGTAATGAAGCACTTGAATGGCTATACATACTGCTCTTTACATATAATAAAGTTTTGGAATGATTTTGAAGAAGTTGATGAAAGGTAGAAAAAAGCTTCATGGAAATAATTATACAAACTTGTAGTTTGATTTTTTGGGACAAATAAGGAATAAAAATAGAGACAAATAAATACGACATATATATTTTTAAAGGAAAAATAAACAAAATATGCTTTAAGAAAGAATGTAAAAAGTGACATCAGTTTTAATAATGAATATATTTTCTAATGTCATAAGAATTAAAACGATGTCTAAAAAAAATTATTGAAAAAAGAAATTCGTATTTCTATTTGGAGATCGTTAAATTATGTTTCCAAAAGAAAGAAGAGAAAAAAAAATTCTAAAATAATAAAAGCGGCGGGAAAAAAAAATTTGCTAGTGCAGGTGATAAAGTCGCCAAAACTGGTGCAGCTGACGATTAACTACATTTGTCAAACTGGAATCCCCCTCTGGTAACCTTTAGCTTATCGTATACTGTGTTGTCGCCAACGGAGGTTTGCTTGGCGATTTTCGCGCAAAATGGCTTTCGTTCGATCATAAACAGCCATGTTTCTACTGTAATTTATGTATTGTTCAATGTGTAACGTATTAATTATGCAAAATACCTATGGATTAAAGAAGATAACATCATAATAATCTATTTTATTGATGTTAGAAGACAGTGGATTATAAAAAAATTATAAATAAACGGACAGAATTATCGGCGTCAAGATCGTAACGCCATTTGGACATCTCACATGTATGTTTAAGAAAAATCATTTTTCTTCTAAGATACTGCATAAAAGCTTATGAAAACACTTTTAAACAATTAAAAATTGATTCTGAGGATCGATAAATACCTTTAAAACGAAAACATCATATACTTGTTCTCAAATAATAGCATTTTAAAGATCGCAACTTTTGGACATACATCAAATTTCAAAGTTACGTTTTTTTTAAATCGTTTAAAAAAGTAAATAATCTATCTTTACTTTTGTTATCTGTGTAAAATATTAACAAAAAGTTATTCAGTGTAAGATTCATAACTTTAATTTTTATTTGAAACGTATGGAAATAATTAAAAAAAAATTTTTTTTAATGGTACATTTGCTCAGTTAACGTTTTGGTATGTCCAAAATTGTGCCTTTTAGCAAAGAAAATATTTTTTTAAGGGCATTTGAAGAGCATTTTTTCCATAATTTATGTCAATTCTTGTCTCTATACAGTATTATAGTTTAACTCAAAAATTTTTGAGTTAATTAAAATGAAAGTTATTTGGTGTTGAAGCTTCAAAGTTGAGGTCTGTGTTTGTTCCCACCTTTTGAGAACTGCCCATAAAGAACTTTTGAGCTCAGCTTAAACCCTGACTCAAATATTATTATGGGAAAAAATATTTTCATTTTTAATTAACTATGCATGAAAAGAACTAATTTACACAGAAAAAACACACCTTTAAAGTCAACCTCTCCATTCCCATCAGTGTCAAATATATCTATAACACGCTGTACTAGAGGATTCTGTTGCAATTCAGGCAAAGACATAAACTCATCAACACTTAAAGAACCAGAGTTATCCAAATCTAGTTTTCTGAATCTTTTCCCTAGCCTTTTTATTTCATCTGGATCAACTGTTAAAAAATGAAAAACGTCATTTTACACATGGAAAAGTAAGGAAAAAAAAAAGCTAAGTTATTAACATAATAAAAACATTAAAATCGTACAATATTTTCTAATGGTAATTATATTAAATTTCAAAATGTTCTACTTACAGGTTGAGCACATTTCCATTGGAAGTGATGTTTCATTCCCCTATAAAATTTTTGGAAAAAAATTAGTTTTTCGTAAGATATTTTTTAATGTATCATAATATTAATCAATACAATAATTAAACAATAATATGACATCTGAAACAATGTATTAATGAGACGGTTAATAAAAGAATATGATCAAAAAGTAATTCAACTTTTTTTGAATTGACATAGTCATATGCCTGAATTTTGCACATGTATAAAGATGGGGAATGTTCTAATTTTTTCCGTCACTAACAAAACTCAACAAATATTAACTTCACTTACACTACATTTCATTTTAATACTATACTACACTTCATTTGGATTTTTCGCATTTGAAATTTGCCTTTTATTATTTTCTCAACATCAACTTAGACAAACTGTTTTAACCAATTTTTGATGCCTGTCACATCAAAAATCAGTTTCTGCCAAGACTCAAAGCCAGTGACCAGCCGTAGAAGGAGTTTTGGGGTTGAACCCCTCCCAGAACATGAACACATTCATTTCTTTCGAAAAATTCTTGCTGTAATTTGAGCTGCAAAGGAAAAAAAACTAAGGAACAAATTTGAGTTTTTCATTATTTTTTGTCTTTTTTTTTTTTAGCTTCTTTACATTTTGCAATCATGAATTGTCGCCCCTGAAATTTGCCACTTTAGGTGGTGGCACAGGGGGTCACTGAGCTCTTCCAGCACTTCACAAATCCTTGTTAAGAAGGCACCTTTTCAATTCTCATCAAAAAATCGAAATCATTATTAGCTAGCATTTGACATTCATAAAGACATTGATGCATTGGAAAAAAGTTTTAAATGATCTCGCAAAAAAAGCTCACAAAAAATAAACACAAACTTAAAGTAAAACTAAGGTTACTGACGTTTTTCTCACTTTCTTTGTTTTAACATCAGGGGTGTCCCCCTCCCCTAAGAGCAAGGGTGCACCCCCCCCTAAATATCACAAAGACCCTCTTTCTAAAAAAATATACCCCTCAAAATAACCTACCCACCTTAAAATTTCGATGGTGCAGTCTGCCAAATTCCTAGTTATATCAATATAAATTAGTAGTTATTTTCAAGCAATTGTTATAAATGAATAATTACTAATTGATAGAAACCCTTTGATTAAAAATATTCAATATTTTTTTATTATAAATGAATGCAAAAGAAAGAAATTTTTGATTCTGAAAATCTCTCCCATCCTAGAAAACGTTTCTGGCTGCGCGACACTGAATATAATATCAAATCAGTGCTAAAATTGAAAGCTAGAAAGACCCACACACATCAAAATTGTACTTTTTCGAAAAGAGAGTTTTTGACCAGAGCTGCATACTGTTGTAACCATTGAAATGAGGCTTGGAGAGCGACCAAGGTAAATCAAGAATTATTTTTTTATTTTTTTGCTGAAACTGAATGTGTGCAAACAACAGAATGCACGAATTCTAAAAATAAATTGCATCCAAGTTACAAGGAACTCATTCACCAATGTAAAGAAGTAAAGCACTATTGAGATGTTCAAATTTTTCAATCACTGTTTTCCCCAACATTTAAGCTAAAACAATTTCCTTTATCCATAAAGACGAACAGTATTTGAGAAGGATACTTAGGATCAAAGCCTATACGGTTAAGTCCAATTTCCCTTTTCCCCCAAAATATCTTTACGGAAAATAAATCACTAAAAAGTAAAATGACGTTAAGATAACACAAATGCGACCTTCAAAATCAATAAATTGTATTGAAGAAATGTTCTTACGTATTAAAGATGATTTTATGATACAATTAGAGTAATCTTGCAATATAGATCATGAATGCATTTACAAAAAAAAGAAAGAAATTGCTCGTTTTAAAACAACAATAAATTTTTTTAAAAAAATACGCATACAGATTTGAGAAAACTCGAATTTGAACATCACGAAAATTTAGCATGGACATGAACATAAATATAAAGAGGAGACGCCAAATCATTCAAAGTTCAATCAATAGAGTAGTATACAAATACAAGAGGTATGATTAATACATTTTCTCACCATTTTCTAACTTTTGAGATTCAAATAATATTTTTTATATTAATTATTATTTCTCGATTTTGTAATTTCACCACGAACACTGAACAAATTGTAAACACGCAGCTTGCTTAAAGTGACAGATGTCACTTTTTTTTAAGGAAGTAAGAAGGCCTTGCAAATACAGAATATCAATTAATATCTGCAACTCAGTGTTTAAGAAAACACTATATTTTGAACTTAATTTTTATAATATTTTGTTTTCGTAAGTATTTATTATTTCTATAAACTGATACTTTTGACGGACGATCTGTGCTTCTAGCGGCAGAAAGTAAAACTAAATACGGGCGCTTTAAAGACGCATTGTGAATGCTCTTCCTGTGCAAGAAACCGGCATAGAATTCGCTAAATTTAAATGGCCGATTTGTTTGGATACCTAAATGCAATCTTAGAACATCCCCTAAAACTTAAAGTTGCATGAAAATTGCTACTTTCATTATTGATCATCGAAGAATATTTTTTTAACTTAAATTGTTTGCTTCATGATCTATTGAAACAATGGCTGCAGTGTGCTCAATAAATTTTGATGAATTTGGAAGACCGTTCTTGATTTTGAAAGATCAAGAGAGTAAAAATAGATTGACTGGTGTTGAAGCTATAAAGGTAATATTTTCTGGAATGTTTTTAATATTTTAGATGTGTTCAAACTTATTACGGATCACATGATCGCAATCATATTTGTTTATTGTTAGTAATGCCAAAATGAAGTTGCAGATGTTAAAATGTGACAGGCGTAAACTTACTATTAAGTACTTAAAAGCATTTAATGTGGAATAAAATAATTCATTATGGTTACGTTTAGTTGCAAACTGAATTGATCCAGCATTATTCATAAGTTCTACGCTGCTAATTTTTTTCTTTTCTTTTTTTGCCATACATGAGGTTATAAGTGTGGAACTCCTATTGAACTAGGGAGTTAACATGGAACATGCCAGTTTGATCGCAAACGTTCATAAGACCACACCTATTCATCGTTTTATTTTCACAATTTTGATTCCTTATTCTGATTTTTCGTTTCCTACATGAAGATTTCAAAAATGAATTTGCATTGCCGATATTCAGATGCGCTAAGTGCAAAAGTCGTTTCTACAGCTGTGTTCACAATGAGAAATTGCAGTTTAAAATTTTGCGCCTCCATGTATTGATTCAGATGCAAGTTTTCAGGATTTTTTTAAAAAAATGTTTCCCATTGAAAAGTGATTATAAAACATTGTATTTAGTTGAAATGTGTGTAAAGAACCACCTGGTGACCATAACTCAATTTTGATAAAATGATAGGACTTTTGTACTAAGCACAACATTATTCTTCTCTTTACAAAAGAAAAAAAAAAACATTCTTACTGGAGCCCAAAGATATTGGGAGCTCTAGGACAAGCACTTTTTCAGGCCCCTTGTAATTGAACATAATTTTTGACATTTGCTAAAATCGTTTTAGCCATTTGGGGGTCTTCAAACAGCAGAGCCCTAGACCAAGACCTAAGCTTATTCAGTAGGTAATCAGGCACTGTTTCTAATGATAACAGAAGTTTAGCTCACTAAAAGAAATTCCTATGTTTGTAATAATCTTTTCCTGAACATAATGTGTGGGTGGGCCATAAAAATTAATTTTTAAACCCATAAAAGCCCCTTATCTCCTGGCAAAGACAATAGTACTTTCAATTGTAGGAACTTGGTACATAATGGCACCAATTCAAATCTTGAAGATTATTTTTTCATTTTATTTATTGTTTGTTACCATGTTTTTTCAATTGTCATCTATTGAGGCTAAGATGGACACCTCCCCAATTTAGTACCCCAGACTCTGAGAAGCTGTTCCCTTCTGCATTAATTCCTACTATGTCAAGCTGAAAGAACTAGAGGGTCTCTCAAGTGACTAAAGAACTTTTTTTAAACAAAACAAGACTAAAACTTAGGTTAGAATGAAAAATAATCCTCTAAATAATTACAAGCTATTAAAAATAAAATAAACTGTGAAGTAAAAGGAACAAGCTCTTGAATTGCATGAAAAATCACATAAAACTAATCTGTCATATCAACTTTAAATGTTACTCCTTTAACAAGTAAAATAATCAGCCAAAGATAGTGTCAAAATAAACGTTACATAAAATTCAAAAAAGAACATGGCTGTGATGTAAATGCAATTTTTTAATTTTTGTCGAGGAAGAAAAAAAACTCGCCAGCCAAGCCAAGTGACTTATACCTTTTAATTTTTTACACACATAATATTCAATTTTCTTTTCATTGTACCTATTGATTTTGTTTTAAACCATACTTTCATTGTCTCAGGGGTTATTTATGTTGTGCTTGTATGTCATGTTATGTAAAGAGAAATAAAATTTGTATATAAAAGTAGACAATTTACTTGAAAGTTGAAACTGTTTGCAATCCAAAAACTTTCCTATTCATGTTTGAGAACATCAAAAAGCTGTTATTTTATTGTGGTTCATATATTCCATCTTTTAAAATGTGTTGTAAAATTGCTGATAGTGCACATAGTAAATGAAAATTTCTCATGTAACTTTATTTTTTAAATTTGTTTTAGACACATATATATGCCGGGAAAAGTGTAGCAAATACCTTACGAACTTCTTTAGGACCTAAAGGTGAGGAATGACTTTTGTATATTATCTCTCTAAAAATTGCATAATATCATTATAAGGAATATTTTTCAGCTACTGAGTTTTTTGTGTGTGTGTGTGTGTTTTCATTTTAACAGTTATGCTATACAAGGGTAGAGTATTTTTGAAAATTTTTGTACAGCAAAACCTGTCTACAACGATACTGTTGGGACCTAAAAAAAATATCGTAATAGACAGGTTATCATTATAGACAGTTTGACTATTCATGCCGATATTTTACTGGGGCCAAAAAAAAATATTGTTATAGACAGGTTATCGTTATAGAAAGTATCTTTATGCACAGGTTTCATTGTAGTTGCTGGTTTTTTCCAGGCTTGTCATTTGGAGGATTAACCCTGATTGTTTATATTTTATCTTGTATATTTTTTGTTCATATATTATCTTATTTTCTAGGGCTTGATAAAATGCTTGTTTCTCCTGATGGTGATGTGACTGTAACTAACGATGGAGCTACGATTTTAAAAATGATGGATGTTGACCATCAAATTGCAAAGCTCTTCGTCCAGTTGTCTCAATCACAAGATGATGAAATTGGAGACGGTACCACTGGTGTTGTTGTTCTAGCAGGTAAATTCTACAACTTTTCACAAAAGAAAAAGGAGTTGATAGCATCACTTAATTTGATTGTGTTGCCAGTGAAAAATTGTAATATTGATGTTAAAATAGCATTTTATGTAAAATTTTTCAGATTTATTATCTTTTAATATCACTACTGTATTATTCAAAGTTTTAGAACATGTTATTTTTACTGAACTAGGGGGCTCTGGCCCCTGCTCACTAATGCTTACCAACCTCCGAAGAGTGCTTCGCAATCTTATTTGATTCGCAAAAATTTAAATCGTGAGTTAGAAAGAAATAGATTAAAAATGCATTATGAACTCCCTTTGGATCAAGAAGCATCCCTTCCTGGGGTTTCAAAATTACTTGTACCAACTTGCAGAGTTGTAAGGGCTAAGAGATCCTGAGCATTGCAAAACTGCAGTTTGTATATTCATGGTCCCAGTAATATATTACGCTCCTTAGCTCGAGGCTTGAATTGAGTTGAGCCTAAGATTTTCCATTAAAATCAAAACCCTTTAAGTTTTTGAATAAGGGAAAGAAGAAACATGGGAATAGAAAAGGCGTAACTATGACAACGCCAAATAAAACATCAATAATTTTAATGGAGATGAGGATTATTCGAACTTGACTTTTAACGGATTGTAACTTTTTTCCCTTTGGAGATAGAAGCTCAGTTTTTCGACCATAGGTCGAATTAGATTTCGAGTAAAAAAAAAGACTCTCTTTTCAGTGGTGTCAAAGAGAAAACTTTAGGACAATTCCTTCGCTTTTTGCTGATAAATTCAATGAAGAAAGTACTTAAATTTTAGCTAAGCCTAAAAAAGTTTGAGCTAAAAACGCAAATAACTCCTGCCGTATTTAAGTTAGAGCATTGAAACTAATTGCGTAAAACGTGGAAAAATCTTCCCTTTCCAACGATATATAACATTAATATGTGCAAGTAATTTTTCACCCCTTTAATAGGCAATTAATGCGAAATTGGAGCTTAAAAAATTAATTACAAAAAAACTAATTCAAATTTAAAAAAAAAGAAAACTCCAGGTGCACAGATTCCCGGGGCTCGAAGTAATTTTGTACACCCCCCCCCGAGACCCCCAAAGGGGGGTCTCCCCCCCCCCCTTGGAAAAGAATCTCTTCTATTTCTCATAACTATGCAGAACAAGCAAACAAAGTTGTGCTTTTTTTACAAATTTTTGCTTATTATGTGTCTTGGCATATAACATTCCTATAGTACCTTGTTTTTTTTTTAAGTTTAATACAGAAGTCCATGCTTGCTGAAACAATTTTTCCATGCACACGTACCAATATATTTAATGATCATTTAGGTTTCCTACTTATATTTTTACTGATGATGAATGTTTGCCTCAGCATTACTTAATCTTCAGTGTAAATATTTCTTTGCCCACAGGTGCCTTACTTGAACATGCAGAGCAGTTAATCGATAAGGGCATCCATCCCATTAGGATTGCTGATGGTTTTGAAATGGCTGCCAGATGTGCAATGGACCACCTAGATAAAATTAGTGAAAGTTTTCCTTTTGATAAAGATAATTTAGAGCCACTGGTGCAAACAGCTATGACAACATTAGGATCAAAAATGTAATTTTTTATGTGTTCCTTTATTGCTAAATTTTACTTGAATGCGTGCATGTATAATAGAAGTGTAAAATCGATCACAAAATATTGACGTTAGAAATTAAACCATTTATTTTGATGCACCAATCTTAAGATTTCAAAAATGAAATCAGAGCCAATAACTTTCAAAGTAAATAATTAGACATACTGCAAGTAGTTGCCATGGTTTCAGAAATATATACAAGTAGACAACAAAGTATTCAAAGCAATATTACTAAAGTATTAAATACAGTGGTCGTCGCTGAAATGAATCACGTTTGTCCCAAATAGGTTTGATTCCACATAGCGGCTGATTCAATAAAGCGACTAATTTAATAAAGCTGGCTTTTGTTCTGCTTTTGACGATTTGATTCATTAAAGCACCTTTCAATAAATTAACAGTTTATGTGTGCATAATATTCAGATTAAAAGAGTTTTTATGACCACTAGATTTTTGTTTTATGATATAGTTAGCACTCAGTAACTCTTGATTATTTATAGCACTTTTTTATTTGAGCATTATGTATGTGTATATAGAACTTGTTTTTAATTTTCAGAGTTAACCGATGTCAGCGACAGTTTGCTGAAATTGCAGTTCAAGCTATTGTATCCGTTGCTGATTTGGAACGTAAAGATGTAGATTTTGAGCTTATTAAAGTTGAAGGGAAGGAAGGTGCTCGTTTAGAGGACTCTCTTTTAGTTAAAGGTGTTATAATTGACAAATATTTTAGCCATCCACAAATGCCTAAGGATGTTAAAGATGCTAAGTTAGCTATCTTAACTTGCCCATTTGAACCTCCCAAGCCAAAGACCAAACATAAGTTGGATGTCACATCAGTGGGCAGTTACCAAGAACTAGTGAAATATGAACAAGACAAATTTGTTGAAATGGTTCAACGGGTAAGATACGTATTGATTTATATTGCTTCTGTTTTTTTTTTTTTTTTTGTCTGTTTGTTCCACTTAGTATTTTTAAAGTTACATTACAATGCCTTATAAGTGGAACCAGAAAAATCAGTAGGTAGTTAGAAAGGTGGATGCTCAGAATTGCTAACTTTGGATTGCTTAAAGCATGGTGATGCAAATTTTGCAGTTTATAACAAGTAAAAACTATGCTGCTTGGTAATGCTTTTTTTTTTTATTCATATTTTTTTGGCAAAAACATCTGTAGACAGGCCTTAGTTCTGAAATATAGTCCCCGAAAAGCATAAAATATTCAAAGTCTTTTACAAAAGAAAAACAAGGATCAATGATTCATGTTTAAAGGGGGAATAAATCAAAGAATCCAGAGTACAAAATCTTTGAATATTTTGGGACGTTTCGTCTCCCCCCTCCCCCTCCCCCTTCCCAACTTTTGATGTATTTTCTGCTTTAATAATGCAGACCATAAATATTTTCTATCATGAACAAACTACACTCAAACACTGAAATTAAATTCTTTTTTTTTTTTTTTTTTTTTTTTTTTAATTTTCAGTTACAGACATATGTATAAGTAAATGGCAGTCAACAATGTTTTGACGCACAAAATTAGCAGATTACTGCAGACACGTGTTTCAGGGTTGCAGGGAAAACCCTCTTTCAATGCAAAATAGTGAGCTTTTGGATGCAAAGACATCCGGTCACGTGTCTGCAGTAATCTGCAAAATTTGTGTGTCAAAACAATGTTGATTGCCACTCACTACTCTGCCAATGGTATTTATTTCTTTTCTATATTAGGGAGAGACAGAAATAGAAGATTTTTTTAATACCGTGGAATCCGCTTAATTAGACCACCGGTTCATTGGACCAGCTGCTTATTCGGACCAAATCTTAAAGACCCAAAACTAATCCCATTGCACAAGCCTAATATTATTCGCTTATAGGAACCAAAAATTCGCTTAATGAGACAAAGGAACATGAGAACAAATTGGGGGAAAAAATCTAGCAGTTGCCCTTTTGAAGCGAGTTTCAAGTGGGTCAACAAATTTAGTGCAGTAAAAATTAATATTGGTTCCTTGTAACTTTCAATTAATCCCAGCAATATCAACAGAAAAAAATGGTGAATGAAACTCTCATTGCATGGGGGCTCTGTTCCATCCGAGACTAAAAAAATCTTGAAATTTCAAATTTCTTCAGTTCGGTTAGCATGTGCAATTAATTATGCTTTTTTTTTTTTCCAAAAAAAGAAAAATTTGTTGTAAAATACATAATTTTAATTTCAGTGGTATTTTCAATGGCTGATTAGCATTTTTAGCACTTATTTTTTCACTCTCACCTTATTTAGTTACTTCTGGTTGTTGAGTTAAATCGTACTGACTAGTAGGAATGTAACAAACCGTATCGGTTTAAACATGTTGTTGAATGAATGTAAAGAGATTCTTCCCTTTATTTTAATATATTTTTAACTGAAAAAATTTTGTAAACAGCATTTTTTTTTTGTATGCGCACCATAGATATGTGCTTAATAATCATAATAGCTTTTAAATGTTTTGTGTATATCATGTTCTATCAAGCTGCACAGGTCCAGTTCGCTTAATCAGACCAGCCGGTTATTAGGACCAAAATGGTCCCATCCCAATGTGGTCTTATTAACTGGAATCGACTGTCTGAAGTGTGGCTGAATGATTTTTTAATATTTTACATCAGCTTTAATAGTTTTTAGTACTTTGTTGCATGGTTAGATGCAAAATGCTCAACTTATGTCTTGATTTCAAAATATATTGTTTATACTTGTATTTCAATTGTTTCACTAATTAATGTAAATTTATTTGATATTGTTTTAATTTATCAACCTGATATAAACAAAACACCTTAGTACTGTTTGACCACAGATTTTATGGAATTGGCAAACATCCAATTAAGGCGACTACATCTGAATGAGGGGAAAAATAAAAATTTGACATGCGTATTCCGCTTATTTGAATGAGACTCTGTTTCATTTAGAGGCTAACATACATCTGCAAAATCTGACATCCCTGAAGACTAATATATGCTTCCATTTCCGCATGTAAACCAGATGTTTGCCTTTCCACACAATCCGTGGTTAGACAGTGAGATTCTGATTTAATCCTCAGTATTGTTAAATACAAAATTGAATTTTATTCATGTTTCAATATAGCATTTGAAATTTTGTATAAGGTTAAAAACTATCCATTGTTCATAAGTTTTAAGCATTGAAACAATTTTTAAAAAATATCTTAAAATTTATTCATTAGCAAAAGTAAAAACTTATAATTCCAACACTCATTTTATTTAGGTAAAAGATACAGGTGCAAACCTTGTAATATGTCAGTGGGGTTTTGATGATGAAGCAAATCATCTCCTTCTTAAACATGAATTACCTGCTGTTCGCTGGGTTGGTGGCCCGGAAATTGAAGTAAGACTTTTTGAAATCTATCCCAAAAAATTTAAGTATCATTTATTGCATTTACGCTGTTTTATTACTGTGAAAAGTACTAAATTATATTAATTTTTTTCTGTAGCTTATAGCCATTGCTACCGGAGGTAGAATTGTACCACGTTTTGAAGAGCTGACTGCTGAAAAGCTGGGAAAGGCAGGCATAGTTAAAGGGTTATCTTTTGGAACTACTGATGAAAAAATGCTTGTCATTGAAGAATGTCAAAATTCAAGAGCTGTCACTATCTTTCTTAGAGGGACAAATAAGATGGTAAGTAATTTTTTTCCTTCAAAGAAAAAAAATTGGAAATCATCTCTTTTTCTCACAAGCCACATGCTCAAAACTATCTTACAAGAGCTGTGACATAAACATTGATCTTGATATACATTTCTTTTTATTTAATGATTCATTTCATCTAAGCAAATAGACCTTTTTGGGGTCAAACCAAACTGTACTCGCTTATATGAAGAGGAAAATCCTTTTTTAGAATGTTTGTAGTCAGAAGCAACAGTTTATTTTATTTTATTTTTTTTTTCTTTTCTGTTAATTTTTGAAAAATTCTTATTCAACTGCTTTTACTAGGCCATTCATAAAAAAAAAGGCTTGGCAAGCCACAGGTTAAATATTACTCTTAAATCTTCAAAGTTATGTTAGTAAGTGATTTGAATGCCCTAATGATGTTTCATTCCCTCCTGTTAGTGTGGAGTATTAAATAACTTGTACAGTGTAACATCCATTTTTTGTTGTCAATTTCATATGTTCTCACTTGAATTCCTGAAAAATGAAAAGTGAACACTTTGTCACTACTGTCTTTGTATCAGTCTGTTTCCAGAAGATAATATTTTTCTTATAATTTTTCTTTCTCTTTATCTCGAAAAGTTAGCACATTTAGTTTTCTAACTAACTTTTCAAACAAAGAATAAGAAGCTGTTTTTAATTAATAACAGCTGTAAAATCACTATAGACTGTTCATTGCATTCATTGTTCGTTTTTCATTGCGGAACAGGATTTTCTCATAAACGATAGACAGTATTAATTTTTTCATACTTATCTCAAAGAACACAGTCGGGGGGAAAAAAGAACCTGTCTGTATAGGAAAAAATATGTTCTTTCTAATAGTACCAAGAAAAGAAAGCTGAAATAGACACACTTGAGCTGCAGCACATTGAAAACAGGCACATGTGAAGGATTTTGAGGGCCTCTTTAAAGGAAAATATCTCTTACAAAAATATTTATGCTCTGCAACTGTAACCCATTCAAAAAAAATAGTATTTTAACAATAGAATTAACAAAGTTCCCCCACCTCACTTTTTCACGAGTTTACATGCGTGCTACACAAAATCTAATGAGCTCAAACTCGCAAAAGTACAGAACATATTAACTGCAAAACATAGTTTCCCAAAATTTCAGGCTTCCAATTCGTTAAAATTTTCTGCGACCTTAGCCTAAAGATGGCGATTCGTTTCAAGAAGCTGATCTGCTATTTTTTAGCACTTTTTTTTGGGAGATCCTAAATTCCTTGATGTGTTGAAATTTTCACACAATAGCAACTTTTAACTGCTGTCTTTGTCTCAGTAATTTTTGTTGTTGAACCAGTTTCAGAGGCATTGGCTTGTAGTTTTTCTTATCACCTCTTGGATTCTTGGAGGCATAAGAATTTAAAAAATGGGGTGAAATAATAGGTGCAGTGGTAGAATTGCCACATCTGTGTGATAATCGCACTCCGAAAATAAGTGTTCCAAAAAATTTTAGCTGTGGTAGAAATTCTGCATTGGTGTAATTTGCACTTAACCGAGGAAAGTGTGTCAAAAAAATTTGATGCTCAGAAACACTGCACTTAAAAGCAATGAACAACTCAAATATGGTGTATCAGGCTGGTGAATAACCCATTAAAAAGCCTATTTTTAAAAAAGATGAGAGAAAATTTACTGCATATTCTTGCTTTAAAGAAAAATTTAAGGAAAAGACGGAATCCCGCTTCAAAATTCAACTTTGACTTTCAGAAAAAAATCTGGAACCTTTTGCCACTTTTTTTTTTGCGAATAAACTCTTAATGAGAAAAAAAAACTCAATTTTATAATCATGTTTGTGCAAATACCAACATTCCTTTTAAGGTTTTACATTATACTTTTTTGATAAACAAGCTCTAACTTATTTGCAATCAACTGTACAAAAATTTCAGAGTATGACATTTGGCTTTTCCAGCACTTTACGAACAGTCGGCTGTTTTCTGTGATTAAAGCTTTCAACTAACAGGTAGATAATACTGTATCAAACTGTTTCGGTGTCTATTTTTTTAATTATTTAGTTTAAAAAGTTGGACTAAAATCGGGATGGTGAAAAAAAGTAAGAAAATTACCTAAGCATGACTTGGGCCAAAGGGTTGCGCTTCTGAATGTCACTTTTAAACATGTAAACGCTGCAACCTATATTTCTGAAATTTTACTGTGGATTTTATTTCTCTCTTCACTTTGTTGCTTTAAAAAGTATTACTATCCTCTCTCATTGCCTTTTAATGATCTACAAAAGCTTTGCTATATTTTAGGTGGTGGAAGAATCCAAAAGAAGTATTCATGATGCCTTATGTGTTGTGAGAAATTTGATTAAAGATAACAGAGTTGTATATGGAGGAGGAGCAGTTGAAATTGCATGCTCTCTTGTAGTCAGTGAACAGGCAGACAAGGTAAATTCTTAAGTACATTTCTAATTAATATACTAGTCTCAAGTTTCTTCACATTTTGTTAAACACTTGTTTCTGTCCATATTGAAAATCTTTGTTAAAACTTTTTTTTACATTTTATTACTTAGTTTAAAAGTCAGTACCGGAGTAAAAATTCTGAACTGCCTGATAATTAAATTCTGGTTTCCATAAATCCTTACTAATTCTATAGATATGGCAAATCTTACCTGGCAGCTTTATAATACTGTGATTAGGATCGCCGCCTTTATTCAACTGCTATTTCAATTCCTAATAAAAACTATTAATTCAGTCAGTTTGACTTTGAGAGGATTTCTAATGAATGAGTTTCATTGATCAAAAGTCTTGAAATCTCTCTTAAAAATTTATAACTGAAAAAAATAGCACTAATTATTTTTTTGAAAAAATTACCTATTAGTATAAACTTTAAAATTAAGGCTCTCATTCTGTCATTAACCAAAAGGACCACGTATCTTTAAGGAGAAACAACTTGTTCAAGAAGAAGTGAGATGCTGTGAGTGACAAAAAAAAAAAAAAAACCATACATACAGTATGAACTGAGTGTCTGAAGTCGGTTGAAATTCAATAACTTCAATTAGAAAATAAATAGAATATTTTGAAACCAGCCATTTTTAATAGTGTTATGGGGTTGATAATACTGCTTTGGACAGGTAAACGGCAGTATCTGCAGATATGAGTATTTGAGATATTTGAAGAAACCAAGGCTCGAAAACTATATTGCCCGACATGCCCTGGTCATGTAAAAATTCCGATCAGACATGTAAATCGGCCTGTAATTTTTTAATCAAATATTTCACTCTGAAACTTTATTTCATACTTTATTAAACATTTACTGCATCCAAACTTCAAACTCAAAATTTATTTCAAGCCCTACCGCTAAAATCATATTTAAACAGAAAATCATTAGGAATCATTGGCAAAGTTGGTGAGTGATCTGCCTTTAGTTGAGTGTCAAGAGAATTCTCATTTACCGCAACAGGCAGGGGCATGCAAAGAAAATTTGGGGCCTGTCTAGAGATGAAAATTTTGAAGCGGTGGAAAAAAAACGGCTTTTTCGGGAAAAATTGGAAAAAATGAAAAAATTGATTTTGTTATGAATAAAAATAGGGTTCCTTAATAGCACTGTGTTTGTTGGAACATATAAAGGGTTAAGCATTAAAAAATATATGCAATCCACACATCTTCTTTTTCTGCTGGGCATAATTACAC
Source organism: Uloborus diversus (assembly GCF_026930045.1). NCBI lineage: Eukaryota > Metazoa > Arthropoda > Arachnida > Araneae > Uloboridae > Uloborus > Uloborus diversus. The sequence continues at coordinate 92,045,747 of NC_072739.1, read as the reverse complement.
ATAAAGGTAAGTTTAATTTAAAAAAAACTTTTTGTTTTATAATTGAGAACGTTCTTGATCAAACACCAGAAATAAGTCAAGTCGTCATTCAACCAATAATATTGGGTAAGGTGTGTCTAATCATAACAATTACATTTTCTATTTTAGATTGCCTTTGAAATTTGAAATAATATTAGTAATTATTGAATTTCAAACATGATTGATATTGTTTGAAAGAAAAATAAGTATGATTTTCCTTCCTTGCAATGTAACTTTAATGTCTGAAAACGAATGCTACTGAGTTTTGATTTTTTCTCATCCAGTCTAAGTCCAAATCGAAAATAAATTGTTTTTTCTTTTTCTTTCCAAAAGAAACCCCAAACCAAAACTGCGTAATGGTTTCTAAAGCTGAACCGAAACTTAAACTGGAGTTTCATCAGTTAACTATACAACCGTACTAAGCACGGTAGTAAAAGTAGTCATACCTGCACTTTTGAACAAGATTGAGTTATTGGAACCAAGTTGTTCTCTGTTTGTATTTTCCTTAAAAAATAAAATATTTTAGGGTATTCGATCGGGAACTATTTTGTAAAAAATTCTGAAAAAAGAAATTATAAAAAGACATCTGAATCAAATATATGGTTGAGCTAAACTTTAAAAAACAATATCTTAGTTTGAGCTCAACTGCAAATTCTTAGCACGGCAGTGCACAGGTTGCGGCAAAAAAGCTCGGACAAGGTTAGCATCATCGAATGGAAGCAAACTAATTTCTTTTTAACAAGTGTCTTTATTTTTGTCCCTCACTTCATTAGAAAATAATTTACAATATATATCCCAATTCATGTATTGTTTTTCGGTTTTCTTGCAATATTAAGCAAAAGACCTGCTATTTTTAAGTTGTTTAACCAAGTAGAATGATAGTCCGTATGCTTGTTGTGCCTCGGCAAACAGTATCTGACTCAGTATGCCGCTCCAAGTGGCTTGGAAATAATATCGATGTTCAGGAAGCATACAAGAATGAAAAGTGAACATTTCCGTTAATCGTCAGGCAGGGTTGGCAAAAACCCGGGTTTTTTTTAAAAAGCCCATGGACCCAGGGTTTTTTTTTTTTTTTTTTGGGTTTTTTAAAATAAAACCCAAAAAAACCCAACTAAAGCTGGGTTTTTTAAAAGAAATGCGGGTTTTTTGTCTTTTTTTAGGGAAAATGTGGGGTACTTGTAGAATATTGTAATGTAAGTATATGGACAAAGCATAAAAATTGTCTTGGGGTAAAAAAAAGCTGGAAAATTCAGAGTTTTCTGAAGAAAAGTATAAAAGACGACGAAACCCAAGAATGGTGAAGTTTCAGATTTTTTAGTTTCTATGATTACCAACAATTAAGGCAAAGTTACTTCTCCAGTGATTAAATCTATTGTTTGTATGCTCGTTTTTAATTACTACATTTTTTTTTTTTTTTTGCATTTTACTTTATTGTATTTCATTTTGTTATGCAAAACTACTGTAGAACCTCAAATAGTTTAATTCCCTTTTTACTGAATTCCAGCTTAATCAAGACATTTCTTTGAATTTTATGTTGCCTGTTTTTCTATTTCTGTGTACAGAGTAAGGAATATTAAACTTTTTGGTAAGAAAAGGAAAATACTCTACATCCTATTCTGTTTTCCGTCCGACCATTTGTAAAACCTGTTAATTTCTAAAAAATATACCTTGTGTGTGTTTATTTGAGATTTGTGACGTGTTGGTTTGCAGAAAATAATTCACACGAAAGCCTTTTGGCTAGAATAGTTTCCTCTGTACAATCTACAAATATTGAGAAAATCAGACGTGACAGGACTTAGTCAAGATAATTTGAGTTATTTATTGACCAGTTAAAGAAAAAAGTTAAATATATTTATTTAAAATCTTTGAAGTACTTTTTTAATGCCGTTAAGAGTTAAGAAATACTATTAAAGTTCAAAATTCATTTTTTATGTCCATTGTCTGGGTTGATGAACAAATAAAAAAGAAATTTAAATTGTGAAAGTATTTGAATTAATTAATTTTTTAAAAAACTTCTCAGAAAATTTAAAAAAACCCAAAAGTGGGTTAAATAATGGGTTTTTTTAGATGGGTTTTTTCAAAAAAACCCACTGGGTCCAACCCAATTGGGTCCAATCCGGCCAACCCTGTCGTCAGGTCATCTAAGTTAGTTCAATGAAAACCTTGTGTTTTCAAGAGAGAAGTCGTTCGTGAAACAGGAGGAATTTTTGACCGATCAGTGCGACTAAGGGCAAAAACAAATCTCGAGCACAAGCTTTAGTTCCAAAAAGTTCAGGCTTTTGCTGAAGAAAACAAATTTGTATGACTCCAAAGATGCCAGAAACGTTTGAGACGGGCCGCAAGTCCGCACAGGAAGATACCTTTCACTGATTGACGGTTCAACCAACGCATAACCCCCAGAACAATATAATTTGGTCTGTAAACAATCCAAGCACTTTAGAAACTGTTAAACATCGCCAAAATCCGAAGTTATGCTTGAACTGTGATGGAATCAGCACAAGCGACGAAAAATCTTTTTTTTTTTTGTAGATGAGGGCTGTAAAATAAATCAAAAAGTGTACCAGAAGGACATTTTGGAAGCTGTTGTACTTCTGTGGAACTAAGAACTCTTCAGCAATGTAGACTGGACATTTCAACTTGACTCCACACCAGTTCATATGGCCAAAAAGACAAGAGAGGTGCAAGGCGCATTGTTTTTCACAGGATTAAGCGCCATCCTTCAGGGCCTGAATGATTGCAATATCTTCTCGGTTTGTTTTACCCTGAACGACGTACAAGTTTATTTAATTAGAAAACAAAACATAAGTACGTGACAAAAACATATAGTGACACATGATCCTGGTTACAAATAAAATTCTTGACTACATATAAACTGAATTCAATGGCCAAACAGTTCCAGTTCTATGATAAGGCGGGAAAAAGAAGTTGCTTATTTTGGAAAAGAAACTTAATAAGCGAAAGAGCTTTCCTGTAGGCCTCTTTATCGATGAAGATGAAACGCTTCCATTGGGCTCTTAAATTACTTGAAATCACAATATGTAAATTTGAGGTAAATCTGCAGTAGAAGAAGTGCTCAAAGTCTCCAAATTCCCCACAAATGCAGTAGGGAGTTTCAAGGAGGCTTCTTTTGTGGAGATAAGAATGGGTAAGCCCATGGTTAGTGGTGAATTGGTTTAAGGGAGAACTTTGGAGTCGAGACAATACGTCCAGCGACCGTTTGATGAATGGTCCCAGTATGATTGCCAGTCTTTGAGGAGAAATTGATTGATATCATCTTAAGAGTGAGCGCTCTGCTAGCTAGTCCTCAATCCCATTTATTTCACTGTATGGCCTATTTTAGAGTCAAAGCTATACCCTAAACTACACAAAAATTTTGACTCTCTAAACCAATTACTTTAGAGGAAATAGGATTAAGGTAAAAGACTTGCGGTCCTTGGACAAAAATTTCAACAAGCAGTTGCACCTCTGTATTACTGCAAAAGGCTGCCAGATTGAAAACAATCAAATTTATTGATTGCTTAAGTTCTTCTCATATTATTATTTTTATGTTTTGTTAATTTATTTATTTTTAATAAAGTTGTATGAAAAATTGCCTGTTGTACGGGTTTGTTTGCCGCACCCTGTACATTTGGTTCACACAGTCAGTAGAAACATAGTTTTGTGATTAAAGTTATGCTTGTTTGTTTTATGAAGAAGGAAAATAAATTCTTCACTAAGGATATTGGTTTAAGCTTTTTTGTAAAAAGTATTAGTAAATGTTTTTTGATCTATATGTAAATTATATTATACAACAACTTGCATTATCAAAGTTAAACAGTATTTTAACATACAAGGAGGCAATGGGAGAACGATATAGCATCAGATTTTAAGTATGAGAAATTTCTAATTTTATTACTTTTTGCTGGAAATTTCTATTGAAACTCCCTGAAAAGTTGAAGAAATCCAATTTTTCCGAAGTGGAAATAAACCCCTTCGGAAAAAACTTTTTTTTTTTTCCGTTTTTTTTTTCCGACTGTTTTCATCTCTAGGCCTGTCACAAATGACTTTTCCGGGCCCCCTTCATATTGTTTACCCCTATATTTCATGCTTAGTTTTCAAAATATTGGGCCCCCTTCAGGCTCGGGCCCTGGCTAACAGGTGTGTCCCCCCCCCCCCTCCTGTGCACATCCCTGGCTACAGGGATTGCCTTAGGTCGAGTAGAAAAAGAGTTTGCTATTTCCGGTTTGCGTGGAAGTGATCCTTTTGGTTATATAATTTAAATTTTGATTTTAATATTGGAAAATTAAAGTAATTCTTTATTCTTCTATAAAGTTGTTAATTTTTTGTCCTATTAATGCTGTATGACAAACTCAAATGTTACAATAAAGAAAACTGAACATGTTAAAATTTTATTCAAGCATGTATATTTTAGACAAACATGCCCGGCAGGGCATGTAGCATTTTAAAGATTTTTCTACCCCTGGAAGAAACATGTTTTTGATTCAATACTGACAATAGGGAAAGATTGGAATGAGACTTTTTTTGAGCCAAAACCAAATAAGCAATCTTGTACAATAAAGCTATAAATAACAAAAATGAAAAACTTGCAGTTACTGCCCTTTACCTGCCCACGGCAGAACATAGCAGAAGATATAAATTAGAAGAGATATACTTTGCAATTTTGATAATCTGAAGTATTCTAATATTTTTTTTAATTAAATGTAATGATGCTCTTCTTACTGTAATTACTTTAAAAGAACATTTGTTGCATTGATTTCTACCTTTTTCCCCCATTTGTGTTATTACTTCCTTTCTTAACTGAAGTGAATTTTTAAAAATTTTGTATAGATTGCATCAATGGAACAGTATGCCTTCCGTGCTTTTGCTGATGCCCTGGAGAGTGTTCCTCTAGCTTTGGCTGAGAATTCAGGACTTAATCCAATGCTGGAAGTAACTTCCCTCAAAACCAGACAAATCAAAGAGAAGAATCCATGGCTTGGTGTGGATTGCATGGGAAAAGGAACCAATGGTAAAGTTATTTTTCAATGCCATGATTTTTTTTCTGCAAAAACATTTATCTTACTCATTATAACAATGATGAATTGTTCATGGTTTGAATCTTTTTGAAAAATGTTATAAATGTTCAGTTTATAGGTGTATATAGAGCATCCAACAACCCAAAAAAAATCATTTCATAGAAATGAAGAGCGTGGAGTTAAAATGAAATTTAGCTTTTTATTAAGTGATGTTTCATTTTGTACTCTTAGAATAAACTGATGATGATATAGTGCAAATGAAATGATTGGATTGCTGTTTCAGCTTATTCACATATTAACTTCACATCTGGTGTAAGTCTTCATTATGTCATCTCAGAAAATACTAACTACATGAATAAATTAACAATAACGTATAGAGACCATAAAACAAGACTTGAATTGAATTTAAAAAGAGCAAAACTTAAAATTAAAGCTTCAGTGATTTATATTTTCATATTCTTAGTGTTGGTTTTAGTGAAATCCACTATTTTGATTTGATTGTTAAAAAATAGGTATAAACTGTTGGTTTTCAGTGCTTTGTACTGCACAATAAGATTTTGATAGGGTCCTTTAAATGTAGCATGTAATATTATTTATTGCAATATCACTAAAGGATCTTAAACTTACTCCTGAAAATTTTCTTTCTCTTTTCAAGAGATTTCTTTTAAAAAATAAATGCTGGTTAGGATTTATAAATGGAATTTAGATAAGAAATAAAAACAATTACCTTTGACAGAAAAGTTAATGATAAAAAAAATAATTTAGCCAGAAATGTGCAATACTATTGCGTACACATGTTTGAGTTTAACTAGGAATCTCTTTTTAACATAGAAAAGTTTTAAAACTTCCAACTCCAAGAAGTTTCTTTGCTGAGCTGTGTAGCTCAAAAGCTTTTGTGTTGTAAAAAGCAGTGTATTTGTTAACTTGCACCAAAATATATGTTGGGAGGGTCAGGCCACTTTGGTCTGCTTTTCTACTTCTCATTTTTTATCTCAAAATTGAATGAGCTGTTTGATATTTTATCGTAAATTTTATAAAATATTTCTCATCATCCCAGTATTTTGAAAATGTTCAGTTCGTCTTTTTTTGTGTTAATGTTTTAACAATAATTTGAAGTGGGCCAACTTGCCCTGGGCCCAGGTAGTTGGTCTGCATTACGAGAATAACTGTTACAATTTTATTGATAAATATTATCCAATATTTTAACTGACTCATGTTGTTTTGTGTTCAGAATGAAAAAACATACAGTTAGAAGATCAATATAACTTATTAAATTACACTAAATACTAAATTGACCAACTGTTTTTTTTTTTTTTTTTTTTGAGCAATCACGATTGCTTATTGCTTTTATTTGACTGTCCTTGACGTTACGGTTCCTTTTTCAGCTTGGACCAGGGCTGCAGCACCACCGTCCACCGGCGGCGGCGCGGCTGGCCCTGAGCACTGTCCCCCGGAATCCACTTTTGCTGGGCGGTGGCGTCCATGTCCTACACACGCATGGTCATACACACTCCCCTACGTGCGCACGCCTTTACACACATACACACGCCTACGTGCACACACGTAAGCCTACACACACAACTATACACACGTAACCACCCAGGAGGAGGGACATGCTTGGGGGGGGGAGCCGTTTCTAGAAACAATAACTCTAATCAGTAGGGTCTTGTCGCAACTCGTGATTGCGAAAAACATAATTTGAATTCAAAGTTTCGGAACTCAAATTAGAATCAATTGGGGGAAGTAGGTCACAGATTTTACTTTTTTTTTTTTTTTTTTTGCATTTTTTATGACAAAACCATGTACATTTTCCCAAGAATCATCACAATTTAAGTCTTCATCCACTTCACTTTTGCTAATACTAGAATATCGCGTTGTAAATTCTTCTATAAGCTTTTGATTTTTGTGGGTTTTCTAAAAGTGGACTAACGTTCTCCGGGTTCTTGGTTTGCAAAAATGCTTTCTTTTTTTTCTTTGTAACTAAAGTAAAGAAACAGCAAATAAATATAGACCCATAAAATTTACTTTAGCAAAAGAATTCAATTTATTTCTCCATTTTTCATGAAAATGGTTTTTCATTAAATAAAGTTACTTTCAGAAGTTACTCAACACGGCCAAAATAACAACCTTTGTTTCCAAAACGAAATTTGTTCAATATATCTGTACTATGTAATTTCATTATGAGATTGGTAGGACTATATTTGCTATTTGTTGGTAACAAATTGAAATACAAAATATTTATAGTGTTAAAATTGAGACCAGTGCAAAGAATTTTGCCTTAATTTCTGATTTACGTATTTAGAAACTTATATAGCTGCAGCTAAAAGTTATAACAGATTTAATGGGGGGGGGGAAGAAGTCTGTATCTAGAACCAAGGTTTTATTATTATTGTTAGTTGTATTATTATTTTTTCATTCTAGTTATATCATGAGGATTTTTCAGACACTTTTTTTAAGAAAGATCAATGAAATAAATTTAGTGCAACAGGACAAATGATGTCAGATCAAAAAAAAAAACTTGCTCTGATAAAAGTAAACATTTCAAACAAGTTATAAAATATTAAATCTTTTTACTCTCGTTTACTCATTTCATATTGTATTTTGATTTACCAAAATTGTTTGCTTACAAGAATTTTTTATGATATGTTTCTGTTTTTCAGATATGAAATCTCAGAATGTTATTGAAACATTAACTAGCAAGAAACAACAAATAAGTCTTGCAACCCAGCTTGTTAGAATGATTCTGAAAATTGACGACATAAGATCATCAGCAGATGGTTCAGAGTATTAAACTGTTGTAAAAGGAACAAAACACATCGCTTCTCTGTATTAACACCTTCAGTTTATGTATATTTCATCTTTTTTAATGTTCAAATGATTGCATTTTTACATTTGTTTTGCCGTGGCAAATGGGCCTAATAAATTAACTGCAAACCTCCTTTTTTCTTTGTGTCTTTTACATTTGAATTGCCTCTTCTTTTTTCCATGTAATTACTTGAATCCATTATTTTAGAAAGGGCATGGGTTCCACTAATGAAACTTTTCAGGATGCAATAAAAAGTGTTTATTTGGTGATAAATTACATTCTACAAGTAATTTTAACCTCACCCCTAAATTATGTTTCATTTCGTCACTGATATTAATTTTTAAAATTTGAACTTATGCACTTTCTGTAATCAATAGCCTGAAAGTCGAGTTTGGAGTGATGAAAATGTAAATCAAGTAAAACAGATTTATTTTAAACTAATTTATGATTAATTAAAAATAATATAACTAAATGACAAAATAATTTATTGAAATCCGTATGCATAAAATCATTTTCTTAAGAAAAATTTTCTCATATTTTTCTCTTTTTTTGTCTTGTTTTTGCGAAATAACGAAGTCTGGTGTAAAAAAAATCAATAAAAACTAACAAACCGAGAAAAAAGCAAAAGTTTTACATTTGTATAATTTTTTTTTTTTACTTATCTCGAAATTGTCTAGCAGAACTAGCCCAATCCCCATAAATCCAAATATTTCTAAGAAGTACAGGAAAACTTGTGGGTTGCAAAGGACCTCATCCTTTGCAAATCCCTAGCAAGTCAAGATGTGTGTATAAAACTATTCATCAAATGCATCCTCTTTGGAAATATTCTTTTTCTATCCTTCTCTTGTCTAGCTTTGTTAACCAAGGTTGATTAGGAGAATGCAAGCCAAAGTGGTGAAATATTTACTCTGCTTTTAACGCCACCTATCTGATAATATTTTAAGTATATAATAGTAGCACATGTAGTCTAATTCAGTCGGGGGGGGGGGGGCACCGAAGATTAAAGCAAATGATACTACCGGCAATTTAAAAAAAATTAAAACTTGTATTGTAATATTTTGTTGTAAGTCAAAAAATATTTTCGTTGTTATAAAAGGATAGTTTTTGTTAACATTTTAAACATTGACTGAGACTTTCTAATACTTGGTGAAGTATTTATTTAATTAATTTTACTCTTATTTGTATTTTAAATATTTTATACAATTAGTAAGTACATGCGGGCAAAGTGAAATAGTTTATTTTGTTTACTCACGAAATCACTTATGTATTCCTTTATTAATTAATTCATTTACATTTCTTCATTTAGTAATTGACTTATTTGTTCATTCATTCACTTATTTTCTTATTCATTCCCTCTTTTACTTATGTATTTTTCTTCATTGATTCATTAATTTCCTTGTTTATTTTTTTGTTTCAATATCTTTTTATTTATTCTTCAAACCTTTTATTTACTGATTCATTGGATCAACAATATTTTTAGAATCGAGTAGAAAATATTTCATTCGAAAGATATTTAATTTTTTATTTTGCCCCGAAAAAATAAAAAGGGGAAATTTTCACTTTTTTTTTTTTTTTTTTTTGAAGACACTGTTTGAATGCAAGTTTTATAATAAAATTTGATATTCTTCCTTTATATATTGCAATTTTCAAAACAAATTTCCAATTTGTTAATTTTGAAAAAGCTCAGTCATCTCAACTACTTTATTTTGCCTCACATTCCCCCTACATATTCATATGATTATGTTCGAAATTGTACCGAATAATCATCTTTATATGTTATTTCCTCTTTCATTATGAAAATTCTCCCTTTTGACTCAATATTGACAAAGGTAGTTCAACTGACAAGTGCTTTCCAAGTATGAAGGAATGCTTTTGAAAACCGTCTATAAACATCATGAATGTTGAAAATATTTGTTGCCCTGTAGAATCATTTTTCCTTAAATATCAACCTGGTGATAAAGCTCAAAACTCGCGGTCGCCAGTCGCCAAATGCGACCAATTTTCAAATTTTGGCGACCATTACTTTCACTTCAGTCGCTAATGTGGCTACCATTCAGCAATGCAACCTTCCCTGACCTATAATCTTGACATATGACCTCTCCCCAAATTCTTTTGTACACTAAAAGTTCGGCTATCGGATCGCCGGGGATGGAGGGGGGGGGGATATTGTCCTCTTTCTGATGTCTCTACGTTCAGCATTAAGAATTATTTTACCACAAAATGCAAATATTTTAATGTATTTTAAATACTATTATATTTATATGCAATTGTGCTTCTGAATAGAAACAAAAATCGCAATCACGACTGCAAATTCGTTACAAAACTTGGTATTTCGAAAACTCTGCTTTCTTTACACGCGATCGTAAAAATAGACAAATTTCATACACCAATTTAGTAAATTATGCTTTTTTGATCTTAAATTCATTTTTCAACTTTATTTCTCTTTAACAAATGGCTATTTCTTCGTTTTGCGGTATTTTTCAACTACACGTTTTCAAAATGGCGTCGCGTTGCTAGATTGTTCATTTTTACCAGTTAAGATGAAAATGTCCTTTCCAAAATAAATGAGAAGAATTAATTTTGTACATTTGGTTTACATATGAATAAACGGAAATGGCGCCTTTGAGTCAAAATGCATCGAGACAAGGTAAAAACGATGTCGCTAAAAAAAAAATTTTTTTTGTGAGATTTTTGATTTTTTTTTTTTTTTTTTGAATCATATTGTTTGTTTTTCCCCCTTTTTTTTCTTTTTCAAATATAAAACCTACTGGAGGAGAGGACATATCCTTTTATTTACTTTATTTCTCCTGAAAAAAATTGTTATTTTTAAGTTTCGCGGTAAATTTTCAAAATGGCGTCCCGCGTTTTCAAAATGGCGCCACGTTGTAGATTGTCCTTTTTCACCAGTTAGAAGAAGAAAATGTCTGTTCCAAAATAAATAAAGAGAAGTACAATTGTATTTATAAAACACATAAATAAAAAAAAATGGAACCCTTGCGTCTAGAGAAGGTGGAAAGAATACTGCTGAAATCCTTTTTTTCTTCTGCTGGATCTTTTATTTCATTTTTTTTTTCGTTTTGTTTTATATTGTTTGCCTTTCTTTTATTTATTCATTTTTTGACACTCAGGCTTCGATTTTTATAAAATTTTGCATGCATTTGAAAAAGCAAAAAAATATTTTTGTAGAATCGCAAATGGTTTAGGTTTTACATGCTGTTCAAGTTTTTGGTATTTTGTTGTTTTCTTTATCAAGGAACTAACTCGTCTTTTGGTTGAAAGCTGTGATGTTTCTAGAAGTTTTAAAAGCTGAAAATAATAATAATAATAATAATGATCTTCTTTCTTTATTTATTTATAGTGAAGTGTTTTGCTTAAAGATAAATTAATGCAGATTATAGTTTGCAAAAGATGTGTTAAATAATATCTGGGCAGGGGTGCCCCTTCCCCCCAAGTTCAATCCCCCCCCCCTCCAAAATGTTTCCTCAACCCTCTTTTCCTTTTTTATTTTTCAGCTCGCTTTTTATCGCGCCCAGTATATCTAGGCATCAAATGGCTGCTTGATTACTGTCGAGGAACACCAGGGCACCATTTTCATGCCAGCAGAACATGCTCCATATCATGATATTCCCTCCAGACCCAATCTGAAATGTCAAAGGTTTCTAATTCAATGATTGGCCAGTGAGTGTAATAAAATTACAAGGTCTTTGAAGTTTATTAATATGGTTTCTGTAGTAAAATCTTTTAAGTTCTTCAAATGGATCAGAATTAATTTACTGCATTACAATTGGGGAATCCTCCACTGTTTTTTTTTTTTTTTTTTTAAATAAAATTTTGAGAGCAATGTAACTTGAAGAGCTTTTGGAGCTTAGGTTGTACTAGGTAGAGAGTCAAGTACTAGTCGCCAAAAGTGGCGATCATGTGCTTATTTTTGTTTAAAATTATATTGAGCTATGACAGCATTCTTCCAATCCTATTTGAGCCTTTTGGAGTACAAGCCACTAAAAACTCAGTGTAAAATTAGATCTTGGCAATTTTTTCATTCATTGTAATTACAAATTTTTCATGCAACTTGTTTCTTTAATTTGTACTCATTTTCATGTGAAATTCCTAATTTTTGTTTTTGATTCCTAGTTTGTTGGCTATTTAAGTCTTAACGGTTCAAGTCCATCGTGTGGTTGTTTATGAATTTCAGTCAACACAAATGCAGATAGGCTACTAAAATATTAATAATAATGTAAATTTTTTAAAAATCTCATCCAAGCGATTTGATTTACTTTGCAATTTAAATTACTGGCCAAATGTTTTATTTTTGCATCTACATACATTTTGCCCCCATACACACGCACCTGAAAAGTATGGAAAACCTGGGGAATAGGCAGGGAAAATGAAAAACACCTAAAATCGTCAGGGAAAATCCTTATTGAAATGTCAGGGAATTCCTTCCCAATTTTTCGATCTGAAAGCTGAAACTGCTGCGCTGTATGCTCAAAAAATGCCGAAGTACAGTAAATGAAGCATTTTCCAGGTACATGAATTTTCATGATGGTTGAGAGATGGAAAATTCAAGCTTATTTTTAAATCTTACTAATAATAAATCTGAAAGGTTGGACCTCTGGATATCTATTACTCTCATAGCGCCCAGACCATTCAGCCGATTTTCCGCGAAATTTAGCACAAAATTAGTTCATAGCATAGGGGTGAGCACCTTGAAGCGATTTTTCGAAAAATCGATTTTGTTCTTTTTCTATTCCAATTTTAAGAACTTTTTACTATGCAAATTATCATACCTTGGACTAGCAAAAAATGGGCACCATGGGCGAGCAAATTGACGAAAAATTCATCATCCATTATTTGTAAATATACAGGCGAACCAAGTGACCTTTTAGTTTTCTACTACAGGTAAAGCAATGCTGGTACTGCTAGTACTGAATAAAAAAAGGCTACAAAAAAAAAGTGGGAGAAATATCCATCCAAAAATCATGAAGTTCTGATTTGTATTCATTCATTGCATTTTATTTCGGTTCTTTTGAGGAATAAAAAAAAATTCCAAGCCATGCTTAGCTGTAAATCATTAGTATGTTCCGCAAAACATGTTTGGTCTTACCAGTGGCGCCCGCACCCCCACAAATAACCTCAAGGTGCAAGAGGTCTGAAGGTGTATGTTCTGAAAAAATTAACACTTTGTAAAAATTATTTAAAATAAACATTCTTATGAGGAGGGGGGGGGGCACCGAAGCCTATGTATCTCAGTGTTCGCGCTCAACTATCCGTAACTTGGGTCCCAAGGACCCATTAATGAAATAGATTTGGGTCCTTTGGCGGAAAAAATGAGTCCCTTAAATTTTAAACAGAAAATCTTAGCACATAATTGAATAATATACAACTATTTATACTTAGGGAAAAGAAACTATCCACATAGTTATTTGAAAAAGGTATGAAACAAAACTAAATTGGTTAATTTTGCCCTTTTTTTCTGTGATTATCATATGTTCAAATAATACACTTGCAAGATTTAGTTATTTGAGAAACTATTTAGTCAGTTACAATGAGATAAACTCAAAATTTACTTTAAAGTTGAATTTTACCATGAAATAAAAAATAAATGCCTTTGATTGATCAAGCAGAAAGCACTCCCTTAACCTTTGCTTTCATGAACATTTTTCTAGGTGAAAAAAAGCAAACAGCCCCTCCCCCCAGGGCCGATCCTAGCAGGTGTGCAGAGTGTGCACCGCACAAGGGCGGCCAAAGCAAGGGGCGGCCGCAGGCCGCATCAAAAAGTTATTTTAATCAAGCAAAATTCCTCAAGAATTTCTCAAAAGATAACTTATAATAAGTCAAATAAATGTGCTAAATTTTAAATGTTCAATTATCAAAGTAAGTGCCGATTTCCCAACAGCATAGCATAGTTTAAGAAAAATAGATTGTTAGGGAACATTGTGCTGGTTCATTGTCCATTAATATCTACTCTTTACACACATACTTCATTTGGTTGCAAAATTTATGACAGAACCGGTAATCAGGCATGGATACAGGGGAGGGGAGATGAGGGAAATGCCCCCTCCTGAAGCATGAAAGGGTGCCTTCTAAAAGGAGCACTCAGGGCCACTAATTTTACCCTCCAAGCTTTTATAGACCTAAACAATGAAGACATATTTTATATATTATATTTAAAAAAAAGCTATACTGATTAGATACTCTCACAAGCATTTCAAACAACAAATTCTGTTTTCAACAATCGCGGCTGCGTGGAGAGACTGGAAAATTGCGATTCCCCTGAGAGTCAAATATATATGAATGAACTAAAATTTTGTATTTTTTCCCCTTTACAGCATTTTTTTCGAATTAAAATCACTCATGAACTGCCCGGTTTCAGATCAGGGCTCTTGCCCCGGGTAGTAAATTTAAACGTGGCTTCAAAACGAAGATCCAAAAGGATGCCATGACCTTCTTGACGAGACTAAAGAAGACTTAAAATGGCGTTTTTAGGACTTTAATTTCGGAAAATTTTGCTGATTGAACCACCGATCTTAAGGACCCAATTAAATCTCTGATTCACCCCTTCCAACTTAACTTAATCAAACATAGCCTGAAAATGCTGGCTTTAAAATCCAAAATGTGTTTTCAGAGGACAGCCCTTCTTAATGTCATCAAAAAATTGGTTAATTTTTTTTTTCCTAATTCTTTTTCGAAATTTTTGTGATGTAGGGCCCCGAAATCCATTCCCAAACATTACTATTAAAGATAGTCTCAATTAGCGTCTTTAGAGAGGCCCCTAATCCCACCCCCTCAGTTTGAAATTGACTTCGGTTTCAAAAAACAGTTCGTGAGGATACACTGAACCCCTGCCCGCTCTTTGTCCCATCGTAATCAAACAATGCCTAAAATACGATTTTGGAAATTCAATTCTTAAAAAACTCTAGAAGAGAACTGCCTGGCTTATGTGACTTTTTACGGCGCTAGGGCATATACCCATCTATCGTCGAAGTGAGGTGGACAAAAGTCTATAGTTGTGTTTTTCAGGTATTAATATCGAAAAATATCCGAAAGATCCGCCGAAGCTTCCCAGTTTTGTAAACGTCACCAAAGATAGCATAAAATTGCGCTTTTAGAAATATCCGCTTGGGAGCCCCAAAGCCCTTCCTTCCCAAAAATAGCCTAAAATGGATTTTAGTTTCGAAAAATATTTCGGTTCGGAATTTTTTCACGTTTTCCCTATCGTTTTCAAATATAGCCAGAAATGGGTTTTTGAAACAATAGTGCCAAGAAATTACCGGAAAAAAGCCGCCAGATCCCTTACCGTCACCAAAGACAGCCTAAATTTGCGTTTTAAACTTCAATTTCGAAAACTTTCAATGGGAGATGATTGAATCTCCCTCCCTCTAGCAACGTCAACAAAGATAACCCAAAACTGCTTATTTAAAGCTTCAGTTTCGGAAAATTTTCGGGAAGAGCGGCGATTTTTCCTAAGCTACGGTCACAAAAAATAGCTTCGAATTGATTTCAATTTTGAAAGAATTTTAGGAGAGAACTCCAACATTACTTTTCCCCTGAAATCTCGAAAAAGTTCCTGAAATAGCGATATTTAACGTCAATTTCGAAAATGTCTCCATGCACCTTGAATATACCCGACTCTTTTCTCCTTGCAACCAAACACAACCAAAGATTACTAAAACTATTTTTCATTCGCCAATTTCAATAATTTTCTGGGAGCAATCCCACCTCCCCTGATCTCCCTCCTCCATCCTTTCACTGATGTCACCGAAGAAAGACTATAAAATGCGTTTTTACGACTAGTAAATTTTGGCATCTATTATTTTCTTCAAAAATATAAATTGTACCTAAGAAGTTTCTTACTAGAAAATTTTTCTTCATTTTTATAAGTTCAACCTTCTGTTTCTTTTTATTTATTTTTCTTTTTTTAATTAGAACTTGGTTTTGAAATTTGAAGAAATATTTATATGGGCGTCAAAGATTAGTCAAAATATGCAAATTACTCTTGAAGGGCGGCACAGTAGGTCTTTGCACACGGGCGGCCGACACCCTAGGATCGGCCCTGCCTCCCCCCTCCATCAATTATCAATGGCAATTTCATAGAAATAGAAAAAAATCGCAAGCGAATTAACCCAACGCAAAAATCGCGATCGCAAAAACGAAACATTTTCTCACATGAGTATGAAAATTGCTCATTTGCAATCTTAAATTAGAAAATTTGACTTCATTTTGACTCTTTTAAAACATCTGTGTTGGCTTTGGTGCTACTTTTAAAATTTCGCCATTTTCAAAATGGCGCGATCGATTAATACGTGACTTTTGCAAGTCCAAATAAAAATAGCCCCTCAGAAATAGGTGAATTACTAGAAAATGAACAAGGTTAAAGTGCTTTTGTATAAAATTCATATTCATAAGTAATTTAACAAGAAAAATGTTAAGTTCAGAACTTTGTGTTTAGCGCGATCGGGAAAATGTTCGCCATTTTTTTTTCACCCATCCTTTTATTGAGGATGCAAGATAATAATTTTCAAAAGTAATTCTGGTTAGGTGAATGCAAAATAGATAAGCTTTTACTACTCAGTTGTCCTGTATCAATCCTGAAGATTGCATTGAAACCACTCTTACTTTTGATCTTTACTGTTGTTTTCAGGAATTTCCCCAAGATAAAAGTTGAGGGAGAACTTATTCTTAGAATACAGTACAGTGGGCTATTTATGAACTTGCAATATTTTGCTCCTGGAGCTCTGCCCAGGAGGTCACTGTAAGCTCCAGTCTTATCACTAAAATTCCATTGACTGGTCAACAGTAGGGGTGTGTTTGAATAGCTGATAAAGAGATAGGGTCATTTTAATCCTTTACTGTTGATTCTCCTGGTCATTGAAGCTTAAAAGCATTCACTAGATAGATCTTCAGCATTTTCCACAATTTTTTTTCTGGTTTTTATCTTTTGGGTGTTCTGGTTCCCTAGGACCCGAATTTTCGCGGAAGTTGCGTCCCTTTCCCGCGAATTTGCGTAAAAAACCCGCTATAGCGTGTAAACGCGAACCCTGTTATCTTACTAGTACTTTAATGGCCTTCACTCTGCAGTTTTTTTATGCAAATGTTCACAATAAAATTTAAAGAATCTTTAAATTTCAGCTTTTATAGGTTAAAACTTTTTTTTTTTTTTTTTGGAACATGGCAACATTGAAAGTTTCACTTCACTAAAATTGCTTGTTGTGTTTGGTATTTTAATCCTTTTATATTTTTCAAATTTTTCCTATATTTGAATCGTTGGATGTTATTTTAACACATTCTGGATTAGAATGGCTTTATTTATTTACAAGTTAATTACCTTTTTTTTTTTTTGTAAAAATACTGAATTGTCAAAAAAAAAAAATAACATTTAATTTTTAAATTCTTCATTTGTTTTTAAAGCAAAGGATTTTTAAAAAACCTTTTTTAGTTTAAAAAAAAGTACATTTTATTAAAGTAGTGAAATAATTTGTCAAATTCTTATGTAGGTATGTATTAGGAACGTAAATAATAAATTTAATCATTATTGCAGAAAATATTTTGCCTATGCTTTTATTTTTGAAATGAATGAACCATGATTTTTATGGATCCTTGCATGCTAAAAAACAATTAGTTAAGATTTTATTCTTGCTGATCCAATGCTTTTCTTTTTCTCACCAGCATGCAGTTGCGTAGCTACACTTTCTGCCGCCCAGGGCGGTTCTTCAATTTGCCGCCCTTTTGATGGGAAGAAGTTGATACATTATGTCGATTCTCTAGCGACTTTCTATTTGTGTTGGTGAGCTTTTTGCAATGACGAATAAACTTTATTGTGGCTTTGAAATTCAGCTGTATGCTGTATTTTCTTCAGGATTTGGAATTTGCAGAAGAGTCAAAAGTATTTTAATAAGATTTTAATAAAGAAGAAAAGAATTTTCTTTTTCTTCTCTTATATTTTTTGCAGAAGAAAAAAACAGCGGTTCATAGCCCCACCGAAAATTTCCAAACGTTAAATCAAAATTCGGAATTTTATGCAATTTTTAGTAACGCTTTCAGAAAAGAGACAAAATTAAAATCAGTTTGTGCTTTCTGTGGTGACGTTCGGGGGTCGGGACTTCTCAAGGAAATTTTCCGAAATTGAAGTGTAAATTTAAGTTTTAAAAACCTTACTTTGAGCTATTTTTGGAGACATTGGATGAGATGAGGATTTTAAAGTTCAAAGTTGATGTCCTAAATAGACATTTTCGACTATCTTTAAACTCGTTACAGGAAGGAATGGGTATAAAAAGGGTATTTTTAAGCTGTCTTCTGTTAGTCAAAATTCTTCGGCCCCAAAACACATTTTAAAGCTAACTTTGGCAATGTTAGACAGCGAAGAGGGGAGAGTGAATTTGGAGTCCCCCAAAACGCTGTTTTAGGCTTTGTTTGGCCAAGTTAAAGGAGAATGGGATGGTAAGTGGCCTTTGGAAACTTTTCAAAATTAAACCTGAAAATGCATTTTAGGCATTGTGACAGTAGGAAGGAGCGTAAAAGTCGGGGAAATTTTTCTAATTTAAAGTTTTAGAAACGCAAATTTAAGGTCAATTTGGAATCTCAAAGGGAGTTGTAACTCTTTTTACTTCCAAAAAAAGGAAGTATTGTATTCGTGAAAAAAAATTCACTCAAAAATCGGCCTTAATTTCCATTTTACTCACCCCCTAATGAATGTTGAGTTATTTTTTCGACCCGACCACACGTACATATGTACCTAAGAACGTATAGACACCCGAAATATCCATTTTGACGTTTCCCGAGTTAATTACAACGAGTTTTCTCGTGACGTCGGTATGTATGTATGTATGTGTGTATGAATGTGCATGACTCAAGAAAGGCATGTCCTACAAAGTTGAAATTTGGTACGTAGACAGCTAGTGGGGTCTAGTTGTGCACCTCTCCTTTTGGTTGCATTCGGGTGTTTCTAAAGGGGTCTTTTGCCCCTTTTTGAGGGGAAATCGTTGTTAATTTCGATGCAAACTCAGGTGGTGTTATAATTTGGCGGACACCATTTGGCAATATATCACCAGTCTTTTGATTGCCAAGTTTTGTCGCCAACTTGGCGAAAAATTTGGCGATTTTTTTTTTAAAATATGGTTTTATTGTGGTCATTGTTGGTGATATTTAGAGAGCTAACTCTTGAATCACATTAAAATTGCAATAATGGGGAAATAACATTAAATTTGTGTAAAAGGAAGTCATGTGATGCACACATCAGTCGTTTGAATCCATGCTTGTGCGAATCACTTAGTAGTGAAAAACTCAGAAGTTGCCAACCAAGATACGAACAAGACTCATCCCATTTCTTTTTCTAGATCCACTGCTATATTATCAAATTTGGATGATTCTTATTTTCACTGATCGAGAACGAAAAGATAAAGAGGACCTTCACGTACGAATTACCATACTGTGATTTATGAGGTGAAAAAGTTGTGCAGAAAAAATCATTACTTTTGATGTGAATGTGAACGGCTTTGCTTAGAGATCATTTTAGTGATTGAAAAACTTTCCAAAAAAAATGAATGACTAAAACTCATTGTTTAAAGGAATTTGTTGATGTAAAATAGTAATACAAGTAATTATTATTCAAGTTGTGAATAAGTGTTTTTATAAAATGAACATAAAATTCATTCTGTCTTAGTGAAAATCTTGTAATCAATGACCAATCAAAGCAATTGTTGAAATAGATAATGCTTTTTCCTGAATATGAGCAAGAAATCCCCCACCATTTGAGGCCCCTCCTCTCTCCTTTTACTCTTGTTGTCACTTTCCTCTAAAAAAAATATTTTTTTTTAAATTTAATAAGGTGGTTTCCAAGGAACTTTCTTAAAATCAGTTAATAGCTTCGTCATGTGGCGAAATATTATGAAATTTATTGTTTCTTCCGCAATAGTTAATTTAACAGTAAAAAGAAAAAAAAAACATGGTTCTTTGACTTTACATTGCGATTTTCATCACTCTGTAGCTTCAGACGAAGGAAGAAAAAAAGCAAACAATAGTGTTGAGATGTCCACGAGAAAAATACATGTTTTGTATTAAAGTAATTTTATTAGCACAGTCGCACTAAAACCTTATAATTCGAACGCCTTTTTTTTCCCTCCAGTAATAGATCAAAAATATGATTTCCTAATTGGGAAAACGCGTTAAATTTTTTCGCATCAAAAGTGAAATTGCCGCCCCCCAAAAAGTGCCGCCCGGGGCGAACCGCCTCTCCCTAGCTACGCCACTGCCAGCTTGTTGCTAGGAAGTCTTGTAGCATTAAGAACTGACTAAACGCTGTTTTTCAGGCAATAAAGGTGGGAGAGGGATTTGAATCAGTTGAGATTTCTGATGCTCAGTTATACTGGAATGATCCCAAACATCATGACATAGAAAGTTTGTAAAGTAACAAAACAAGTTTGTAAAGTAAGAAAAAGAGTTAAAAAATGAAGTGCTAAGAAAGAGTTTTGATTGAAATAAAATGCTTACATAGAAAGCAGGCTCGTGCTCAGGATTGCAAAAAGGCAAGGGTTCTGATGTTTTCTCATACTTTACCCACATTATCGTCAGGGAAACTTACCAGTGTGTCACACAGCTCATTTCTGACTAACGCTCACAGTAGGGGGGGGGGGGGGGTCAAACTCTGCCTCCCAGAAGCATTGGTTTTAAGACATATTACCAATTTTAGTTTGGTTTTTCATATGCTTGTAAGGATTATGACTAACCCCTCCTCCCATGGAGAAGGTAAATTCTGGCTGCTCTAGTGACCGCAATTTCCATTCATTTTACAGCTTCTAAAACATACTTCTTAAGAGGAAAATTGATCACGCAGTTTTAAAATCGTGCAAAATGTTTTTGTTTTGTTTTTTTACAGTAAAATATGATTTTAATTATGAGAAAATGCTTGATAAACGAAGTAGGAAAGAGTTCATTGAAGATGCAAATTATACTACTAAACGCAATTACTATGCTTCTTCACAGTGGCAGATTTCGTTTTTGTGAAATGCTGAATTCATCAGAACCTCCTTATAAAAAACAATTTCAATACAGTTGTTGCTTGATTTATCAAACCATTCAGTAGTTCTTTCCACACTGATTTTTCAGGATATATTTACGTAGATGAAGAGGGGGTAATCGTAAATTGCAGCAAAACTTGGAATTCAGAGAAAATGAGCATTGTGCAAAAATTAATGTTAACGCTGTCGGAAATTTAAGTCAAATGTTCATTTTTCCTGATGACTTATACTTTTATAATGTTTAAAACCTTATATTATTTTCGCAGTTTAAAATTACAGCTCACTTAATCAGTAATAAACAATCAATCATAAGAGACGTTTTTTTTTCCTTTTTTTTTCTTAATTCTTCTAAATGCGGTGTAGTGCAATTTGTTTGCGTCCAAAATGCGCCTTTGTGGGATGTTATCTGATTTCTTCCAAAAAAAAAAAAAAAAAAAGTTTAACATTGTTCGCTTCCTTCTAGTCAAATTATACACACACAGATATTTTTTAAAGTTTTATTTCAAGTTTTTATAGTAACAACAGTACCAAATAAAACGTTCAAGTTTTTACTAGGTCTATTAAAAGGTTGAAAAGGGAAAAATAGTTAAGAAATAGTATCATTCGTTCTGTCCGTTTAATTTTGAACTTCCTTTTAACGGCTGGTAGAATCAATTTGAAAGCGGAAATGATCGCCATCCATATAAGGTTTGAGATACCATTTAAGTGCTAGTGAAATAGCAGAGATCTTTAAATGTAGCTTTCAGCTTAAAGAAAGAAAAGGATAACTGTAACTTTTTCCTTTCTACACATGAAACAAATTTGGTTTGACTTAAAAATTCAGTTGATTGTGCACCCAAATTTTAAAAATAAGCTTTCTTCCTGATTCCCAAAAAATATGCTTTATAATTTTTACTTGCTAACTCACTGATTTTTTTTTTTTAATTTTGATGTTTTGTTACGAACATTAAATTGCTTTTGTTGCTTACAAAATTTGATTGCAGGAGAAACTTTAAGTTTTAAACAGTTATGTCGTCAAGTTTTCGAAATAAAAAGTAGAATATCAGGAGGACTTAGTTTTTGAGAACCATGTAAACTAATTCAGAAAACCGACAGAAAACTTTACATTCAAATTCAAGCCGTAATTTAATTTAATTCATTTTTTAACCGACTTCAAAAAAGGAGGTTATGATTTCGGCTTGCGGCTTTTTATGTGTGTTTTCGTATTACTTCAAGAATACTGGACCGATTTGAAAAATTCTTTTTTTTTTTTGGAAGGGTATGCTTCCCAGATGGTCTCATGTTAATTTTGTCTGGATCTGTTGAGGGGTCTCGGAGAAATCTAAGAAACTTTAAATTTCACTCGTTGTGATGGCTACGTAGACCAGCTTTCGTCACTACGCGATACGTCACAGGAGGTCACGTGGTTTTGGCGTGAACGGTGCATTTTTTCGATGGAAGTAATCTTGTTTTGAACAATATGTATATAATTCTCTTGCATCGGGGTTTGATTTTCACTGCGCCGCCTGCTAATTTTAAATTTGTCTTACTAATGTATTTCTTACTCATGTAGCAAATCTGTAAATTAAATGCATTTTGCTACGAAAATAGTTGAATTAATTAATTTATTATATTTTTTTTTTTGCTATTAAATAACTTCATTTAGTGATCAAAGTTTTTTTTTTTTTTAAATTTCAGTTTTGAAATATATTTAGTGTTAAATTCAAGGGGAATTTAAGATAAAAATCTCCCTGCCGCTCTCTCCGAAGATTAAATTTATGTTCCTTAATAAATGTATCGTAACTGGCGTCCGATTTCTGAAGTTTGACTAGTATTCTAGATTTAATATTTCATGACGCCGTCAGTTTAATTTACAGTTAGGGTAATATTAATTTACAGACTTAGTCGGAATTTTTTTATGTACTATGCTCCCCGATTACTAGAAGACACACAGTACAGATTAGGAAAATTCTTTTTCTGTTTGAAACGGTATACTTCTCCCTGTCGTCTAATGGTCTTCAAGTCCGGGTATAAGGGATCCTGGAGAAATCGAGGGAGAGGATAGATTTAAAGACTAATTTCGTGTTTAGTTAAATTAGTGTTCAACTCACGTAAGGTGTCAGTTACGTTATGCAGTAGTTTATAGGAGCCCCGACTTCAAAAGGTTATAAAAAATTAAGAGATCATATATAATTAGTTAGGTATTAAAATATTTCATCGTATAGTAATTAAAATCAGTGTGTATTTTATAACTGGGTGTTTAGTTTAGTTGATTTTTGTACTGGAATTATAAAATAAATTTCATACTCGTGCTTTGTTGTTTGTAAACTCATAGCGTCTCACTTAAAGAAACAATTTTTATAGTTTTTTTTTCTTTAATGTATAGAAGGGATCTAACTTAAGACCCAAACCTTTGCTTCACCATATTTGTTCCTTAGAAAAAATTATGGGCAAAAAACAATAAACTTCATTCAATTTCAATATCAAACGATTAAATATAAAATCCATTGTTAAAGAAAGTGCCCCCCATAAAACAAAGGTACTTTCTTTACTCAGTGTTAAAGAAAGTACCATAAAACATTAATATTAGTCAGGGGTGTCCCCTTATGGACGAGGGAGGGTGTTTTGAGGGGTATTTTTTCTTTTTACGGGAGCTCTTCCTTTGGGGGAGTATCCTCCTCCCTAACTGTTTCCCCTGCATTAATCATTCGTAGTCATATCGCAATTTTTGAATAAAGACTCTTCTGAAGCAAACAGGAAATTCATTTAGTATCATTGTTCCAGTAGTATTTTGATCTTCATATATACAACATCACAGTAGATACTCTGTTTCTAGTGTAGTATTGATCTATAACGGGGCCTAGTAAAGAGAAAAGAGATTTTTTTTCACTAGTTACGGGACACGTATTATTGTGAAATATAAAATAGTTAGGAAAATCATTGATAGTTAAATGGTTCTAACTAAATTAGTGCTCAATTAAATCCTTTAGAGGAACAAAGATCAGTTTTTAGTGCCAATCGTATAAAATGTTGTGCGCATTAAGAATTTTTCTTTTCTTAACCGACTTCAAAAAGGACGTTCTTAATTCGTCAGAATCTTTTTATGTATGTCCCCTGTAAACTCAAACACGCATAGACTAATTTGGAAAATTCTTTTTTTTTTCTCGTTCGAAAAGGTATATACTTCCCAGGTGATCCCATGGTCATCAAATCAGTATCTGAAGCTGGAATCCTTGAAAAATCAAGAGAACTCTTCAAATTCTATGGGCAAAGTCAATGCGAGTTAGATTGTTTTTTAGTGACTCGTGAATTGTTTTCGGAAAGCATACTTTAATAAAGTCAAACTGATGATGAAGACAATTTTCTTTGTAAATAATTGCGCATTTGAAAAAACATTTCTTCACAGTCTTCGGAAGTCTCCGAGACGCTGTGCTCTTTTTCATTCTCTAATTTGTTCATCTTAGCTGCTTTCAGACTCCTGTGCTTTCTCACTCGAGATGTTTTGTATGGAGTGTACCACATACTCTACCCTACGTACTTATTTTATATTTACACCACTAAAAAGCAAAAAATAAATTATTTTCAAATAAAAAAGAACCGACTTCAAAAAACAAAAAGGAACTGAAAAGTAAAAAATAATGGATCATACTTAAATACGATTTTTTACCCAAACTTATAAATCAAATTTATTTTACAATTCCTGTACAAAAATCTACTAAACTAAACACCCAATTATAAATTAAACACTGATTTTTATTACCGTACGATGAATAATTGTAATACCTAACTTATTATATACGATCTCTTAATTTTTAAAAACCTTTTGAAGTCGAGGCCTCCTAACGTAACTGAGTAGGTTTAGATTTAAAGACCAATTTCGCGTTTAGTTAAATTAGTGTTCAACTCTAGTGGGTTGTCAGTTACGTTAGGTAGTAGTTTATAGGAAGCCCGACTTCAAAAGGTTATTAAAAATCAAGAGATCGTATATAATTAGTTAGGTATTGAAATAATTCATCTTACGGTAATAAAAATCAGTGTTTAATTTATAATTGGGTGTTTAGTTTAGTTGATTTTTGTACAGTAATTGTAAAATAAATTTGATTTTTACGTTTGGGTAAAAAATCGTATTTAAGTATAATCCATTATTTTTTACTTCTCAGTTCCTTTTTGTTTTTTGAAGTCGGTTCTTTTTTTATTTGAAAATAATTTAAAAAATTAAACTAGCTACGTCGCCAGGCTTTGCGCGGTTCACCTCGAAAATAAAAGTTATGTCAGGTGACGCGTATTCAACAATCAGGCTTAAACAAAAAAAAAAAAAAAAAATCAGTAAAATTTTGCGGCAGATTTCGGAAAAATAACCAAAAAGCAAACATTTTAAATCCTCCGATTACTGGAGATGCCTTTAAAACAAAACGCAGAATTTTAATAATTTGAATAGAGGAAAGCCTTCGAAAAATAGGGATTTTATGTCGAAAGCTAAGTGTCAATTAATACATATTTTTAGTTTTTAATTGATATCTCCGCTAATTATTATCGGAGAATTATGTTAAATAGCCAAACATAAAGACGGGAAGATTACGAATCCATCGATACCTGGTTCGATGATCAGTTCACTGTCGTTCGGGAGAAGAAACTTGGACATAGATGACTACATAGATACATAGGTGCATACATAGATACATACGCTCAGTTTTTAATTGTATAAGATAGATATCATGACAAAATGTTTCATATGCACAAAAGTGTCATAAAGATTATAGAAAGACCATATGATATAAATATATTCCTAAAGTCTTGAATTCTCCGGTATGTTCTTCCTTTAATGTATTACTGTACACATTAAACTTTAGAAATTTAACTTAAACTCTTAAATAAACATATCTCTACCTCAGAACCAGAAGGACCTAAGTCCAAAAATTGCGATTTTCTGTTTATTAGCGCATTGTATGTAGAAGCTCATTCCGCATCGAGCCATGTGAACGTAGATCTTAAAAAAATATCATTTTCAATTTTTTACCAAGGTTAAAAGAGTCCCATCCTTTGCATGGGCCAGAGAGA
Source organism: Uloborus diversus (assembly GCF_026930045.1). Taxonomy (NCBI): domain Eukaryota; kingdom Metazoa; phylum Arthropoda; class Arachnida; order Araneae; family Uloboridae; genus Uloborus; species Uloborus diversus. The sequence continues at coordinate 92,019,858 of NC_072739.1, read as the reverse complement.
AAAAGTTTTCCCACTCTACTGTAAAATTATCATAATGTGACTAACGTTCCTCTGGCTCTAAGGTTCAGAAATGTGCCCCTAAGTTAAAAAATTTTGTATATAAATTCTGTATCTCAGAGCCAGAACAACGTAAGTCACATAATCGCTACTTTATAGGAGAGAGGAAAAAAGATTGTTTGCCGCATGCAAAAGATGGGACGCGTGCTCTTTTAATACTGCTAAATAATTATGAAGTTTTTTTTTATTTTTAGAACGAGGTCGTTTCCAAAATTTTAAAAGTATTTTTTTTTCTGAAAGAGCATGCTTTAAAAACATAGGATCTGACTATTTTTTAAATAATTTGTTTAAGTTAATATTTAAAAAAAAATACTTAAATCGGTGCGCTTTCATTGTTTACGCTTCTGCCGATGACATCACAAATGATGAAATGCCATTCACTGCTGCCATTCGCAGAACTAATATTTAATTTGCTTCTTTACTCACGTGTACTGGCAACGATATATTTGATAGCCGGCGTAGAGCGCAATTTTAATTCTCTTCTTGATTATCATAACGTGGAAACGTGGTAAAAAGATGCGCCATAGAGCATCATTTGTGACGTCATGAAGACCGCGCCTCGTTTGAAAAATCGGACATTTTAAAAAAATTAACTAAAAAATAACTGTTGGGAAAATGAAAGTATTTTCTGGGTCCATGTTATTTATTTATTTATTTATTTTATTTTATTTTTTTTTGCTTATTCTATCAATTTCAGTGACAAAAAGTACTCCTTTTGACTGAAGGAAACAACCCAACTCCAGCTCAGTCACTTTCCTATGCCGGGCTGATGAGTGCTAATAAGCACGAAACTGCAGTCCTCGGCTGGAAATGACTGAGCTGGCGGTGTACTTCACGTATTTCTGCTTTAGCCCTGGCTAATGGGCGGTAATTTACTGAATAAACACCATTGCGTTCACATGGCTCGATGTGGAATAGGATTCCATACAATGCTCTAACAAACAGAAAATTTCAATTTTTGGATTTACGTCTGTCTGGCTCTGAAGTACAGAATCAACGAATACAAATGATTTTAAAATTATATTTTTTCATGTAATTGAGACTGAATCCTCGTTTTTGCAAAAAAAAAAAAAAAAAAAAAAGAAAGAAAGAAAAGAAACGCATTGAAATCCCTTCACAACGAAATACATTTTCTGTCCCGATCTAGTTTACGTTACATTGATTGAATTCCATTACATTGAAATTATCGTTTCAACGAACAAGATTTGAAGCCCTTTGGAGTTCGTTGCAAAGGAATTTCACTGTATTATTGTTTAAAAAAATTCACTGCAATTTTATTTTGAAACCATCGCAAATGAAATACATCGATTGAAAACATTGCAGTCACTCTGTTATCCTTCTACTATTCAAGATTGCTTTTAAGTTAAAGATAAATGTATAAGTTTTATGTTTAACTTTTTTGTCGGTTAGCCAAATATTTCTGAGATGCATAATAAGCTAATTAAATTTTGGAAAACAGTTATAGTTTTAAATCTCTAAAGAACCACAGACACGCGCATTGACCCAAAAATCGACTGAACCAATTTTCACAAAACTTGACATACTTACGTTGCCATTTAATAATGGTGTGTATAAAATGGTCCATTGCCGCAAAGTTTATAGGTTTAAAGGTGGATAATTATTCAGAAATACACGTAAAACAGCAGAAATTAGCACAGAATTGTTAATTTCAAAACTTGGAAAATCTTGATAAAGCAGAGAATTAGTTCCGGAAAACCTTTGAGAAATAATACAAAAGTGAAAAATAAAGAAGACATTCAGAAAATGTTGACTTGTTTTTATTTTCGTTTTAACATTCCACAAGCAATAAAATATGTTAGGAGTGCATGTTAGAAAACTGGTATTGGTTTCTGCTTTGGCCCCTAATTGTGCTGTTTAAACGATTTCTAAGGCAAAATGCATTCCTCAAAGTCATGAAGGATGCAAAAAACGAGAACGAAATTCACAGGTGCGAGTAGCACGCGGGGCATGAAAATGAAAGTTTAAAAGTGAAGAAGATGCATGAAAAATTTTGTTTTTTTGTGTACCTACCCTATGTGTAGAAATGATTACCATAGGGACTGCCCATTGTGTGCATAAGCCTATTCCGCAACGAGCCATGTGAACGTAATTCTTAAAAAAAAAAATCCTTATCAATTTTTTACCAGGGTTAAAAGAGCGCGCGTCCTGTCTTTTGCATACACCAGAAAAAAGTTTTTCCTCTCTCCTGTAAACTTATCATAATGTGACTTACGTTCTTCCTGCTCTGAGGTACAGAAATGATGTCACGCTGGAGGGGGGTGGGGTCGTGAAATTTTAAGTTTTTGGCTAGGGCGATGGAGGGGGTCACAAGAAATGTGACATCATGCATTTTTTATTATAATAGGTTAATAAAAAATAGCGTGACAAAGGGGGGAATGCGTATGGTGAGGCGTGACACTTTGTGACAAGATGAGGAGCGGAAGGGGATCAAAAAAGTTTTTTAAAAATGTGACGTAATTTATGGACAGATGAGCTTAACCATCACGGTTTTAAGATAAAAGTTTTTTAATTCAGTCAATTCGCGATAACTCGAATCTAAAGGGAACAACAAAAAACTGCGACTTATCGGAAGTTTGAATTACCGCTAGTTTTGGTTTTCGACATTCTAATATTAAAAGCCACCGAACATTTTAATTAATATGTACATATAACAGACAAAATTACAGAACTTAAAAGTTTTTAGGAACAATATGCACAGTTTAATATCGTGAGAAAAAAATCAAAAGCATGGTTTTGATTTCGATACTGCTGGAACCACTTGAATAGAGCTGATTCTACTTCAGGAAAGGTGCACATCTTCATTCGTTTCAAATTCGGATTCATGGATTCTACAGCTTTAGAAGCTTCTCTTTGTCTTTTAATATCATTGACAGAGTACTTGCTTAGACATCTTTAATAGTAAAGAAAACTCACTCTGTCTCTCAGGAACTAATCAGCAAATGATCGAACTAAAGAATGAAGGGGAACGCATCTTAACTTTGGTCAGCCTTTGAATAAAGTACAATCAGTTGACTTGACAACTTGACAGCTAAAAAGCAAATTCGTAGTCCAGCAACATGTCAAAATGTAAACAGTACATCATCACCACACCTGAGGGTCCCCTGTTCCTATCACAGTAGTGAAAAAAAAATGTAAACAATACAGTACAACAAAAGAAAACAAGCTAACGCATTTAAGCACGTGTAACTCCTTTATCGCACATTGCTCTTCTTGCTTCAGAGGTCTATTGAGTAGGAATTGCAAGTGAAGGTGAATTAATTTTTCTCTAATAGTCACGTCTTTCTTTCTTTTTTCTTTTTCTTTTTCATTCTTTCGAAATAAATTTCGAGTCATCTTCGAAAAAACTTCGAGTTAAAGGAAGTTCATTTCAAGATATTGAGAATAATTAGCATGAAATTAAAGACAAAAAAGTCGAGACTTGATAAAAACTTCGAGTTATAGTAATATCCAAGTTATTGGACTTCGAATTATCGCGAATTGATTGTTTTTGGCTTTTGTTACGTTTTTCAGTTACAATACCAGCGCCGTCGACAGGGTGGGGACTGTCGGGACAAATACTCCCCCGAAATTTTAACCTCTCTCCGAAAAATAAAGAAACGAAGACTTTCTAATCAAAACTCTTCCCTCTACTCCTTCTTCACTTGACGTTGTTATACAAATCTTCTTTCAGTCAGACCTCTTCTTCTCGTCCCTCCACATCCACATACAATTTTTTTTTTTAATTTAAAAAGTCGTATTTTTTTTACACTTTGGTCCATCTCGGACTCTTGTCACGGATAACATTTTAAGAACATTCTTTGATATACGCTTCAACATGAGACGTAAGAGATTTATATGACCAAAACTACCATTTTTAATCCAATCATACTTTGACAAAATGCTTAATTTTGTAGACTTTAATAAATTAATGCTAGTTAATGCATATTTGAAGCCTTTAAGTATATTAATTTATTTTTTTGAGGTGGTGATTGTAGATTACTTTTTAACTGTGAATATTTTCACTTATTTGCCTGAAAGTTATTCTAAAAGCCTCCGTCGCATGCATTTGTAATTGTAAACATGCAATAAACACTGTATGATGAATTATAGACTGTATAAGTGTAAGCAGTCCTCTTATTTTGTTGAGTCTCGGATTGTCATCTGACAGGCATAGTGGTATAGATGGTATATAAAAACGTCATCACTCCCTGATGAATAATTCTGGTGTAATATAAATTAATTATCAAATATTAATGGACTATTTAATGAACTAAAATTATTATTTGATACGAATTTTTGAATTGCAATTTAGTTTAACTTTTCCAAACAACATAACAAACAATATTTTTTAAATGCTATTTCCTCCCTTGATTACATGTCTGGAACCACTTTTGACTCTGACCATGTTCCTCTCTTCGAAAAAATATCCTGGCTACGGCCTTGTACATTACCGAATTCTGTTTCATCTTCCAACATTATAAAGGGTGTATCCATAAATTATGTCACACTTTTTGTAAAACAAATTCCCTTCTCCCTCCGTCACAAAAGGTCACATTTCATCTTACCCCTTCCCTTGTCAACTGTCACGTTGTTTTTCATAAGAATAGTGTAGTTTAATAAATGTAATACAGTGAAATCCCATTACAACGAATATCAATACAACGAAATATACGTTTCAACGAAATGAATTTTCAGTTTCGATTTGATATTGATTGAATTCCATTTCAAAGAAATTATCGTTACAACGAATAAAATTTGCGGTCCTTTGAAGTTCGTTGCATCGTAATTTCACTATATCACACTTCTTGCTACCCCATCCCTCTATCTTGTTACAATTTTAAGCGCGTCTTCTCCCCTTAAAGCGTGACATTATTTGTGGACGACCCCTTGCTATAATCCATAATTATACTATGACCTACCGTTCGATAGACAGAGTTAGATATTCTTCACACTCTTAACCACTTTTGAATCATCTCAAATCTTAATTTCAATCTACCCTTTTATTATCCACAGACACAATATTTTTGGACCAGTGGTTTCCAACTCATGGGCCGCAGGCAGCGTGGTACTGGACCGTGGACATTCTTCGGGAAGTCGGGGTCCAAAAGCAAAGAAAATCTTGAGATTTTCCTTTTTTCGGGACGTTTCGTTCTATTACTAGTGAGATGTGTCGTTTCTCAAAAGCTCTTAGTGACTTGTAGCCAATTAGGTCATAATATTTTTCAGACTCTTCATATTTCTGTGAATTTTCTTGCGTGAAATTGAAGATGAAATCCATTGGATCAGAAGCTCATTTGAAGAAAACTACCTTAAAATAAAAAATTGAAATTAGCTTCAAGTGAAGAATATTCGTTAGTTGAATTATCGTGTGACCAGACTCTAAGATCACATTTTTAAGCCACTTGTTCGGTTCCATCATAATTTACATTTGCTATTACAATTTTTACTGATATATTTCGTAGTCACTGAGCTTCAAAGATTGTTAGTGCGAAATTGCTTTTCTAGACTAGTAATGGACCCACTTTTTGTAAATATTTTTCTCATCTTCTAGAACCATCCGGATGAAATCTGGACGTTTGGTCTGGTAATCCTATCCATAAGCTTCTTTTCCATTAATTTCTACGTATGCCTCTCTATGATATAGTAATTTTTTGCGGTTTCTTTAACGTTCTACTGAATTAGCACACAACTGAATCAAGATATTGAAAAAATTAAAAAAAAAGCACTCATATCCCCTTTCTCACCAATAAATTTTTTCGAGAGTAAATCACGACAGTGGCGGATGGATTTACCATGTCAGAAATGCGAGGGGACCCCACAATATAGGAGGTCGCCAAGCCACCTTCGGGCCAAAAAGACAATTAAAACCATTTTTCGCCGTTCGGTTCATCTGAAGGGGACTCCAAAAATGAGCTGCTACAGGCCCCCAAAACTGCAGATCCGCCCCTAGATCACGACTCCACCACATTGTTAAAGGGTAAATTTGATCCAAATGACACAAAAGTTGCTGAAACTGATCTAGTAGAACGACCTGTTTATTATTCATGCTATCAATAAAAATTGATCACCTTAATAGATCATACGCGTCAGTAGCATCCTCGAAGAACAAGATAAAGAGAGTGATTTCATCCCAAGATGTTGTGGGGGAGAACATGGATCTCCAGAAACACAGATCTGAGAATCGTATCTCTTTTGTATTTTCCGATCGTCAGGAAGTGTGTTAAATGAGAATGTGAAGGTATTTCACCCATAGGCGTCAACCAAATCTGGCTTTCTTATGCAAATATGAATAAAAGCGGAACTGTTGAGTTCCGCCCTCAGGATATCAAGGACAAAAGATGTGTCGTTGCCTTTTAATCTCGTCTGGTTTTCCTTTCGTATTCCAGGTCAGAACGAAAAGGTCCCTTGTCGCAAGACCACGCCTATCTATTTCCCGTTTTGAATATTGTATTTTAATAGCCTTGTTACTAAACGGGAGTGCAAATGAATTTTTGATGTGCGAAACTGGTTTGTGAAAGATTAAAAGATCTGAGAAATTGATAGTTAGGTAATTCCTAACGCTAGGTTTCTTCTGATACTCTGATGTCTAGGATCGTGAACTGACAAAAGGCACATCTAGGAAAATTCTATAGGGACCAGGGACCGGTGGTACCATTTTCATTAGTAGACACTTTTTTGAAAGAGTAGCTCCCCCCCCCCACCCCTTATTAAGGGGAGTCAGTACCCTAAATACTTTCAAAAATTCGATTTTTTGATTTTTATATATTTTGAAACTCCATTTCAATACCTTTTTAATGATACAAACATCTTGAACGTGCTCATATTAGAAGTAAGTTAAAATATACTTTAAAAAATGTAAAACCTATTTTGATGAGGTATGATTTTCCCCTTTAAATTGCAATATCTCGAAACGGTATTTTTTAAATTAAATGTTCCTTTTTCTCAGAAACTAAATTGTGTTAGGCTTTGAAATTTTTATCACTTATTCCATACAACTAGTTGCATATACTGAAGTAAAATTTTTCTCAAATTCCAAAAATATTTTTTATAGAGCTGATTTCGTGTTGCAAAATGGCATTTTTTGAGTGACTTACGCATTAGAATTTTTTCAATAAAAACTAAGTTTCCTTTCTGTAAAATTTTACTTCAGTATGGAGAAAAGAGTCTACTTAAGGCACAGAAAAAAATTTCATTATTGTATCTTTAATAGATTTTCAGAAAAAGGTACATGAACCATTGCAAATTAACATTGATGGTATAGGGGGTACTGACTCCCCTTAAAGCTTGAAGTGCCAGTGCTAGTCGATATGTATTTGATTTGTTTAAATTAACAATCATAAATATATTAATTATGTAAGTAATATATATTTTTAATGAATTCGTTTATAAAGGCTGCATCTTGATTTTGGTGAAAATCATTTTACCAATTACTTCAACGATAGGCCATATTTGGAATGCGCTAATAAGCAAATTGGCCGATTGCGAAAAACCGATTAATTGGTAGAGTCAGTTAAGGAGCATAATTATTTCTTCATCGCATTTTCGACTTTAGAAATAGATGATAGTTTATTTCTGAGAGACGTTTTGTTTTTCTCCACTACCGTAAACGCGGGCTACTTTGGCTCACATTTTGAAACTTTTCTCATTCTTTTCCCAATAATTTTATAACTATTCATATTTTTATGCTGTGGAAACGTAGTTAACGCATCTAAAGTTCTCTTAATTTACTTTTTGAAAAGTGATCGTTTTGTTTCTATGTATTATTACCATTTTTAGTTGTTTTTTTATTTGGCCCAATGTTACCCTTGCGTCTGGGTAACTTTGGCCCAAAGTGGTTTTCCCTGTTTAAATTGAAGAATAAACTAGAGCCAAAGAAAACGTCTGTCCATAGGAAAAACTATTTATTTGAAAGGAAAACACATTTTACAAGAAATTAGAGTCATATAATTGAATAAAGGAAAATTAAAAAACTTTTAAAAATGTGTACGCAAACCTAGTTATTGTCTCGGACATTTCTAACGGAGAACAGTCATCTTTTTATTAGTTTTGGAGGTTGAATTATTAACAGCCATTCGTAAAACAAAGGATGTTTCTGAATTGTCGACCACTACCAAAACTTGCTGGTTCGTTCCATGCTCTGAATATCAGCTCCTTCTCCCACATCAACAGCTATCCCTGGACACCTGAGCCCATTCCATTCTACAGCAACCAAAAATTCAGTTAACTTTTCAATAAATTTAACAAAATTTTTAAGAAGTTGATGGTACTATGTCAGCTTTTTCTAAACCTGTTACAGCTTTTAGTTCCTCTCCTCTCCATTTTCTATAGTAAAAGCCATGTAATTGAGCCCTGATGAATTGAGCCTGTAATCGCTTTCTTTATCCGTTGTAGAGAATTCCAGGGTTTTTCTTGTGTTTTGCCTGTTTAGAGTTTTACTTTTAACTTTTCGTTTCTTTTTCAAATCTATGAGAAGGATTTTTTCAAGTTTTTATGCTGGGCCAGAGTAGATCGTAATTTTTAGTTTAGGAGAAATGTTGTTACTGTGAAAATTTTAATTAAAAACCTCAACAGAAATAAGAAGTACAACTGTACTACTACATAAAGTATTTAAAAGTGTTCATAAACAGGTACTTAACAAGCTCTTAGCTTATATAGAACTGCTTCTACTTGTAAAAGTTTGAGGTGTTATAAAAACACATGTTAGCACAACGAACGCAGAAAAACTAGTGTTGCTTCTTGTGCAGAGCTAGAACTGCTCGGTACTGTGTGTTTTTGATTGCTCATTATTGCAATCTGTCAAAATATGCTGGAAAATTGCGCCCTGAAGGTTGACAGAGAACGGCGTATCTTTTTCCCCATTTGGGCCAAAGAAGGACCCTACGGTCAAAGTAGCCGTATTTACGGTATCCTAATTTTCCCAAAATAATTTCTGAAATTTATCCAGTTTCTTTGAGCCAATTTTCATATAACTGTTAGCAAAACTACAAAAAATATTACAGGTAGCTTGTGGTCAGCATGCTAATTCAGGAGCTTTTTTAATTTGAATTTATTTTTTAATTATTATTAGCCATTTAATCAAAGACTTTTATTCTTTATATAAACCATAAGGTTATCTAAAAGCACTATGATTAAGGAAAAAGTTTCGACACGTGAAAAAGGTTGCAACTTTGTTTTCATGTGCATATTTATTCAAAAAAAAAAAGAGTAAATAAATAAATTGATTAAAAAAATTAACGCTATTTCAACCATCAGTAGTAAGAAAGTAATAAAAAATATGTACATCACGTTTTTAATCAAATGATATTCAGGCATAATTATTTTTTGTTGAATAAAAAGATTAATAATTTAAGGAGTAAGTTGTGAAATGCAAATCATATGTATAGTTAGAAGGAACAAAATACGAATTGAATGAAAAAAAAAAGTGTCATCAAAAGCTGGGGTGAGGGTATCATAACAAACTTAGGAAATGATTCTTTAATACTTCATTGCTCTTTCTTTCAACTATTTGTGTTGTTTTTACTGTATACACTTTCATACCACATGTTGTAGTAATGTTTGCAGTTTACGTTTGCATTGTTAAAAAATGCAGTTTACATTTATTTATCGTTAACAAATGTATTTAGCATAGTTTCTTGTAAAAGGTATGCTTTAAAAAATATTTTTTCAGCATTTTTTCCACCGATTAATAGGTAAAATTTGGCCGATTATAAATTTTCAGCAAAGTGGCCGATAATGACCGATTAATTGCTACTGCCGATTAATCGGCGCATCCCTAGTCCATACCAACTGAGGCAAAAAAAAAAAAGAAAAAAATCTAATTTTCTTAGTCCTGGTTAGGTTTTGAATTTAACATATGAAATATTTTATCTTCTTCCGCTATGATATCAAATTACACGTTTTAGCAAACTTTCATTACGGAAGAAACAAATTATTCTAAGCAAATGTTTTCGATAAGCAATTAAGCCTGATAATGGCCTTTTTTGAAATCTTAAGACTTGTTTGATGACTATAATTTCGATGACAATCTTGCGAGAAAGTGCAATTAATGAGATGAATTAATGACTTTTGATTAAAATTATTTACTTGAATTTAACGTCTAATTGAGTGTATTTTTTTTTAGAACATTTCCTCCTGTTATGCGCATCAGTACGATAAACAAAACCGCTGTTTGCATTAAAATGGTGTCAAAGAATAAGAGCACTGGCGAAAATTCGTTCGCGGAACTGATAATGATTTCAGGGTTTAGTGTTCTATCAAAATTGCTTCGAATCATTAGAAGTCAGTTAACGATTGGAATATTTGCTCTCCTCTTCATAAACACATGAGAAATAAGGAAGAACCAACAAATAATTATCGCTTTCGGCGCTACACACACACGCCTATAATAATAAAAGAAGAAAAGAAAGAAAATGTAACGTTTCTTCTGCTAACTTTTTTATTGCATTCATTTGCTCTAAAAAAATATCTCGTTCTGTTTAGTTTAGAATAAAAGTACCTATAGACTACAAAACAGATTCATTTTGCGACTCTATTTTTTATGGCTGGGGGGGGGGGGCACAATACGGCAACATTTTAAATGTGCAGACGAGGCACTAAAATTGGTTTTTGTAATGAGTTTAGTTGCCCAACAGATAACGTCTGTTACCGCGAAATGTCCATTCCGCACCTGCAGCAGTCCGCGTTACTCGCAGTTATTTAGATGCAGTTTTTATCCTCCTCAGTCCCGGCGTCACCTGTAGGATGCACTAAACAACACGAACAAAAAGGGGTATTTAAATGAATCAATGCTGCTCAGTATTAGTTGATTGGTGTTATGCGAAAATGAGTAAACCTACAAAAGTTCATAAAATGAGCTTCTTAGACTGGTAGAAAAAATGGCATACTATAGGATGTGAAAAAGATTTAAAACAAATTCTGTATTACCAAGCCATCTAATGAACAAAATGCCAACCCACTTCCAAGAAACTGGACATTGGTGTTCAATTTTAAGCTCAATTTATTCAAAAGTACTGCTTGGTGGGTTAACCCATTTTGCTTAACACCGTCCAGAAAATATTGTTATTGTTAGATGCAGGGGCGGATACAAGGGGAGGGTCAGGGGGATCATGACCCCTCTCCCCCAAACCGTCGCCAATACAATCCGTCCACATTGTGTTCAAACATTTTACGAATAAAATATAAATGATTTCAGTTAAAAGGTAAATATTTGAAATATTACTTTTTTTCATTGCCTATGAAATAAATTTGTAACGTTTATGCCCTATTAGGTGCCTTATTCCTGGTCTACTTGATGCTTTTTACTGCCCCCCAAGCAGTTTCGGATTTTTTTTTAAACCGAAACCGTAGGTTTGTTCATGGGGGGGGGGGGTCATTCTTCAGCATACCCCTCCCTTAAAATAGTAATCTGTATCTGCCCCTGAGTAGATGACAGTAGTGAAAAAAGGTATTCATTGACAGATTTTAGATACATAGTACTGAAGAAAAATTGTAATGTCTACTTAAAATTTAGATAAGTTCAGATGCGTTGCTGTTTCTAATGAATCACGAGTCATGATGCCCTGAGCATTGGCTCATTTTACTTTAAAGGATAATCCAACTCTCTCTCTTTTTCTGTCTTCTCTTCTTCAGCCATTTTCTTTATTTCTCTTCATTTTGTTTCACATTCTTTGAGACAAAAATATAATGAAAAAATTCCTTCGAACTTAATCCTCATACCAAAAGCCTGTTTTTAAGCGAAACCAAGGTACTGAACACAAAAAAGAAAATACAATCAAATTCTAAGAATAACTACTTTTGACTGCATAATCCATGAGATTTTACCTTGGTTTCGAATCTAAGTTTAAACCCACGATAATAAAATTCGATCAAAAGAACGAAATAAAAATTTCTTTTTATGTTACCCGCCATACCACTCAGGAATGGATACAATCTTTTAATTGACTAACGTACCGTGACCACGAGTGCCAATAACAACTTTCGTTTCGTTCGAAACCGAAACAAAGGCGGAAAAGTAAAACCAGAAATTAAGAAAAAAAATTCCGGTTCTAGTCACCTTGCTAAACGCATAGAGCTTCAAGACCTACATTTCCAATGAGAGGGAAAAAAATGGCAACAAGAATTGAATTGTGTTTTTGTGTTCTCTCTTCTCGAGTGAGTGAGAGCGAGAAACTGATAGAGCAGACGATTTTCTTCCTTCGAAGAAAACGTCCGAGTTGAGTTCTTCAGTTGCTGGTTCCCGGTCGTTACTTCCACAGATCGGGTAGTGAAGAATGATGGGGGTGGAAAAGTTAGTGGTTTTCATTGCGATAGCTGGCCTGGTTTTTGGAGATGGTATGTAAAATATTATTTTTTTATAGAAAAAAATTTAAAGTTTAATTTTTTTAGCATTTGTGGATTTATGGATAATTTGTGATGATTTAGTTTTAAAGAAAATAAAATGTTCATTTATTTCAAGTAATTTAAAAACAAATTGTCAAATAACTTTCATAACTCCTGAAGTACGAATAATTTGTTATTCTGAAGTAATTTACGCCATTTTTCAAATTCGCCGTCCATTTATCCTACGAAGCAAAGCTTGGGAACTTGCGGATTTTTTATCAATAAAATTTAGGAAACATAGTTTTTTTAAATTACTATTCTGTTTTTGTTATGCTCAATGCATTTGAACGGGTGTGACATTTTTAATTATGTGTTTGTAGTCAATTCCCTGAATTTTAAAGTTTTGGATTTAAAATTTCATATATTTGAATATAAAAAGATTATGCATAATAGCATAAAGTGTCAACTTAAAAAAAATTCTTGTATTTAATAAAATAATGATTTTACGCGTTACGGGTGTAACAGTACAGTAGCCCCTGCAACACATACAACTCATTATTTTTAAGTGAAAAAAAATGTTTTAGAAAATTGATACTTTATATTATGTTACATGATTCCTCATATTCAAATATATAACACTAATAGCCAAACTCCGGGAATAAAGTGCAAATATATAAGCAAAAATGCCACACCCGTACGAATAGATAAAGCAATTAATAGCTATTTTTAAAATGTCACACTCGTACGAATGGGTTAAGCAATGAATAGCTATTTCTAAAATGACACACCTGATCAAATGGATCAAGCAATTAATAATTATTTTGAAAATGTCACAACCGTACAAATGGATGAAGCAATTAATATTTATTTTTTAAAATGTCACACTTGTACAAATGGATTTAGCAATTAATAGTTATTTTTAATATGCCTTACCCATACAAATGGATTCAGCAATTAACAGTTATTTTTAAAATGTCATACCCGTAAAAATGGTCGGTTATTAGTTATTTTTAAAATTGTTATCAAAAAGTTTACTAAAACTGCATTATACTCGTATAAAGATTTGTGTGTGTGTGTGTTTATTGGGGTAGCAAGACAGTAAAGTTTATGATTTTATATAAAAGGGAAATTGCGAAGAATTGCACCCTAAACAGAATAGTATTTCCGCGATTCTTTCTCGATAACATTTGTATTGGAAACTATCCATGATAAACATTCAAAATTGAATGATTTGAATTTGAAATGGTGAGAAAAAAAAATTGCATCATACAAAAAGAAGGAATCAAAAATCAGCTTGATTTGTCTTTGAAAAAAAATGCACGTAGCTTTTCAAGCAAATAAAGTTTTAAATTTGCAAAATTATGTGTTAGAAATCGAATAAAGCTATCGTTGCACAGTAATTCATTGGTATAGTGAAAAACTGAAATATGTATTTTTACTAAAGCCCGGCTTTAGTAGAGCGTTTCTACCTTTCCCCTCACCTTTTCTCTACATTTCCCACACTAAATAGCATAATCTTGGTCTGCCACGCACTCCAATCTTTGGAGGACCTATCTAGAGGGTTAGAGGAAAGAATTTGCATTTTAATTCATTTTATCGTCACTAAACATTTTTACGCGTAATAGCTTTTATATTTATTTATTTTTTAATGTCCGTTATTACTGAGGATGGCATGTTATTTCTTACGCTGCAATCAATTCTTTGGTGAATTGTAAGTCATCAAACTAGCGATCATTTTCAAACACTGGTTTAGACCATGATTTCAAATTCAATTTATTTGAGACTAGCTGCATTGCACGGCTTTGCCCGGTCCACCTTGAAAATAAAAATTGTGTCGACTGCCGTATATTCAACAATGAGGCTTAGATAAATAAAATAAAATAAAAAAAAAACATTATGCAAAATTTCCCTTCCAAACAATAACGACAGATATTAAAATACTTTTAAGACATTAAATCGAGAAAGATGGATTTAAAAAGCGTAACCTTGGAAATACAAAATAAAATAAGTTTAAGGAATTAAAATGAGAAAGAAAATGGTTAACAATTTGAATGGACATGAGTGTTTTTGAACTTGATTTAGAAGGGCTTGTAACTTTTTTTTCCTTTTCGAGATAGAAACTTAGTTTTTCGACCATAGGTGGAGATAGATCTGGATTAAAAAATGTCTCTTTTTCCAATGGTATCAAAAAGAAAACTGTGGAACAATTGCTTCATCTTTTATTGATAGATTTAATGAAGAAAGTAGTGCCTAAATTTCAGCTAAGCGTAAACAAATTCGAGCTAGAAACGTTCCGCCGTAATTACGTTAGAGCATTGAAACAAATTGCGTAGAACGCGGAAAATTCTACTCTTTTCAACGATGTATAATATTGATATGTGTAAGTAATTTTTCACCCCCATGTTCAGGAATTTATGTGAAAATTGGGCCTAAACTGGAATAAACAAAGAACTATTCATCGAATTTTTTTCGAACTGGTCTGCAAACCTTTTCAGGACGTAAAGGAACAAACTAAAAATTTCAGCGAAATCGGCCAGGTAGTTCTCGAGTTTTGCCAGTTCAGACACATAGACGCTTTTTGGAGACTTCATTTTATACTATGTAGAGATCTCGTATTCCGTTTAATCGATCGACAATGAATTAAAAAAAAAAAAAAAACAAAACTTGACGATAATAAAACGTTGAAAGTGATGTCACTAATAATTTGAACATTAAGGAATTGGGCTTAAAAACTTTCTTTGGTGAAACTTTGGTTTTATTTTCGAAAGAATTATTTCTTGGGATCACTTTTTGTACTGCATTTGAATTCAAAGCTGCTAAAAATTAAGTTGATAAATATATTCTCACAATATGGTGCTGAATTTTCAAAAAAGGAGGCATTATAAAATTTTCTCGCACTCTCTAAATTCTGTAATTGTGAAACTGAAAATGTTATACTTTTAAACACCTCATTGCGTCTCATTTTATTCCTCCTTTTTTTTGTCTTAAATTTTTATTTAAAAAATTTACTTACTAAAAACTAGGTTAATAAATGTATTTTATAGAATATAGTGCTAACTTTTCAAAAAAGGAGGGATTATAAAATTTGCTCGTATTCTCAAAGTTTGTAGAGCCAGCACTGGTTATATATTTATATCAGTGAACCTTTCAGATATGTTTCATCATTTCTGTTTGCTGTTATACCACAAATGAAGAACCACATTAATTAAGCCGGAAAATTCTTTTCTTCAAAGGAATAAGAAAAGAAAGAAAAAACATTTTTTACAAAAAAAAGTTCTGATTAATGAAAAAAAAAATAATCAAATGAAACACAATTTCAAGCATTGTCTAATTTTTTAAAAGAAATGATAAGCCTACAAAAAAGTTTAAATTAGGGGAACTTCAAAAAGAAAAAAAAAGAAAAAGAAAGAAAGAAAGAAAAACTAAATTCGTTTCCAATTATTCAGCCCCTTCAATGACCGCAAGGGTCATCATTTTCCGTTTTAGTTGTTCTAATACTACTTACAAATCTAATTATACGAAGTCTGATGCCATTTCTCCCACTTCAGACATCCTTCAAGTGTCAAAATTTAAACAAACTTAAAGTTACTAGATGGGTGTTACTAAAAACTTAAAACTGGTTTTATCAGTTCAGTAGTGCAACAAAAAACTTGAATCATCAGTTCAGGAAAATTTTGTTTGCTTTTCGTCTCTACAGAGGGGGGGGGGGACGAGAAAAAGTAAAAAGGAAAAGAAAAGGATGAAGGAGAAAGATTTCGATTCTTGAAAAAAGAAAAACATATAGAAAATAAAGATTTAAATTATCTTTCTAATGTCAAACATTAAATTGTTTCTCTATACACATTTATAGACAACGACATGTTATACTTGGATAATTTTAAAACATGATAGCGAAAACAAACAATTATTTTTAATCTAGAGAAAATAAAAACTTTTACGCAAATGCATCTTTCCTTAAGTAGTAATTAATTTCACGGTCTTTTCCCCGTCTGGTAAGCTAGTTCTAAGAAGAGGAAGGAATTTGAATCAATTTTTCTTGATCAAGTAATTGATCGATCGATTTTACATTCTAATTCACTCTAATTTGTCAAGCAATTATTTTTTTTTCATTCAATGCGACCCTGCAGTTTAGTAGTTGAAGGTTAATAAAGGGTGGAGTCGAAAGAAATATATCTAATCTTTGAAGAGGAAAAAAAGCTGAACACACACTCACATATTTGAGATCTAAAACTGAATTGTAAAGACATTTTTGACGGGGACTTAAATTAATTTGTAGGTATTTTCATGTGTATAAACTCTGTGTTCTAATAGAGCTATATTCAACGAGAGGCAAAGAGGAAAAGACTGCTTTACTTTATTACTGTACTCGATCACTGACACTTTTCTGACAGTATAAAACCCTGACTTGACAACAAAAAAAAATAGTGTGTGTTTGTATGTCATTGCAACATACATCATGCGAAAATTTTTATTTATTTCTAAAAATACTTTCTTTATATGCATTTTATTCTACATATCATTAATTTATATTGTCGTTATGTAACAGCATTGTAAATGAGTACCGTAAACTGGGGCTACTTGAACCCGAAATTTCAAATTTTTTGCGAATTTTATACTGATTTGTTGATAAACACATAATAAGCACTGATAACCTTGTTTTTACTGTTTTTCAGACGTTCTGCTACCACCTTAAACCCTTTTCAAACAACAATTTTAACTCTTTATATTTTTTCCCTATTTTTAAAAATTGGGTTCAAGTAATCCCGCGCTGGGGCTACTTGAACCCAACCCAGAAAATCCATGGTCCAACTCAGAAAATCCATTAGAAAAGGCTGTAAAACAGGTGGTGGGATCAAGAAGGATCAATAATCTTGAAAGATAATTCAAAACTACATTCTAGTGAGCTAACTATTTATATAAATTAATATAAAATCAACGTATTCATAAAAAAAATATTTTTAGGCAAACATAATTTCTCAAATAGGAAGATAATCAAACTGCAGCTAAAACTAATTAAAATACGTATTATTTAAACATTAAAGAGAATGAAAACTACTCTCTTTAATAGCTTGGGTGGATTTATTTTCTCTGTTATTATAATATTTAATGCCTGCCTTCCTCGCTACTTTATACTACAGGATTCTCAGGCTTGTTTTGTGAACGATCTTTTAATTTCCTTTTTAGAGTTGATATACTTAAGTCAAAATGGGCTGAGGCCACTCTCTAAGACATTTCTCTGGAGTTAATTGAATCTAGACACAATTGCAATTTTTTCTCCGAATAATCCGCATATTTCCTACTTCCAGGGGTTCTCTTTCACTTTCGGACCCTTTTTATCCCCAGATCTGCAAATAAACGGGTATAAATAGTAACTAACCTCTTTACTTTAAAAGATTGCAAACCTTACTTAACATAATTTAGTGATGAAATGTGGTCCGGGACTGCTTGAACGCTGGGTTCAAGTGGCCCCATTTTAAGGTAACCAGTGCACTTCTACTAACTTATATTAGTTACCGTGTTAATTATAGAGCTATATAACCTTAAAACACTGTTATTTTATTAAGAAATAGAATGCAAACATAAAACTATTTTAACCTTGATGATATCAGACGTTTCCATGAACTTACATGTGAAAGTTTGCAGACACTAAAAACAATTGTTTAAACAACTTGCAATCATAACCTCAATCAGAAAAAGGCAGGAATAGCAAAAACTTTGTTTCATGCACCAGCCTCTGCCTAATACTGCTACCAGTCATGGAGAAGGTTTGTTAAGTCTATAGATTGAGTTTTATAGGAACAGGACAGATTTTAAACACTTTTTTCTCATGTGTTCAAGTAACCCTTGAAGGCTCAAGTAACCCCAGTTTACGGTATCACTAATTTAAGCGTGAAATTGAATTCACTTTACAATATGCAAGTCTTGATTTCTAAACATAAAGTACAGCAACCCTATAGTCTTTAGTGTATATAAACAATATGAATTTCGTCTAATGTGCAAAATATCACATACAGTTGAAAAGAAGTACAGGAGCTGAACTCTAGCGAACTCCCATGCAAATTAACTCCTGAGTATGTGTCATAAAATGGAGGAATTTGAAACCAGAAGAATTGGAATTACCCATTAAAATCGGCCCAGAAATAATTCGTTACCTGGAGCAAATCAGATGTTAATCATGCATCAAAAGATTAAACTAAGATAACTTCTTGCAAACAAAAACAAATGAATAAGTAAAATAAGTAAATAAATAATAATATAAACTGTAGTATAGTACGGCGTAAAATAAGTAAATAAATAATAATATAAACTGTAGTATAGTACGGCATAAAATAAAGTATAAGCTTTATTAAAAGATTACATTAAACAAAGTATAGCAGATTTAATCACGTATAAATTGTAACACAGCATAAAATTAAGTGTAAGAATAACCCCGAATGTGAATTACGAATCCACGAACGTGAAGTTTTGGTAAGGAGGAAATTCTCATTTTACGAAAAATAATCCGAATTTCACCGAATGATAATCAGAATTTTACAGAATTATAAAGTAAAAGTATTCATATATCTACACCTAATGCAAAGAGACAGTAGACAGCATTAAATTTTAAATGAAAAATATTTTAATATTTCAATCAAATTGGCCAAGTCGCCAGACAGAGTTTGTCGAATAAGGCAATTTTTTAGGAGTTCACAGTTCCCTCCCATCGGGGCACCCCTGAATGTAAGTTATAACAAAAGACCACATTATAACATAAGTGATAGCAGATGATCAAATTAAAAACAAATCATAGCAAAGCATTGAAATTAAATGCAAGTTATTACAAAAGATCAAATCAAACGAAAATTACAGCAGAAGATCAAATTAAATATAACTTATCACTGTGGGGCTGCCCATGATGATGTCCATCTTTGACAAGTAGGGGGGTGTATGAAATTACAACAGTTGGTGACTATGGAGAGGGGGATAAAAAGAAGTGTGATGTCACGAATTTTTTTTTAGTAACTGCGTATATGCTTATGAAAAACAGCGTATTACGTAACAGAGGTGGGGGGGGGGGGTTGCGAAGAGTGACATTTTGTAACACAAAGAGGAGGTTGTCAAATTTTTTGAAAAAAAGTGTGACATCATTTTATGGAGAGCTCCTGAGCAGAAAATTAAAGATGAGTCATTTGCAGGAAATTAAACAAAACGTAAGTTATAACAAAAGGTTAAAAATTAAAAAAGATATAATATAAAAATACCAAATTGAAGTTGAGACGAATAAGTCATATTATAAAGAAAAATTATAAAAAATTCAAAAGTTAAAATAAAAAATGGTAAAATTTATGCATAACGCTTTATGCTGAATTCTACCCCCCCCCCAAAAAATAGTCTAGGTAAAATAGTTGCTACTTTATTTATTAGCCGTAGAAATAATATATTTTTGAAGTGTATTGAAAATAGTAACAAACATAGGTAAATATTAATAATCAGTTACAATACAAATACATTTATAATTTCTTATCGTAACTTATTTTTCTACAATTCTTTTCGACGCATTGAATGTCTTTTTCAAAGAAGACAGATTAAGTTTCTTTAAAAGTATTGCAAAATAATCGGTGGAAGACTGGATAAAAAATTATAAACGAATGCTGAAGAAAGCAAACGTAAGAAAACTATACCTTCTTCATATTTTCGTGATTCTTCGTGATGCATTTTGGCTTTGAGCCTAAAATATTTTAATTAGCTTGTTAAAAAAATTTAAGTCATTTTTATGCAGTCAGCGCTTTTCTTTGTAGATTTGCATACAATATGCAATATGTAGCCACAAAATTCATACAAATTTTAACTACGTCCTGTAAAATTCTTTTGTTTTTTAACTATTCAAAATGACGAAACTCCCCCTCTCCCCAGTCAAAACAGAATGTGCTGAATAGTGAACAAGTACCATTGCCGCAGAACAATAGCAGGTTAATTACACGAATATCAGCTTAAGATTAATGTCAGCTTAAATCGAACCCGCAGCAGCCTGATACATTCTCAAGAAAGTATTGCTTTACTCTTTCTGCATAACATTTTCAGGTTTAAGAATATGCAGCTGACATGGAGATTATACCCCAAATAACTTTGCATTCTATTACATATTTATCTCACACTCACGTTTTGCTTGTTATATTCTGCAGAACATCTTAAACCAGGTGAAGGTCTGTTACAGAACACTGCTAAATATTCTGCAGGCGGGTCGCTGCCCAAATTAACTTTTTATGTCACCATGGCAAAAAGATCAAGGCTAAAAGAAAAATTCCTTCAAACTTCCTGAAAAGGTGGATAGAATGGTCTGCTAAATCTTCACGCTGAAATTGTTTTTTATCGTATGTATTTCCGCTATAGAGACATAGACAAGACGGAGTTTAAAATGTTGCTTGAGAAAAACATTAGAAGATAGAATACTGAGGGAAATTGTGGGATGGAATCAATAGCAAGAACTGGTGAGATAAAAGCAATAGCAGATCATTCAAAGAGGGTCACTGCCCAAATTAACTTTTTATGCCACCACGGCAAAAATATTAAGGCTAAAAAAATTCCTTCAAACTTCCTGAAAAGGTGGATAGAATGTTCTGTTTAATCTTCTTATAATATGCTTCTTATAATTCGGGGACAGTGCCAGAGGACTGGAAGCTGGCTAACATTACACCGCTCTTCAAGAAAGGGTCTAAAGGGAGTGCGGGAAATTATAGACCTGTGAGTCTAACTTCGGTGGTTTGCAAAATTTTTGAAACATTGATGAAAATTAAGATAGTAAATTTTCTAGAGACTAATAATCTATTGACTAGTTTTCAGTACGGTTTCAGGAAAGGTAAATCTTGTGCAACTAATTTATTACATTTCTATGACAAAGTTACCATGGCTTTGGACAATAAGAAGCCTGTAGATGTTGTTTACATTGATTTTCAAAAAGCTTTCGATAAGGTACCGCATGTTGCTCTACTTAGCAAATTAGCTGATATAGGAATAGGAGGGAAAACTTTCATTTGGGTAAAAAACTGGCTGACCGGAAGGAAACAAAGAGTAGTTGTAAGGGGAAATTATTCTAATTGGAGTGAGGTCTTAAGCGGGGTTCCTCAAGGATCAGTGTTAGGGCCTGTTTTGTTCATTGTTGTTCAGTTTTGGTCTCCTTATCTTAAGAAAGATATTAATGTATTGGAAAGGGTTCAGAGGCGGGCTACAAGGCTAATAAGTGGACTTTCCCACTTAGATTATGATTCCAGGCTTAGAAGGCTAAAAATGTACAGTCTTGAGCAAAGAAGAGACCGAGGGGACATGATTCAGCTGTTTAAATTTATTAAAACGAAAGATGTTACAGGGCTAAAGTTTAGCACTGAAAACAGGACAAGGGGTCATTGTTTTAAGCTATTTAAATCTCAGGCTAACATGGATATTAGGAAAAATTATTATTTTAGCAGGGTAGTAGAACCTTGGAACAGCTTACCGGAAGAGGTGGTAATGAGCAAAGGAGTAGACAGTTTTAAGAGGGCCATTGATCTTCACTGGGGATTGTAAATTGACTAGGACCAGTCTAGCTGGGCCCAGAGCCTGTTGCTGGTCGTCACATTTGTATTTGTATTTGTATTTGTATAATCTTCACGAAAAATCATAAAATGTTTTTTATTTTTATTTTTTACTTTTTATTTTTAAGTCTTGATGTGAAATTGTTTTTTATCGTCTGTGTTTCCGCTACAGAAACTTAGCCAAGATGAAGGAGTTAAAAATGTTGCTTGTTACAAACCTTAGGAGATAGAACATTGAGGGAAATTGTGGTATGGAATCAAAAGCAAGAAGTTGTGGGATAAAAACAATAGCAGAGCATTAAAAGAACACTGTTACAAAGCCTAATACGTGTTTATTTTGCTTGTTGAAAATATTCAAGCACACATGAAGTCTATCTTACATATTAAACTTCAGCTAAATTCATTTTAAATGATTGGCTTATTCGGCAAGTAATTAGTGAAAACATACAAATAAAAATAAATAAAATGAACATTTCGACAGTTTAAAATTAAACTTTTAATCTGCGCATCTCGAAGCACAGAATTCTCGAAACCCGGTTCAACCTTCCCTCAATTAAATAGCTGTCAAAAATAGTTCAGAAATATTTAGAGATCATCTTTGCATTATTTCTTTTCAAAGTTATCAAAACTTAGGAAAATGAACTCCTCTTTGAAACATATTTTCTCCATTTCACACACAATACATTTTTGTTCTACTGTGTACTCGTTTCTGAAGTTTTGAGCAGACACAATGTAACTTTTGACGAAAGGTTCATTGAATTTGGAGGAAATATCGTTTTATCACATAGTTTTTACTTTTTTAAAATTAAATACGCAATCCCTTTGTACATATTCAACAATGATAAATTTAACGAACTATATGAGATGACGTATGTGAAAATTTACAAACAACCCATTCGCAACTCCAATAAACTATAGGGCGCACTCAGCCACTGTCTAATGGCGGATGAAAAAGGTAAAACAAACAAATGCCGTAACTTATAACTTGCTTTGACGCTTAGTGAATGGCAGTAATTTTTCATTGTGTTTGTGGGAAGCTTTCTATTCTATTCTTCTGAAATTACATTACACCACAAACTGTCTGAAGCCTGTAATTTACCCCAAAGAAAACATGCGGAATGGAATGTTTTACCTTTTTCTTTAGTATTATTAATCATCGCTAGGTAGCGTATTCGAGCTCTAGAGTTGCGAATATGGGTAAACATTCAATTTGCTGTATACAGAAGAAAATAGTTTTGTTCAATAAGAAAAAAAAACATATAAAAAAAATATAAATATTTGCATAAATGTGAGGAGAAAACTAAATAAATAAATAAATACACACACATTTCATAGTTCTTACTGGCAAGTAAACTTGGTTCTTTTATTCACTCATTCCAATCATGGCAATCTGCGATCGACCTGCCCTGTGCCTGATAAAGGATCGCAGAGCCATGCTTCAGTGAAGTAGTTGAATCTTTTTTATAGTTAGCAGCCACGTAAGTTATCGCTCCCCGATTTATCTATCGTATATCTGCTCATATATTATTGTTTATTCTCTGTTTATTCACTTCAGGCTCTGCTCACTTTATTTCTCCAAAAGATTTTTTTTTTTTCGTTTGGAGCACATTTGGTGTATGACTTCATTTTTTCATCTTTTTAAATTAGCAGTTATTTCTAATTATTTACGTATAAAAATAGTTTGGATTGAGCTGGGGTTTTGAAGAAAATCTGCCTTAATTCATTTTTATTTCTTGATGTTCCATTTAAATTCCTGTTAAATTCATGTGGTTTCTTAATCTTATGCCATGTACTAGTCTGTCCAACCAAAGAGTTTATTAAGCAATTTTTCAGAGTAATGTTGTTGGTGTTATTCGTAAGTTTTTGAACGTTTATTCATACCTTTGGCAAAAACATTGGTTGAACTGGTTTTGAAGTAAAACAGGTTTTTGGCAGCGAGTTTTGGCCTGATTGAGAGGGATTCGTTCTGAACTGTTTTGTGGCATGATAGAATCGACAAAGAAGTCGACAGCTACAAAAAAAAAAAAAAAAAAAACTACTTTTTAAATCTTATGGGCGAACTGGGTTTGATACTAAGCGCCTTAAATAATGTATTGAAAAATTACATCAAAAGTGGAAGGAAGTATTTGTAAGAAATCTAAAATATACTTGTATTGAGATCACATAAATAGTTTTATCTACAAAATTGGTATTCCATACAATATGAATTGTAACTGAAGGTTGCAGAAATTCTACAAGGCAAAATTAGACAGAATGTTTCCTTGAATACGTCTAAACAATGAAATCGTTTTTTCAAACAGTTGTAATGGAACTAAAGAATTCTATAATGCCCTTCTGATGAATCTTATTCACATAAAAGAGTGAAATGCAATATGCAATTTTCACACTTGTATGGGCGCCTTTATCGAGGGAGTTTTGCAACAGATATAGCTGACGTTACATTGTTCAACAAGCCATTGCTCGGAACACATGATGCAGCGTCAACAGTTCATTATAGCTGTGCTTTCTATAAATCTACAACGCCTTTCATTTCCTCTTCATTGATTAGAAATCGTGCAAGCTGAATTAATTTCAACCTAATATAGCATTACTTTACATTTTGACCACGTTATCTTTACTTTCAAGAGAAACTAAATTCGTAAAGAGCATCGCAAGGCGCAAATGTTCTAGACCAGTGGTTTCTCAACCTTTTTTGATTCTCGGACCGGTGATGTTTCTTCTCTTCTTTTCCACCTTTTTTTCTTAAAATACACAAATAGAATTTTACTTAGCGTTGAAAACATGTTATTTACATGTTGAAAGTAAGGTAAATAATCCACATATAAATAATAACCGATGATCGGGAAACCCGCGAGTTTCAACAATGAAACTCGCGCCACGGCATGACAATTTGATAATATGTTTTGGTAATGTTTAACATGCAGGGAAAGGCTTTATTGTGACAAGGCTGAACTCGATCCGGTCACTCAACTATTTTACTGGTAAGCAGTGGTGTTCCCATAGGGTTATACTCCATATAAGCCGTATACTCTCAAACATTTTTTAGACACATAGCGTATACCCTCAAGCTTCATAAATTTTCATATTATGACATAATACGTACATGATCATATACACAAATTGTGCGTAATAGATTACCGGGAGTATACCCTCCGAAAAATTGATGGGAACATCACTGCTGGCAAGACTGTGTCATTTCAGAGGAATGAAGAAACGGAAAAGCGGATGAAAATTAACGCTATTATTATTATTATTATTATTATCATTGTTATTGGAAGAAGTTTCAAGTGTCTATAAGTTTACCAGCTCTTGTAATTTATTTGTCTGCTCTCTGCCTCTATTGCGATTATTTAAACCTCTTTTAACTTAAACCTCGTTTAACTGAAATCAGCTTTGTGGCATTTTATTTTTTAGTAAGTGAACCACATCACTTTAAATTCACTGGAGTCAATCATTTCTGTTGTAGTAATAAAATTTTTCACTTTTCTTTTCCCCTGTCTCTCCAAGTCCGTCACAAAATTTCTTGAAAACTAAATAATTCTGTTGTTTTTGAATGCAGCTAAGTTCGAAAGAATTCGAATGTTGAGGTAAATTATTGTCGAATTAACTACTATCTTTTCATTATGTATTCATGTTTAAAATAAAAGAACGAAAAACAATGTCAACTGCATTATTGATTACACAGTAACAATTAAAGTGTACTATATTACATCTTTTTAAATTTACACTGCGTTTTCTGACTTAAGTAATATTTATTAGAAAGGTGTTTATCGTTTATAACTGTCGTAACATAATTTAACAAATCACTTTTAGTAGTTATTTTGCAAATATATACGTGTTTCAACGCGGAGTTTAAGCCTTTAATCCATGTTCTGTTGTATTTAAACAGCAACAACATATAAAAACTTGCATAAATTTAAGTATTTGAATTTGCTAAAATTAATTTCACAATTCAAATTTGTATTCACTCTTACGGGGATGGAATATCATATTGATTTCTCTTTCTTATTATTTTTTCTTTACAAGGTTTATTGATTTTTTTTTTTTAAATTTAAATTCTATACAGTAAATTATGTTCAGTTAAGTTAAACCTTTGAATTAAATACAATGTACCTGACCACTGGGGTGAAATTTACGTAACAGAACTTAATGAACCTGTGTGACAAAAGCATAACTGGATACATTTCCGTCAGGAAATGATTTGTATGCATCCTGACATAGGAAAGTTTTAAAAGAATTTGTAAAAGTCCTTTTAATCCCGTCACGAAGGACACTTTTGTTCGAAACGATACCGGCGACTAATGCCTAGCCAGCCGTGACTAGGAAATGTGATAATTCGGAAAAAATTGGACCGCAACGATCACTATGCACCGAGCCACAGCCTGACTCCAAACTAGTTTCATCATTTCGATTATTTTGTGGCATCGGTGTGAAATCGTTGAAAGTGATTTATTTTTCAAATAAAATGTTGCAACCTTCCGATACTAAAGAACTTCAAAGTTTATCTGGAATTCACACGCACCGTGAGTTTTAATTAGTTGGTGCAGTGTCTAAGCGTGAACGTAAGTCATACCTGTCATCGAATCTGTGAATGGAAAAATGGTATTAAATTCTTCAGCGATGATTTATTTGTAGATTCAGATCAATCGACAAATGCGTACTAATTTGCTCCATATACCACGTTAGGGGACAGCGATTCTCAACCTCTTACAAAACGAATTACCGTCTTTATAACAACTTATTAGTCACGAAAAACTCTTTCATTTATTAACGGCTATTCTGTTTCAATTCTATATTACTTGTATTCTAAATAATTGAACGGCACTTCGGCCAATTACAGCTATGCCTCCCTTCGGAGAAACTTGAACAAATTATAGCACACAAGTGGATGCGGGGCTCCGTCCGAGGTGCCACAAGCACGAACTTCATACCTCCGTGGAATTAAACGGCAGATCATGTCCAATTTCATGTTCGGGAACTGTTTAGCACATTTTTGATCAGTTGACTGTTACTGCTTATACAAACTAATATTTTTTTTAAGCGAAAACTTCAAGTCATATCCGTAAGAGTTTAGAAACGGAAATAACGACTAAAAAACTGAAGAGAATTTTTTCCAATAAAAAATACAAAATGAAATTAATCTGTGAAGTCTACTTGTATGCTTTTCACGGTAAGATTTGATAGAAAATACAATTTACACAGATAGACCGTAACTTTAAATGAAAAATATATCAATGACTGAAACATATTTTCCCTAATTTAATTGCATTTGAAAAAT
This sequence comes from Uloborus diversus, assembly GCF_026930045.1. NCBI lineage: Eukaryota > Metazoa > Arthropoda > Arachnida > Araneae > Uloboridae > Uloborus > Uloborus diversus. Next base: position 91,992,657 of record NC_072739.1, on the reverse strand, counting down.
AAAAAGCACGCAGTAGCAGTGGCATTGGCGAAGTAGCAACTGATCTGCTCTGAGTTAAACTTGCTGCCTAAGAACTCCATTACTACTTCTGGTTCACCTTGAATATTATTTTTATCTACTGTTGAGAATAGAGAAATTTGCATTTGATCTAGTCAAACACAGTCAGTTTCGGAACACCATAATTTGTTGAATACATTTTCAAAAGTATTTAGTTTAAATTGAAAGCAAAAATTTGTATCTTACAAAATTGGATTAAAAAATCTTTGTTACTTATTGAGTGTTTATTTATTTAGTATTTGTTATTAAACTTGTAAAAAATACGAATTACGTGATTAAAGCAAGCTTTTCTTCTATTCTCTTTTTGCTTTGTTTTTAGAAAATATTTTATGTGTCAGATACATATATTTGTATGCTTATAGTATAAATTTGAATGAAATATTTACTTTTGTTTAAGGTATGCAACTACACGGCCTAGTCATTATGACGGTGAAACAATAAATAAATAAAAAATATAATTAAAAAAAATAATTAAAAAAAAAAATAATTTAAAAAAAAACCTGCACGACAACGAGTAAGCAACTGTTATTCTGCATCAATTTTGGAACCCCATTAAGGATAACTTTATATCAAGTGAATGTCTTTAACAAAAATGGTTTAATGTTTTTCTTAAATACGTTGTGTCAAGAAAACTGAAGTTTTATCATTTTCTTCACTAACTGTTGCTCTTAAAGAGTACTAGAGATGTTTTTCACTGCAACGTTACTATTTCTGCAGCTGAGTACTATTTACAGGAACTTGTTTCATAAAAGCGGACAAAATTCTAGACCTTAACTTTAGGATCATTTTCTATTACTATGCAAAAATATATTTTATACTACTATAAATTATTCCTGATAAAATAATTCTTTAAAAAAGTGAATAAAAAGCATCAATAACATTTGACGGACAACTCCGTCAATAATCGTTTTTCTTAAATAAATTTCGTCAAACTGAGGTTTTACCATCTTCCTCATCAGTTTTTACTTCCAAAAGAACACTTGAGGTGTTTTTCACTGCAATGTTACTACTTCGGCGGCAGAGTGCTATTTACAGGAACTTGTTTCCTTAAAAATAGCAGACAAAATACTTGACATCTAGGATCATTTTCTATTATTATGAAAAATTATTACTACTACAAATCACGTTTCATAAAAAAAAATCTTTGAAAAAAGTGTGAGCGAAGCACATCGATTAGCATTTTGATATTATACTCTCCGTTAGTTTTTACCCGACTGCGCGTGCGCGACGCGAAGGAGGGTAATGTGTTTATCAGTCTATGTCCGATTCTATGTGGCGTTCTAGGGGCTAAACGCCTTGGTCACTTTTGGTAATTCTTACGTCAATCGATTTGTCTTAACCTTGGGAGTGTCACTAAACACATGACAGTAATCAAAATTCACCATATCAACAACCAGTTGACAAAATATGGCAGTTCGGGATCGGCGCACGTTTGGTGTTGCACACTGTGTCGCACGCTACCTGCGTGCGACAAATTCAGGTAGTTTTTGCTGCCTGAATTTTTTTTGTTTACTAAGTCTACTAATTGGGATCTTAGTGGTCGGGTGGTCTAAGTGATTGCTTCTGCCACTTGAGGCGGTGGGTCAAGACACCCTCGCTCCGAATGTACTTTCCCCTCTTTCTGATGTGAATTCTTTCATGTATTCTTTATTTGTATTCTGTACTGTAGTAAAATTTATATTATGCGTAACGAAGGCAAGACACTCAGATTGTAGTCCTCATCAAAATAAACACGTGCAATAAGTATCAAAAGAAAGAAAGTCTACTAATTCGATTTTCATCTCTAACATGTTGCATTTGTTTTTGCCTTGATTCAAGGGACTGAGTTTCGCGACGTGTACTTTCTCGACAGGCTTTTTTAGTTTTGCGAGAAAGATTTGACTGACGGGGGGGGGGGGGGACGTTTCCGATTTCGCGTCATCATGAGTTATACAGGATGTTTATATAGCTGTGCTGTGGTTGACTTAAGTTCGCGCATTTTTGCCGAAGGCCAAGCACATGTTGCTTTAAGGGGAGTTAGGTCTCTAGAGGGATTAATAATCAGTAGTTTAGACCACCGCAAGTTACTTAATAGACCTCACGTTACAAACAAACTCTCTCAATGAAATGACAAGATTGCGAAATGTACCGTATCATAATCATAAAAACTAACTCGATGAAAATTAACTAAAAAGTGACAAATAAAAAATTATTAAATAAAAACAAAAAACCCCGACTGCGTAAAAACCAAAAAAACTAAAAAGAGAAATGTATAAACACAGTAGTTTAGAATGTTATTAAGTACTACTGAATAACTACACCGTTGAAGTAGTTTTATATCCGTACACAGATAAGACAAATCATAAATTCAAAAGCAGAATAGAAGGATCAACTGTCGGGGCCCATTCAAATTTTACGGGTTTCTTTGAATCAGAAAGGAATGGGCCTCGACTGTTGATCCTTCTATTCTGCTTTTGAATTTATGATTTATCTTATCTGTGTACGGTTATAAAACTATTTCAACGATGTAGTTATTCAGTAGTACTTAATAACATTCTAAAATACTGGGCTTATACATTTTTCTTTTTAGTTTTTTTTTGGTTTTTACGCAGTCGGGTTTTTTGTTTTTATTTATTGAGTTCCGTTTTCGTTTCGTATAACTTTAATGTCACGTGAAAACCAGTTAGTAAAAATAATTTCTCGTTTTTTATAAAGTTTTTAAGTGAACTGAGTCTTAATAAATTTCATCATCTAGTTTTCCTCTTATAAGTATACTGGAAATGATTTTCATTGCAGTGTTACTATTTTGGCTAAAGAGCGGTATTTACAGGAACATGTTCCATAAAAGTAAACGCACAAAATTCTCGGCCTTAATTTTGGTCTGAAATCTGTCATGATGATTGATGAAAACTTAAACTGTCCGTTATTATAAGTAATCTTTTATAATAAAGTTTAATAAAAGAAGTATGTAAGTAAAACACATTGGTATAACATCTTCGTCAATTTTTGAGCTCTATCTTCTTTCAGGATAACTTTTGTGCCACATGAATCCAGTTTTAAAAATAGATAACTTTTTTAGGGTAAACTTGCGAATTTTATCAATTTCATTATGTTTATTTTCTTTTTCATAAGAATATTTATGGTGCCTTCCACTGCAATGTTACCATTGCGGTGGCAGAGCGGTGTTAACAGGAACTTATTCCCTAAAAGTATGAAGGGAGACGAAGTTTTGGTCTCAGATATTTTCTCTACGAAAAAAACCTGCTAACCTAGCTCTTATTTGGCATTAACATTTGTTATTGTATAGAATACATATAGGGGATTGTGGGGCAAAGTTGAAATAGCGGGGCAAAGTGAAACGGTGAAATATTTACTACGCTTTTATTGCCACTTACTTAGAAATATTTTAACTGTGTAGTAACATATGTGATCTGTTTCAGTCAAGAAAAAATAACCTATGAAATTCAAAGCATATAATACAAGAAATTTTCAAAAATGGATACTCAAATTGTAATATTTTGTTCAAAGTCAAAAACTATTTTGATTTTATCAAATGATAAAGTTCTTGTTCTTAACATTTTGAATATTAATTGGATCCTCCTAATATTCGGTGCAGTATTAATTTAGTTAATATTTAGCTTATTTGTAATTTTTAATATTTTTCACAATTAATCAGGTGCATGCGGGGCAAAGTGAATAAAGCAAAGTGAAATAGTTTATTTCGTTTACTCAATCATTTATAAAGCTCTTACGCATTCATTTATTAACTAATTCATTTACATTCCTTCATCTAATAATTCACTTATTGATTCATTCTTTCCTTTATTTTCTTATTCATTCGCTATGTTATCCAATCATTTATTTTTCCTCGTGTATTAATTAATAAATTAGTATATTTATTATTTTATTGTTTCATTATCGTTTCATTCAATATATTATCCTTTTACTTGCTCGTTATTTTGTCCAAAAATATTTTCTCCAATCGAATACAACACATTTCATTTGAAAAATATTTCATTTTCTACTTTGCCCCTTAAAAAAAGTGAACATTTTCCACTTTTGCTTGAAGGCACAATTTTACTGCCAAAAAAATAAAAAATAATGTTTCCATGCAAGTTTTATTATAAAATACAATGTTCTTTCTTCATATACAAAATTTTCAAAACAGTTTTCCGAATTTTTCATTTTGAATAAGCTCAGTCATCTTAACCATGTCACTTTGCCCCACATTCCCCTACAATATTTATTTAAATACATGTAGGGGAATGTGGGGCAGAGTGAAATAGTTAAGGTAACTTACTTTTTTCAAAATGATCAAGTTGGAAGTTTTTTCTGAAGATTACGGTGTAAAGAAATAATAATATATTTTATAATAAAACTTACATTGAAACATTATTTTTTATTTTTGGCAGGAAATCTGTATCTCCAAATAAAATAATAAAATTAAAAAAAAAAAGTTAGAAATGTTTCTTTTTTTTTTATGGGGCAAAAATGAAACATAAAAGATTTTTCTAATGAAATATTCGATTACTAACATGTATTTGCTCAAATAAATGAGTAAATAAAAGAATGTATGAATAAATAAAAATGGAAATGAAACAATAAACGAATACATAATTGAATAAATAAGTTAGTAAATGAGAAAAATAAATCAGTTAATAAAATATTGAATAAATAAGGAAATAAGTGAAGGAATGAGTAATTAAAGGAATTGTTAATTGAAGGAATGCAATATTTTGAAATGAAAATTCAAGTTTTAAAATAAAACTTGCATTAAAACATTATCTTTTATTTTTGGAAGTAAGTTTGTACAAAAAAGGTGGAAATTTTTATCTTTTTTTCGTGGGGGCAAAGTGAAAAATAAAGTATTTTTTAAATGAAATACTTTCTATTCGATCATTATAGACATTTTTTAACAAATAAATGTGCAAATAAAATAATGAATGAATACATGAAAAGGAAATGAAACAATTAACGAATACATAAATAAATCAGTTAATATATGAGAAAAATAAACGAGTGAATAAAATTATGTATGGATGAATAAATAAGGAAATTAATAAATGACGGAATGTAAGCAAACTAATTAATAAATGAATGCGTAAATGATTTGATAAAAGACTGAATACAAAATGAAATGAACTATTTCACTTTGCCCCATCCACTTTGCTCCGCATGCACTGGACTGACTGTACAAAGCATTTAAAATACAAATAAGGCTTAGTATCAAACAAATAAGTACTGCATTGATAATTTTAGGTCTCAATTAATATTTCAAGTGTTTTAATAACAAGAACTTTATCGTCTGATAATACCAAAAATAATTTTTGGCTTGCAACAAAATGTTACAATATCAGTATCAATTTTTGTAAATTGCTTGTGTTATCATATTCCTTGATTTTCAGAGGTAATTTTTTCTTGGCTGGAATAGACTACATGTGTTACTACACAGTTAAAAGATTACTAGCTCATAACAATGGCCGCTGAAATAACTTTGAGTTTTAATAAAAGCCAGGATAAGTTTGTTATGTAAATAAGAATTTTGTGTGTAGCAATTTCTATGCTTCTTGATTAGGTACATTTAAGATCAAATTAAATAGGGAAAAAATACTGCTGTCATTACCTTCCTTACTCATTATGCGTTACTTTTAATATTATTGCATAATTTTATTATTTTTATGCCTATGTTAAGTGAAACTTCGTTAAAAATATTTAAAATGGTAACGAAGGTAAGCCATATTTTATGTCTTGTCAGGTGAAACACGTTAAAACGTCATTACTATCCAGTGGAAAAGTTATAAACATTGCTTGTCAAGGATAGATTGACGATGAAATTATACTAAATACATTATCTAATATTTTAAAAACTTGATTTTTTGAAAGATTATTTTTTTTAATCGAAACTCATTGGATGAATTAGTTCATGAGTGCTTTTGAAAATGTTCAATACTTTAGCATTTTAATATACGAGTATCTCTATTTTGATTTTAGGCGTAGAAGTACAGTGAAGCATCGTTTATACGCTTTTGAGGGGACTATATGAAAAAAGCGTATAAATGAAAAAACGTATAATAGGTGTACGTAAATGCGCATTTGAATATGTAGGGACCAATTTGTAAAACGTATGATTAATAAAAACGTATAAAAGTGAAACGTATAAACGGTGCTTAACTGTATTAATAATGTAATGAAATATTTATTCATCTATGGATTCGTGAATCAAAATTAATGTAGACTAAGAAAGAAAAAATCTATAATGACACTTTTTAATGACACGATTTGACCCTGAATGTCTCTAAAATAGATGAAGATAAATATAATATGAACTTTTGCATTTTAACAGATATACATATCTTGTCGTTTTCAAATGTACCGAACTACAACCTTTGTGAAAATATGAAAGATGGAAAAGTTTGGAATGCAAGGTAGCATTTTTCTGAACAATTGCCCTTATGCGTCATATGTGAGTATTTATATGTGTGTACACACGGGAATATAGCTAGAGTTTTTTCAAGGAGTAAAAATATACTCCTTGACATTATTTAGAGGAGTGAAATTCATTTCGAAGTAGTGACTTTATGAAAACACTACAGAAGTTAATAATGATCTATTACGCAACGAACTAACTTTATAAAGAGACTAGTGGTACCCGCACGGCTTTGCCTGTAATAGAAAAATTAAAAGGTCTTTTGGTTCGCCTGTATATTTACAAATAATGTATGGTGAATTTTCTCGCCAATTGGCTTGTACCCGTACCCATGTTACGGTTCCACGGTATGATAATTTCGTATCTCGCCAATTGGCTTGTGCCCATGCTACGGTTCCACGTTATGATAATTTCGTAATTTACTCGTATATCTTATGATAATTTTGTTCTTAAAACTGGAATAGAAAAAGAACCACATCGAATTTTCGAAAAATCGCTTCGAGGTGCACACCCCCATGCTACAAACTAACGTTGTGCCAAATTTCATGAAAATCGGCCTAACGATGTAGGCTCTATGCGTGTCACAGAGATCCAGACATCCTACAAACATCCTTCGGACATCCAGACAGAGAGACTTTCAGCTTTATTATTAGTAAAGATTAAAGAATGACAGGGAAAGAAGATTATTTTCATTTTCAATCTGTAGAATGTTTGAGGTTTTGTACTTAAAAAATTAAAAAATAATCAAATGTAATATTATAAATTCCCATTGTTTTTTTCCCCCCACAAGGCTAAACTCTTATTTAAAGTGTAAAACGTGAAAATATGCATAACTAAACATTTAGTTATGCATATGAAATACGCTAGCAGAGGTTTTAGAAACATATCTGCATGTACAATGTACATATATTATCTATGCAATGTAGACATTTATTAGCCTACTCCCACGTATAAATTTAATTAAAAAAAAAAGATTCAAATAAAAAAGGATAAGTATAAAAGAAGGAATATAGAAGAGTTTTTGAACAAATATCGATAAAAGCAAAAATAAGTCATAACATTAATTAATATAATAAATACATTTATTGTATTCAAATGAAAAAAAATTGCCTGATATTTTTGTCAGACGTACTAAAATGGGGATCTTTTAAAAAGCAAATCAAGAATCAGCAAACAAAAGTACTGGGAAAATGTCATCGAAGACCTTAGATCGAAGATCCAGCTGTGAACGGATAACAGTTTTCAATTATGATTATTTTGATGTATATTTACAAAGAAGAAATTAACACTGATCGTACTGTCGTCTATTTTTAGATCAAAAGTTCCATCTTTCTATTAAAATTTTCGTTTCATCCCTCGACCTTTCCTTTCGTAAAAATTAAAATATAACTTCAAACTCGCTAATACCTGTGCGTGTTACAGACGATAGAACTACTTTCGCGTTTCAGGGTTGGCTGCTAAATTATATTAAGTAGGTTGGGAAAGCGATAGGAGTTCTTGAAAAAACCTTTTACTGCCAAATGTGTAGCTTCTGCACTACTTCCAATTAGAACGTCAACGACCAACAACCGCAAGCGATATTCCGTATCGTCTGCTACGATCAATCAAGTTCCGGTTACAGTGTGTGTATTCTGAACTTGAGAAAACACCGCTCTGGTATCTACTCATTGTTATCATCGTTTATGTAATCAAGTAGTGCGTAACGTGAAAAAATTACAAAGTAAACTTTCCTCTTTTACGTTTTCATTTTTTTTTCTTCTAAAGCTAATCACTGTGTTCTTCAGAATTCGCGTGAGATTTCGCATCGAAGGCTAGGGAATCCCAGACGGTTTCGTGATTGTTAGCTCAAAAACTATTCACGTATGAAATAAAACACCAATTTATAAAATTACTGAAGAATCTATCCCTTTAAAATGCTTTTGATAGCTTGAATTGTAAGTATGTATGTAATAGAATTGTCAACTCTATTTTCATCTGCTTCTTGCGCTTGGATTTGTTTTCAATTCGGTATACGACCTAATGCCTGATGACAATTTAATATTCTATAACCTGTCATTAATTGACCGATACCAGTTTATCCAATTTTTTGAAAAAAATTCACATAACAGTTTCTTAATATGGAGACGAAAAACTTCTTACATATTTCAAATTTTTTATATCATTTGAAAGCCCTGATTTGCTTTTTTTAAAAAAAGGCCATCTTAAAAAAGACTGTATATCTCGCAGAGGGTAATGGAGAAATCAAAAAGGAAAATGAAAAACAAAAAGGGATTTGAAAAAGGGAAGGGGCTAAGGTAAAACTGCAATCACAAACTGAAGGATGAAAATGTATTTTTGTAACTGTGGCACATACTATACTCTGTTCCAAGTGACAGAAAAAAAACTTGATCATACACAGGCTACATAACAGAGAGGACATCATGAATTTTATCTGTAGGTTTCCTTATCATTTTTTTTCTTTACTAAATCGTAACTATTATATTATTTAAATTTAATGTCAGCAATTTCAATAAATAAATAAAAAAAGTTTCGTAAATAACTAGCTAATTAATAAACTGGCCAACAACTTTTTAAAAAAAAATTCCACTATTTCTTTACTAATAATAAAGCTCAAAGTCTCTCTGTCAAGATGTCTGGATGTCTAGATGTCTGAATGTCTGGATGTCTGGATCTCTGTGACGCGCATAGCGCCTAGACCGTTCGGGCAATTTTCGTGAAATTTGGCACAAAGTTAGTTTGCAGCATGGGGGGTGCACCTCGAAGTGATTTTTCGAAAATTCGATTTTGTTCTTTTTCTATTTCAATTTGAAGAACATTTTCCGGAGAAAAATTATCATAAGATGGACGAGTAAATTACGAAATTTTCATGACGTGGAATGGGAGAGCGAATGAACATAGCCAATTGGCGAGAAATTCATCATCCAATATTTGTAAATATACAGGCGAACCAAATGACCTTTTAATTTTCTACGACGGGCAAAGCCGTGCAGGTACTACTAGTTATTAATAAAAACGTAACGGGACATTATTTATCATATAATTTCGGAATTTTATGTGATCATTCTGATAGTACATAAGAAATTTAATTAGTATGATACAATATAATTAAAGATGTTATTTATGCCTGAAATATTAAGTAACAGAATCAAAAATCATTAAGTTAATCGTTTGTTTCACAACATACAAACCCTCACGCTCCTGATGTATATGGTTATCCATAACCTGCCCATATGTTTGATAATTAAAAATTAATTTTTATCTTGCTGGCTTTTAAGATAGACCTCGTTTCTATTTGGAGCGTCAGCTTACCCTTTTATCCACGAAACATTCCGGAACTTTTGTGTCACACAAAATCCACTTTGGATAACACTAGGGCATTTGTTATATCATGAAGTTATCTGAATATGCTTGGGATATTTTTTAATCACTCAGTATTTCGGAAAGCATGGTAGTTTATTGAAAAAACAATTTCACTAGCATTTCCTTCGTTAATCCAAAATGGTCTTAAGATAAACGTTTTTCCCGCCTTCCATTGTTCTCCTGGTTCATTTTTGAGGAAGAAAAAACATGTAATTCTATTTCTACAGGGCATGTGTGAGCTCGAAATAGTAAGTAAAGCCAAATTTTACAAGTTATATCAAAATATAAATGAATTAGTAGTGTTTTCACGCAAACATCGTGTCCTTATTGAATTTTATTGACCTCTAAAATGTTGAGGCGTAGCCTGTTTATGAGTTATCCACAACGCTAAGAGTTAAAAAAAACTTTAATAATTGACGAGAATTCGATTTAAATCTTTTTTTTTTTTTCAATATCCCAGTTGTTTCAGTTGTGAACTTGATTTTTCCTAATCGCTTGCAGTGAAACTGATATGGATTTATAGAACGTTGCTCCTAATTCACAAACAAAATGCAAAGCATGTTTTAGAAAAAGTTATTAAAGGTTTTGCCGAGTTGCGAACTTCATACGTGATTCAACTTTTGATAAGCGTTTCTAAATCTGGTTATTATGAAACGTTTCATACACGACGTCATTTATGCGTCAATGGAACGTTTAATGCTATGTCGAATGTCAATATTTCCGTAATAATGGAAGAGGGTAATTTATGCAAATATTTCTTGCGAAAAAAATCGTCGCTTTGTGTTTTCATAATACTTGATACAGTTTTGCGTAATAAAAAACTATGAAAAATGCGTGGTAAAGATTTGGCATACTCGCTTCGTAGTTAGCATTCAAATCAGTGCTCCCAGTGGCTTTTGAATAACTTTAGAGATTCAACAAATCTACAATCCAAAAATAAAACATTAGTCAAACAAAAAGCCTTAGCTAAATAAATTAGCCATGGATCCTCTTCAGGCTTATTACTGATTGGAAAGTCAGGAAAAAAAAAGAAAGAAAAAATAGTAATGCTGAAAACTAGTTAATTTCTTGTAAAATGCTCATAGAAAATCTGTACTTATCTTACCCGAAACTGGTGTAACACGACACGCGAGTTTCTTCATACATAACGTACTATCTCACAGTTAACGCGAACTTCTCTCCCACAACACAAGATTTTTTCTGAAAACAAGCGGAGCGGTAAATATCAGCTTCATGATCGGCTACTGAATATTGGATACTTTCATCCCCAAAAAACTACGGAAACCAAAATGTTATCAATAGTGATAAATAAATCTGATGCACCAAGCAAAATCACAACAGAATCGGGTCAGTGCAATTCGCCGAGAGCCAAAGTGGGCCCCTTGTCAGTTTGGACACCAGGCCCTTCCCCCATAAAACTTATTTGACTTATACTGCGACAATTACAAGCCGAGCACTTTGTTTCCGACTAGGCTGACATGAGCTCTCGTTAACCCCGGGCCAGTGGCTCTTTTTTCTTTCACGATTTGCCTGATAAGTAAGCCTGTCAGAACTGATCTGATCATCTGTGAAACACCAATCCCTTAAAAATCACAGTTACAATTATTATTATTGTATAGTATAAAATTGTCGCACTTTATTACTATTACTGTATACTGCATGTACCGTACAGTACTTTAAGTCTCGCTTTCCAACTGATCATAAATTTTGTGCGTTGACAATTACACAACTGTATGATGTTATACAGAACAACACTGCTGTTTTTAATGCGCTATTTATTTATAGCTTTATAAGGTAATGATAATAAGCAGTCAGGAAATGGTTTGCATTAGTTTGGGGGAGGGTTTTTTTAATAAATGTCTCAAATAATTGGGCATGCTTTTCAAAAAAGGCGTATATGTTATTTCACAATGGAAAATTTTCACTTCCGTGAGGGGCTCGTAGAACACATCCCCTTACATATATATATATATATATGTCTGTGTGTGTGTGTGTGTATGTGTGTGTGTGTGTGTGTGTGTAGAGAGAGAGAGAGAGTGAGAAAGAGAGAGAAATGCGTTTGTGTGATACATATGTGTAACACAAAGCTAATAAAATGCCACTGCCCAACAAAAGTTGGTTTATCCCTCATTTCGCCGACTCTAAAATTTCCTCCCCCCTCTAAATATCTCAATAGGTAACATTGAAAGTGAAAAACAGGAACAGGAGGAAGGAAATTTTGTGTCGGCGAAACGGCATTGACATCAACAAAATTATTTCATTTTAGTTTGGATTTCTTGGCTCTGAAATAATGAGCGAGGAAATGTTCTTGCATTTATGATTCGTGGGAGGGAGACAGTACACCTTCCGTCGGAAAGAAAAAAGTTGCTAAAATAAGATCACTGAAGTCCCTTTATTTTCATCTTTTAAATATTGTAATAATGTATTGAATCGAGACTTTGTTAAATTAAAATGTAATAAAATATTTTTATTCCCAATGTTTCTTTATAAAAGCAAAAACAGCGTCAATATTTAAATGCACCTGTAAAAATCTGGTTTGCTGTAAAAATCTGAAATTTATCACATTTTTTTGCCTCATTTATTAAGTTTGATTAAGGAACGAAAGTCGTTTTTTTTTAAACTTTGTTTTTAATTTTCTTTGCTGAAGAGATTTAAGTGCTATTAATATTTTCCTACTTCAGTTTTTTTCCCTTTTTTGTACTTGTTTTATTTAGTCATTGCGAATTATGAGATGGTAAGGAATAAATCATTATTATAATACACTGTGAGCGGTTTAACTTTGACAAGTTCTTGTCACTGTAAATAGATGGCGACACCATGATCGGGTTTCCGGACAAAATATGAAAATTATACTTTCAAAACCAAAAATTTCATGTTGATAAATAAAAAAATAAAAAAAAAAAAAAAACATTACTTTTTTTGCAGACTAATGTTTTTACTCGCATAATATTGCTTTTTTGTTACTTATATCATTGCCCAATGTGGGGGGAATTTTTTGCTTTGTGTTGTCGTTACAAATCTAACTGGAACTGAAATTCTGAAACATGAAATACAGGGAGAAGGAAAGTGCATGAAAACGGTTTTGAAGTTTAAAAAAAAAAAAACACGTGCGTGAAGAATATTTGTTTTAATGCATAATGCAGCATTTTGAATTTCAAAATCATATAAATCATGCATTTAAATCATGCATCAAACTACATTACTATCGATCAACATATCATAAAAATGTAAGAAACTGTCGAAATAAGTGGAAATAAATCGTCTATTGATGAAGAAAAGTCAACCCGCGTTTAAACAAAATTTGTTTTGTCAATGAAAGTTTTAGAATTCGCCGATTTCGGTTGCAAAAATTTTCTTTGAGCATCCCTAGAACCCCTAGTACTTCCCACAAGCCTGATCTGCACATACGTGACACCACATGCGAAAAACCTACAGGTAGGAGAATGTGGAACAAAGTGAAATAGCGGGGCAAAGTGAAATGATGAAATTTTTACTCCGCTTTTAGCGCCACCTACCTAGTAATATTTTAACTATGTAGTAACATATGCAGTCGATTCCAGTCAAGAAAAAATTACCTCTGAAAACCACAGAATGTGATAATACAAGCAATTTTCAAAAATGGATACTCAAACTTTAATATTTTGTTGGAGTCAAAAATTATTTTGATATTATCAAATGATGAAGTTCTTGTTATTAAAATTTTAAATATTAATTGGGACCTTCTAATATTCAGTGCAGTGTTTACGTATTTAGCTAATATTTAGCTTATTCGTATTTTTAATGTTTTTTGCAATTAGTCAACTGCAAGCGGGGCAAAGTGGAATAATTCGTTTCGTTTACTCATTCAATCATTTTCTAAACCATTTAGGTATTCATTTATTAACTACTTTATTCACATTCCTTCATTCAATAATTCACTTATTAATTCATTCTACCGCTTATTTTCTTATTCATTCTATCTTTTATTTCTCATTTATTTTCCCTCATGCATTAATTAATTGATTAGTTAATTTGTTGGTTTATTGTTTCATTATCTTTTCATTTATTAAATTATCCGTTTATTTGCTCATTATTTTGTTAAAAAAAATATCTCAATCGAAAAGAAAATATTTCATTTTTCACTTTGCCCCATGAAAAAAAAAATCCTCTTTTTTTTCTGAAGACACAACTTTACTGCCAAAAATAAAAAATGATGTTTCAACGTTAGTTTTATTACAAAATACAATGCTCTTTCTTTATATACTGTAATTTTCAAAACAAATTTCCAATATGATCATTTTGAAAAAGCTCAGTCATCTTCACTATTTCACTTTGCCCCAAATTCTCTAACTTTTTTATTTCTTTATTTGTTTGCACTCCTTTGATATCCGAATTTCCAATGATTTTAGCTGGTAAAAAACAGACGAGATATATTTACAATTACTGCTCAAATAAAAATAGCAAAAAAAAACCCCTCATCGTTTCTGGATGCCATCTTCCGAACAGATGACACTCAAGGCGAGTCGCCCCTACCGGGTTTGCTCTAGGGAAAAAAAGGAAGGGGAAATTTTCCACCCTGACCAAAATTTTAAGTGGAATTTTTTTATATTGAAGGGGGACTAGTTTTATATTTATACGGCCAAAGCCCGAAATCTTCCAGTTTGCGAATTGGCCAGCCAATTCGCGCTTTAGTCAACTTTGCTGTAAACGCCCGATCTTTTTTTGATTTCGGGTTTCGGCCGTCCAATTCGCGAAGTGGCTTGGGACGATCGGCCAAAGTGGGAAAAAAGAAATCAAGATCAGATTGTTTTACGCAATTTTAGTATTTAAAAACGAGAACTTCTGTGTATTTTGTTAAGTAAAATCGTTTCAGAAGCAAGTTCAAATGTAAGTGACACCTCTGATATTTTTTAAAAAATAAGCTTGGTAATATATAATAAAATATGAAAAAAAATTTCTGATTCAAAAAACTATTTCTGTAAGTTTGGTTTGTACTAAAAAGTATGCAATACGTATATATCTTCATTACAGCACTTTAAAATTGCAGTTAATCTTAATATCGCCATATTTACGTACATTCAAAAAGCAGCCAATAAAATTTAAATTAAAAATTTATAGAGAAGAAATATGCGGTACACATCTTCGTACCGATGGATTTTACTATACCGTCTATATTTCTCCTTCTTTCAAATTTTTACTTAAAATTTTGTTGATTGCTTTAGAATAAACCTAAGCACAACGATATTAGGATTCATTGCATTTTTGTGTGTTGTCAACAAGAAATCATATACTTATTTTATTTCATACTTTTTAATGCGAACCAAGCTTATTGAAATAGTCGTTACAATTTAAAAAAACGTTTTTTATCTTTTGTTTTAAAGTTTTTTCGTTTTGGAATTTACTTGAGGTGAAACTTTTTGAAATTTAAAACATATTTACCTGTTTATTGACTTTCGTTCTAGTATAAACTCGTGCATAAAGAGAGAACAGCTTATGTATACCATTATCTGCTCCAAATATTGAAAGTTGGTATGCTCGAATTTAAGAGCAATTTTGAACAAGTATAGTAAAAAAAAAAAAAATTTTTAAAAGAGCTTTTAAATTGATGACTTGACTTGAATAAAAGAAAGCTCGAAAACCTGTACTGTTTGAAAAGTTTCAAAACCCCAAAACCCGAAAATATATGATTGTTTAAGTTTAGCCTTGAAAATAATTTGTTAAATTTATTAACAAGCTAACTTTATAATTACTATTATTTTTCATTGTTTTTGGCAACATTTACAGAGCGGATTTCGAGTGCTGTTTAGTTTTTTTCGTTGTTTAGAATCTATTTTCTTCATTAAATTCTACAATTTTATTGCGAGTATGCTAAGTCAGATGCAGAAAGAACAAGAGCGTGGAGTGAGAGAAAACGTGCGGGTGAAGTGACACTTCAGGATGTAAAAAAAAAAGATAAGATAAGAATTTCACACTTCAATCATGCGTCTTTATGCCACACAACTTTATTTTCATTCTGACAGTGGCGAAGTTGAAAACTAAATTTTATTCTCTAATTTAATCGAAAGACATTGCAAGTGTTTTATTTGTCTGTCTATAACTCGCGAGTCTCGTCCGAGCCTTCCTTGCAATTCCCATAAACATCTCATTCATAAGTCGACACATTCCTTCTTTTTTTCTTCACTGTCTGGTTCGTTTGCGGGTGCCAAACATGTTCTTATTTTGTATTGAAGAAGCGAAGTTCTTTTTTTTTTTAATAAATGTTTTATTATTTTATTTAAGGATTTAAATCAGCTTTTTGCTCTACCCCATTTATTCATTCACTTTACCTGTTTAGTTGTGAAATTTTTGTTCTGGAACGTATTTTTGTTGAGAATGAGATTCAGTTGTATATTTTCCTGAGACATACTGAAAAGCTGTTAGATATTTTAAAAAAAAAATTCATGTTGGAATCACTGATAGCAAGAAATTGTTGAAATTTAATTTTATTTGACAAAATATATTTGATATCGTTGACATAATAGGTAACAACTCTTTGTTTTTTTCTAAAAGATTTTTTTTTTTTTTCAATTTAATATAAATTGATTTGACCGTCAAAAAAAAAAAAAGATACAGTTCAGAATTTAAAAGCGAAACGAAAGGAGATGGAAACGAAAAGAGAAAGGATAATTTTTTCAAAATTTGATGTGGAAAACAAGAAAATAGGCTTTTTTTAGTTCCTAACAAGTTCCAAATGGACTTTTTTTCTTTTTCTCAATCATTAATTAGAGACGGATTTTCTTCGATAATACGAATTCTCAATACATTTTTTGTAAAATTTTATGCCTTTGCATGTTTAAAATGCTTTGGAAAATAAAACAAAGAGAACTTCAAGTAGAAAAGTAAAACATATTAAGAGCGATAATTTTTCGCAGTTACGAAACCAGACTTGCGCAACAATCCGCAACATCTTTACGTAACTCTTTTGTGGGCAATAAATTGATTTTCAACGATCGGAGAAGACAACATTTAGAAGTACTCCTACTTGGCAATAGATGGCGTTGCATATGCCTTTTGCTTTGGATTCGCCCCAGTGCCACTGATGATGAACGTGGCTGATGCAATATAAGAAGCATATTTCATATACAACCTGTTATTTCTCAAAAGAGAGTCACTTTTCTGATCTCTCAAAGTTGGTTCGAGTTTTTAAGGCGTTTGGTCGCTTAGTTGAAATTTTTTTTCGATCAAAACTTGTTAATTTGTTTCTAAAAACAAATCGTTTTTTTTTTTTTTTTTGCATTGTTTCAAATTTTAGCTGTGCAATCTATTAAAGCAGATTAAGTAAGGAATGATTGCGTGGAGTTTTATTTATTTATTTATTTATTTATTTATTTATTATGTATTTTTTTGAAGAAAACTCGGTACAAAAATGTGCATAAAGTAATCACATATTCATTTTAACTTGATCACTTCAACAGAATACTGGGGAGTTGAAAGTTTTAACTGAAAATACATTTGTAATATTGTTAACGTGTACTTGAACTTCACTCAAACTCAATTTAAAAAATATAATAAAAACGTTGAGAGAAAAAAAAAGTTCTTTTTTCGCTATTAATTTTATTTTTATTTTTTAGAACGAAAGTTTTCATTTATTTCATTGTAAACTTGTGTTTTTAAAACTGTTTGATTTTACTTTCATCGTTGCTTATTTCTGTTTTCTAAAAACAGTGAACTTCGAATAGTTTTCAAAACAGATATTTTTGCCAGTTCAACAACGATTTATATTCTTTTTATAACTTGCTTTAATCCATTTAACTAAAAGGTCACCGAATCGATAACAATGAACTGAACATTTTTCTGTGACTTTTCCTCGTTCTGCAAAACATGTTATTCTTCTGTCGAGCAGATGTTTTCATTTCCTCAAATCAAAATTATGCTCTTTTTTCTTTGACTTTATCTCCATTTAGATACTTTATTTAAGAAATTGGTTATTGATATTGAGTAGTTTTCTTCTTTTTTCTTCTCTGCGTTTCCCTTTTCATTTTCTCTTTCCACCCTAAATAATCGCTTTTAGATATACTATACGCCTTTTCATTATAAAAACGTTCTAGCAATTTAAATATTTCAAATCGGGAGAGGCCCTGGGCAGTTAAGTTTTACAGTACCCTAACCCTTTTTTTTTACAAAATAAACATGGTAATGCAATTTTTACTGATTAGATTAGTACCACTGAGCTAGATTTATTTCAGTCATAAAAAACAGGTGTGCTCAGCTCGGGAGGAGGAGGGTAAGGGGTTAGGGCGCAGAGTGCTCCATTAATTTTTTTTTGGGCGGGGGGGGGGGGGTGTTTCTTTAAAATTAAGGTGAGGTGTCATTCTTGGAAGGGTCTACGTAGCGCTTGGGGGTGCGCCACAGCTCTTGGTTGGGGGGGGGGACACCCCTGAATAACTAAAATTTTTACTTCTGCTAAATGTCATTGTCTCTTGGTTAAATTCAAAGAAATTGTTTTTTTCCGAATAGCTAAAATCTGATTGAAAACCCGCGTTCATCCATTCATTTGTAACATGGGATACAGACAAGTTGATCCAAACATCGTTGATGCAGGGCTGCCCATCTAGGGGGTCATGGCGCAGACTGCGCCATTGAAATTTTTAGGGAGAGGGGGGTGACGGGTATTTTTCTCAATTGGGGAGGGAACTCTTGCTTTGGGGGGGAGGTCTCTACGATATTGAGGGGGGTTCGCCCTTGCCCTTGGAGATGGGGAGTATCATGGGTTGATGGCCATCGGTGGCGCAGTCAGAAACATTTTCTAAGGAGGTGTTTTCAAAATTGAAAGTTGTTTCTTTCTTTCGCATTCATTTATAATGCAAAAATATTCAACAAATTTTAATGAAATAGTTTTTATGGATTAGAAACTATTTATTTATAACACTCGCTTAAATAATTAATTATTTGTGTTGGTAATGACTTGAAAACGAAGAAAGAGGATTAGGATACCATGTTGCGCTTTATTGAGACCATTTTAGCTCTTCTCTTTTTTTTTCCATAGGGTGCGCATCCTGAAATATTACTCGTATTTAAGAATTGGAAAGTAATTGAAAAATTGAGAGTAATTGGAAAATGACTGCTTCCTGATCATAAAAAACAGTAGGATATTTTGTTGAAACTTACCCCGCTTGGAAAAGTAAAAAAAAACTGTTTTCCCCCTTGATCTGTACGGGGGAAATGAATGTGCTTGAAGTCTGGGTCTGGGAGCGTGGTTTAACCCCAAAACCTCTCCCGTGGTTGCGCCACTTGTGGTAAAGAAATGATTCTGAAAATCCCGAATTGAGAAGCTTTCAAAAACTTAATTTCTTTATTTCCCAACTTATGCACAAAATAGTACGATTCCGTTTGTTTACTGAAAATTTTATTTGGACAGAAATTTTTCAATCGATAAAAGCAGCTGTTGCAGACATTTATAAACAACAAAGTTTTTAAATAGAAAAACAGAAAATAAACGAGAGCTAAAATTTGTTCTAAATATAATTTTGTCTCCTAATCATCTTCTTATCGTTGCATATGTTGTGATATTGAAGAAAAACATTCAAAAGTGACATTCGATGCCATATGGAACGCAATTTTGCTCACTTATCTTCTGCTGGAGAAATTG
This sequence comes from Uloborus diversus, assembly GCF_026930045.1. NCBI lineage: Eukaryota > Metazoa > Arthropoda > Arachnida > Araneae > Uloboridae > Uloborus > Uloborus diversus. The sequence goes on along the minus strand of NC_072739.1, from coordinate 91,973,227 downwards.
ACGTCACAGTCCATAAATAGAACATAAATATGAGAAAGTCGCTCTTTTTTTGGGTAGCAAAGATAATAGAACAGCTTTTTCTTCTCCATTATATGATTGTTTAAATACGCGTACTAGTCGATTTCTTTCAGTTTAACTCTTTTTGCGTTATTTAGGAGGAACAAGAATTATGCAGCAGGTTAGAAAAGAAGTTGGTGTTAATCAGACCTTTCATTTCGAATTTTTTCAGGAGGAGGAGGGCAAAGAGAATCAAAAAATAACAAAATCTGCTCCCCACTTACATGTAAATTAATTAAATATCCAAAGCCAGAGAAGCAATTGACCATCATCTGGTCCCTATAAATGACGGGCCTAGTCAAAATGAAAAAAAAAAAAATAGTGGAAGGAGATTTTTTTTTTATTTTTTTTTAATTATGTCAGAAGTACAGTCGGATTAGCTTATAATGAACAATGGTTTAACGAGAACCTGGATTTAGCGAGGCAATTCGGAAGATTTGGTTGGTAAGAACTTAAGTTTATGAGTCTATAAGAGCCTAACTCGCTTTTAACGAACAAACCTCGGAAAAAGCGAGGAATATTTTTGTCATTCATAAAATTTGAATGGACTTTCAGCTCATTTATCCTTTCTTGGAAAAATTCCTTCAACTTTCCGAAGTCAACCAAAAGTTCATACATCCTTAGAATAAGTAATACCGATAATACCGATTTTTTTTTTTTTTTTTTCAAATTCTTTCTGGAATAGAGAAGCATTTGAATAATTAATATTTGTTGACACCAATATGCTATCACTTCCGAGGTTATGAAAGAATAAATTCAAGAAAATGCAGATGAAAAAAATAATGAAAGCGACGACGCTAACGACAAATGTGGAGAATTTGAAAATGAACCGCCTTCTTTATATCAATGGCTTTTGATATACTGAATTACTTTAAACCTTTTTTCGAAGTCAAGTGTCGATATTTTTCGGGTGCACAAGAAAGATACAATGAGACAATAAGGCAGTACAAAGCAAATTTACCAGAAATAGTAACACTAATAATAGTAAGAGAGTGTGTTTGAACTTTCATGATTTTTTCAAACGCGTTTTTTACGAGCACTCGGTTATAACGAGAAAATAGCGCAGTCTCTTCGCTCTCGTTATAAACAAGTTCGACTGTATCATACTTATTAAAGTACGTCAAAAAATAGCACAGCAGATCTATGCACATTTTTAAAATTTATTTATTTAGCAGAAAACTGCATTTCAAAAATAAATGGGATACAAATTGTATAAAACTTGTGTATCATTCTGAAAAATGTATGAGGTGATAAATGTTAATCGTCTTTTTGAACTTTATCCTTTCTTTGTACGATAACGTTAAGGGGGGTGGGGGATCTTGTTGCTTAAACGTATCCCTTGCGAACAACAGAATTTATACAACTCAAGAATTTGGAAATCCGACGAAATATTCATTTAAAATCTAAAATTTAGTGCTCTTTTTTGCCACAAAGCTCACACAAAGTCAGTTTATATAACTGGTGCGTGGGGGCGAATTAACAATATAATCAACAGTGACACCTGACACCTTATCAAAAGTTTCATAATTTGGATTTAACTATACCAGACCGAAATTTGAGTGATTTTTTTTTTCGCGAATACAATGCTTCATCTACTTCGTACATAACTAGAAGTATAAAATTTCTGGAAATTTTGAAGTAGTGGAAAAAAACGGTTTTTTACCGGTTTTTTTCGGGAAAAATTTGAAAAAATGGAAAATTTGATTTCTTTATGAATAAAATTAGGGTTTCTTAACAGCTCAGTGTTTCCTGGAACATATAAATGGTTAAGCATTAAAAATATATGCTATTCACAAATATTCTTTTTCTGCTTGATAGAAATATACATAAAGGTAAGATTAATTAGAAAAAAAAAACCTTTTTGTTTTATAACTCAGAGCTTTCATGGTCAAACACCAGAAATAAGTCAAGTCATCATTCAACCAATAATATTAGGTAATGTGTGTTTAATCATAACAATGACATTTTCTATTTTAGATTACCATTTGGTACTTGAAATATTAATTGAAATTTCGATTTTCAAGCATGATTGATATTTTTTTTTTTTTTTTGAAAGAGAAATAATACAATGTAACTTTACTGCCTGAAAATGAAAGCTATTGAGTTTTGTTTTTTCCAATCCAAAAGTCCAGATCAAAATTAAATTGGCTTTTCTTAAGCTGAAAAAAAAAACTTAAACTGGAGTTTCAGTTTATTCATACGGCCGTGCTAAGCACAGTAGTAAAAGTACTCATACCAACACTTTTGAACAAAACTGAGTTGTTATAACCAAGTTGTTCTCTGTTTCATACTTTACTTAATAAATAAAATGTTTTAGGGTCATTTGATCAAGAACTGTTTTTTTTTTTTTTGAAAAGTTCTGAAAAAAGGAAAAAAAAAGACATCTGAACCAAATATATGTAAGGGCCAAACTTTAAAACACAATATCTCAGCTTGAGCCCAATTGCAGATTCCACTTTTTTGCTTAGCACGGCCGTATACAAGGTGCGGCAAAAAAAATTTCGGACAAAAATTCTATCAACGAATGGAAGAAAGGTAATTTCATTGCAATGAGTGACTTATTAGAAAATAATTTACAATATATTTCCTAGTTTACGTATTGTTTTTCGGTTTTCTTACAATTTTAAGCAAATTACCTACTATTTTAAGTTGTTTAACCAAGTAAAACGACAGTTAGTTTGCTCTTTGTGCCTCGACAAACAGTATTTGAAACAGTATGCCGTTTCAAGTGGCTTGGAAATGATAGTAGATGTCCGGAAAGTACAAAAACGAACAGTGAACATTTCAGTTAATCGTTAGGTCATCCAAAAGTGAGTTCAATGAAATCCTTGGGTTTCCACGAGAGAAGTCATTTGTAAGATGAGAATTAGTGACCGATAAGTGCGACTAAGAGAAAAAAAAAAAAAACAGCTCAAACAGAAGTTTTACAAGTTCCAAAAAGTTCAGGCATTCGTATGACTCAAAAGATACCAGAAACGTTTGAGACGGGCCGCAAGTCCATGCTGAAAGAAAAAAAAAAAACTTTCACTGGTTTACCGTTCAACCAGCTCATTACCCCCAGAACAATGGGATTTGGTCGGTAGACACTCCAAGCACCTTAGAAAATGTTAAACATCGCCAAAATCCGAAGTCAGGCTTGGTCTGTGATGGAATCAGAACAAGCGACAAAAATATCTCTAGTTTTTTGTGGATGAGGGCCGTAAAATGAATCAAAAAGTGAACCGGAAGAACATTTTAAAAGTTATTGTACTTCTGTGGGCCTAAAAGAACTTCAGCAATGTAGACTGGACATTTCTCTTGAACTCCACACCGATTCATAAGGCAAAAAAGACAAAAGTGGTGTAAGAAGCATTGTTTTTGACATGATATCACCTTTTGAGTGGATGCTCTACTCGCCAGATCTCAATCCAATTTATTACACTGTATGGCCTATTTTAGAGTCAAGGGCCTATCCTAAACTACGCATAAGTTTGAACTCTCTAAACCAATTGCTTATTTATAGGGAATAAGATTGATTAAAGTACTTGCGGCCCTTGAATGAAAATTTCAATAAGCAGTTGCATCTCTGTATTACTGCAAAAGGCTGCCAGTTTGAAACTAAGTAATTTATTGATTGCTAAAGGTTTTCTTATATTATTATTATTTGTGTTTTGTAAATTTATTTATTTTTAATATAAAGTTTCATGGAAAATTGCTTGCCCGGGTTTTTTTTTTTTTTTTTTTTTTGCCGCACCCTGTGCATTTGGTTCGCACAGTCAGCAGAAACGTAGTTTTGTGATTAAAGTTATAACTTAAAAAAAAAGTATGTTCTTCATAAAATTATACTTGTTTGTTTTATGAAGAAGGAAAATAAATTCTTCACTAAGAATATTGGTTTTTTGCAAAAACCAATTAATAATAATATAGTAAATACCATACCAAATTAATACCATAAAAATATTAAGCTTTTTTGCAAAAAGTATTATTAAACGTTTCTTGACCTATATGCAAATTATATTACCATACAACAACTTGCATTAAAGTTAGACCGTATTTTAACATACAACGGGGGGGGGGGGAATAGCATCAGAATTTAACTGTGAGAAATTTCTAATCACTTTTTGCTGAAATTTTCAATTAAAACTTCCTTAAAAGCTGAAAAAATTCATATTTTCAATTTTATCCGGTGTGGAAATAAACCACTTCGAAAAAAAAACGGGGTTTTTTTCCGAAAAAAAGTTTTTTTTCCCGTCTTTTTCGGAAATTTTCCGTCTTTTCCCGACCGTTTTCATCTCTATACATGACAGAAGTAAAAACAGAAACAAAACGTGTTTGGTAGTCCTAAAACAATGTAACCATGTTTAAGAAATTAATAATAATAATAATAATAATAATAACAATTAATAACAATAATGATATTAAAACAACAACAATAATAATAATAGTACCAATGATAACGACAAAATAATAATAATCTAAAAAAATCATTTTGCATAAATAGGGGCAAATGATGCCTTTGAGTTTGTGTACGTGCCCACAAGCACAGCCGAGGAAAATTGTTGAACCGGTTCCCATGTCTATGGGGGAGCCTCTTCCCGTTTCGGTCTTCCTCTGTAAATTTTATTTTCATAGAAAAATTATAAAATGTGCAAAAACAAAAACAAAAACAAAAAAAAAACTATTTGAAAAAAATAAGATACAAACAAAAAAGATAAACACTACTGAAAAAAATGGTTAAAAAATTTTTTTTAAAAAGCATTTAATTCCATCCAATATTTAGTCTTGTATTTTATTTTGCAGCTTTCGCACAGAATAGGGGTAGCTCGAGGTACGTCCCACCAAACGAATATGCCGACGACAACACCCCATCTCAACGATTACCTCGCACGAGGAGCAGTCAAGCCAGCAGACAATCCAGCAGACAACCGAAACAGACCCCAGCGCCAGAACCATTAGATGTGACGGAAGATATTCAAGAATACCAGGTACCTTTAACTCCATATTTAGGGCGAGTTCAGAATGCTGGGAGGGGGGGGGTCAGGGAGCTGACCCCAACTGATTCATGTCATTTTCGGTCAATATCCAAACCTTGCCCCGACCATCTATATCATTTGCGTAGTTGTGATCTCGTAAATCTTTAATTTGATAGCGTGTTTGGTACATAATATATCATTTGCTCTTTTTATACGGAAATTGATTCCTTTTTTTTTTGGTTTAAAATGCATTTTTGAGTTCAGAAATGGCTTAAATTGAATTTCGCAAGTGTTGAATGTTATGATTATTTTTTTAAATATTTTTTCTGAAAGAAAAAGCTAAAAAATGTGATGCGAAACATATTGTAATGAATGTCATGCAAGTAACTCAAAGCAAAGTTTATCTCAATCATAAAATATAATAACATATAACTGGCAGGAAATGTAAATTAATTTTATCAAATGTACGAATTTTTACAACAAACCACATATATAAACTACATGAAAATACCTTAACGCTTTTAAATCTTTTCCATATCAAAAATCAGAAAAAGAAAAGGAAAATAAAAAGAAAAAAAAACAGGGTTAGATACAACTTACCAAATAGCTACTACATAGCAAACGGAGTAAAAATGTATTCACAGCTTCTGATTCTTCAAATAATCGCATTTATAGTAGGGTAGACCTAAGGCCCAGGTAGACTTTATGCACTGCCCTTTTTTCAAAACGAATTATAACTGGAGAGCCAACACTCATAACGGATTGATGCTGCTCCCTAGTAAATATCCTCACAAGTTTTTGAGCACCAGTCGAGCTTCGGTCTAGCATGCAGAAAGAATAATCTGTTTTCAACCAAGTTGAGTAAATTTTGTGTCAAAAGTTTTGAAGCTTATTGTGAATAAAGAATACTTAGTTAAGAAAGAAAAAATATAAAAAAATTAGCAGAATTTTATCCTTTTTTGATAACTGTATTTATATGAACTGAAATGGTATTAAATTTTTTTTCACGTTAAAAATAATTCTGACGGGGCAAGTTTACGCGTTGACGGCGGAGCACCTTTACGCACGTTCTTAAACATAGCTCTGATACTTTTTTCGCTCCAAACTGTCTCAAACCTTTTTATTATTTTCCGGCCATTTAGTTTAGAAAATTACCATTTAATTTTTAATTAAGTTACACATTCGTAACTTATAGCTTACAATCATATAGTGCTGTCTTCATCCCCTTCAACTTTATCTTTATACACTATTTAGTCTGTAATAAATTTGCTTTATTTTAACGATGGTAAGATATTATGTTCAAAACACTAACAGAACCACGTTAGGCTTCAAAATAAATATGCGTAAAAATGCCCCGTGTCCTGGGCAAGTTTACGCAACCGACTTGGACTCAAAAATAATTTTTTAACGGTTAAAGCACAAACTGAGGAACAACTGAATATACCATTTTTGACTCCATTAAATGCTTCATTGAACCGCAATGTCTAAAATTTCCTAAGTTAAAACGTAAAATTAGAAAAATCATTGAAAAAAATCCGCATAAACGTGCCCCGGTCTACCCTATATGTTTGCAATATATTAGAATATGAATTGTTTATTAACACGATAATTCTTTTAACTACACGCATCAAAACTGTGTTCATTGGCATCTTAAAAAAGTTAACATCACTTTTCTGACAATACTGCTAACAATCGCATACTAAACTTTTAATCTTCAAGTCACTTTGGGTGCAATTAAAGCTTGATCACGAAAAGATGGCGGAAGACCTTGAAGCGGAAACATTATTTGTGTCATTTGTAATAAGTATAATCAGCCAGAAAGCGCCGAACAGTAAGACACACGTTCTCACTGATCTCCATTACAAATGATTCAAATGTTGCCTCCGCTTCAAGATCATCCGTCATCTCTGCTTTACCAGCTTTGGTGATTTTTTTCACAATGGTGCCAGTAGTGGCGTCGCAATGGGGGGAGTGAGGGGGGATCCTCCGAGGGTGTCACCCGCCTGAGGTGTGCTCTCCAAAGTTGAATTGTAGTTTTTAGAAAAAATATGAAGTTAAAAAGCATTTTTTAGACTACAAATTTAAAAAATTTCCGAGGTGAAAGCCTCCCGAACCCCTCTTTTCCACCCCACATCATCTAGTGAATACTATGCTCAGAATTAGGCTTATATTGTCAATACCTAGTAGTGACTTCCACTTATACCAAAAACTGAGCCCCATTATCTTTCCTTGTGTTTAAGATACCGTTTGAAATATTAAAGTGGCCATCAATTCCATACACGCCCTTACTTTTTTGACCTCTTCCATCTGACGCCTGCACACATGCGTCTAGGGCAAGTTGTATAAAAAACGTTCATTGTTTTTATTTGTCCATTGTACATTATCCCACTTAAAGTTTCGAAATAACACAAATTATATCCTGAAAATTTTATGAATTTTATGTAAACATAGAATGTTAAAACCTTTTTCTTTTTTTGCTTTTGTACGAGGGGGGGGGGTGACGCCACAAATTAGCACCCCGAGTGACACCCGTGCTAGGTAAGCCACTGGGTGCCAGTCTAGGAAAGTAATTACCCTAAACTGCTCGATCTTCTTGACGACGATATATGGACATGATTCAATCATTTGACATAGACAAATGCATTAGTTTGAGACGTGTTGCGTTTTAATGATTACACCTTCTAACAAGAATGGATAGCGATGACTGTTCTTTTGCTCTACGGACAGTACTTTGTTGGTGTAACTATTAAGACTGCAAGTAGTGCTTGCATAAATTTCTGTTGGCTATAATTTTCAAAGTTGATTCTGTTTTTAGACTATATTCACTTTCTTACTTCATGAAGCAAAAATGTAAAACTCCTATTTCAGTGTCTTCATGGTGGTTATTTCAAATAAATGCTTAAAAAAGATAATTTTTATTTCAGCCACCTGAACATCCACTTAGGTCTGGAACAACAGGCAGAAGAGTTCCCTTAAGAAGCGTTCCTCAAGATTTTCCGGACCCTACATTTTTATCTACAAATGACCGACACCCAGTAATAACCACTGAAACTGAAGAACGTCCGGCCTTGACCACCAGCGCACCTTCAAGAGGACCAGCAGTCAGGAGGCGAAGGCCTAAGAAGAGAAAGAGACCTCAAGCAACAAGTGAAACTGAGCCTGTTCTCAATTCTGGAACATCAGAAGCTCCAATCTCTGATTTATTGAATACGGATGAAAAAAGGCCATTTTCTGGCTATTCTGACACTTCTTCAAGAGATTCATCTTCTCAACGGACACATCCTATTTTCAATCCCCATCTTCGATCCCAGACTGATGATGATATTCTCGGTGCCAATAAAAACAGTCGTACCACTGCTCGTATAAACGAAGCAGAACCTCAATATTTTAGACCTGGTGCATCCCGAAATAGATTACCTACTGAAGACAACGATGCAGGCCAAGTTCAGCGAAATTTTCCTTATCGAAGTATTCCTGGAACTCGATATATCTCTACAGCACCAGATGTCGCCCAACACAACAGAGATACCTATGTGCCTGTTTTGTCTCCAATAAGAACACCCACAAGGGATACTGCTCACCTTAACGATTACTCTGAAGGCCCCACTGAGAACAAGAGCCCAGAACTCTTACCTAATAATCAAAATCATCATTCATCTCAAAATACTAGATCTCCAAATAGATATACCCCGAATACTGATGAAAGCGCTTATATTGCCCCTAAACCATCAGCTAACATTATCCCAGAAGTTGACGAAAAAATTCATCCCGGTAGAATTCATTTACATGCTGAAAATCACAGGGAAAATCAGCCAGAATTTACTGATGAATACAATCAAGCAGGTGCTCAACCGAGTAATAGGCCTTCCTCCCGACTAATACCAACAGAAGACGCTTATAACGATGAAGAACGGGAACTTCCAAAAACGGCAAACAGGCTTCCTAATTCATCTGAAGTGCGTTACGAATCCGTTTATCCTTCAGAAGATGTTGAACGTGTTACAAGAGCTCAAATATCCACTGAATCCCCGACCAGCCACCGAGTTAGACAAACGACATCTTCAAAGCCTCACAGAAATGCCGTTCCATCATACAATAAGGTTAGACATCTTGAATTCACAAAGTCGCGTGAATATGATAATGATGCTGAAACAAATGCCCGACAGCCACCTAGGTACCAACCTCCTCTTCAAAGAGGAAGTTCAAGGTACTCACCTGAAAGTCCAGTTGGTTCTTCTAGATCTACTCCAACGCATCAACCACAGGAAACACCTTCAGATGTCCCCAGAAGAGCTCGAGGACCATCAAGACATCAGACTACACCAGAGGTTCCAGTAAGAGACCGTGGTTCTTCTCGATACCAGCCCGACACTCTCTCGAAAGCACAACCCACAATACCGCCACGCTCTCAACAAACATCAGATCGTTCGCGTGTGGTGAATAACTATGAACGGGGCCCTGTAGAGAGTGGATCAAGACTAAGCTCTAGAAGACAACCCGTTAATCCCGAAGTTTACAGCGATACTGAATATCAACAGCCAAACTTTGAAAACAGCAGAGTGATCCAGAGTGACGCAAGGCCAGCTGGACAGCCCACCCATCCTTCACGGCACCAGGCAAATTCTGATTATCCAGAAGATTTAGGAGGTACCAACACTCTTCGTTCTCGTCCTCAATTCGTACCGAAGGCTGCAGAAGAAGACTACGTCATCAAAGAGGAAAATAACGATTTCAACCCACCGGAAGAATTACCTCCCAGTAACATAAGGGCGAATAGATACAGACCCGATCATCAAACCCTCAGACAGCCAGAAAGAACTCCAGTCCGAGAACAATCGATACAAAGACAACCTGTTCAGCGAGGACAGCGAAACAATGGATATCCTCAATATCAAGCGCCTCAGAATCCTAGGCATGCAAAATCAGAAGTCAGAGACTATCCTCAATATGAGGAACCTCAGAACCCTAGACCACTTCGAAGAGAGCCTGAACCCAGAGACTACCCTCAGTACCAAGAACCTCAAAATCCTCGAAGACCAAGTCCACCCCAAAGTTCTAGAAGTGCTTCGAGACCACGACATCAAGAACCTGAACCCCAAACTAGGCCTCGAGGACGGTCATCAGGTGGTAGTGGGTTCGCCTGCCCCGATTCTTTTGGATTCTTTGCAGATCCGGTACAGTGCGATAAGTATTACGAATGCAGAAATGGAACTGCTGAAGTAAGTCTATGCAGTGATGGACTCGCCTTCAATGAAGTTAGTTCACCAAAGTATCTGCGATGCGACTCGTTGAGAGATGTGGATTGCAGCTCTAGACCACAATTGCGTAAGTCTTCTCTTTTCTATGTTGCTTATTTTTTTTTATAGCAAAATATTTTAACAATTTACTTTGTTCTTTTTTTTTCCTCCAAAAACGAGAAGAATGCTACAATGCAAATTTCCGAGGCGAAGCACATTTTTTTTCCGTTTATTCGTAATATTGCTGACTCTAACACAGCTAAATGTATAACTAAAGACCTGAGAAGTTCGATGATCACGACATTTTTTTCATCTCATCGAATGGGAAAGAAATCGATTTTGAGTCCTCTTTTTCTCTCTACTTTAATGCTAACTCATCACATGGGATGTGAAACATGATCAATTCCTAGTTCCTGGTATGCTTAATATAGTTGGCCTTGACTGCTGAATGAAAGGGTTACAGACAGTGGAAGTATTTTCTAAAGATCGCACTTCTCCAAAAGTACATAAATAATTAAAATAAGTGAAACATTTTCTTATTTGTTCTTTTCCTTCTAATTTCACCCTTGATTTCGATGCAATTAAAAAATGGGCAATTTATCTTATTTAAAGGCCGGGTGCATAGTGTTTATAGCTTGAAGATGTGTACAGAATTTCACTTGTCCGTTGCACTCACAATTATCTTGTGACGATTACCATGACAACCCTCATGATTTTAAAATGAATACACTGCAAATTTCCAGTACACATTGGGAACACGTTTGGAATAATTTGATAGGAAACACTTTTCCTTCCATATACACAAGTTTGGACGAAAAAAAATTTCTAGTTGATTGAATGTACACTAACATGTGTTCCCGAATGTGCTCCGTTAAAAAAAAAAGTACTGAAATGTGCTCCAAGCCTGTTACGAATGTGTCTCGCTAGGGATATTTGTTAAATCTAAACTTGAGAACACATTTGAGACCAGATTAGGCAGTTTGAGAGCAAATTGGGAACACATTTGGGCACACCTGTGAAATCGTCGCTTTTTTTTCTTACAAATATAATTTCAACATCTTCCTTTAACTATCAGTCAATAGAGTCTATCAATATGATACTACTAAGAATTTTGTTGCTATGAATCGATGTCGGCTGGTGACGTGAAGGCCGTCGAAAAGGATGGCCTTTTTTAGTCGAAGACCGTCCATTGTCCCGCGGGACTGACAGTAAAAGCTACAGGAATAATCAAAGGAAAATTTCATTAGTACTGCAAAAGGTGTGCTACAAAGTGTTCTAAAAGAAGGGACCTATGCCAGTATACAAAAAATGTCCTTAATGCGTTAAAAATGCACTGAACCAAGTATATGTTCTCAGAAATGTTTTAAAAACTATTGCAAAAAGTATGCTTCAAAAAGTTCTAAAAAAAGGGATAAGTATTCGTGTTCAAAAAGTTCCGAGAGATTTGCAGTGTAGTCTTGCCAAATTGGTGCACTGTTAAAAATTAAGGAAACTTTTACGGTAAACATTACTGTAAAATAGAGTATTTACTGTACAGAAAAAAATTATAGTAAATTGTACTGAAAAAAATAAACGATTGCAGCGCCAATTTATACCCGACGTGACTTACAGTGATAAGCAGATAACACCTTATATTTCCCCTCACTTGATAGGTATCAACTCGCATGGTGGGCAGCAAAGCCGCCTACAAATCCGAAGGTCCAGAGATTGAACCTCTGCTGCTCTCATTTTGCATTTTTATAATTCTCGTTTATTTTATCGTTAAAATTTACAGTAAAATAGGATTTTACGGTAAAAGTTGCTGGTAACATGGATGCCAGTAACTTTTACCGTAAAATTTCAGGATTTTTTTTTAACAGAGTGGCAAAAAGACTTTCTTAAAAAGAAAAATAATAAAATGCCTGTGGCCTAGCATGGATCTTAAAAGAAAAAACTCTGATTCATGTCGTTAGAAGAAACAAATTACACTAAACAAATGTATACAGTAATAGATAATCAGGTTTTACTCCAAAAAAGAATGTATTATTTCAAAATCTTTAGCATTATATTTAGACATGTTAAAATGAGTTTTTTCTGATTAGTTCAAGGGCAATTAAACACTCACGATTAATATTTTTAAAGTTTCAGAACGAAAAAAAGGAAGAAAAAACCGACTGAAATGCTGAGTTTTTCAAGAAAAACGAAGCAATGAATACACCGTTCACCTCCAGCTTCGCAGATCCTTGTTATTTGTTTGTTTCCGAAATTCTGTTCCTTTTTTGAAAGCGTACCCAAATTTAGAATTCTCTTTTTCCCCTCTGAACTGAAGTACATTGATAAAATATAAGTCTAATTAATGGGCAATCAAAAATGATCATTATTATTTAATTTAATTTAAGGGCTTTCCTCGTTTAGAACCAATTTCTTTTTAGAATTCATATAAAATCTTCTCAACACTTTATGTTGCGCGTGAGAAATCCGCAATTTTCCAATCTCTGATTTAGTCACTGAGAAATGTGCTTTCTCGTGAGGTTAAATTTTACCAAAAAGCCTAGCCAACGAATGGGGAAACTATATAAATCTCTGAAAGAGCTCGAGCACTTTGTAGTTCTAGAACTTATTTTTCAAATTCTTCTATAATTACAGAGGAAGCGCAGCCGTCTCCTAACTGCCCAAGAAAGTTTGGTCTGTTCCCCCACGAGACCGATTGCACCAAGTTCTTCAACTGTGTTGATGGATCAGCAAGTGAAGTACAATGTCCACCAGGATTGACATATAACGACGATCGAGGAACATGCGACTGGGCAGATCTTGTGAAAAGTTCATGCAAAACAGAAGGTAATTGAATTGCCTCTGGCAGTTATTTAACACATTTGTGGAAACAGTTTTTTCAGATTTCTAGACAACTCATAAAATTCAGCATGATTAAACAACAAGGGTGGACCCAGAAAATCTTCGAGGGAGAGATGATCGGTTTTTATTGCTTACGCTTTTGATATCTTGGATTACAAATGTTAATTACAATTATTTCAGGCTCCAATTCCAAGACGTTTCCGGGGGAGAGCCCCAATTTTCCTTCCCCTAAAATCATCAAAGATCGTCTAAAATTGCTAGTTTTTGAACTTTAATATCGAAAAATTACCAGTAGAGAGTCTCAATGAAGGTGCGGTCGCCCTATCACTTGTATCCGCGCTTGTTGTACAACTTTCAAATAATTTCTCTACTCTCAACTTTCTTATATTACTATGCTAAGTCAGATAAGTGTGTCCCATTTTTCCCTAATACACTTTTTAAAATGAAATAAGCATCACATCATAGTTTTTCAACGCTGCTATAAGCGTAAGATTTTTGTCTAAATAAGGTAATGGCATTAAAAATTACTACAAGACAAAAGGATAGATTATTAAATGTAATGTTACAAATCCTGTAAATAGTAATTATTGTAGTAACGTAACCTGTAAATAGTTTCCCGTAATGAATATACAACCCCTTTTCATATGGCTAAAGTATACGACCCCCCTATTTCCTTTTTGTTCATTGATAAAATTTGATAACGGTCTACTATTTTCCAGAAGCGTGTGGAATATTTGAGAGATTTCTTTTCGGTGTGTATATAAGCCGTTAGCGATGGATAAAAAGGGAGTTTCGATTGAGATTTCGAACTGAGAGCGTACTTGCTCTGTTTATTGCGAGGCATTTCGCTGTGTTGTTTTCGTATTTGGAAGTAAATACGTGTGTAAACGTTGAGTTTACGGTGTTGTGTGATAATTGCTTAATTGCTGATGAATAATTTAGCAGTTGTTGACGATCTTTCCTGTACATAGGGTAAATAAATTTCCTGTATTTTTAATCAAGAACTGTGTCTTCATTTCAAGAAAGTGGAAGTCGCGCCGAATCCGTTACAATTTGGCGCCCAACGTGGGGCTCGAACCCACGAACCCGAGATTAAGAGTCTCGTGCTCTACCGACTGAGCTAGCCGGGCGGACGTCGAGAGACTGTCTCATCTTGCTTTTTGCGACTGTCCTGCGGATGTTCGAGACAACCTGGCACTCAACTACTACATCGACGGGGTTCGAGATCCGGAAATCCAGAAAGCTCTACGGATGGCGGATGTCAAGGACCTGAATTCTGCTGTTGTGTATGCGATGAAGTTGGAGGCCGCCCAGCAAGCAACCCGTGTGAATCGCCATCCCATCCGAACTCTGGAAGCTGATGAGTCTGATTCCAGGTCGTCCCATCTCGCTGAACTTAAGAGACAACTCGGTGACTTGGCAAGACATCTGAACAGCATAACAGCCCAAAAGAAACAAGAGCAGAAGTGCTGGAAATGCGGTAGTGAAGGGCACCTGCGAAGGAGTTGTCCTGCTCGCCAAGCTACGCGAGGGAAAGAAATCACCTCCACCAGAGCTCTGCAGATTTCCTCTACTAGTAGTGGCAGTGATGGACTTTTCATTTACGCTCATGTAAATGGGAATCCTTGCAAACCAGGGTTGGCAAAAACCCGGGTTTTTTTAAAAAAGCCCATGGACCCAGGGTTTTTTGGGTTTTTTTAAATAAAACCCAAAAAAACCCAACTAAAGCTGGGTTTTTTAAAATAAATGTGGGTTTTTTTGTCTTTTTTTAGGGAAAATGTAGGGTACTTGTAGCATATTGTAGCGTAAGTATATGGACAAAGCGCAAAAATCGTCTTGGGGTATAAAAAGCTGGAAAACTAGTTAAAATTCAGCGTTTTCTGAAGAAGAGTATGAAAGACGACGAAACCCAAGAATGGTGAAGTTTCAGATTTTTTAGTTTCCATGATTACCAACAGTTAAGGCAAAGTTACTTCTTGAGTGATAAAATCTATTGTTCGTTTTTAATTACTACTATTTTTTTTGCATTTTACTTTATTGTATTTCATTTTTTTATGCCAAACTACTGTAGAACCTCAAGTAGTTTAAATCCCTATTTACTGAATTCCAGCTTAATCAAGACATTTCTTTGAATTTTATGTTGCCTGTTTTTCTATTTCTGTGTACAGATTAAGAAATATTAAACTTTTTCGTAAGATAATGAAAATACCGTACATCCTATTCTGTTTTCTGTCCGACCTTTTGAAAAACCTGTTAATTTCTAAAAAATATACCTTTTTTATTCAAAATTTGTGACCTGTTGGTTTGCAGAAAATAATTCACATGAAAGCCTTTTAGCTAGAGTAGTTTAATCTGTACAATCTACAAATATTGAGAAAACCAGACATGACAGGACTTAGTCAAGATAATTTGAGTTATTTATTGACCAATTAAAGATAAAAGTTAAATATATATTTTTTAAATCTTTGAAGTATTTTTAATGCCGTTAAGAGCAAAGAAATACTATTAAAGTTCAAAATTCATTTTTTATGTCCATTGTCTGTGGTGAAGAACAAATAAAATAGAAGTTTAAATTGTAAAAGTATTTAAATTGATTACTTTTTTAAAAAACTTCTCAAAAAGTTTTAAAAAACCCAAAAGTGGGCTAAATAATGGGTTTTTTTAAATGGGTTTTTTCAAAAAAACCCATTGGGTCCAACCCAATTGGGTCCAATCCGGCCAACCCTGTTGCAAACTGATTGTCGACACTGGAGCCAATGTGACAATCGTTAGGACAGACGTGGCTCGTGAATTTGGATTGAAACTGTTGTGGACATCGCCACGCGTAAGTCTCCAGACTGTGACAGGCGACAAAATTGAGATTGAGGGTAAAGTGGGCTTGGAAATAGTGTTTGGGAATGCCACCTACCATCATACGAAATTCGTTGCGGATATCACGGACCCCTTCATTCTCGGATTGGACTTTTTAAAGAAATACGACTTCACCCTTGACTTCAAGACTAATGAACTGCACTCGATGAGAGAAGACATAGCAATCTTCAACGTTGAAAATGATGTTAAATCCGCTCATCAAATAATAGCCCAAACAGATTTATGGATTCCCTCAAGGTCAGAATCATTAATACCTGGCTCCATTGAAGAAAGCAATAGTTTTCGATTTGGACTCATTGAATACCCTAACCTAAGTAATAGCCTAAAGGGAGTGCTGGTGGCATCTACGCTTGTGGACCTTTCTAAGGATGTAATTCCTGTGAGAGTCGCCAACGTGAGTGAAAGGCCAAGGAATATCCGAAAAGGTGAAGTGTTGGCAACTTGTACTCCAGTAAACTGCATCATTAGAGGAATCAATTCCCCCGAGACTGTGTCTTCCGAGTCCTTGACATCGAAGTTAATTGGGAGTGCGTCATTATCGAAAGCTCAAAGAACTGCTGCGGAACAATTGGTGGACGACTTCAAGCATCTGTTTTCCTCTACATCGGAGGATGTTGGCCGTACGAATTTAACGCAGCATAGGATTTACACTGGAGAACACCCCCCTATTAAACAGCATCCAAGACGACTACCGTTCGCTAAGAAGGAAGAGGTTGAAACCCTCCTGAAAGAGATGAAGGAGAATGATGTAATCGAACCGTCATCCAGTCCTTGGGCCTCTCCTATCGTCTTGGTCCGAAAGAAAGATGGCTCCACCAGATTTTGTGTCGATTACCGACGGCTGAATGAAATCACCAAGAAAGACAGTTACCCTCTTCCACGGATAGACGACACCTTGGACACTCTTTCCGGACACAAGTGGTTTTCGACCCTGGACTTGAAGAGCGGCTACTGGCAGGTTGAGATACACCCTGATGACCGAGAGAAGACAGCGTTTACAACTGGACAAGGCTTATGGCAGTTTAAAGTGATGCCCTTCGGCCTCTGCAATGCACCAGCTACGTTCGAGCGTCTTATGGAGACAGTGTTAAGAGGACTTTCCTACGAATCCTGTCTGGTCTACTTAGACGATATCATCATCGTGGGACGCAGTTTCGAAGAACATCTGGCAAATCTTAGGAAGGTGCTGCAAAAGCTTAAGGAAGCCAATCTGAAGTTAAGCCCGTCCAAATGCAATTTGTTCCGCCGGGAAGTGAACTACCTTGGTCACATCATCTCTTCTGAAAGTGTACAAACCGATCCAGAAAAGGTATCTGCAGTCAAGAGTTGGAGTCGTCCCGAAAACATCCATCACCTGCGAAGTTTCCTGGGGCTCTGCACGTACTACAGGAAGTTTGTAAAGGGTTTTTCCAACATTGCACGACCTTTGCATAAGCTGGCGGAGAGCAAGCAAAAGTTTGAATGGTCCAAAGAATGCGAAGATGCATTTCTACGACTGAAGGAGGCTTTAACATCAACGCCTATCCTCGCCTATCCTCAGCCTGAAAAATCCTTCATCCAGGACACTGATGCGAGCCACGAGGGCATCGGAGCTGTTTTATCCCAAGAAATTGACGGCAATGAACATGTCATCGCTTACTGGAGCAAAAGCTTATCAAAGTCGGAGCGAAATTACTGCGTCACCAGAAAGGAGTTACTGGCCATAGTGAAAGCTGTAGAACACTTCCATCATTACCTCTACGGCCGAAAGTTTCTGCTGCGGACAGATTATGCCTCGTTAACTTGGCTTTTGAACTTCAGGAATCCAGAAGGCCAGATAGCCAGGTGGATACAGCGGCTCCAGGAATATGACATGGAGATCAAGCACCGAAAAGGGTTGTCTCACGGTAATGCAGACGCTTTATCAAGGAGACCCTGTCCTGAGAACTGCAATTATTGTTCCCGAATCGAGAAACAGTATGGAACGACTAGTCCTACTACCTATCAGGTGACAGTGACTCCAACATCTTCAGAACCTGATCCATGGAGTGACGACCAAGTTCGAAAAGATCAACTTGAAGAACCCGACATAAAACCAATTTTGGAGTTCATGGAGAGTGACAGTCGGCGACCTAGCTGGCAGGACGTTTCCATCTTTAGTCCTGCAACAAAAAGATACTGGGCTTTAAGGAACTCGCTCCATTTACGGAACGGCGTGCTACACCGAAAATGGGAATCTGATGACGACAAAACGTCTAGGTGGCAGTTACTACTTCCCCGATCAAGGATTTCAGATGTTCTGAAAGAAATACATAGTAGTGCGACTGGAGGACATTTTGGTGTGTTGAAAACCCTCAATAAAGTTCGGGAGCGCTTCTTCTGGAGCAAGGCGAAGGATGACGTGGAGAAGTGGTGCCATTCTTGTGACGCCTGTTCTGCTCGTAAAGGACCGAAGAAAAGAAACAGAGGGAAGCTTCATCTGTACAACGTTGGAGCTCCTTTCGAACGAATCGGGATCGACATCCTGGGTCCTCTACCAAGAACTGCTGATGGGAACAAATACATTCTTGTTTCCATCGACTATTTCACCAAATGGCCCGAAGCGTATCCCATTCCAGATCAAGAAGCTACCACCATAGCAGAGACTCTAGTTCAACATTGGATCTCGAGATATGGAACACCTTTGCAGATTCATTCCGATCAAGGGAGGAATTTCATCTCTGCTGTGTTTAAGGGCCTATGTCAAATTTTCGGAATTGAGGAAACTAGGACAACACCACTTCACCCACAATCGGACTGCATGGTGGAGAGATTTAACCGCACAATCCTGAACAATCTCTCGCTTATGGTATCCAGAAATCAACAGGATTGGGACAAGAAGCTACCTTTGTTCCTGCTGGCCTACCGCAGTTCTGTCCACGAGACTACCGGATTTGCCCCATCTCAGATGCTCTTCGGACGAGAGCTTCGGCTACCTTGTGATCTCGTCTTCGGTCGTCCTCCGGATGCGCCTTCATCGCCTGAGGAGTACATCCAGGATCTCCAGGCCCGGTTGGAAGACGTTCATAACTTCGCACGAGAGCGAATCAACATCGCGGCGGAGAAGATGAAGACCCGATACGACACAAGGTCTACTGGACATGAATTCAACGAAGGCAACAAGGTTTGGTTATGGAATCCCATCCGACGGAAAGGTCTTTCACCCAAATTACAGTCGCATTGGGATGGACCCTACATCCCAATTACCGACTGAATCAAACTCAAGTCCTTAACCGACTGAATGACGTCGTAGTGAGGATCCAAAAATCACCTAATGCAAAACCTAGGGTTGTACATTATGATCGGTTAGCCCCATACTATGGCCATAGTTCATGAGTATTACGTAAGCAACCATAGTTGATAACATAAAAGTTGTAGATATTTTTTTTTTTTTTTTGCTTTTAAAGTTTAGTAATATTTCTTGTTATTATTGTGTTTCCTTTGCACTATTGGTTATTATTTAATGTGTGTAATTGTGAACTTGTGATAGAAGTTTGCACCCTTTCTGGGGATTGTACTGCCCGGGACGTGCAGTCCTTAGGAAGGGGGCAATGTTACAAATCCTGTAAATAGTAATTATTGTAGTAACGTAACCTGTAAATAGTTTCCCGTAATGAATATACAACCCCTTTTCATGTGGCTAAAGTATACGACCCCCTATTTCCTTTTTGTTCATTGATAAAATTTGATAACGGTCTACTATTTTCCAGAAGCGTGTGGAATATTTGAGAGATTTCTTTTCGGTGTGTATATAAGCCGTTAGCGATGGATAAAAAGGGAGTTTCGATTGAGATTTCGAACTGAGAGCGTACTTGCTCTGTTTATTGCGAGGCATTTCGCTGTGTTGTTTTCGTATTTGGAAGTAAATACGTGTGTAAACGTTGAGTTTACGGTGTTGTGTGATAATTGCTTAATTGCTGATGAATAATTTAGCAGTTGTTGACGATCTTTCCTGTACATAGTGTAAATAAATTTCCTGTATTTTTAATCAAGAACTGTGTCTTCATTTCAAGAAAGTGGAAGTCGCGCCGAATCCGTTACAGTATGGTGCGAAACAAATAATTGAAAAAGAGCTCATACCCGAAAATTGACTCTTGTGAGATGCGCCACTTCCTTTCTTATTAGAAACTAGTGGAACCCGCACCGCTTTGCCCGTAGTTGAAAATTAAAATGTCATTCGGTTCGCCTGTATATTTAGAAATAATGGATGACGAGTTTCTCGCCAATTGGCTATGTTCATTCGCTCTCCCATTCCACGTCATGATAATTTCGTAATTTACTCGTCCATCTTGTGATAATTTTGCTCCGGGAAATGTTCTTAAAATTGAAATAGAAAAAGAACAAAATAGAATTTTCGAAAAATAGCTTCAAGGTGCACACCCCCATGCTACAAACTAACTTTGTGCCAAATTTCATGAAAATCGGAAGAACGGTCTAGGCGCTATGCGCGTCACAGAGATCCAGATATCCTACAGACATTCTCCAGACAGAGAGACTTTGAGCTTTATTATTAGTAAAGAAGCAGCATACTTACTATACAAAACATTAATCATTTGACAATTTTTCTCAACGCCTTACTCCCTCAACATATCTTCCTCCACAAAGTTGTCAGCTACAATTACAATAAATTTTTACTACTACTTTCACTTGGGCCCCAAAAAAAAAAAAAAAAAAGAAAGAAAGAATAAAAGATCATTAAACGGATGTGTCGAAAGAAATAATTGAAAAGGAGCTCATACCCAAAAATTGACTCTATTGTGAGATGAGAAACTTCCTTTCTTATTAGGAAGGCAACATACTTATTATGCAAAAGATTACTCATTTGGCAATTTTCAACGCACTACCCCATCAACCTACACCTCAAACCATCTTCCTCTCCGAAATGGTCATCTATAATTAAGATAAAAATCAAACTTTTAGCACCAAAGAGAGACCCATTCAGGGGTGAGGGAGGGGGGAGAGGGGCGTTACAGCATCTAGATGATGTAAGGAGCTGTTTGGTTTTTGTTTTCAATATCCCTTATTCAGTTTATTTTTTTAAGGAAAATTATCTTGATATATTTTTCACTCAAACTTATTTCCCACCTTGAGCCCTTGGCATCTGTACACTGCTCCATGGCTTCATCTAGACACTGTAACGAGCTTCTTGGTTTTTGCTTTCAGTATCCCTTATTCAGTGAATTTTTTTAAGAAAAATTATCGTAATACATTTTTCAGTCAAACTTATTTCCCACTTTCCTAGCACCTTGATCCCTTGACATCTGTACACCGCTCAATTTCGTAAATTTATTTCTAGACGTAATTGCAATGGGTATTTGAGCATTAAAGGTTTGGCAATGTATTTTTATTACTGCGATACTGACGTCACTTCCAGTCATCTAAAATGTGATAATCGAAATCTTTCACGTGAGAAAATGTTTGCTCGCTAAACAGACGTCATCACTGAACAGCTGCTCGCTGTGAAAAATACTCATAACCGAATTAAAGATGCAGAAGCATCCAAAGTCTGCCCTCTTTTTTATTTCAAGAAGTCAATTTTTTAAGGATTCTTTAAAACTCTGATCAATACGCACACTCAAACAGTGTGTTCTCTTTCTACGCACATTTCAAAATAATTGCTTAAAATTGCCATAATGAAAATAATGAAAGTGTATTAGGAATTTGCGTTTAGGTTGTTTCTTTTCACTAAAAACAACGTTAAATTTTTATTCGTGTAAATTCACACTTACGCTTGAAATTCTTTGGAACATTTGTACAGAATGCGATTGAGCTATTATATATTTTCATATAAAAAGGCGGAATTAATAATTAATTCCACCTTTTTACATCGGTCAAAGTAATAGTTAATAACATTAGTAACCATTTTTTACCAAACTTTTATTAACTTATTATTAATTATTAAATAATAATGATTAGTTAGTAGAACTATATACTATAATAGTTAGGTATTATATTAACCAATATAATTGTTAGTAATAATTAATATTATTATTCTATATCGATAACAGTTGCCAATAACATAAACTATGGGTGTTATTATTAAACATTATGTTAAAAATAACGTAATAGTTTATCTTATTATTTAACGTAATAAAACTATTAAAATATGTATTCTATGTTCTTTAATTATTAAAAAATATAAGTTAACGAAGAAATAACTGTCTCAGGGGGAAAAACATTTCACGATTTCTCTGACGTTGTGAGCGGATTGAGTGTTACTTAGTTTCGCTGAAACCAAGTTGGATTTTTGCAATCCATTTATTGCACGTTATCAAGAAACCAATAGCCAAAAAAATCATACAATAATTTTCTTTCAAGAGAAGCTAATATAACACGTGTTTTAGTTTATAAACCATCTGTACTAGCATGTCCGTTTTCGAGCTAACTTTGAGTAAAAATGAAGGAAATAGAGGGTATAATTGGGTCGGAACGCTTATTATCATTAGTTAAAACTCTCTCAAAAAATATCTATTCTGTGCCAAATTTGTCTGTAGCACTTTTTCCCTCAAGCATTTTTTATTAGTGTAACCTAAATATCTTTTTTTTTTTTTTTAATTTCATGTCTATCTGAGTATAAAAACTTATCAATCAGAACCACCACTGTTAGCATTTCTTCCTTTCCATATTAGCAAGCTTAAAAAGTTTGGCCGACAGAGCGGTATACTAGGTACGGTTAGGCGTCAGCCTCTTACTCATAAAAGCGCAGGTTCGAATATCGCTGCAGTCTGTGTCTTTTCAAGATGCAGCAAATCAACAGCGTCCATGTCGACGTCCGCCCATAGTGGCGCCACATGAAAGAACGGGTGCTACATCAGGGAATCGCACTAGGTCTGCAAAAAGGTAAAGCCCCATAGGAAGAGGAAGATGAAACTTTACAAATTTATATCTCGAGAAAGCATGACCCCAATATTCATTCCAGGGTTCCCTTGCTAAATCATGCAATGGGCTTCTTCCATTTTGTCCAAGCTTAGAAATTTAAGTATAGTAAAATATGAACGTTTTACAATTAATTGTTTCATCCTGTCCGGGTTGCTGTGAAACTCCTATCCCCGCCCCTCTTCTATATGTGGGAGCATGATAGAACGACTATTCTTACGCATTTGAGGGAAAATAATTTACGCATCGAAAGTTTAATCTCCTCTTTTATTATTTATTGGATTTCACAGTTTCTTGCACAACAGCATATGTGCTATATTAGACAAAATTTCAGGAGCAAAAATTTTTCAGCAAGCTACGACGCAGATTAAAATCTCAAAAATAGTCTGCTAGATGAACCAACATTAGATTAATCGCAAAATACATAAACATTAAGGTACTAAACTTGAAAACTACACGTGCCTAGAACCCAGGAAATACAAAAAAGAAAAAAAAAATTCTTCGTTCGCTGAAATTTAAGAATATTTTTCCTTAAAATTTTTAGTCATTTTTTTTCGCCCTAACTAAGAAATGGTCTGCACCTCTGCACATTTTCTGAAGATTCTAAGACACTCGTCGTAGCGTTACACTATTTCTGCTACGGGTACAAAATATTTCACTTTGCTTTAGCTAAATTATCAAAATTACGATGCATTTTCTCCTTCTTTCCAGATTTGCTCGGCTTTACCTGCCCAGAACCGACTGACTACGACTTACAAGATGGTGTATACACGAGGTATCCCCATCCTGACAATTGCCAACTGCACTTCACCTGCATCAAGGGTGAGGATGGGCTGCGAAGACCCCGTATGTTGTCCTGCAATGAGGGCCTTGTGTTCAATTCAGCAACAGGTTCCTGCGCCAGACCTGATGATGTACCTGGCTGGTATGTATAAAGATTATGTTTTGTAGAAGATACCTTTAATTAATGCAAGGTGATTCGGAAATATCGAAGAAAAATGTAAGGATAGATCAGCAGTACAAAAGTTAGACATATGTACTATAGAACAGAAAAGTCGCAAACACAATGGTCAATCTTAAAATTAGGTTCTTTGTCAGTGAAATAAGTAAATTAGTAATCGGTGATCATTACAAAACACTTTTATATCATTCATATAAATGCTCTAAGAAGTATAATAGGCAGAACTTCCATTGAGCGGTTGGTGACCAAAACTAATCAGCACCACTTTCAATCAGAGTTCCTTTGTGTACTAACTATTTGGTTCATTGTATTGCTTGCTGAAACATAGCAATCTCGCTTGAAAAGAAAAACGTTCAATATGTATTCCAGTTTTCGTTGTAATCCATGCGTAATGCCCGGGAATATAGCAGTCAC
This sequence comes from Uloborus diversus, assembly GCF_026930045.1. Classification (NCBI taxonomy): domain Eukaryota; kingdom Metazoa; phylum Arthropoda; class Arachnida; order Araneae; family Uloboridae; genus Uloborus; species Uloborus diversus. Next base: position 91,949,009 of record NC_072739.1, on the reverse strand, counting down.
TCCCAAAGTGAAAAACATTCTAGTGCGCAACCTTTCTCATCGCTGTTAGTGTCAGAAATTAATAGGTACCAGTTCCCACCAGGGCCATTCTCGTGATCTAGTGATTAAGACTCAGGCTTTCTCCCCTAGCAACTCCAAATAGCTTCCAGGAATAGTCTTGTGGGTTGGGTTGCGTACAGCAATGCATGGTAATCTTAAGTCTCTGTGTTAAAAGGTATGAAGTTGTGGAGAGAAGTTCATAGTACAGTTCGTTCCCAGAATTTTGTAATATATTTGCATTAAGTTTGAGTTTAGAGCGCCCACAGAGATATTTCACCCACATATAAGACACGCACACACAGAAAGGAATTTCCAAGAATGGTCAAACCGTGTTTGGAGCCCTTAACCTGAAAACATATGTAGTATCAGTTTTAATAGAACAGAAGTTTTGAATATTGTGGCAATACTGGTTTAATACAGATGTGCATAAGGGCTGCGTTTCAGGCTATTTAGCAGACCTAGTGCGATATCCAGTCTTTCACGCGCCACCATAAAGGCACGGATGTCAATGGCACGTATAATTTGGACGTCCAGTTTCCACCACATGGAGGCACCTGGGCTCTCTTTGATGCGAAATTTCCACTAGAATTTTTTTAGTTTTGCCGAGGGAATTCTAAGCGCAACGAATACGCAAAGATATTTTACATGCCGCAAATCATACGGCATGGGCCCTGATGATTTTCTGCATCTCGAAAATTCACCGATTGGTCACCCCAGGTCAGAACCTAGGTCCACAGGCCTAGCCATCACGCCACAAGCCGGCCAGTAGCATGATGTAATATTCCGATATGTGTCGATTTAGACATAATTGCCGAAATGAAGACATAGCGCTGTATGACTATAGTCTCATTCTCTTTCTCGTAAATGAAATCTAATGCATCTCTGCATTTGCATGACTGTACTGTCGAGGGCTCCATTTTTCTTGCTTTTTTTTCCCCTTTGCATTTTATCATCTATTGTACTTTAGCTTTATTGTAAAAGCTTGCTTATTTGGTTTCCACTGAAAATAAGGCATGAAATAAAAATCGAACTCCAACATTTTCCTATTACTAGTATAGAATACAATACGCGTTTCTTCAAATATCTAAAGCGCATTTCAGCAGATATTGCCCTTGACCTTTCCACTACAGTATAGTTTTGTAACATATTACAAATACTTTCTGGCTGTCTTCGCGCATTGAATGTTCTTAGGCATTGGCGTAAGGGCCCGTTCATTCAACAGGATATCTTCCTATCCTTTCATTTGGTTGCACAAAGGATTTGCTTTACGGGAGGTCACTCCTTTTAATGTTGCGATCTCATGTTCTTTTTTGTAAATTCTTAGAAAGGACTAAAGACATTTGTACAACCTATACAATCCCCCTATACAATCACTTTTATTACTTTATTTGAACTTCATAAATCAAATCAATTTCAAAAGAACTCTAAGAATTTAGGCTTCTTAAAACAGGGTATTACCACGGGGAAGGGAGGGTTGGGATTGCAGACTGCGTCATAGAAATTTTTAGGTGGAGTTTTTAGGGATATTTTTCAGAATTTAATCGTATTTAAGGAGGTTGTGCTAATACTTTTGAAGGAATGAGCAGAGCACCCCTAGCTCATTCTTTTAACCATTTCAAGCATTTGACCATACCTGACGGGGGGGGGGGGAGTTACGGCAAATTTCCATGCCCGTGTATTACACGGGCATCTTGCATCACGTGTGTGTGTGTGTGTGTGTTTTTCCCCTTGCCCATCGAAGATTTGTTGTAAAAATATTTATTTACCATAAATAGCGCTACTTATTTTTTATTTTTCTTCTGCAAATTACTTCGTGCATTTTGATAATTAGCCATAATCGTGTCAGGAATTTTTGGTTATAAGACAGTTGCGTGGTGTAGAAAAGTAATATATGCATTTTCATTGAACTTTTAGCCATTCTCATGCTTGTAAGTAGGACAATTAAACTTGATTTTAAGATTCTTAAATTCAAAGTAAGCATGTAATAAAATCGTTTATACTTTGTATACTATTTTCTAAAAAGTAACTTGCTTCATCCCTCGCTTACTACTCACCCTTCTCTCCACACAACTAAAGTTGCAAATTACTTTACACTATAGCTAGCCATTATATTTATTTTCTGTCTAAACAAAAAATAGAAGAAAAAAAAAATCGATCTTTAATTGGCGTGCTTTTCTGGTAAAAATTTGTGCCTTAAAGAGAACAACTTCTTGGAAACATAATATATTGACACTAGAAGAGGATAATTCGCGCATATAGTATGCTATTGTCAGGTGCTACAGAATTTGTCACGTTTTGATCTGATGAAAAAAATTTGAATGAAATTCACTCAGTATGAAATAGAGCATTACTAATTCGGATTAATGGATATCAAAACTGATCTCAGTTAACCCTCTTTAAAAGAATTCAGGTGAGTTGTAAAAAAAAAGAAGAAAACTAGCCAAGTTTTAGCACAAAATTTTAGCTTCTAAATTGGCTATTTTATAAACACTTAATTTTACTGTCAATACCATACATACTATTTCAAAAATTACCTTATTTTGCAAAACGCTAAGTGCCCTAATAAAGCAAAACAAAATTGTTTTACATTTAAGTTTAGCTTTTGAGTGTTTTCATTCGTTTAGATGGCTTAAACCTTACTGTAACTTAATCATGTTTGAAAGGCTGAGTTAATGAAACACGCGTTTGGATTTAGTATATGGGGAAAACATGAAAAATGTATAGGAAAAGCGCATAATTTTTAACATAAATGCCCAGTGGACGCTTATAGTAAAAATTATTGTTTCCTTTAATTTTAAACATGTCCATTGTATGTATGTCTATATGTTTTGCATGTTCATTGTTGAGATCGTGCAATTAGCGCATTTGAAGTTACATCGGTGGCTTCGAAACCAGGGGATAACACTTCTAAAATTACGCAAAATATGTTTTTACTGTGACACTAAGTATAATTACTGGACACATATCAACAATGTTTTTTCTTCCTCAGTGAGGAATTTTATGGACCACCTCGGAGTGCCCCAAAAAGAAAACCGGGCAGGCAACCGGCTCCTAGAGAACCTGAACCGGAAGCAGAAGAATACGAAGAGCCAACCCCTCGACCTCGAAGGAGAGGACAGAATCGAAGGACTAGGAATTAAAATCGTCTGATATCCAGGCGAAGGTCTTCCAACCCGAAGGATATGCTGCAACAATACGATGCGAGTTCATTGGATTTTGTCATTTGAGTAGATGCGAAGAAGGAAGGATACACTTGATGGTATTCCTTCCAGTTCAAGAACACTTAGTTTAAAGAAAAATACTAGATGCAAGTCATTTTGAATCTTTTTATTTGAAAATCGTCCATCACAGAATTTTTTTCTCAAGTAGAACATTTGTTCGAATAAGATACATTTTTCAGACATGCAATTTATTTTTAAATTTTTGTAGTTCATTGCTACAAAATTTGCTGTACAATCAATTTATTTTACAGTTTTTCGAAGAAGATATTTTTCAGACGTGTGATTTATTTTTCATGTTTTTGTGATTTGTTATCACAAGATTTATTGTACAATTATTTTATTTACTAATTTTTTGAATACACTACATTTTTCAGACATATAATTTATTTTTAATTTTATGTAGTTTATTTTTGCAAAATTTATTGTACAATTAATTTATTTTACAATTTTTCGAACGAGATACATTTTTCAGACAAGTAATATACTTTTATTTTTTTTGTAGTTTATTGTTACAAAATGTACTGTACAATCTATTTTACAATTTTCAAAGAAGATACATTTTTCAGACTTGTAATTTAATTTTTTTGTAATTTATTGTTACAAAATTTATTGCGCAATTAATTTATTTTACAATTTTTCGAAAAGGATACCTTTTTCAGACACGTAGTTTAATCTTCATTTTTGTAATTTATTGTTGCAAAAAATGTTGTAAAATGTTTCGAACAAGATGCATTTTTTAGACAGGTAATTCATTTTGAATTTTTTATAGTTTAATATATTGTACAATTAACTCATTTTACAATTTTTTGAATACGATACATTTTTTAGACGTATGTAATTCATTCATGTATATTTAAAAGTTAAATTTAATTTTTTACGTGATCCCTTGTTTAGAACATGTTGCCCTGTGATTGTGAGGTTGAACACTTAACATTGAAGCAGCAATCTTTTTGAGCAGAATATTTCCTGCAAAGTTTTATTAGTTCATAATTTAATTGAATAAACATTACAACGTCTGTGCAAAGTTCCGCTAAACTGAAGCGTAAATATTCTTCATGTATATTTTGAGAAGAATATTCCCTGCAAAATTTTACTAATTGATGATTTAATTATTTATACGAACATCGTCACTGTGAGCAAAGTTCCACTGATGACCTGAAGAGTAAATATCCTTCACGTACATGTCTGATGCATTTTCACACCCTTTTTTTTTTCTAAAAATATCAATGTTCTCCAAAAGAATGTTTGACCAATTACTTGTGATAATATATTAAAGAATGTGTTTAGTAAAAATGTATATGTAAACTGTTGTGTGACTTTTTGTTACTAGTTCGTAAAAATAAGCATTAGTAAATGTTGTAATGCTTATTTTCAAAGTTTATTTTCCTTTCTTATTTTGAAATTCAGAAAATAAAGATTTTTTTATTGTTTGTGTATTTTTGTGCTATTACTTAATAAACTACCATTTTTTTAAGCTGATTCCGAAACAATTTTCATTTTTAAAAAAAATATATCGTTCTAAAGTCTCATAATCACAGCATAACTTTGAACAAGCGGAAAAAATAAAAGCAAATACAAAGGTAGAAACAAAAAGTATTGAGGAGATTAGAAAATTCGTAATTTTAATCATTTGCTCCAATTTTAACCAAATACGAGAACATCAAGCACCAGTTTGAAACTTCCTTGGCCATATTATAATCTTTTCATGTTTCCGTTCCAAACAGCTCTAAATATCAGAATAGTATTTTTTATCGTTTATGAAGCTAATAATAATTTGCTAATAATAATGAAAAACTTTTCCTTTTCATTTCATGCTTTTAAGCTTTATTACTGAAATTATGTACCACGAATTAAAATCTTTTGCATTAAACTTTTCTTGCTTAAGACATTGGCTGTTTAGTTTTCAATTTGACGGGGACAGCTAACAATACACAATATCTTGCATTCAGGAATGCAGCTGTTAAAATAATAAAACCTGGGGAAATAATTTTAGGGTTCATTCGGCAACAGTTATGTTAAAACGTTTCAAGATTTTAAACTACTTAATAGCTGATCACACCTTCTATATTAGGGACTGAATTATTTCTTACGTGTTTTTTAACTTCTTATTAAGTTTTTAATTGCTTATTTGTGGTAGTTTCTCTAACAATGTCATCATCTTGCCCATTAGAGTTTTTAACTGCGATCGATCCACATAATTTCAATGTTCCCACTAGCACAGCCAGAAATACCTTCTGGAGATTGTTTTTGGTCAAAAATATTTTCTGGGGGGGGGGGGATCAAAAATACTTTCTGTAGAGCTTTTTTGATCAAAAATATCTTCCGCAGGGTTTTTTTGATCAAAAATACCTTCTGAAGGGAATTTTTTTTTTAATCTAAAAGACGTTCTGAAAGGGTTGTTAATCAAAATAGCCCTTTAAAATGCATAAACTACTGTAATAGAATTTTCATTTATGTTAAAACCAATACCTCTGTTGCGAGTTCCCCCCCCCCCTCCCCCCCTCCCCCCCCCCCCCGTCTCTTCTCTGCGCCACTGAATGTTCCTAATGAAGTCTATCAGAAATCTGTAAACAAAATTTATTATGTTTAAGATGGCTTGATTAGATGCATTTCTTGGGAAGATGTAACCTGCCCAAGCCAATCTGATGAACAACCCATCAAAAATAAAATAATGCTTTTTTCAAAAGTGATTTTAAACAGCTTGTCGTCAGATTGCTCCCCAGACTAAAAATGAAATATTTAAGCCATTTTATGGAAATAGAAACCGAAATCACATTAAAATAATTAACAAAATTCTTGAAATTACAAAAATCTCCCACCCCCTTCAAGGCTGGCGCACACAATAGACGTTATACTTGACGTAAAACGACACGTTGACTGCCAACTATACGAGATAACTCGTAGGTTGCTTTTTTTTAAGAACGCCAACTACGAGTTATCTTGTACTTACTTACTTGACGTTATACAACACGTTAACTGTCAACTACGAGATAACTCGTAGATTTCTTTTTTTTCAGGACGCCAACTACGAGTTATCTCGTACTTTGTTTGCCATTTTTGTGCAGCTAGGATTAAATTCGGAGTATATCAGTGCTAATATCGATAGATGGCTTCTGGGAAAGAAACAAAATATGAACGTTGGTTTGCATGAACAAAAAAAATTATTGCAAAACAAAGAAATCTGTAATGGGGTGGTTTCCTTCGGTCAAGAGTACTACTTTTAGTCACTGAACTTGATAGAATGAGTAAAAAAAGTAACATAGACCCAGAAAATACTTTCATTTTCCCAACAGTTATTTTTTAATTATTTTTTTTAAATGTCCGATTTTGAAAACAAGGCGTGGTCTTTATGACTTCACAAATGATGCAATTTGGCGCAACTTTCTACCACGTTATCACGTTATGATAATCAAGCAGCGAATTAAAATTGCGCTCTACGCTTGCTAGCAACCATATCGTTGCCAATACACGTGATAAAGATGCGAATTAATTATTTTTGCTCTGTGAATGACAACACAGAATGGCATTTCATCATTTGTGATGTCATTGGACAGAAGCATAAACATTGAAAGCGCGCCGATTTAAGTAATTTTTTTAAAATATTAAACTTAAACAAATTATTTAAAAAATGGTCAGATCCTATGTTTTTAAGCATGCTCTTTCAGAAAAAAATACTTTTAAAATTTTGGAAACGACTCCATTACAAAAGTTAATTAAAACTCAAGAAATAAAATAATGTTTTATTGTTTGTGAAACTTCTTAAAACAATCTTCCGCACAAAGGACTGGCTTCTCTTTACAGGCATTTTTTTTATAGGTACATTACGATAGGGCTTTTGTCGGACGCTGTTTTTTTTTTTTTTTTTTTTTTTTTTTTTTTTTCGGTAGGTGGTTTTATTTTGTATGCTTTTTGATGATAACTTTGCTCTATAATTAGAGTTTTAAATAATATAAGGTCATTAAATCAAATTATCATTTTAGGCCAGATTTCTAAAAATTGCTATGGCAGTCAACGTGTTAAACTATTTTTTTAATGAATTTTGGTAGTGGTGAAAATGAAATTTCAACATATAAAGGAGATAGTACGTCGGAAATCTCCCTTAAATTAGATTTTACCAGGATTTCCGTTAGGAGAGAAATTCAATGTGAATGATAACACATAGAGAAATACACTAAGTGTCCAAAAAAAAAAAAAAAATCGCGGTCGAATTTTAAACGTTCCAATTTTGGAAGAAGGATATTCGATGAGTATTACAGATATTTGCATAAATCTTTGCTCGATGCAAGCTTAAAATGCGGGCGTTGCACTAGAAGACTGTTTATTTCGAAGTAAGCTTGGCGGGAATCGGTAGTTGTGTTCGAGGAAAAGAAAGTTGCAACCTATTAAATGTTCATATTTTGGCTATTGGATATTGTTAATTGACCCTCAAAACTAATAAATTCACCATCGCCGAATTTTAAAACAACGTGGTTGATTTTTAATGAATTTTTTAAAATCCACGCGCAAAAGTGCGCGCTTCTGAAACGTCACGAGCCTATGTCACAGGGCGCGAATGGGCTGCCTTCCGCCGAAGATCCTTGTTTTCGCTAGGAACATTTTGAGCGCGCTGATATTTTTATTTTTTAGAATTTCAATAATCCTTTTGAACACACTATGGAAACCGGATTCGTTAAAGCACAATCTAAATAATCTTCCTCATGTAACATCAATGATGATATTCGAATATTTCCGAGAGGATGAGAGGTTTAATGTTCCAGAAACGCGAGGAGTTAAATGCGAGGAGATAAGCCTTTTATGTTTCGTCTTCGAAGTCGAATGCGTGACCTTCGGCTTCTCCCCTATCGGAAGAGCGCATGAAGTCACTTCCTATGCCATTTGACGTCACAAGCGCTTGAACTTTAAAAATTAATTTAAAAAAAACTACTTATCGTATCGCAAAAATTTTTTCACCTATGATGTTCATACGTACATGTTACTCTATCATATAAAAATGAAATTGAAAAATCGAAAACTTCCCTAATTGTTGGCCTGTACCAAAGTGGGACAAAATGCAAAGACATAGTTAAAATTAGTGGTATAGGATTGCGAACTGTTCAACGTATTATTAAAAGGTGGAATGATGGCGGAGAAGCTATCTGTTCGCGACATCTTTCTTGTCGCAAATCCATTCTGGATGAACGTGACCGACGTTCTCTGAAGCGATTAGTGAAGAAAAATCGCAAGAAATCGACTATTGAACTTACAGAACTCTTCAACGAGGGAAGTAAAACAATTTCCAAGCTCACAATGCGACAAGAACTTCAAAAATCGGGACTAAGAAGCTGTGTTGCAAAAAGGAAGCCACTTGGGAGTGCCATTAATCGAAGAAAGAGACTGCAATTTGCAAAAGATCATAAAAATTGGACTGTTAATGATTGGGGAAAGGTCATGTGGTCTGGTGAGTCAAGATTTACGCTCTTTCAAAATGATGGACGCGTCAGGGTTCGAAGAGAGCCACACGAAGCAATGGACCCTACATGTCTCGTTCCCAATGTGCACTCTTTCGGAGGCAGTGTGATGATCTGGGGTTGTTTGGACTAGGCTCGGCTGCATTGTGCACCAACCAAATGAAATCTGCACAGTACCTTAACATCTTGGATGATCATGTTGTGCCATCTATGGACTTTTATTTTCTTGACGGTAGTGGTGCATTCCAAGACGATAACACCAGAGTACAACGGGCTACAATTGTTAAATCTTGGTTCGATAAGCACGATGCATCATTTCAACACATGATTTGGCCACCCCTAAGTCCAGACCTCAATCCAATCGAGAATCTGTGGGACGTACTCGAAAAGGATTTAAGATCACACATCACACTTCCTTCATCTATCGAACGTTTAGGAGACCTCTTGATGGAATTGTGGACGAAAATAAAAACGGATACTCTACAAAAGCTCACTGAAGCAATGCCACGACGTATGAAAGCTGCAATACGCGCAAAAGGTGGTCCGACCAAATATTAAGGCAAGCGACTTTTTCTTTGGACACGTAGTGTACAAGTAACTAATAGACCCATGGAAGCATTCTTACCCCGACGGAAAAGAATTAACCCGCTTTTTTAAGCAATTATTTTTATAAAAAGCAAAAATGTGTTTTGTTTGTTTATTTTTTGCTGATAGCGGTGAACAACTCTTCAAAATGATACCTTACTTTTTAAGTTTGGTGAAGTGTCAATGAATTTATGGCGTATCCACAAAAAAAACAGCTTCGGGAACTAATGTATATGAAACTGCGATTAAACGGGATAAAATACAGATTCGTGATTTTAACAATAAGAGAAATTGTAGCTTAGCTCATTATCCTGCTATGAGTTTAGATCACATTTCAACAGAAATTTGGGTCAGAATTCTGATGAAGAAAATACATCATTAAAATAATATTTTTGTGCTCCTGGAAATTCGAACTCACGCCCTCCGTGTTATTATTAAGAAAAATTTATTGCATTAAAGCAATTTATAATTGAAAAAAAAAAAAAACTGAATAAATCGGTTTTTTTTTTTTTTTTTTTTTTTTTTTTTTGACAAAACAGTCAAAATGTGCAACTTCTCTTTATTTTTCGCCCAAAGTGATGAAAAACGGCCTTTAAATTATGTCTTACTTATGTAGTTTGATCAAGAATTGAAGGAGCTATGGCGTTGTCACAGAAAAACACCTTTGGGAATTAATACATATAATCTTAGAGAATATAATCAGAATTATTCTAATTCTGATCATATTCTCACACTTGCACTGCAATAACATCAAGGTGGCTTTACAAGAAGGGTGCCCACAGTGGGCTGGGAGATTATGGCGTAAGTTGCGCTACCAAGTTTTGGTGGGGATTTTTAATTTCCTTTCAAATTTATTTATTTAAATTTTTTAAAATTTATTTTTAGTTTAAATTATTTAATTATTTCTGTTTTTTTCTGCATATATTTTATTTTATTTATTTATTTAGTTTGTGTGTGTGTGTTTATGTATGTCATTAAAAGTCAGAACTTTTCTAATAAAGTAATAATGATAAAAATAATTAAAAATAAATAAATAATATTTAAAAAAAGAGAGAGAGAGAGCAAAAAAATAAATAATGAAAAAGAGAAAGAGGGTTGAGAAAAATTTGGGGCTGGAATTTGCGCCATTGAGTTGGGGGGGGGGGATGGACACCACTGCTTTGCAAAAGAAAATGGGAGATACAAAAAGAAAAATCTTTTTTTTTTTTTTAAAGAAGTCTTTTTGCTATCAAAACACTTTCTCATTTCTGTTTTACAAATGTCACTATCTGCATTTTCTCGTTGATAGATTGCTTTTGACATTTGACCACCCCGGCATTTGATAAACTACACAAAGACACTTAACTGGATTTTGCCGAAATACACGCTGTTCGAACCGCTTTAAACCAGTTGCAGCAGCTTACATCGCTGACCAGGAAGAATCCTTTCTTAGATAGACATCGAAAAACGCCCTTTCAACCTCTTTCTGAAGGATAAAATCGGTAAAAATCAGGTCATAACACATTCTTGATTATTCACAGCATTGGCCTCTTGATTTCATTGCGATTTTGTCTTTGGTTTGTATTGGCGGGAAAACAATTAAAAATGAGGCCCATTCTTTCGATAACGGGAAAATTCCACGGAAAAACGGTCATTTTATCCCACATGTGAGTGACAGCCACAACAGTGAAGCACCGTTTATACGTTTTGAAGGGACTGTATGAAAGAAGTGTATAAATAAATAATGGAGGTGTACGTTATTATGTATTAGACTTGGCCCGGATCAATTTAAAAACGTATAATTGACAAAAACGCATAAAAGAGAAACGTATAAATGGTGCTCCACTGTATTTCATTAAATATAATAATGTAAAAGCGAAATGAACAAATCTTTCTTGCTTAAAAAATCACAAACGTATGGGTCATGTGTGATTGCCTAAGCAAAACATTTCGTTCATTACTCTTTAATATTATTGCTTTTTAATGAAATTTATGAGTTAGTCTTGTGGTATGACTCCTGTGCGTAGATAGCCACTTTAAATTGTACAGACAAGAAATAACGTGTCTATTATTTTTATTTCTGATAGTTAATTTGAATTATTTAATGTTCATTCGCTTACATTTGTATTACTTATTAAAATATTTTTTTTTTCTTTCTTGAAATTAAAAGATAGAATAACAGTATAAGTATCATTTCTTCCTTTTAGGCTTGTTCTGTAACTTGAACTTTTCTTTATGATTAGAGTGATTTTTTTTTTCTTTTTAAAGCTCATGTCCCTTGGAAAAAACTTTTTTATTCATGTCAAACGTTTTCTATAATTCATGTTGGCCACTCTGTTACTGCAATTTCGAAAATGAATTTGAGAATTATATTTAACCTCATCATGCTTTAAAGTCTATAAGTACTTCTGAACCTATTCGGCCACTTTGAATTTTACAGTCAAGAAATAAAGTGACTAGTTTTCTTTTTTTTCTGGTAGTTAAATTGAATTGTTTAATGTTCACTCAGTTACAATAGCATAAATTATCCAAAAATGTTTTTTTTTCCTTGAAATCACAGACAGAGTAACAGTTTCAGTAACAATATCATTCTTCCATTTTACTCACTAGTTCTGTAACTGTAACTTTTCTCTGTGATGAAAAGATTTTTTAAGGCTCAATTGTTTACTCTCTTACACGAAGGGGTCAAAATATTTAAATTCCCCTGATAAGTTATTTAAGTAAAAGTCAATGAAACTTTATTGCTCAGAATTAAATGGAGCTTCAATAAAAAAAATATTATTAAAATTGATATACAAAACTAAAACGTGTCGGACCTGATTTGTACCATATTCCTGAGAATGAACCAGAAACGTAAAATGTTGTGTTTAGATTTCTTACGTAAACTAAAGAATCTGCTTATATCATGTTAAATATTTTAAAGGAAAAAAATTACAATTGTGACAGTGAGAATCAAAGAGATGCAAGAGGACATTGTCAAGTTTTGAGTAAAATGCGTTTAAAGATAAGATTCTAGGTAAGCTTTCCTGGAAATTTTTATCTAAATCATGCTGTATAGCAGAACCTACCAGGGATACTACTACTATCGCATGCCCCAAGACAGAGGAGAGGTTTACCTACCATTTGTCCTGGTTCTCTCCAAATATTTATTTTGGCACTTACATTCCTTTGCTTTTTACTGCCTCAATTCACTTTGTACCGTACGAGTGATTTGAAGAGCTGCCTGATTTATAAACTTCCAAAAATTGCTGAGTTGCTTTAAGAATGGAAAGACTGAAACGTAATTTTCGTAATATATACAAATCAAATTTAGAGATTAAAAAAAAAAAAATACAATCGAATAGTTCTCTAAAGCAACATTGTGTACAAAACTGTTCAGTGATTGCTACAAAGGAATTTATTTTATTCATGACTGTAATAATCCTTTTCAATTTATTCGGTGTCACAAATATTTTTGTTTTAAACGGTTTACTTTTTCAAGTATGTTAGACACGCAACAATTCAAAAAGATAAAGAGTAAATGCTGATGGTCATTTTCAATTTATTCAATGTCACAAATATTTTTGTTTTAAACGGTTTACTTTTTCAAGTATTTTAGACACGCAACAATTCAAAAAGATAAAGAGTAAATGCTGCTGGTGAAGTAATATTTGTAGACGTATATGTTTCGTAACCGAAATCTAAAATTGCATGTTGAATAGAAATGATTTTAGATGAATGGAAATGTGAATTTTCTTAGTTTTGTTGTAGGTACGGGATTACCCCCTCCCCCATTTTTTAAGAAAAAAGGGAAAAAAATACCACTGTGTAAACACTAATTCAGAGTAATTTAACGATGAAAACAAACGAAAGAGTTTTTTAAATCAAAGAGTAAATCAATGACAGATCGAAAGTTTCTTAAAATTCTTTCCCTTTGAAATTTTTTAATAATCTCGAAAATATATTCTGAAGAAACCTTAAGAACTGTAAAACTATAACCACCCATGCCCCCTTCCCCTTGAAAATATCTTCTGAAATTATGATGGGGCTTATTATCAAGAATTAGATATTGTGTTATTAATATAATTGCTCTGACTACTCATTGATTTAGCAACAGCTTTGATGATGCTGATTAGTGATTGACTACGTGGAATTAAAGAGTGGTGTTTGTTTTTTGGGCAAACGCAATGAAACAAATATGGAACAAAGCATTGATAATATTTTTTACATTATGGGCTCATTTGCAGGTATGGTTTTGTGGTATACAATATGGGTATTTTAACTATAATTTTATTGATTCGCACTATCGTTTTCATCAGTATTTTTACATGAAGAAAATAAACGTATCTTAAAATATGAAGAAAAAGGAAAAATTATGGTAAAAAAAAACTTTTTTTTCTCTCTTCCTTTGTGACACTTTAGAACAGGTTTTAAGAATTCCTCTCCTCGTGTTCTTCTACAATAACAAAATGAAAAATAAATAAAACCTTCTTGAACTCTGTGGAACCAGTCTTGCACCTAACTTGTAATCCAACTTCGTTCCATTCTTGAACGGTGCCGGCACAGATAACATACATTCCTACATCAAACGATTTTATATTTTAAAACTATATTTAAGATTATTTAAAAGATGCCGGGATACATTTTCGGTTTCGTACTTGCAATTCTTCTCTGGGAAAAAGGTAAAATATGAATCAAATTCTTAATTTTCCTTCATGTTTTTATTTCCATTTCACATGCAGCGCTGGTCTCATTTTATTCAGGTCAGTTTTACCGTGTCTGGCGATCACGTGACGCACAAAACTAGTTTGCTAGTTTCTTGCATTCTATTTAATAATTCTAAATAATGAATGTTGAAAATGAAATGCAAAATGTTTTTACGCAGCATGAGTTTCAGTTCTTTCTTTTATTTTTTCATGTATTTCAACAGATTATTCAGAAAAGAAAAATGCAATGTTTTCAAAAAAAAATTTTAATCCCGTTCTTTCAACTGAATTCTTCTATAAATATTTTTAAGCTGTAAATTAAAGTAATCTTTGAGTGAAGCACACCATTTTGTAGCATTTCATTAAGCAACTTATAAGAAAAAAAAAAGAAAGAAATCAGGTATGTTAGTCCATAATATTAAAAGTATGACTTCTAAACCAAGATATTTTATGCATAATTTGCATAGTGAAAAAAAAAAGAATGTATTTTTAAGCACTTTTATTATACTTGGCTTGTTTGTCACGGAGTAATCTGAGATGTTTTGCTTACATTTCAGCAACTAGATCACTTTGAGACTTCTGGATTTCACTAAATGATTTGCTTAATCTTGCTGAAAAATTAAAATTCTGAAATAAAATTAATATTTCGGTTAGGATGGAAAATAGCAAATTTCATGCAATTTTCCAATTAAATGTTTAAATATAAAACCCATTCTTACAAATTTTGTTGCCTTGCAACAGTAATTTTAAAAGCAATCATAATGAAAATTTTGAATCAAGGCTTCTCTGAAGCAAGCATGAAATTAGCAAGCATAAATCTTAGAGAGGAACAAGGATTAAATTTTAGTTCAACTGCTTAAAGTTTTAGACACGTATATAATTTTTTCCCCTTTAAATACTGAGCATTTATATGAAAAAATAAGGTGAAATTTCGTGACGGTAAAATTATTCTATTTCTGAAATACATTTACACTAAAATGAATAAAATAACAGATTTTTTTTTTTTAAATACTAAGCACTTTTTATAACGCACTCAAAAGGACAAAATAACTTTTCTGGGTCAGAAAGGACAATTAAAGTATTCCTATAGTTTTCGAAAATTCCAAGAAAATGACACCACAAACGAAGAAAAGTGCGGTTCTAGTCATTTCAAACCAAACTTTCCCTTAAAAAAAATATGCATGTTTGAACACTCAAATTTATGATTGAAAGCTAGATATAATGATAAGAAATTCTCTTCGTGACTTGAGCCGCACTTTTCTTCGTTTGTGGTGTCATTTTCTTGGAATTTTCGAAAACTACAGGAATGCTTAAATTGTCCTTTCTGACCCAGAAAGGTTATTGTGTCCTTTTGGGTCCGTTATGAAAAGTGCTTAGTATTTTAATAAAAAAAATCTGTTATTTTTAATATAAAAGGAAGAGAAAATATTCTTTTCCATGAGTCATAAAATATTTTAATAGGTTTAAATACTTCATATTTCAACAAATATTGTCAATATTGTTAGCGTAGTATTTATTTTTATTATTATCAATGATCATCCATAATAAGAAATAAATAAAAAAAACAAACTTTGTACAGAAGTAAAAAGAAATATCCAACGTTTTGCAGCACAAAATTACAAATTACTGCAAACATGTGTTTCGGGGTTTCAAGAAACCCCTTTTTCAGTGCAAAATAGTGAGCTTTTGGATATAATGACATCAGGTAATAGAATCTAGAAAATTTGGTTTCTTAAGTTGTTAGTGATGGCGAGAATTTATTGCTGCAAATGGAAGTTTTCTGTTTAAAACCGTTTATAGAATCGTGTTGTTATACAACATTATACAATTTAGGCTCAGTTTTCTGGATCAGAAAATATATAGGTCTAACAGTGTGCTTGACATCTATTTTTCTCAATGTTTCAGTGACTATTAAATGCTACGTTGACCCAATAGTGCCTGTTTAGAGCGAAAGTGGACTACTTAAGTCTGGTCGCCGGCCAATAATGTCTGGGGAGAACGGAGGTGTTGTACAACTGTACATTAACTCACCTCCGGCAGCTAGTATACAATAAATTTGTATAATACTATTATTCAATGTTGTCCAGTTTCGTGTAGATGCTTGAACTATAGAATGTGCCGTGCTCCTGTCTTAAGCGTCTGACAGAGAATACACAATCCTACAGTGATAAGATTAAACACATGGTGTTACACCAGTTAAACGTCACATCAACTTATGAATAGTTAACATTTCTTTCAAAAAAACAATAAATAAATAGATAAATAAAAAATTTTCCTTTTCCACTTTTTCAGTAATTTTAAAAGTAAATTTTGCATCGACTTGTTTATTTTCCACAAGAAGAAAAAAATCAGTAGTAAACAAAAATCTATTTTTCAGCTGCAATAGGGTTGTTTCCTTCAGTCAAAAGTACTACTTTTAGACACTGAAATTGATAGAATAAGCAAAAATAACAACATGGGCCGATAAAATTCTTTAATTTTCCCAACAGTTATTTTTTAATTAATTTTTTTAAATGTCCGATTTTTCAAACAAGGCGTAGTCTTTATGACGTCACAAATGATGTACTTTTGGCTCATCTGTCTGCCGCGATTCCGCGTTATGATAATCACGAAGCGAATTAAATATTGCGCTCTACGCTTGCTATCAACCATATCGTTGCCAGTACACGTGAGTAAAGAAGCAAATTAAATATTACGTTCTGCGAATGGCAACAGTGAATGGCATTTCATCATTTGTGATGTCATCGGCAAAAGAATAAGCAATGAAAGCGCACCGATTTAAGTAATTTGTTTAAAATGTTAAACTTAGTCAAATTACTTAAAAAATGGTCAGATCCTGTGTTTTTAAGCATGCTCTTTCAGAAAAAAATACTTTTAAAATTTTGGAAACGACCCCATTCCTCTTGGTATTCTTTCTCGTTTTTCATTCATTTTTCTTTTTTTCATTCGGTATTTTTTATACTTTTACGCGTAATTTTTTACGATTTTGTCTCCCAAATTTTTAGCGACCAATAAATCCAATTCATATTTGCACAAGATTGGCTTTTAATGCGTTTAGAAACTAGTTTTGCTATTTTTGGAGCATTTCCTTACTCTAAGTCTATTGTCTTCAAAACACGTGAATGCCTCGTGGCATATATTTGTCTTTTTAGGTTGAGTTTCTTAAGATTTGGACGGTGCAATGATAATGGTTTCTAACTGTTTTCTTGGCAAAATACACTGATGAATTTAATACTTTTTAGCCAAAATTTGCAATAGACATTGCATATACGTGTTTATGAGACACGAGGAAACCTCTTCTCACTCCAGTGAAAAAAAGAGAAACAAGCAGTTTGAATTCGCAATCATTTTCAAAAAAAAAAAGTTCAATTCATTCAAGGAATAAAAAAGGGAAACTAAAGGCGTTATGTAATTCTATTTCTGAAAAAGTAATGTAAATAAACAAATGGACGAAGTTAGTATTTAACTTTTTACGATATCGTAACAGAAGTATTTTTTTTTTTTTCATTCATTGCTTTTGAAAAAAAAAAGTATTTATCATTATTGATTTTTAACCTTTTGGTTACTGTATAATGCCTTATATATACAGTCGAATTCCGACTTACGTGAGGGATGTGTTTGAAAACCCTTCACATAAGTCGACATTTCACGTTGTGGAAAAGTTTAAGCGTACAAATTTTTATAACATATCCAATTATTTTAAACACTTGTAAACACTACCTCAAACTGTTTTAAACCATTCTTTTACTATATATTACCGTTTCTTACATAAAACACAAAACTTTAAGCGTATTTTTTTAAAGCTATTTTATGCAAAATGAAATACAGTTAGGATACACAAAATCAATTATCAATGGGAAAAAGAGTCATAAGATAAACCAGTACAGTATGTAATAATAATTAAATAATGGACTATAATTGTGCTGTACAGAAGATCCAGTTATAATATTTGTAACTAAATAACAGAAAAAAATTTTTAAAAAAATACTAAGCACTTTTCATAACGCACTCAAAAGGACAAAATAACCTTTCTGGGTCAGAAAGAACAATTTAAGCATTCCTGTAGTTTTCGAAAATTATAAGAAAATGACACCACAAACGAATAAAAGTGCGGCTCAAGTTATGAAGAGAATTTTTTATCATTATCTAGCTATCAATCATAAATTTGAGTGTTCAAACATGCATAATTTTCTTAAGGGGAAAGTTTGGTTTGAAATGACTAGAACCGCACTTTTCTTCGTTTGTAGTGCCATTTTCTTGGAATTTCTGAAAACTATAGGAATACTTTAATTGTCCTTTCTGACCCAGAAAAGTTATTTTGTCCTTTTGAGTGCGTTATAAAAAGTGCTTAGTATTTAAAAAAAAAAAAAAAAAAATCTGTTATTTTATTCATTTTAGTGTAAATGTATTTCAGAAATAGAATAATTTTACCGTCACGAAACTTCACCTTATTTTTTCATATAAATGCTCAGTATTTAAAGGGGAAAAAATTATATACGTGTCTAAAACTTTAAGCAGTTGCACTAAAATTTAATCCTTGTTCCTCTCTAAGATTTATGCTTGCTAATTTCATGCTTGCTTCCGAAAAACCTTGATTCAAAATTTTCATTATGATTGCTTTTAACATTACTGTTGCAAAGCAACAAAATTTGTAACAATGGGTTTTATATTTAAACATTTAATGGGGAAAATTGCATGAAATTTGCTATTTTCCATCCTAACCGAAATTCTAATTTTATTTAAGAATTTTAATTTCTCAGCATTAAGTTGTACCTTAAAATTAAGCAAATCATTTAGTGAAATCCAGAAGTCTCTAAGTGATTTAATTGCTGAAATATAAGCAAAACCAAGCTTTAGATTACTTCGTGACAAACAGGCCAAGTATAATAAAAGTGCTTAATTAAGAAATGGAGAAGATGATGATTTATGCTGCGTAATCAAACCATTATTTTAAACGTTTCCATCTATTGTAACATCCCTCCTTCTGGTCTATTTATTCCCCAATGTCCGAGCAGCTTCCATTTTCATAATTTTTGCATTTTGCTTACTCTGCGAATTTTTACGGATTTTCTTTTCTTGACTTTTAATTGTACATATGGATGACTCACTGATAGTCGTGCTACCTTCGACGAATTTTTTAGTTGTTCAAGCACATCGAGAATCTTAAACGTTTCTCCAATTATCAGAAACTTTCTCTTTTTCTTTCTATCTTCACAAACTTAAGATGAAATAGCACTCTTAAGTGTCCTTATATTTCATGAACTTTCGCATTTAGAAGGAAACAAATATGGTAAATGCGGCATAATTATTTGTATACACTAACAAAGCGATGTTCAGACTAGTACGGTGTGGGAACTTCTGTTGTCAGTGATTCTGAAGGGATGAAGGTAAATTCACGAAAAAAATGTTTTTAGTTGCCAATAACAAAACCGAAACTTTTCGTCGTGATACCGTTCCGAAAATGTTCATGCTGCGGGCGAGGAATTCGAGTTAGGTCTAAAATTCGTTACTCGTTAACACTCGTATTATAGCCGTTTCACTTAAATGGAAGCGCGTTGTCGCGCCAGACGACTCTTTTTTTTACTTTAGGAAAGAGCTGTAACTCGTGTGACGCATAAAAAAAATTTAAAAAAGAAAAAAGAAAATAGGGTCTCATAAATATATTGACTCACATTCAATCTGTCTCAAAAAGAAAAAAAAGAAAGGGAAAAACATCTATCGATTTACTCAGACCGAGTGCTGCCGTTTGAACAATCGACTTCACAAACCTGACGTAAATAGTTATGAATGAACTAATGCACGCTGTTCGTAAGCTTGTGAAACGTCATTGTGTGATACCGGGTCGTTCAGCTCGAGATGCGTCAAATAGCAGGCGTTATAACAGCTGCCGGTCACGAATCATCCACGTGGTAATTTGATTGCACGTGCAATTGTTTCCGGCAAAATATTCTATTTTGATTGCTCTAGATTTCAGTTTTCGTAAAACAACAGAGAAAATTTTCTGCCTTTCTTAGAATTTAGGAACAGCGGCGTTTTATTTTATGTCGGGTACGAACAAATAACTTTAACTCTGACATTCTCAACAGATTCTTTCTTACTGGTGGAAAAGGATTTTAAATTTTCCATCTTTCTCAAATACTAGAAATACGGTCATTGAATTTCACATATTGTCGCCTCAGAGCAACAGTAAGGTAACTAATCCCAGAAATAATACTAAGATATCTTACTATTGCTCTGAGGGGACGATATGTCAACAACAAAAAAGTTTCCTTTTGATCGCGTCAACAGATTATTTCATAGTCATAATACAGTAATATTTTTAAAATTTTCAATCATTCTCGAATGTGAGCAGTCCGGTCGTTTTATTTCATATTCGCTACCAAAGTCATTCAAAGAGGGGTCCTAAATGAAGGGAATTTCCTTTTGCTGACGGATATCTTTTCTTCTATAATGGAGAAAACTACAGATGGAAATTTGTTCGATAAACAGGAGGGGAAAAAAACGGGTATTCGTCAAGTAATGTACCCCCCCCCCCCCCCAAAAAAAAAAGTTGATTTTTCAAATCGCACATTCTCTTATATTTTTCCTTTTAGGTCAAAACAATTGTAAAAAAAGTTTCATAGAATTTGAACAACGACAACCCGTGATAACATGCGCCTGAAAGTGTGAACCATCACTGTGTATTAGACCGAATCGAAAAAAAATGTTGTTTTTCGAAGTTTGAAACTTCATGTTGATAAAACGTTGCCCCTATAACCCCACATGAATCACAAAAATATTTAGGTGTTCAGCAGAAGGCCTAAAATTCGTAAATTTTCTTCGAAAAATTAATTTCTTCTATATATTTTTTTTAATGTATGGGAAATTTTAAGAGTTATCAAGTTAAAAAATATAAACAGTAGAGTCGATAATCAGCCTTAAATAGCAGTTTTTTGCTCTCTTGCAACATTTAAGTCTCCCACGTAATACTCAAAATATGGATTTTTTTCAATTTTAGTTATTTTGTTTTTAATTTTAAATATGTAATTTTTCAATTTATTTTCAAATGTTGATTTGAAAATGTCTTCGCTAACAATTTTTTAAATTTGATACTTTATTTAAATGTATAAACAATTTTTTAAAAGATAAATCGAAAAAATCAATTTTTTGAAAGAAATTATAAATTTTAGGCATCTTGATGGACAACTAAATATCTTTTAATTTGGATAGATATTTTTGTGGTACATGTGGGGCTGTAGGGGCAACGTTTTATCAGCATGAAATTTCGAACTTTCAAAAAAAATATATTCGGCCTAGTACACAGGGCTGGTTTACACTTTCAGGCGCAGGTCGGAACGGATTGCTGCTTCAAATTATATGAAACTTTTTTGACAATTGTTTTGACATAAAAGGAAAAATATAAGAGAGTGTGCGACTTGAAAAACCGACTTTCGTTTTTTTTTTTTTTTTTTTTTTTTTTTTTTTTTTGTGTGTGTGTGTGGTACATCCTAATATGCATACATGCAATATGTCCGTTGCTGTTGTTGTGACACGTTCATAGTTTAAACATCATGGAAATATTGCGTGCCATTGCCTGGAGATGAGAGAATGGACTACTTAGATTTACTCCCCAAGATGAGTGATATTGCCAAGGAAGTTAGAGGAACGAATCCACGACCTTCTGGCATGTGAAGCAAAGCTTCAACCAAAAATTTTAGCTAAATTAAGAAATAACTTCTGAGAGTATAGAACACTATTGAGAACTTATTTCTTAACTCGGACGAAGAAAATTTTGACGTTTTCCCTACTTTTAGTTTTCTTCCGAGACATAGAGTTTTTGCTACTAAATGTCGTCAAGTCACCAGCTTAGTTACCTATTAAAATACTTTGTACGATCTCCGTAAAGGTTGTTTTTTTGCAAGAACAGTGTCAATGCACAGAAAACAACATGCCGTAGCCATACCTGATTTAAATACATAGCTATGAGAACACTATTTTAAATTATTCATTTGAGACTGCAAAAAAAAACAAGTTTTTATGCTCCGTCAACGAAACTTGAATTAATTCTTACCCATTTACACAGTTCATCGTTACTGCTTTATATGTTAAATAGCTCAAAAAAAAAAAAGGGAAAAAGAAAAAAAAAAAAGTATTTCAATTATCTTATAAGTTCAGTTGTTCATAGATTAATGATCTGTTCTTTTTATCAGTGCAGATTATGTTCACCGTTTATTCGAAGACTGAGTAAAATTGAAATTTCTAAAATAATAATGTTAACAAAAAAGAAATTCGCCATAGTTTGCAATTTTTTCCTCTTATGTAAATGAATGCTTACCAGAAAACCATACGATAGCGTAAAAATGAAAAGAAGAAGAAAAAAAAAAAGCAACCGAAAGAACATAGTATAACATGTTACTGGACAGAAACTATTTGCCCTCGTTTCCCCGTTATCGAAATAAAAAGCCGCCAAATATAGCGAGTTTCTGGGAGAAATGGAAGACATTTTTCACAAGCTTTGCAGATCGATATCCTGCTACACGAATGAAATTGCATAGTTGTTTCATTTTCTCGCCAAGACTTTAAATTTGGCGCTTTTTTAAAAATTTCGACAGATTTATATTAAATTTCAATTTCGGACGCTAAATAATTTTGGTGTCAAAAAAATATCTCAAGACACTTCGACAGCGCCGCATTTGAACGTTTTTCATAATTACGCTGTTTGTGCAGTTTCTCTGGTTATGATAGACCAACCAGTGAATGAATAGTTCGTAATTTGCTTCAAAAAATAGGGTTTTAAAAGTTTTTTCTTTGACGAATTGACAACCGTAACTTCCTCTTACACAATTCTTAAAAGTGAACGATCTGTGTTGTGTTTGTCTACCAGTTCGAGATATTTTATTAACTGGGTTGGTGTACTTTTTATCATTTAAACTCTTCCTAAAAACTTGAAACAAAATAAGAAAAGCTCTTTAGTACCAATGCCACGGCGAAGTGGGGGGGGAGAAAACACCCCACAAAGCCATTGGTTTTAACATAAATGCAGATTCTAATACAATAGTCTATTCTTATGAAAGGCTTGTTTTGAGCAAGCAATCCCCTTCAGAAGGTATTTTTGATCAAAAAAAAAAACCCTCCAGAAGGTATTTTTGATCCCACTCCACCCCCCCAAAAAAGGGTTATTTTGATCAAAAAAACCCTCCAGAAAGTAACTTTGATCACACCTCATCCCTCCCAAAGGATATTTTTGATCAAAAAAACCCCTCCAGAAGTATTTCTGGCTGCGTCAGTGAGTTACACATATGAATGAAAATGTTTTAATGTCATGTACCAAATGCCAGAGTCGGAGTCGGTCCTTTTTCCTTAGAGTCCGCAAACTTTGGCAGTGCTTGCGGAGTGGGAGTCGGATTGATTCTGAGGTAAAGAAGTTGAAGTCGAAGGCTCTAAAAATTCCGGAGTCGGAGCAGCAATAACTTTTTCCACCGACTCCGCAGCCCTGTGAAATACTAAGACGCTAAATAAGACCATCCGCTCATTTTTTATGTTGTATTACTAAAATTCGCTATATCGTGACTTCATCGTCATCAGAAAGCTTAACTGATTATAAAACGTTATCAACAAGTTGTTTTTTATCATCAAGCTACAGTGTAGAAAAAAAGTTATTACAAAAGAGGGTTGTCAAAAATATCTGAACTTATTTCGCAGTAATTTTTGTTTTTATCATGGTTCACTGTAGTTTACTAGTATAAAAAAGTTGTTTATTGTTCTTGAAGCCAAACTTATGTAGCAGACGAATTAAACAAGAAAAAATGTCATTGAGTACTGTCATTTTTTTCTGTGATTTGATAACCTAGAAAAGTAGATTGCAGCCCAATAAGGCCAGGGTATGCTTTATTTGAACACCGGTATATCGGATGGAAGATATGGTATGGTGCTGCATTTATTGCACGAACGGGTATGTGCTTGAATTGTGAGCAGGGATAACAAAAAAAAAACGAATTATCATTGCCTTGAATGTGACAATTGAAGTTTCTTCCATCGTAGCAAACAAGAACTTTTTGATAATGTTTTTGAGAAAATCAAATGTGATTTAATGTATGTTTTTTTTATTGAAGTAAAAGAATTTTTCAATTATTTTTAGTTTGAGCCCCACCCCTCCTTTTTTTTTTTTTTTGGTCTTCAAACCTGTATACGGTTATACCAGAGTTTGTCTGATTAGGGACCTATGTTCCTAATAAGACCAAAAAGCCGGTTTTTGTTGTAAAAACTGCTACGAACATAATTGAAACTTATAATTTCATTTTTAATTTTTTTTTCTTATTTTTATGAGTCAGTTACAGCAAAAGTTAGGGAAAATGGAGTCATGAACGAGTGAGATATTAGGCCATAAACCTCAGGGTGACCTTATTTGACGCACCAACCTTACAGTTTGTAAAGATATTGCAAATTTCTGAAGATGAAATGGCGCCAAAGTGTTTATTAATGGGTCAACCTGCATTATAAATATTTTAAGTTTGTTAGTAAGATTTTTAAGGGCTAATACTTTAATCTTGCAAAAAAATACATGCCTTGAACTTCGGAGAATGTAAATATGAATATGCCATTCCTTTTAAACAGGTTTTGCAGAATTCCAGTGCCCGAACAGTTCTGGCTACTATCCGGATCCAGAGCAGTGCGATTTGTACTATGAGTGCCGAGGCGGCGTTGCCAAGCAGAAACTTTGCAAAGATGGTCTCGTTTTCAATGACAAAAATCCACTCTACGAGAGGTGCGATTACCCATTCGCCGTCACTTGCGGAGACAGAGAGTACCTGCGTAAGTATAAAATATAGTTTCGCAAAAATTCCTACTTGAATGAGGGCAAATCAATGAAAATAACAATGTTTTCGATTAAAAATATATATATTATTACTACTATTTGCTTGTTGTTGTTGCCGTGTGCCAGCTAGGCTGGCAATTTGTTTTTTTTTTTTTTTTTTTTGGGGGGGGGGGTGAGCTGCTTCACTTTTCCAACTGTACCTTAATTTGGTGTGAAGTCCGACTTCCACAGTACACACATGCCATAAGAACCCATTTTTATTATTTGGTACTTTTTCATTAAGGGTACTCCACTTAGTTTGCCGACTTGCTTACTTTCTGCCGATAATATAAACTACAACAATAAAAGAATGATTTTGTACAAAATTGACAGATGACGATTAAATGCAAAGAAAACAAAATGAAAACCATTTCACTGTAATCACTTAAACTATTTTTTTCCATTGAACGATGGCGTTCCGTCACACATAAAATTGCTCATAGCACAGAACCATTATACGATAAACTTTTTAATTGCATCTGTATATGTGTTGATACAACATTCGTTTTAATGGCGTCTTGTTTAATTCCTAAATTGGCGAAAATTATCATTCACGTTGCGGCCATGTTTTCTCTCTGTAGTTGGTGATTTTTTTTTTTTTTTTATATTTTTCTTTTTAATTTGTGTGATGAAATGTCGGTATTTTTGTTATATGCAGTCGGAGCTGCTATTGATATGTCGATACGAAATGTAGGTTAAAAATAAACTGATAAATTTAAGATACTTTTGCCACATCAGAAAAAACGCTCAGCTGTGGCGAAAGAATCATGCAATTGCAAAGCCCTAAACATTAATTGATAAAAGCACTTTTCCTGAAAAAAAAAAAAAAAAGTCTTTCTCGGCTGCTAGGGAAAAAAACCCCTTTCTCGGCTATTGAAAAAAAAGAAAAAAAAACATATTTTGACTAAACACTTTTTTTTTTCTCAATCAGATAGTTTAATCGTACGAGACTACCTCGAAGTAGTCTCGTGTTTTTACACTGTAAAGTGGTTTTTATAGCGTTAGTACATACGATGCGGAAGAACCAACGAAACTACCATTGCGACAAACATTGGTTTGCTTGTTTTTGCAATGAATATAACAAGAAATTTTAAGCAGGACGATATTCAGTTTGAGAATTTATTAAAGTCTTTTTACAAAACCAAACCAGCTTGTTTTTAAGCGACAGAAAATGTAACTCTGTTAGTCAAATTCTTGGACTCATTTCAACCAAAATCATGTTTTTCTGTTTTACCAGCATTTCAATTTGATTTAGTTGAGTTGAGAGTGCTATACAAATTTGAATAGAGCTAAACAAAATGAGTTCTTCTAACATTACGTTTATCAAAAATTCGTTTACTTACCCCTTCCCCTGAAAGTAAAGTGGCAATATCCTTTTAATTTCAGTCAATGTTATTCTTTCTTTTCCTGTCATTTACTTATTAACAGAAATAAATATGCTTGTCTAGCTATTAACAAAAAAATGCCGATTATTTTAGCTATAATTTTTCGTTTCAAATTGAAAAAATGATCATGTTTTTTTACAACTTGTAGGATAAAAATAAAAAATATTGAAATCAGATCGACGCCACTCGGAAATTGCGTCATAAAGACCAAAGAGAGTCAAACTAATGATATTTCTGAATGACACAAAAATACATGTGAAAACATAATTTTTAGTAATTCCTATTCGTTAGATAAGTTTATTTTAGACCTTTCTTTTCTTTCTTTTTCTTTTGTACACTGGAATGGGTCTATAATTTAGTAAATACTACATTAATTGTCCACAGTTCTAATAAACTATAGGGGCACTGCATGACCAATGCCTGCTGAAAGAGGTAAAACAAAGACAGCCCTACTTACATTTTCCCAATGAAACATCTGCCTCATCAGCACAAAATTGAAATGTTTTGCCTCTTTGGCCAATTTCTTAAACCACCGTAAGATGGAGAATTCGAGCTCTGTGGGGGAAACCTAACCTGGAGGCATTGTGAAGGCTACGCAGAGCACACAGTGTTACGACGCTGCAGGTTAGGTTTACTCATTGAGAAGAGATAAAATGAAGGGAGTGAAGACTTTCATTCATGAAATCAAGACCCCAAGTCACGTGATAGATTTTGAAGCAAATCATTGGGAGAAATCAAGTTTCCTTCACTTGTTTCAAGCAAAACGTGCCAACTATCCGTCGTTGTTGAGTAATGTGACTTGGGGTCTTTGGGTCAGCTTTTGCTAAGCCAATGATTGGACTTGCTTCCTCCAATTTAATTCCTGCATTAAGGGCTTACCCTTTGCCTCAATTATAGACCTGCGAAATAAAAAAAATATTATTAGTTTCTTAAAATGATTAAGGAAATAATGCCAGATAATCCGAAGCTCACATCAACGATTTCGAGACCGATTTGCTTGTAGTGAAAAAAATTATGGTTAAACGTTTGAATAAATTATATATTTTCTGAGAAAACTTGAGGAGTAAAGTACTACACTGCTTTAACTGCACCAACTAAAAGTAACATTCTCTCCAATTGATAGAAACACCTCAAGAGAGCAAGAACTGCCCCAGAAGAAATGGACTATTTCCGAATGAAAAGGCAAGAAACTGCAAAAGCTTCTGGCAGTGCACCGATGGTGTAGCATCCAAAATGAACTGCCAGACTGGACTGGCCTTTAATCCTGCAACTGGGACATGCCAGTGGAAGTACTTGGTTCCTCAGTGCGGCTAATATGCGAGGTTCGTATAACATTCAGTGGAGTAACCTCAGGAACATGCCGGCAGGGGAGAGAGTATTTCTTAGAATCCCGAGAATGACTCCGCGAAGACAGGGGCTGATAACCGAAAAAGGCCACTAGGCCTTGGCCTTAGGCCCCATTAAAAAAAAAAGTGAACTTTTTCCACTTTTTTTGAAGGCAGAATATTATTGCCAGTAATAAGAAACAATGTTTAAATGCAAGTTTTATTGCCGTATTACCCCGCATTATCCGGCATGCCGCAAAATTCGGGGGTTATCAGATTTTCTATAACACTTGCCTGTTCCGCTTAAAAATGAATATACGTTCTATACATAATATCTTATTAGTATTTTAAAAAAAAGTTTAATTTTGTACAAACTTTTACTAACACTGTCATTTGTTATTTTAACAAGAAAAATATTGTTTAATAAAGAATAATTTTATAAAAATTGAATTAAAACTAAGTAAGCAATCGTTTGAGCAGTAAGTTACCACCCTAAACCAGTACTAAAGAATTTACCATAGCTATCCAATAAATAAAAATTAAACTTACTTCCTTAAAAGGAACCTAAAATAATTTATTTAAAAAATTATGAACAAATCGCAGTAACGATGATTGCTTTTGAATTGATTACTTTATTGGCATGAAATTAAATTCATTAATAATGACCTACCATAAATAACAAGCACATATTATATCAATATTTTTTTTAAAGGTTACTTTCGGGATTTATTATTTTTTTTCCTTACAGTGGTTTGCTTTCTGAATGGAACTGAGCGGGGAAATTAACTTTTGTTTTGTTGCAAAATAAACCTCAAATTGTCCGGCATGCCGGAAAATTCGAATTTTCCGGCATGCTGGTCAACCTCGCTTTTTTCCGCCATGCCGAATAATGCGGGGTAATACGGTATAAAATACACTGTTCTAAAGGCCCTTATTAAATGACTAAAAATGTGCAAGTTAAAAGTCTTTTACTCAAAAAGAAGAAAGAAACGTAAGATTCTCTAATTTATTTATTTCCTTTCTTTTCTACTTTCTCAAGGTGTTGGATGCTCGATGCTCTGCACAACAAATATTTTGTACGGGTAGTTTAGCACAGCAACAACCGTGACGTTGGCACGTCTGGTTCCTTGTGAATATTTTTGTTCAAAATGTTCGACTAAAGAGAGCCCTGAAAATGTGTTTGATCTAGGACTCCGAGATATCTTAAGCCTTGGGCGGTCATTCCAAGCTCATCAGCTTGCGAGATCGAGATTTTCGCTCACGTGATCAGTTGTGACATAGAAATATCGCAAACTAGTATTCTAATCGACTCGAACCTAGCCGCAAGGTAAGTTCGAGTAGATTAGAACACTACTTTGCGACATTTTTACATCACAACCGATCACGTGAGCGAGAATCTCGATCTCGCAAGCTGACGAGCTTGGAATGACCGCCCAGGTTTCTTAGGAGTGAACACGCCGATCGTCGGCGTCACTCCTCACCGAGGCGAAAACTCGATTCTTCTGCGCATGCGCGCCCGAGCTAAATCGACGTCATGAATGGCCACGCCGGAATCCACTTGACTTTGATTTCAGCGTCACGGCAAGGAGCGACGTCGAAGATTGGCGATTCGCTTCTAAGGAACCAGGGCTTTAATCAGGCTCTGCGCCAGCGCGAAGAACTGCCACTTGCTTTACTGTCACGTGGCAGGCCTTCGCACTATAATTACTTAATTGACGATCATTAGTTTAAGTTTGTTCTTTAAGCCAAGCAAGACATTTTGCGTCAAAAAAGCGATGAATGTAATTCCAACTCCCTTCCTCCGTAAATCGACACTGTTAGGGAATATGGGGCAAAGTGAAATCGTTAAGATGAGTGCACTTTTTCAAAATGAACAAATTGGAAATTTGTTTTGAAAAGTGGAGTACATAAAGAAAGAACATTGTATTTGTATTTTAAAATAGAACTTGCATTGAAACATTGTTTTTTTATTTTTGGCGTAAAATTGGGCCATCAAAAAAAAAAAAAAGGAAAATTTTCATTTTTTTTTTGCATGGGGCCAATTGAAAAATGAAATATTTTTGGAATAAAATAATTTTTATTCGATTGTCAAAAATCTTTTTGAACAAATTATGTAATGAGCAAATAAAAGAATAATTAAATAAATGAAAAGGAAATAAAAAATAAACAAATAAATAAGTTTATTAATTAATACACGAGGAAAAATAAATGAGTGAACAAAATAGTGAATGAATGAATTAATAAATAAAGGAATGTCAATTAATTAGATAATAAATAAATACGTAAATAATGAGTAAACGAAACGAACTATTTCACTTTGCCCCGCATGGACTTGACTAATTGTGAAAAATATTAAAAATACAAATGAGCTAAATATTAAGTACTTCATCGACAATTAGAAGGTCCCAATTTCTGTTTAAAATATTCACAAGAGGAACTTTGTCATTTGATAATATCAAAATAATTTTTTAATTACAAAAAAAAAATTACAATTTTAGCATCCATTTTTGAAAAGTGCATGTATTATCATATGCTGTGGTTTTCAGAGGTGATTTTTTCTTGACTGGAATAGACTACATATGTCACTACATAGTTAAAATATTACTAGGTAGGTGGCCCTAAAAGCGGAGTAAATATTTCACCATTTCACTTTGCCCCACATTAAAAAAAAAAAAAAAAAAAAAAAAAAAGCCTCTTAAATGCACATCGAATCGTCATCTCCCACGCCCACTTCTCTCAGCATGACAAGATAATCTACATTCAGGACCTAAATACAATGATAGTTAAATTTATGAAGGAGACGGGTAGCGATACAACAAATCAAAATTCGGAAAAATGGTACAAAGAAGACATTGTGCTTAAAATAAATGTGGTTATTTTTTTCATGACTGAATTTGGAAATCAGAATTTAGTTTAAAATCATCGACTGAATAAAGTTCAACATGAAGAATTGGAAGGCAGGCCCAGATCTATCAATTTTGGGACCCCTGCGACAAAATATGTAGGGGCTCTCCAAAGAGGCCAGTGGTGTACATATGCAACGTTTTAAGTCTTAGTGCCAGTCAACCAATTTTTTGGGCCGTTGGGCCCCTTAAGAACGTGCCCCCCCCCCCCCCCCCCGCACTGCGAGTACGCAGATCCGGGCCTGCTCGAGGATAGTAGATGGTTTGTATGTATAGTTCTGAAATTAGAACAACAAATTGAGATCACAGAAATAACTGCCATTTTTTATTGGGCTGGTTAATGGGGTTGTTTCCCTCAGTCAAAAGTACTATTTTTAGTCACTGAAATTGATAGAAAGAGCAAGAAAAATAACACGGAACCAGGAAAAACTTTTATTTTCCAAACAGTTATTTTTTATTTAATTTTTTTTTAATTTCCGATTTTGGAAATAAGGCGTGGTCTTTATGACGTCACAAGTGATGTACTTTGGCACTCCATTGCCGCGATGCTGCGCTAAATGTTTACGCTTTGCTGTCAACCAAGTTATGATAATTTGCTAGGTTATAATATTTTGCGCTGTGCGATAACGGCATCAGTTAATGGCATGTGCAGAAGCATAAGAAATGAATTTTAATCTGTGCACCGATTAAAATAATATTAAGTTATATTATTTTAAGAATGCTCTTTCAGAAAAATTTTCCGATTTCTAAAATTTTGGAAACGACCCCATCATCGATAGATAAAAAAAAATCTCGTTACATAACTTATAAAATATTAGCTGCGTCGCCCGACTTTGTACAGTCCACCACGAAACTAAAAGCTATGTCAAGTGACGCGTGTTCAACACTCAGACTTGAATTAAAAAAATAAAAAAAAATAAAAAATCAGTAACATTTTGCGGCAGATTGAGGAAAAATAACCAAAAAAGAAACATTTTAAATACCTCAGTTACAGAAAAAGCCTTTGAAACAAAAGCATGAATTTTACTTGTTCATATTTGAGAGAAAAAAATGGCGACAGATCTTTCGTCTCAATGATTTTATTCACGCTGTTAAACTTGAATAAACGCATTGTTGCGGAACTTTGAGATGAAGCACTGAATAATAATTTGAGTGGAGGAAAGCCTTCGAAAAATAGGGATTTTGTGTCGAAATCTGAGTGTCATAATTTATAGTTTTTAACTGGTATATCCGCTAATTATTATCGGAGGATTACATTAAATAGCCAAGCATAAAGAGGGGAAAATGACGAATCCATCGATACCTGGTTCGATGGTTAGTTCACTGGCGTTCGGGAGAAGTATTTCGGACATACATACATAGGTACATACGCTCAGTTTTTAATTATATAAGACTGGTGGTAACCGCACGGCTTTGCCCGTAGTTGAAAAATTAAAAGGTCATTCGGTTCGCCTGTATATTTACAAATAATGGATGACGAATTTCTCGCCAATTGACTATGTTCATTCGCTCTCTCATTCCACGTCATGATAATTCCGTAATTTACTCGTCCATATCTTATGATAATTTTGCTTCGGAAAATGTTCTTTAAATTGAAATAGGAAAAGAACAAAATCGAATTTTCGAAAAATCGCTTCAAGGTGCACACCCTCATGCTACAAACTAACTTAGTGCCAAATTTTATGAAAATCAGCCGAACGGTCTAGGCGCTATGCGCGTCACAGAGATCCAGACATCCTACATCCAGAGACTTCGAGTTTTATTATTAGTAAAGATTAAATGCTTTCAAGTGTTAAATAATTAACTATGTATTTTTACTGTGTTCAGTAAATGTCTCATTTACCAATGTTTTTTTTTCTTTTGCAGAAAATGTTTGCAAGTGTACTGTTGGAATTCTAGCTCAGGTCTTCATCCCCACAGACAAATGTCATTTTCTTACAATAAACTTATTTAAATGCATAACTTTAGCATTGTCTTAATTAAGGTTAGAAAAATTTTGGCAACTTCAGGGGTTAGTTGATTCACCAGTGGTATGGACGGTATCAAGGAATGTATAGTTAGGGCAAACCTAACCTGGTTAGATTTGCCCCAACTATAACCAAGTAGCAGACACATGTTCAGACTACATCCAGACCAATTTGTCCGAAGGCGATTTTACAACAGGTTACAATTGCACGCTAGTTCTCATCTCTTCTTTTAAGAACCACGTGTTCCCCAGTTCAAAATTAATTTTATACACAATGGAATACAAACAACTTTAGAATTGTTTTTCTATGTTATTGATATTGTCAAAAAATAAAAAATAATTGCTAAAATATACACTACATAATTTTATTTTGAAAACATCGCCTTCACAACTATCGCTCAAACTTGCGGATTTTTAAATACTACTGGTTTCAGTCAGCCTTTTAAAATTGATATTTAATTGCAATTGCATATTAATAGTTCCTTTGGTTAAGCCTTAATTCTATTTCATGTAAAATAACTGCACACAAGCAAGACTGGAGTCAGTGGAAACAATGTTAATATTGTGAGTTTGCTGATTTTCAAATTAATTCAAACATTTACAGATTCAGTAAGGTGCTGCAACCTTTAAAAAAAAAACTTTTCATCACATTCACTTTGCAGCAGCATTCTCATATATGCAATAGCCAATTCACTGATGAGTAACGCTGACGTCATCAACAATGAAACTTGAGTCATAACATGCGTGATGGCATTATTTCATTGTTGAAGCACCAAAAATTCAGTTAGTTATTTAAAATTAGTTAATACTTTTCGGCAATGTTTCACAAGCAGAAAAGCGCCTTATTTTGACAAGGCAGAACTAGATCTGGTAACTTAACTATTTTACAGGTAAGACTCATTTTAGGAGAATGAAGAAATAAAAAAGTGGTCAACAATAAACGCTCCATCTACTGGAGTTGAGGGTTCATCCATTAGGGATAGGGTTAAAATTTCAACAATCAAAATACTACCACCAAACAGGCATCTTCTTCGTTCAAATGTAGAAGCAATTTTCAGCCGTCATACCTTGACCAGCGATTTTCTAGTTTAAAAAAAAATCAAAAATTGTTGATTGGTGGACAATGATAAAAACCCCTAGAAAGTAGACACAACAGTCAAATAACTGATGGAATCAACCAGGTCAATTCAATAGGGGAAAGAGCTATGTTATTGAAAAAACCACTGCTTTGAATTATAGAGTCTTTTAAACAATATATTCTCTTGTTGAACTCAACTACTACTTTATCTGGGATTTGTCCAGTTTTTTCAAGAATTATCATTTTTTTTTTTTCGTAATTTTTGCATTATTTTAGAAAAAATAATTGCATTTTAGAAAAAATGCAATCAGGAATGGAATTTAGTTTATTTCCTTAAAATGGGAACATTGATGAATCAACTTAAAAAAAAATAATAATAAATACTTGCGTGATATGAAGCATACAACAGAGTCTTGCAATTTAAGATGAATTGTAAAGGCAGGCCCGGATCTATAAATTTTGGGCCTCCCTGCAAAAAATCAATTGGGTCCCTAACTGACTACTGGATTTCTATGCCACTAAGAGTCATAGGCTCCCTTAGTGCCACCCCCCCCCCCCCATTGCAGATACGCGAATCCAGGTCTGTGTAAAAGCCTTACTTGTGAACAAGAAACTACCCGTAGTATCTTGGAAAAAAGACATGTTTAAAAAATCTACTACTCAATTTAAAAAAAATTACTGAGACAACAAATGAGGCAGAAGACAATTTAGATATTTAATTATCTATATTTGTAAATAAGAAATACATAAAAAAAGGTGGTTTGGTATACAATATGGTGAGCCCAATGCTATTTGTCTAGAAATGAATTGCTACATTGTAACTATAATACAAAAATGAGTCCTAATCTATGAGAAAAATGAGAATAAAAAAATTATTTTAAAACTCCTCGCTTCTCCAGGATTTCTCGCATAAGGGATTTTAAATACTTAATTTCAGCCTGAAGTCCATCACACTTCTCCTTTAATTTTTTCTGCTCAGTTTCAAGACCCATGACCTCAGTGGATAGCAAGTCCTCTTCCATTCTCTTCTTAATGCGATATCTTGCAGCAGCCTCTTTGTTCTGAACTTTTTTCCTTTCACGTCGATCCTTCGTTCTCGATGGAGGAATTTTGTATGGTTGGAGGGAATCTTTCATTATAATACGAATCTTGGGTATTTCTTTTCCATTGTTTACATATTTTCTTTTCCTTACCGATTTAGAAATCTCCTCTAAGCTGGCTGGCTCGAAATCCGACGTATCCTGAGAGACATCATCGCAGACAGTAACGAATACTTCGGGGGTAGTCTTCTCAAAAGATTTATCTTCATATGGTAGCCAGTCTGAGGTGTCATCCGAGGGGGCCGGGGAAGCTTCCGATACATCGAACGATGCATCCGAGAAAACAGACGATGTGTTGGTCGGCGATGGAACAGGGGTGGAAAAGAAAGGTGAATTTACTTGCAGCGAGCTGATGCCTGGAGAAGCAAGATGTGATTCTGAAATTTGTGGTGATCCAAACGAAGTTTGAAAATCAGGAACCTCGAGATCTTTGAAGATTTCATTTTCATCAATTTTAAAGGCATCAGAAGGCAAGTTAGAAGTGTCCAAGTTGGCATTGCCGTCCACTAAGCCGAATAAGATATTTGCCGCATCCTCTAACATCAACGTTTCCGCTTCATTCGGATGAAGCAGCAAATTATTAGGGTTGTCGAAGACAGACAAGTCAACTTTCTCATCCAGCCAGCCTAAGTCTAAACAAATACAAGGAGAAAAAAAGTTACTTATTTATTATATCACTATAAGAAAAAAGAACACTACGCTCTTTAAAGTATTTGTCACCCAGAAATAAATAATTTGTAGTTTATCACCCTTCTAAAATACAGGTACAACCCTAATGTGGAATTAAAGTAACAGAAATCTGCTATTTACCAACCGCAGGACTGACCCACCAAATTCATGAACAAGTGCTCCACATGAACTGACAATGACTCTTGAACCAAAGAGCCTGAAATGCAGAGCTAGGCTAACTTAGGGGGCTTAATCTCTTCCAACTTCCACCCGGCCCCCCCCCCCTCCAAAAAAAACTTTCATTATCAAAATGCATTGAATCAGTTTAACTTTAATTACAAGATAACTTAAAATAAAAAGAAGAAATTTTATTTTAATGGATATTTCATTATAAAGTTATATTCGTCTGACATGAATTTACCCCAATCACTATTTCACAACAATGTCGGCAACATATTTATTTTCTTAATTTAAAAAGTAATTCTTGTTTAATCAGAGGCAGGGTTGCCACTTCACTTTCAGGAAAAATATTCCTGTGTTTTCCCTGTATGGATATACAGCATTACAAACGGGCAAACACTGATATTTAAAAAAGAACTATAATATCCTGATAGTTTTAACACAAGAAGAAAAAACAGAAACAAATGAAAATAATGAGAAATAAAGAATTTATAACATCTGAAATTTAAGTTTGGTGATTAAATTTATTTATTTAACTTTTTATTCCAAGAAAAAAAAAGACTTTTCATTACCACTTTTTTTAATCTTGAACCTTAAATAAAAAATGCAAAATACAATAAATAATGTTTGTTCAATTTTAAGACATTTTACATACATAATATTTACTTTAAAAAAATCTTTAAAAAGTTTGCCATTTTTATTTGTTTTATGTTTTTTTTTTCCTTTCAACTTTTTTGGTAGTTTATTTATGACATCCATTTTTGTAACTTCAATTTAAATCAATAAAAAAAAAGGAAAAAAATCCTTGGATTTCCCTTTTTTTAAAAATAGATTTTTGAATTATCTGTATTTTCTCTATTCCTTCAGGTTTTTCTGTGGTGTGGCAAGCCTAGCAGGATCAAACTATATTTGCCAAACTAAAATTTTAACCTTTTCAATGTAACTTTGTATATTTCTTCTCAATTAACTGCATACCCTTCGTAAATTTTGTACTACTGGTTTAGAATCACTGATCTAATTGGCTACCCCATGCCCATTTTATTGCTTTGGGAGAGAGAAAGTCTGTTACAGCGTAGTTCGCCCCCATTTTCACATACAAACTTTACGTGAAAAATTCAAGTTTAAATATGCCAAACAATTTAAAAGCCCTATCCATCTTGGCAGGTCAATAAGTGCCAAAAAACCTGACAAGTAAAGAAACTGCAAATGGCCAGGACCATATAGGGGGGGGGGGGGGGTCTTAGGGTGCACCCAAGAAAAGTTTGGTTTAACATTGAAATGTTCGTTTACATTTAGTAATTTCCAAAAAATATTGTTCCAAAACTCAAATGTCTTTCATATATATATCAATTGCATAAGACGCTTTCATAATAGATAACCTGACGACTTGAACATTAGCACAAATAGTGCAATGCTTCGGATGAAAGTTTTTTAAACCCTTCCTGAAATTATTTTCTGGTTAAAGCCCTGACTGCAGCAGCAATCTTTTTGTGAAAAAAAGATAAACAGCAGCAAGATCAACCTTATCCTAAAAATCTTATCAGAACAATTTTTAAAAAGTTTGAAAATACTTCATTTTTAAGCGTAAATAAATAAAATGGAACTTTAATAACCATGGCAAGAAATTTACTTTTTTGGACAAGTTGCTACAGATTTAATTGTTTTGATACACACCACATTCCAGATCTGAAAATTTTGTCTTATTTTATTATGAGAGCCCAAATTATAGAAAAAAAAAACATTAAAATAGCTGAAACATGAATGAAAAATTTAAAAGAATGCATTTTTTTCTTACATTTTCTTTATTTAGGTTATAGTAGGTATACCATGCTGAAACAATTATGCATACGGAAAATGGCTCGTTTTTCACAGTAATTACAAAAAATCACTTTGTTCATCAAGATGTTTTTTTCAGTTAGATATTGCCATTTGTCATTTAACACCATTTTGCTTCGGGATACTTACATGTGAAAATTTGAGTAACTGTCTGAAGAACAAAACATTTGTTTTCTATCTTTTTTAAATAAAAATAAAGTAAAAATTGCAGTAATATGCATTTATTTTTAAAAAAATTAAATGTTTTTATGACTTTATAGGTTCCTTACATCAAAAGCAAAATATGCAATTGTGTATGCATTTGTATGTAATCCAGGTCCTATTTATTATCCAAATTTCTTCAAAGAAATCTATAGCACTAAACCAATCTGCATGGGAAAACTATTGCATTAAGCAGGAAATTTTACTGTCTACAGGGAAATTAGAAGCAAGGGTACAGAAAACTTCTTCAGCATTTAATGTTTCGCAAAATTTCCCAAAAATGCATTTATGTCATCGTAAAAGAATCATTATTTCGGACAACTTAGTAACTTCATTATAATTTTTGCCATAAATGTTTTTGATATGCCTCATCAATGCCAGTTTTAAATTTCTCACATAAAAGGCCATTTTATAAAATTAAAAATAAAATTTCTATTTTATTCTGATCCTTAAGTTTTGTTTCCTTTTCTTTTTGTACAATATTAAATGAAGACAAGTAGCTGCCACTAACATTATAAAATCAAAATTTTGTCTATGAAGCAAAAAACATTCAGAAGCCACAAGGTCAAACCCCAGAATGGTTGGTTTTAACACATATTGCCAATTTTAGTACAACAGTTTACATCCTAATAAGGATTGTTATGAACCAGGTAGCAGAGAAGCAGCCTGAAACTGAGGTGTACGTCACAGATTCTTGAGACAATCTGTGGACAGTTTCTTATTTGTTGGTTGAAAAAAAAACCTAAAATTTAAAGAACAAAAAATCCTAACTTTCACATGGGTTCACCTTCCAGCTTTCTTAAGCTAAAAACATACATGTACAAAAAAAAAAAGCTTTAATGCTGCTTTTTTTCATTTCCAGCACCTTCTCGGGCCCCATTGCTGTTGTACACCCGACTCCCCCATCTGAAGGCTACATTCAGGTAGCATGCACTCGTAGCTAGTTTAAGATTTTATTTTTAAGCATTTTTAGGTACCGATTTAAAATTTATATTTTACGATAACAATAATCTCGGCTATTTCAGCACACTACCCAAGTTTTTTTTTAAATCTGTGTCACAGACTGTTGAAAAAAATTCTGCTGCTGGGGTTCCAAGCCATCACTCCCCAAAAGAAACAAATTCTTGCTGCACTTACACCTAGCACAAAGTTGAAAACACTTTGTACAAACATAGAAGTGTGTTGACGTTATGAAAAAAATAAATCATTTTTAAATCTGAAGTAGTTTTTTAAAAACGAATTTTCTTCATCAGTGCCAGACTTAATAAAAACTTAGTATATTAATTTGTAGTATAATAAATATTATTCATTTTTTTCGTTAATTTTATTTATTTATTTTTTCGCGCCATGTGTGAACTTTTATATCATCCAATTCCTTATTTTCAAACAAGATGCTTACCAGGCAGGCCAGGATTGACTTGCTTCACTTCATTACTTGCCTTCGGAGTGCCTAACAATTCACTGAAGTCGAAATGGAATTCCTCGGGCTCATTTTGGAAGAGAGTGACATCTTCCAGCCACTTCTCCAAATTTATTTGACAGTCGACCATGATTTTGCTTGATGTGTGTTTCCCAAACCACCAAGTAAAGCGAAGGGGATGTAGAAACATCATTGTGAAAAAACCTGAAAAGTAATTTTGAGAAAAATGTAATGCTGTGCTAAATAAACACACTAACTAAAATGCTGAATTTATTTTCTTTTTGGAAGAAAAATTTAATTTTATTAACTAACAATCATTCAATAGAAATAAACATGTAATAGTGTCAATTATATTTATAACGCTTTAGAGCCATCATCCACTTATGAAATAATTTATTTCATTAAGATAACAGCAGAGATCATAAAAAGTGTTCAGGGGTCTGTCCAGGATTTTTCACAGGGTCCGTTTTTTGTGAAAAATGAATGAATTTTGTGAAAAATCAAATAACTTTGCAAAAAAAAAAAAAAAAAACATTGTTAAAACGAAATTTTAGAATTTAGAGATGGCACGAACTGCATCAATTAAAGTTGAGTGTTTTTCCGATATTTGGCCCGGGAGGGGGGGGGGCATCGCCCTCTCAAGTATCAATATTTATCTACCCTTCTACATTATGTTAAATTATACTAGAAATATTTCTGTTCAGCATTTAAAATAATTAACAAAAAAATAAATAAATAACTTAAAATTCAGAATAGGGAGTTCAGCATTTAACTTTTTGACCCAAGACACTCTTAAAAAGCACAGAATTTCGTTTAAAACTTATAAATTCCGTGATTTTAACAAAAATAAAAGGATATTTTAATTGTTTACCTCTTAACAAAGCGTAATAATCATCAAAATTTCGAAAAATCGGATTCCCATAGCGGATGCAAAGAGATCGCCTTTCTCAAAGTGAAGGCATCAAAAGTATAAAAACGGCTTGTAAAAAAAATATTTTTGATAAAATTATTTTAAAATTGCATTTTAGAGTCCTATGATAAACATTTCATTAATATCTGTGGACACAGTTGACGCCAAAAAAATAAAATATATAAATAAATAAAATAAACCATCTATTCAGCATTTTAATTTTTGACTCCTAACAGAAAATGGAATTTTGCTTTAAAAACTTGAAATGAGAGTTCTAACAGAAATAAAGAGACTTTTCATTTATTTGCATCCTAATAAAGCGAAGTTAGTTTGAAAAAAGAACAAAATATGATTCTCGTATCGGATGTTAAAAGATTGCATTTTTCAAAATGTAAACATCTAAAGAAAAAAAAACGGTAATTAAAAGAGTTTATTTAAAGTTAATCATCCTTGTTAGCATCGAAAAATCAAAACCCATATAATTTTCTCCCAAAATAACAATTAAACACGGCACCGCACCCGTAAAAACGCAAATATTGACAAGCTAGTAAAATGATGAGAATATTTTCGAGTCAAGTCATTATAAAGGTTCAACGCCAGACGCTAAGTGGTGATAATTTTGAAGTTGGTAACCCTATCTGAAGCGATCATATTTTTCCCCCACCCTTACTATCCCTTTGCAGTTCTAAGTTCATTTCGCAGATATATATTATTATTGTTTATTAAATCATGAGGGGGGGTGGGGGGGGGGGGAGAAAAGTGCTTACCAATGCCTTTTCAGAAAAGTTTACAACAACACCGCTGCTAATTAGCTGTGACAAAACAAACAACCATTATATTTATTTGGCAGTAGCAATTATTTATTGCTTGCAGGAGCATCCCAAGAGTGCCGATTTTTTTTTTTTTTTTCAAAATTAGCCGATTTTGTAAAAGCTGATCCCTCTAATTTGACTTAAAAAAAGGTTCCAAAAACTATCGGTTTATACACAGAAATATGCGTTATTTAGCTTTCAGATTTCATTTGCTCTTTCAATAAACAATTTGTGAAAGATCCGATCTTGTTTATCAGAATTTTGTGAAGGGTCCGTTTTGTTTGATCGGGATTTTGTGAAAGGTCCGTTTTGGTTGAAAGGATTTTTGTGAAGGGTCCGTTAACGGACCCAAATATCCTCTGGCCAGACCCCTGGTGTTACTACTGTATTTTGCGATTAAAAATTTTAGTTTGACAACTACAAATTATTTTGCATCATACTTTCTGATGCCAAACTTATGATCAAAAAAATTAACTTGAGGATCGCAATTTATGTCCAACTGTCATTTTTTACTGGCTCTATAAATGACACATAAAACTTTGCTCAAACCAGATAGAATTTTAAAAATATACACAATCAGAACATTTTAGCAGTTAAAACCAAAAAAAACCTAGGTGGCAGCGATGCCCAACTTATATATCTCAACTTTGAATGCTGGACCATAGGATCTTCTGTAATTCTACCGCAACCAACATTAGAAGAGGCACATCATATTATCTTATCTACAGGAATATTCTAAATACAAGGAGGAGCCAAGCAAAAAAAAAAAAAAAAATTACCAGCACAACTCTTTCAAAAATGAAATTTTATTTTCATATCAATGTCATTTCACAACTTTTTATATTTGGGAATTATAAATAAATTGCACGAAGAAAAAAATACCTCAGAACACTCATTAAACAAGTTTTTGATGAAATTCTGTCAATAGGCTTTTTATTAGTTATCACATAAAGGGCACATCCTTTTTCCACCAAATGCCTTTATAATTTAAAATGCACAATTTAAAGCTAGCAAAAACTGAAGACTTATTTTCATGGAATAACTTAAGCCATAATACTAATAGAATTGAAGAGGCGGCGATTGGGACTGAAAAATGGGGGGTGGGGGGCTAAAAAAAATTAAAAGCCATAAGGTTTTTAGCGGCAGCAAAAAAAGGAAAAGAAAGAAAAAAAAATACAAAGCTTAACTTTATAACTTTCCCCAAAGAAACACTTGGACATGAATTCGACTTACATTATTTACCCCGAAGTATTTTGAGATGTCACAAACACTTGGTAATAATTTCATTAAGTAAGTATGGCTTGTTTTAATTAAACAAATGATTTACAAATATTGAAACAATGAATACATAATATAAAATTACTGCTTGTGCTAAATAATGTTTCGTAAACAGATATGCAAAATAAAACAATTATGATCTGAATGTTTGGACACTTCTGGTTTTTTTTTTTCATAATTTCTAGTTTTGATTCTTAAATTCAAAAATAAAATAAAAAACCCATAAAAAAGGAGGGGCATTGCCCCCCCTCCCCCCAAATTGTGGACAAAAAAAACAGAGATATAGTGCTGTATTAAAAGTTGTTCAAAACAATTATTCAAGAGAAGTTGTGTATTTTAAATGTACAATATCTTTAAGTGATTCTTAAACTGAAAAGTATAAATTTTAAATGAGAAATTTTTCTTACACCCGCAGATTTATCTGCACCTTCGCAACCACATTTCACACATTGAAAATCAGAGTCTCAAAATCTAAGTCTTGCCTCTTTCTTAATATTTTAATAAAAATTAAGTATCGTGAAAAAGAGAGAAAAGCAATTGGAATTACTCGAAGACTACATTCAAGTACTTGATAATCTTTTTTAACACAGAATGACAAACATTTCTACATGTTAGAAACCAAAATAGAACATGTCTTTTCTTGCTATACCCCATTACTTCTTGAAAAAATTAATAATTTATATGGTATTGATGAGTTGTAATCTTTTTTACTGTTGTTAACCATCTATTAATTCCTCTAAAAAATGTCAAAGAGTATTTTCATGTTCCAGCAGAAAATCTTAAGATCCGTATTATGAAAGGAGCGTTACGATACCCTCCAGATCCCTCCACAAGGAGAAAATCTAGCTTATTTTAGCATATCAGTGTGTAGTAAAGTTTGTAAACAATATCATATCTCGACAGAGGTACTTCTTTGTGTTTAACATACGATTAGTCTGATTATCTCTAAAAAATATCACAATGCAATATAACTTCTGAAAAAACTTGTAACTTCTCCTAATAGATAACGAACGAGCCTTAATATTGGTGCTGTAGCTTTAGCATTTGAAACAACATTCGACTATTTTAACGTTTGAAAAACATAAGAGGTAACTACATCAATAGTAGATATAGAACACACAAAATTTTCACAAATTAGTAGAATATACACACAAGAGTAAAAAAAATACAGTAATAATGGTGCGTAGTTATTAAGTAATTCAATACAATTAACTAGGACGCATTATTAATAACGTACAATGTGGTGCCACTTATGTAACGCAAATTTACGAGCTATTGTGAAACGATCGTTGATGTAAACATTTAAAAAATGTTACTACATGATTATAGCATTAAAGAAAATAAATATTGTTGTAAAACTTACGCCATGATTATTTGTTTGTGCTGCAGCACCTTACGGTGCGCGTCGCTTGTACGTAAC
This sequence comes from Uloborus diversus, assembly GCF_026930045.1. NCBI lineage: Eukaryota > Metazoa > Arthropoda > Arachnida > Araneae > Uloboridae > Uloborus > Uloborus diversus. The sequence continues at coordinate 91,905,736 of NC_072739.1, read as the reverse complement.
ACTATTCCATGACCCTTTAAAGGGATCTCATTCAAAATTACGTCTGATCGCTTTGAAGAAACATCCAGGAATGTTGCCAATAGGAAATGGCGTCATCCTTGAAACTGTGATGTCATGCTCAGTGATACACGTAAATACGTTTGATTAGGGACCGAAAGTTTCCGAAAGCGTCAGGGTGAAATAATGCAATATTTTCGCTTTTCTACTTGATTTTCTTATCGTTCATGCTGCCATCTAGTGGATAAATGTATGAGTATCGATCACAATAATTATAAAAATAAGGTTGCAAAGCCCTCTTAATGGAGGTTCTCTTTCTTTCTTTCTTTCTTTTTTTTAGTTTTCATTTATTCTTTATAATTGGCAAAAATATAAATATTCAAATAACTAAAAGGTTAATATTTTTGTTTAAGGTGGAAAAAAATGAAAAAAAGAAATGATTATTTAGGGTGATGATTATTAGGTAGTGCAATCTCATAAAGGAAAGAGAAGAAGAATGCATTATTTTTGGTTACACTTGGTATTAATGGGTGAATAAATAAATTTTCAAATTCAGTAATATTTTAACATGATAAAATTCAAATTGCCTACAATTGTTAGTAAAAGTAAAATTATTCAAATAGACAAGACTAAGGTATCATTATGAAACGTTTTTTCATTTGGGTTATTCTGAATAAGTACATTTCCCCTTTTGCATGAAATACACTTAATATAGGTAAGAGCTACGATTCATGAAAACAGTGATTTCAAATTGGACGAAAAAAATTATAAACATTGAACGATCTTGGAAATTGGTATTTGTTACATTGGAGGATGTAAAATTAATCCTCTGAACAAAAAAGTTAATGTAACTTCAACTGATGAAAGCATTCAGTTAACTTCGCTAAAAAAATATTTTAGAATTGAAAAAGAAAGCATTAATAGAATTATTTTCTTCCTATTCAATTACTTTTTAAAATTAGCATTTGTATGATTTAATGCCAGGTGAAAAAGAACTATGTACCAAGAATAAAAGTTATTAAACTAGATTGTTGATAATCATTTTTTTAATGAAAATGGTGCTAAAAAATGTCTGTTAATTAAAAGTTTTTTTTTTTTTTTTTTCTTTTTTTTTTCTTTTTTTTTTTTTTTTTTTAAAGCCTTGAGACATTTGTAGATATCAATTATAATTACTGATTGTTTAGTGCAAGTCCAGAGACATAGTTCATAGTAAATTTTTATCATAAAATGTTTGTACATTGTGCATAGTAATCTAGATTTTTTTCTCCCAATCCCTTCTCCCCCTTTTTTTACGCATTTTTCAAACAGAATTTTCTCTTTTTATAAAACGAAAACTGTCACACATGATGATAGAAGTTTTACAATGACAATTAGAAGTCCTTACGTACAAATTTTGATTATCAGCCACTAGGTTTCAACTCTAGCTGCTCTGCCTCCCCCCCCCCTCCTTTTCCCCAGCTACTACCACCAATCCTATACTTATACTTCGAGGAAACATTGGAATTCTATTTCCTAGCATTATAACTTTTATACTTTTTCCAAGATAAATTCTTAAAATTTGACAATTTTCTATGTTTATCAGCTCAGAGTCTACAAAAGTTCTGAAATAAATTCAATTGGGGTGAATAAGCAGGCAATTGTTAGTTAACTAATAAATTAATACTTAAAATGATTGAATAAGTTAGCGGATTGAACTATGTCACTTTGCCCAGCATACACTTGACTAATTTAAGAAAACGTTAAAAAAATAAATTAAAAAAATTTAAAAAAAAAAATAGTTCTTGAAAGACAACAAAATATTAAAAAATTAGATTAATTTGAATTTTTGGCATCTTGAATTCAAATTATGTTTTTCGCAATCACAAGCGTGTGTGTATATGAATGCGCGTGTGTGTATGTGAATGCGCGTGTGTGTTTGTGTAGGCGCATGTGTGTGTGTGTGAGTGTGTATGCATGTGTGTGCGTGTTGTGTATGCAGTGGTGTGTGTGTACGCGCGCGTGTGTGTAGGCGTTCGTGTGTGTGTGTATGTAGGCATATGTGTTTGTGTCTGTGTGCAGGCATGATTGTGTGTATGTGTGTGTGTGTAGGAGTGTGTGTTTGTGTGTGCGCAGGCATGAGTGTTTGTATGTGTGTGTATGCGTGTGTGTGTAGGATATGGACGCAACCTGGAGACGGTTTTCGCAAGAGGAGCAGCATCGTGAGGCCGATTGACGCGACGGTGGTTTTGGCAGAGGGAGGTGGTGGGAAAATAAAATGTTTGGAATTCAAAACAGTAAAATGAGAACAATAAGCAATCGTGATTGCTCAATATAAGCACCTTTTTTTTTTCAAATCCTAATTGTTATTATTTTTTAAGAAACACTGTGTTCCTAATTTGGAACCGTACAACGCTTTCGATTTTATTAATACTTATTGTTAACTGTTTGACAATCTTACTTCATGTCAAGCAGTGTTCGTTGATTTATATCAGCTTGATTTAAGTTATGATTAAAATCATGATTTAAAGTATGTAATTTAAGGAAGAAAACCCCTTGATTTGAATCAAGAAATTGTTTTAACAAAATCGTTAATTAAAATCAGTTGATTTTATTTTTATTAATTAAATTTGAATTTTTAGAATGTGTTGTTTGAAATTTAACTACACTGCAGCATTCAGTCTTAACTACAACTTGCTAAACTACATAGATTACTCTTTGTGTTTGTAACAGATATTAAGACTCTTGCAATATTGCTTTTATTCCAAAATTACATTTCAGAAAAAAATATATATATAAAATTGCATTTTTTCTAATACACCATGACTAATATGTTAAAGTAAAGTAATTGTTTAACGTATTATCTAACACTAAAAATGTACATGATGATGGAAGCCTTATCATTAAGCCAGGGGTGCCCAGTGCCGGATTAAGTCAGCGCGGGGCCTGTAGCAAATGTTACCAAGGGGCCCTCGTTTTCATATGATAGTAAACTTTAGCAGACTTCTTTCGTGGTGCGATTTTTTTTCTATTTGCTCACACTGACACATGTCTTTGCGCAATTTTTAAGTTTTTTCCCGTGTCTCTTTTCTTTTCCTTTCATTATTTCTTTCTTTTTCTTTTTTTTTTACTGATCTTGGAGGGAAGTAGGTATCAGGCGAATGGTCCTTGAACCCCCTTAGAGAGGTATTGAAGATCCCCAATGTCAGGGGGTCCGGTTGTTTCTCCCCCGGGACTTTTTTGAGAAATACATGCAAAATTCTGCATTTTGCGGCCTTATAACGGTTAATTGAGACTGAAAAAATATCAGGAAAAATTTGGACAAAAAATTTTTTTAAAGGTACACATTCTTTTCCAAGGTAAGATCAATCAAAATAAAAATTGCTTGTGGTTCGTCAAATCGTTGACTATCGATAGAGAACAAGAGAGAGAGAGAGAGAGAGAGGAAAAAAGAAATATCGTTACTTTTGTACCGTCACTTGCTCACAACACGCAACTACGGCTTTTGGTATAGTAGTTAACGTTTGATAATTTCCCCAATCCACCGACAAACACAACACTGAATAAAATGTAAAATGATCAGTAGTAAACAATGAATAAAATGCTATAAAAGAATTGGTGCAGAGATTTAGAAAATTTTAAGAAAAAAAATTGAAGGATTTTTTAAGGAGCTTTAAGTAGAGGTATTCTTTCAAAACCAGAATTTATGAATGTTGCAAATTGACTGTTGCTTCTACATGCGAAATTCAAATCGTTTAGCATTTAAAGAGAAAAAAGAACAGAAGGGGATATTATCAATTTATGTTTAAAACAGTCACCTTTTTCAGGACAATGACTTATCTAACTTTGTAAGCTTTTTTTTCTGAAATCATCGATACAGTTGCCTCAGGCCAGGCTCCAGGTTTACTTTTGCAGCATAAAGCAGAATTTTAGTCACAAGTGCGTACCCTCGAAAGGTAAAATATTAATGAACAAAATGGTTAAGTTAATCTAAAAGGAGAGTTTAGTAAGAAGGCAAAGTGGTCTTTCGGACAGATTTACCATGTTGCAAATGTCTCGATTACGAGGGGCCCCCAAGACCATAGGGACCTCAAAGAAAATTTAAAAACGCATATATGCCAAATGTGTTGTTTTGGGACAGACAAAAGGCTCCCGAAATTGCTTTGCGACACGCTCCCAAACCTGAAAGTATATGCCACTGATTTTAGGTAAAATGTAATGGACGAAACTTCTTTCAAAAGTTGTCCAAACTTTTTGCATCCGATGTCTAAATGTCTTAGAATGACAAGAAAGTCAAATCCCTAAACCCAAACCGAAAGGTCAATTCTTGCTAAGGATTTCGGCAGGCCGACCTATAAAAGTAAAAGGACACATATAGGGATTGCAATACCGGACCAAAAATGCAATGCCGGTATTCGGTATATTTTTAACGTGATACCGGAAAACCGGTATTGGAAATCTCCTCAACAAACATACAAAAACATAATGTTTTGTTGCCATATTTTATGCAATTTTGTTGCCATATTTACTTATTATGAACAAATGTAAAATGAAAGAACAAATACCATAATAAAAAAATCAATAAATGGCAAGAAAAACATAATTGTCACCAAGCCTCAAACTCACTCTCCCGAGCCTGAAACTCATTTTAGTGAAAAAATTTTCTGCAGTTAAAAATATTCTTTCTGAATTCAAGCAGGCTGGTGATAGAGTTAATAATTTGAAATTTACAATGCATTAAATTTTGTTGGTTTCTTTTCTTCTTCGTTTTCTTTTCGAAATTCTTTGCAATTATGTAAATATCCGAAAATATGCTCCAACTGATTTTGCCTTGCCTCTTTGCAAATGTTCAAGACATTACAATTATTATCTCGCTTGGTATAAAGCTGAATATCGAGACAGAACAACACTCCAATACCGGCGACAACAAATTACTTTTCGTTGTACTAACAAGAAAAAGTTTTTTTCAAAATTCATTACAGTTGAGACAGATATTTTTTATGAAATAACATAAAGAAATGCTGCAATGTTTCTTGCACAAACACATTCGTAATTACACTTAAAATTAATTTCACAAGAGGGCAAGTCAAGGAAGTGGAGCAAATAAAAACGTGGTTCACTTAAACTCACGAAAGTATGATTCATCACACCATCTGGCGATTAAAATAACATTTTGTAATCGTTCCGATATTTTTAAATATTCATTGTCTTCTATATATATAAAAATGGAGTTTGGTAAATTTGTTCCCTAAGATCTCAGAAACTACCCGGCAGATTTGTCTGAAACTTTCACCGTTTGTTCATTTTGGTACTGGGAAAGTTTATAGACCAGTTCGAAGAAAATCCGATTGATAGTTCCTTTTTTATTTCAATTTTAGTCCCAATTTTCGCACAAATGCCCCAATATGGGGGTGGAATAAAACGTGCACATGTTAACATTATGTGTCTATCGAAAGCGCTAATTTTTCTGCTGAAGATAGCATCTGTTCGAAGTTTCTAAGTGATATAAAAAACGACTTATGAGCTTTTTTGTTCCCTGTTCGAAGGTTTTCATCAATCCAATTCATTATTTAGTGTATCATCTCAACTCCCAGTCGATAGCTATAATTGTTGTATTGTTGAATATTTTTGTGTTTCGTCTGAATTTTTGAGGCTTTTCTCAAGTCAAATCTTAAAGTAACGTTTTCCCACAAGATTGGCTAAAAATAAATGGATTTGGCTGATCATTTTCCATTTAAACGGAACTTAAATGTAATTAATGGTTTTTTTATTATTATTTATGCGGATTGGACACTTACTCGCTATCCAATCAATCAGCAGAAATACCGCCAAAATTTTCGCAGAAAGATTCAGTAGCTGATGCATTTGGTAGTTTTTTCAACTGTCGCTGTTTTTGAAGCCAAAGGCTACGTAATAATGTGTCTCAGCTTACACCATGTAAACAAAATATCGCCAAAGAATCTTTAAAAAAAAACTTTTTTCACTGTGTAAAATAATCCAGCAACTAAATAAGGCAAATCCATAAAGAGCAAAAAAACTTCCATAAATTTTTAATTTTTCACAATTTCAAACAATCGCCAAATTTTACTACTTATTTTGGAAACATTTCGGTTGAAACCGTTTAGCGCCATTTTATTTTGACCAAAAGTAGCTCAGCATCTGGCGACAATATTTCTATAATAAAAATTAGTAAGAGGGGTGAGTATTATCGAAGGCGTCCCTAAATGATTCTCGCAACTTTGGTAACATTTTAAACCGCACTAAGTGTTCACAATAATTGAAATTTCCCAAAAAAACTAAAGCAAGTGTAAGGGGAACACGGGCGGCTACATTTTTTAAAACAGTTCATACATCAATAGCCATACAGAGAAGGTTTTAGATGTAAAAAAAAGTACTAACAGATATATCTTTTTAAACACGTAAAGTTTAATTTCATATTTCGGAAATTCTTCAAATTTGTATACGCTTAAATGTCGTTCTAAATGAATATTATTCTGTTCTGTATACTTATTGCTATTTTAGTTTTATGAGTAAGGAAGAAGCTTGATTTTTAATCACGTCAAAAAGGTTTGTTTTGAATTCTTTCACTTAAAACAGAAAACAAGGGCAAGTAACGACTGTTTCTCATAACTATTACTGACCCGGACAACGCCGGGTATTTTGGCTAGTCTTCTATAAAATCGTACTTTTGTAGCCAAAGTTTTACTTCAATAGATTGATTGTCTTATCGAAAAATAAGTTTATATTTAAAATAATAGTAAATATCTAATTAGTTAAATTGAGAGAAAACTCTTTAATCAAAAGCTATTTATTATATTTAGCTAATACCGAAAATACCGGTATTCTACCTCAGCAAATACCGATATTACGAAATTGCAAAATAGCTCCAAATACCGGTATTCGGTATACCAGTATTGCAATCAATAGACACATACATAGAGTTAGAGGAGTGTGACTCTAACTTGTTCTCAGTCTTTGTTATTTTGAAGGTTCTTCTTGTCTCGGAAATGGTCAAGATGGTTTTATCCGGTATGCGTTACGAGTCTGGACATGGAAGAAAAATGATTTTAACTTTATCTGGTGATTAATTTTTGTTGAGAAAAGCTGTATCCGAAAAAAAGAGAAGAGCGAGAGAGAAAAGAAATAATTTTACACGGGATATTTTTTTCTTTGAAATTTTTTCTCGCATGTCGCGAGGCCCCCAGAAGCGCGGGGCCCGTAGCATTTGCTACTTCTGCTCTATGGCTAATCCGGCCCTGGAGGTGCCCACCAAGGGAGGGAAAGGGATCATGGCGCAGGTTGATCCATTGAAAATTTTAGGGGGGTTGTTTTTAGGGATGTTTTTCTCAATTTTGGGGGGCTCTTGATTAATGGGGACTTTGTGACATTTAAGGGGTGTCTGCTCTTGCATTTCAGTGTGAGGGGCACCCCTGATTAAGCAAAGCGCAAAACAAAATCACATTTTATCTAAACATCATAACGTGTTTATGAATCTTAAGACTTTATTGAATATTTAGAGAACTAATCCTAATTTTAAGAGTAAGCTGAAAGGTTCATTAGTTCAGACTGCTTCATAATCAAGAGTTACCAAATGCCTTATTCACCCGAAATGAATCTATTTCAGAACTTTTGTCGACTCAAAGCTGATAAACGTAGAAAACAGGAAAATTTTAAGATTTTTTCTTCTGAAAAGTATGAAACATAAAATAATAGGAAATAGTGGTACCACTGTTTTCTAGAAGTATAGTTAAAGGATTGGTCGTGGTAGCTGGGGGAAGGGGGGGGGCAGAGCAGCTAGAGTTGAAACCTATTGGTTGATAGTCAAAATTTGTACTGAAGGATTTCTAATTGTCATTATAAAACTTCTATCATCATGAGTGAAAGTTTTCAGTTTAAAAAAAGGGAAAATTCTGCTTAAAAAAAGAGGGAGAAGGGACTGGGGAAAAATTGTAGATAACTATGCACAATGTACAGACATTTTATGATAAAAAGTTACTATGGACTATGCCTCTTAGTAAAGCTATGTTTGAATAATACGTATAAGTAGACCAATTTTAACATAAATAATGTATGATTCAAAATAAATTTAGTGTATAGCTACTGCCATGAAATGAAAATAGCTAAAAAGTTGCTGTTTCACCTATTGCGTGGGAAATATATTATTTTTATAAATGTAAAGTAGGGTTGGTTGGGGTAAGTGGGATCCCTCTTGAGAATAGTTCGTTTTTGAAACCTTATGCAAAAGTTTTGAAGCAAAAAAAAATTAAACTTATTGCTTATTTAATCTTGGATATTATTAATGAACAAAAAATCTTCATTATTTTCTAAAATAATGTTTTAAATATTCTTAGTGATTATGTTTTTTTAAAAAATCGGATGGGGCTCCTACTTACCCCATAGTAAGGGCAGGGCCAGCTGTAAGTAGTTCTACCGCCCTAGGTGATATTGACTAATGCCGCCCCTCCCCCACCCCCATTGAATAATAATAATAATAATATAAAATAATAATATGGGTTTTGCATATCCAAGCTCTAGTACACACTTTCAGTTGTCTTTTTCAACATTAATAAAGTAGTGCATCACTGAAACGGATGTTAATATTTTCAAAAGACTTTTAAATCACGCAATTATCCACCTCTAAAATTAAATTGAATTTTTAATTATATACCGAACTATGCTTTGCATGTCCAAGCACTGATACACACTCTAAATTATTTGCACTTTTAGCATTGAAGCAGTGAATCTTATGGCGTTGAAACAGATTTTCATACTTCAAAATTTGCCGCCCCTAAATCTGCCGCCCTAGGCGGCCGCCTACCCCAGCTACCCACCTACCCCCCCCCCCAGGAGCCGGGCCTGAGTAAGGGGTAAGTATGTCACACCCTTTAATTTAAATTTAAATGAAACATATCTAAAAAAAGGGGTAAAGGGGTCTCACATGATAAAGTATGTACATTTTTAGCATGAAATATTTTTTTGTAAATGCATCCATTATTTATGAGATATTTACTGACGTTTAAATTTGTATCACGAAAAATTCTAAAACGAAAAACAAAACAATTTCATTTGTGAAATTTGTTGAAAGCTTATAGGGATATATTTTACTTTTATATATAAAGGTGTGTTTAATGAACGTAATGCAGTTGATTAAGATCAATTTGAGCAAATTTGTCAAAACTATAGGTTAAAAAAGATAATTAAAAACACTAAATGACTGCGTCTTTGTAAAGTTGACTAAGAAAGAACCTTTATCGCTTCATCCTCAGCAATTATCTCAACATCATCTGCACTATGCGAATAAAAAGTGTCATTATTTCTATTAGTTCTTGAAAATTCAACAGTATTTCTTAATTTGTATCGCCAACATTAGACCTACTTAAATCGAAATGATTTTCTGTAGTGTATGTTTCACAAATACATAATCACCAGCTTTAGCACTTTTTATAGCTCAACTATCAATTTCTACTAAGTCGTCATAGTTGTCTTGTATTTCGACAATACAAATATTTAATCAGAGTTTAAAATCCCCAATATTATAGGGAGCCCACTTACCCCATAGTGAGGGAACACACTTACTCCGTATAGCAAAAATGTATGGGGTAAGTGGGACCCCTCCCCTTAAACACTTATTAATAATATTTTATTCAAAAATTCTTATATGGGTATGAACTTTAAGTTATATTGAAGTGAAAAATTAAAGATCTTAAAAAAAAAAAAAAAAAAAAAATTGAATTTTGACATCTTGGATTCAAATTATGTTTTCCGCAATCACGAGCGTGTGTGTGTGTATGAAAGCGCGTGTGTGTTTGTGTAGGCGCATGTGTGTGGGTGCGTATGTGTGTATGCATATGTGTGCGTGTTGTGTATGCAGTGCTCTGTGTGTACGCGCGCGCGCGTGAGTGTGTGTGTGTGTAGGCATATGTGTTTGTGTCTGTGCGCAGGCATGAGTGTGTGTATGTGTGTGTAGGCGTGTGTGTGTAGGATATGGACGCAACCTGGAGACGGTTTTCGCAAGAGGAGCAGCATCGTGAGGCCGGTCGACGCGACGGTGGTGCTGGCAGAGGGTGCTGGTGGGAAAATAAAATGATCGGAATTCAAAATAGTCAAATGAAAGCAATAAGCAATCGTGATTGCTCAATAATAAAAACTAACCTGGAAACAATTCTTTGAAAAATGTTGCTCGAACTCGCAAAATTTTCTTTTTTTTTTGACTAAGTGACTTAGAAAAATTTCACGAATCCCAAATATGTACTAAAACAATTACTGTGATGAAATTTAACATGATCTGTGCAGAAGAGTTTGAAAGAGTTTGAAGAGTTGTTTATTCTTATTTCAGTTTTAGGGGGGTGACCCGTTACCCCAATGACCCACTTCCCCCAACCAAGCCTAATTAATATCTACAAATGTTAAAAAAAAAAAATGAATTTTGTCATCTTGAATTCAAATTGTGTTTTTCACAATCACGAGTGTGTGTGTATGTAGGCGTGTGTGTTTGTGTGTGGGGGGTATGTGTGTTTGTGTGTAGGAGGTATGTGTGTGTGTGTGTAGGCATGTGTGTTTGTGCCTGTGTGCAGGCATGAGTGTTGGTACTTGTGTATATGAGTATTTAAAAAGTTTTCATTCAAAAGATCGGACCGCCAATCGGTCGGAGTTGGCTTCGCTCACTGATCGGCTGGATTACAGTAACCTGGTGGCTTGGCGACTTTGGCTATGAAAAATTGAGTTGCATGATAATTTGTTTACATTTTAAAAATACTGTTAATGTACTTTATTGTATTTTTTGTTTATGTGGCGAAACATTTCAAATTACAAATAATTGTTTTTCGTTTTTAAAGAGTTTTTAGTCATTTTAATAGAAGAATGTGTTTATTTTACATAAAGAAGTTGGGGAGGGGGGGGGGGGGTGAGTGATTTTCGCCGTATTCAGAGAACTGTTTTTACCTTTATAGTTTTTCTAAACGATATCCTTTCGATTGTTTTATACTTTTTCATATGGGGGATGTTGCAGCGGGATTTCCCGTTTCTTCTAGATAGGTAGTTAGATTTTTTGCTCTTAATATCTGAGGATGCGTTTTAACCTTTGAGTATGGCTGAAGACACAAACCATCAAATACGGGAGAAAAAATAGTTAATAAAACAACTGCTCAGTGGCCATTAGATAAACCCAGTTATAATAAATGTACGCATTCTGACACCATAGCAGCTTAGAACAGTTTTTAACTCATTTTTTTCAACAGAACGGTTAAACACTTGATACTTTATTGAAATTTTTTAACTTTTCAATTTACAAAGTTTGAACAGAACAACGGCTGTCGAGTCCTCTAGTTTTCATATAGAATTTAACATAGAAAATGTGTTTCACATATGAGCGTCTTGCAGACTAAAATGTTTGGGTGCTTTTGTCTGTATTTGATGTAAAACTGAAACTCATATTTTTAACTGATATGTTCATCAATTAATTTGTTGTAAACGAATTTGATTTTTTTTTCTTTCCAATCAAAAATTTTCGTTGTTCACTTTTAATTAACTGACATTTTTTTCAGCACTCTTTTCACTTTTTAAAGATATGATTATCAACAAAATAACTTTTTTTCTGTTGTATTTAGTTATTTTTCTCTACCTAGCATTAATTAATATGAATGCTAATTGCAAAAAGTAAATGAATAGGAAGAAAATAATTCTGTTAATACTTTTTTTACTCATTTCTAAAATATTTTTTACCGAAGTTTATTGAATACTTTCATGAGTTGAGGTTACATTAATTTTTTTGTTCAAAGGATTAATTTTACATCCTCCAAATGTAACAAATACCAATTCCCAAGAACGCCCAATATTTGTCGTCCAATTTTAAATTACTCTTTTTATGAATCGTAGCTCCTGCATATCCTAAGCCTATTTTATTCAAATGCGCAATATATTTATTCAGAATAACCCAAATGAAAAAACGTTTCATAATGATACCTTATTCTGGTCTATTTGAATAATTTTACTATTACTAACAATTGTAGGCAATTTGAATTTAATCATGTTAAAATATTTCTGAATTTGAAAATTTATTTATTCACCCATTTATACCAAGTGTAATCAAAAATAATGAATTCTTCTTCTCTTTCCTTTATAAGATTGCATTATCTAATGCAAATAATCATGTCTTTTTTCATTTTTTCCACCGTAAACAAAAATATTAACCTTTTTAATTAATCGAATATTTATATTTTTGCCAATTATAAAGAATAAATGAAAACTGAAAAAAAAAAGAAAGAAAGAGAACCTCCATTAAGAGGGCTTTGCAACCTTATTTTTTTAATATTATTGATCGATACTCATATATTTATCCAGTAGATGGCAGCATGAACGTTAAGAAAATCAAGTAGAAAAGCGAAGAATTGCACTATTTCACCCTGAGGCTTTCGGAAACTTTCGGTCCCTAACCGAACGTCACGTACGTATTCGTCCGCTGAACATTTTTTTGTTAGAACAAAAATTAAGTACTAACTCAAATATGAGTACAAAAAGCATGTATTGTTTAACTGCTTTCATATCTATTTTGACCATATTTTGTGAGTTTATTAAAAGGATAAACCCTATGTCAAAGCACTATATTTCTGTTCACTGTGGTCAAACTATCGATAACGATGATATTATAGCATTTACTAATTGAAAATTTATTTTTCATCGAGAAGGGAGAAAAATATTAATTTTAGTACTATTGATGCGTCACAAAGTAATATAGTAATATCATACGCATATTAAAAATATTAATTAATTCTTGTTTTGTGTATATTATTATAAATAAATTTGTAAGTTAAAATTTGGCATCGTCAGTTTACCACCATTATTGTTTTCCGGCACAACGAGGGAGAGCGAACTCGTGGTTGATTGAAAGGAGTGAATAACATACACATTTGCTACATATACAATTGCTGAACCGTTGTTTTTACGTCATGGTTTGTTATTTTGTCAATTTTTAATTTATTTTGGTGTAAATTTTTGATTGTTCATTGCTTCATCTTTATGCTGTTAACGAGTTTTTATAGTTTATGTGGTTGTTATAAATTGTAATTTTTTTTCTCGAATAAAATTAACGTCATTGGTAAAACATTTTTCTCATTTTATTACTTTTGTAAATTACTTTAAATTTCTTATAGCATTTGTGAGACATACTTAATAATTTGTAGACATAAATGTTAATTTTAAGTACATTTTAAAAGTGCTATTGCAGTTTGAAATAATTTCAGATCAATTAAGTATAGTTTCAAATCCTGTCTTTATTGCAAAGAATCCGTTATCTAGGAGTAATTTACGTTAATCTAAGTGTTTTTTGTATAAGCAAATCCAGGGTTGAGTTTTGAACTGTCCTTCTCAAGCTGGTTTCGGACATTACAGGCGGTTTTTACCGTCGGTAAGTGTCCAAAAGTATGCTAAAGCTTAAGGGGTGTAATCTATTCAATTAGTATTCCCTTAGCTTTATTATACTTTTGAACGGTAAAAACCACCTATCCTGTCCCAAACCAGTTTCCCACAGTTCAAAACCTAACCCCTAACGGGGAAGAAAGGGAAAATATTCTAGATGTGGAGCTGATTGTTGTTTGAAATTGTTTCAAAAGTTTCGCAGTGAAAGTTCTTGGGACGATGAGGACTGAATTATTCCTATTAATGATAAGTAATGTACTGATAAAGTGCCCTCAAAAAGTTTCCATAATGTGCCATATTATTCAGTTTTCTGATATTGAAATATTCGGTACATATACAAAAAAATTATCATTAATGAATAAAGTACTAATTTTTATTATTTGTAGTAAACTATTTGCTGTGGCATATGATTTTTTTTCAGTCTTAAGGATCCACAACTCCTATGTTGTGGGTTAACTATGTTGTATGGTTAATTGCATACTTTCGCCCTTGTGTGTTTAATGTCTTTTATGTACTTATTATGGAATTGATTTTTAATTATTGGCCATGTAAGAATAAATTGTAGATTTTAAAATTGAAGATTGAACAAAGACTAATGATGCATCACTAATAATTCTCCTATTTAAAATGATGCTATCGTTGCACTTTTGACTTTCCTCATTCCTTGCTGTTTTTTTTTTTTTGTCTTATTTTGTTATCCATAATTTTTTTTTCAGACAGAAGAGGTGAATCCAAAAGCGTATCCCTTAGCTGATGCCACTTTGACTACGAAGATATTGAATCTCGTACAACAAACTGCAAATTATAAGCAGTTAAAAAAGGGTGCCAATGAAGGTATATAACAATTGTATTATTTTAGTCTGAAAAGAAATTATTCTGTGTCATTGGTAATTAAACCAAATGGCTTCCCATCCTTTTATGTACAATCCCAAAAGCAAAATACTACTAAATTTGTGACGTGTGTCACAGAATAGATGCCTGAGCTATAGAACAATTCTGTTCAAATGTGAGAGGAAAACTCATTTTCTGCAGAAATTCTACAGGATTTCTCAAACTGCAGATTTTTTATTTTTTCAAATACAGTTGGACCTCCATATATCAAAGTAGCAAATTGCCAGGAAAAAATTCGATATATAGAAATTTCGAAATATAAAAAAGGTTCTTATTTTATCATAAAAGTCTCCTGAAACATTAAAATTAAAGCTAATTTTCGTGTATGGAACCCAATTTCTAATTAATATGAACATCGGATTAACCAAAAGTTAATAACTAAAAAATTAACTGAAATAACATTTTTGTGCCTTCATACATCTTCATTCTTCAGCAGTTAAACTTGATTCGTAACATGAGGGGATTTTCATTTTGACAATGTAATCGAGAGAAAAGTAGAACTTGAATGATTTTTACTGAAGCTAAAAAGACTAGGAATGATAATCAACAGACAAAAAGGATAACTTGAAACTGATTTTACAGTGTTACTGGTAGAGACGTATTGAGTAGCACTTTGGCCGAGTACCTTTCACTACTCGGCCGAGTACCGAATTACCGAGTACTCGGCATTTCACTACTCGGCCGAGTTAACAAGTACCAATTATGTTTTAAGAAGAACCACTGACACACACATGATCAATTTTGAACTTATTGGAATAGTAGTATAGACCTCTTTGTCCACATAAAAGTTTTTAAAACTAAATTCCTGCTGAACTTTAATTTTGCATTACTTAAAAAATTTTGTTTATGTCAAAAAATTTTCAAAAAAATTATTTTTAAAATCAAAAATAAATAAATAAATAAAAGGTATGATTAATCAAGTTGGAATTAAGACAAACTATACCAATCTATATTAGTTCTAGTCCGCCAAACATAAATAATTTTTAAAAGCAAATAAAACAAATATGCAGGAACACTGCACACACGTGTTTCTGCGTTACAAGGAACGTCTTTATCAGTGCATGAAATGTGAGCTAAAGAATGTTAAGAAATTCGACAAAAAAATCCGACTTTTGTCGGATGCCTTTAAATCTACAAGCTCACATTTTGTGCATTGAAAAGGAATTCAGTGTAACGCCAAAACACGTGTCTGCAATGTTCCTGCACTATGCTTTTAACCTTGTTTTATTTCCCCTTTCTTAAGCGAAGGAATTTTTATATTTCAACTAACTAATTTTTGTTTGTAACAAAAATCTATTTTTAATATAAAAATTCCATATTTTCTATACTTACCTTTTTTGCACAATTTTTAATAAATAGCTTTTATTAACTTTGGGGACATTAAAATAAAGATTTATTCCATTAAAGCATTAAAAACTTCATTACTCTCAAAATTTAAATTTTACTTGTAAATGATTGCAAAATATTAAATATGCTTGCGCTTTTTTATAAATTTTAATATCTGTCTTGGACAATATTCAATTTTTTGCTACTACTCGGTTTTGGCCAAGTATCTGATCAAAATTTGGCCGAGTACCGAGTAGTTACCGAGTACTCGGTACGTCTCTAGTTACTGGTTACAACTAAGATTTGAAATGAACTTGAGGGAATTAAAAACTCCAGAACAGAACAACGATCTATCTACACACCCCTCAAACCCAGATTTCTTATGAGTTTCTTAGCAACCTTTAGTAAACATAATTTTCTCCCCTAACCTTCATTTTTTCATGAGACAAACAGTCGAAAGTGGAAAAAAAAAATCTACGAATGTCTCAAGAAAAATTTCGATATGTAGAGATTTTTTCGATATTTAGAAACAATTTTTCTATGTAATGAACATGGAAATTTGCTGGGATTTCGATGTATAGTACGATATATAGAGGCTCGACTGTGTCTTCCAATTCAAGATAGAATTTTACAGAAGTGTTGCAGATTTCTTTAAATTAAAAAATCTAAAATTCTCCAAAAAATACAATAAAACATGTCAACCATAGCTAGATAATGTACACATGCATGTCATGTGCGGATATGTTTGCCGCTGTGCAGATACATTTGCTGGAAATGTGTACTTCACTCAAAATTTTTAAACTAATATCAATTTTAAACAATGTTTATCTTGAAAATCTATTGATAAATTAATGAAATATACAGAAACTCTGTACAACCATTGATCATAACTTTTGCCAGAATTGTTATACAGTCCACTCTTGATACCTCGAAATTGAAAGGGACCAGCTAAAATGTTGGAGTTATGGGAAGGTTCCACAACAGTCTCAAGAGTTTAGGACCGGAAGAAAACTTTGAGACAATGGAATATTCGAGTTATTGAGATTCGACTGTAATTAGTTAGTAGAGCAGATATTATTAAAAACATTGCAGAAGAAATTTAATGTTTCTTCTTTTAATTTTGGTTAATTTATTTTAATATATTTTTAGCTACCAAAACATTAAACAGAGGGTTAGCAGAGGTTATTGTTATGGCTGCTGATGCAGTGCCTTTGGAAATTCTATTACATCTCCCTTTGCTTTGTGAAGATAAGGTATGTTTCTTTAATTTCTTTTTGCAAGTTATTTTAAAGTTAAAAATGCATTACTGTATTAAAGGATGGCATTACATTTAAGTTTCTAAACACATCTTTTAACATGAAGAATTATTTTGGTCCCTTCAGTTTTGTGTCAAATATTTTTCACTATGAGATGTGAATATTTTTGTTCTTTTTTTTCATGATTAAAATACATTGTCCTTTTGTACCATTATGAAGATCTGGAACTTTTTTAAAAACATGCTACAACATCTCAATTTAAAAAAAAAAGGTGTATGAAGAGAATACGTATTTTCTTCCAGTAGAATTCAGAAATTTTCGAATATTTTATTTTCGAGTCATCCATCGACCTGCAGGCCAAAATTTCAAACTCAATCAATATTAATGTGTCATACATAATTTTAGAGGTAACATTCTTAATTTTCGAATTTGGTAAAAGGTTTTTCAAGATAGATGCTGTCCGTAGAATAATTACTGCTTGAAGATCTTCAACAACAACATGTAAATTTTAACCATAAAGCATTCAAGAAACGGGACCTGTAATTTTTAAAGCTTACATTCGATGCAAATATATTTTTTTTCTGAAGTTATTGCTTACATTTTGAGACTTTAGTTTCTTATATTTCTTTCGTTGAATTTCTTTTTTCTTTCTCGTTGAGGCTATTTTGAATTCTGTGTTGAACGGCCTGATATGTTAGTCACAAAACTTCGTATTTTCTCTTCCACACTTTTTATGACTATGTAAAGTAAATTTTTGCTTTATTACCTTCCCAAGAGCTTCCTAGAAGGCATTTAAAATGGAATTTTTATTAAATTATTTACACAATTATCTATCAGCGTGACGAACGTAACATATTGATTGTGACAAACGTAATCGCTTGAAACAAACACTGCATCTTTCGAACATTTAGTTCAATGAAAAATGAATAAAATGTATATTATAAAATAGTTGCTTTTTCAATGTTACTGTATAATATTTTGTAATTTTTGCAACAATTAACCCGATTTTCAACACATATTAAAGGGATTTTCTTGGGTTGCATTTTATGGAAAAATCGGCAGCTCAAAAAAAAGAGAGAGAGTTAAAGCAGAGCGAGAGTGGCAGGTAAACAAAAAGAAAATGACAAGAAAAAATGCACCAAATTTAAAAAAAAAAAAAAAAATCAAGAAGACTGAGGAATCAAAAATGAGAAGTCAGGAGATGAGAATTAATTACAGAGAAGCTAGTAAGCTAGCTTTTTAGAGTTGTAAACCAATACAACTTCGCCTTTTTTAACATGCTAGGTTTACGAAAAGATTTAATAATCACGCTCTTCCATGTATTCCCAGGGAAAAAAAGGCTTTTATATATTATCTTGCTAAATAATAATAGTAATATTCAAATTACTGTTGCAAGTTCCTGGAAGAAGCTTTCTTGAAAAAACAATCCTTACGATGGATATTGTTTTCGTAAAGAAGATTGCATTTCTTGATAGCTTTTTGGAAAAGAAAAAATCCGTTTGTGTGTGGTACAAAAAAAAGTGTTGTAAAGACCAAAGACAGAAGAAAAAATTATCTTTTCTTCTTTATTGCATTCTAAACTGCCATTTCACCCATTCGTTTTCTCTCATGCCAAGTCCTTGTTCTTTCTGCGTCTGACTAACGCACATTCAGAACATGATTGTATATTTTAATGAAGAAAATAGATTATAAACTGAGAAAACAAAATCACTCGAAATCCGCCTTTTAGCTGTTGCCAAAAACAATAAAAAATAATATAATAAAGTTAATTTTGATAAATGTGGATTACGCTCTTTAACTTGAATCAAAGAAATCCTCAAACCTGCATTATTTGAAACATTTAAAAGTGACTAAAATCCACAAATATATGCTTATATAAGCCTTGAAATTAAATTGCTAATTTTATTTGAAAAATTAAATTTAAACGCTGTCATTTTTCTTTTTTTCTGGAAACAATTAAAAAACTACTTTACTTCTGTCACACAAAAATGTTGGGGATCAGAAAAGTAAAGCTCTCGCATTAAAAGTTTCACTTCAAGTCAGAGGAGAAAAAAATTAATTTTGCACAAAGCCAGTAAAAAAGCTTTTATTTAGTCCATGTTGAAAAATTGTTGATATAAATGTTACTTTTAAGACAAAGTAGCAATGCTTTCTTATTAATTAATATTTAGACATGTAACGGTCAAAAAACTACATGAGTCATCCCCTGTGACAAACGTAACTTCAGAGTCACGCTCTTCAATGTTACCTTCGTCACACGTCATATTTTGAAGAAATATTCATTTCTGTTACATTATAAGAAAAATGAGCATTATTCGGCATGAAAAGTAAAGTTAAGGAATGAAAATAACGCATTGCACTGTTTTTACAATAATATCTACCTAAACTTTAGAGATATTGAGAGCCGAAGTTCATATTACAAATTCAAGGTTACAAAAATATTACGTTCCTCACACTATAGTAGTTTAGTTTCAAAAACCATTAGTGATTTATACTGTGTTTTATTACATGAATGTTACACATAATTTTTTTATTTTTTCACAAAACCACAAGTAAATGATTATTAGACGTTTTAAACTCACGATGTGCAACAAAACAGAGTCTCTGAATACTACATTTGTCACTATGGAATGATCCTTTCGCATTAGTTAACCATCTAAAATAGTGTGAAGCCTAATGGTTTTCAGCACTTCCGTTGAGTGGAGTAAATTTTTTCAAGTATAGAATATATGTTTTTTTTTTAAATATTTGATGTGTTTTTTTATATTAAAACCAATTTTGAAAGAGAACCAGTAGTTATTGTATTAATATTAACCGAAGCAAATATTTAACCAAATGTAAACTGAGCTGGCAACAACCCCTATCCCGCCCCATAGATTTTGAATGTACAGTAAATCACTGTTTATACGGTTCTCTTTTATATGTTTTTATCAATTATATGTTTTTAAAATTGGTCCGTGCAAAGTTTAATACACATTAACCTATACCTATTATACATTTTTTTCATTTGTACTCTTTTTTCATACAGTCCCTTCAAAAACGTATAAACGGTGCTTCACTGTAGTCACCCCAGTAATGCACAGAGCACAAGTTAAACAGTTTCAAAATGTTGATAAAGCATTCATTTATTTTCCATCTCTTATCAAATTAAATATCAAAATAACAAGGTTTATTTTAAAGTCAAACATCGTTTTCACGACACCCGGATTTCACGAAACTCCATGTGCCACGTCACATTTAAATAAACTTTCGGTTATGACATCGCTCCGGCTATGATGATACTTTGTTGACAGCCCCAAAGAAGCATTTTAGCAAAGTTCAAGAAAAGTTCTTTTTTCCTTCATTAATTGATCATATGTTCAACTCTGGTGCGATGATAATAGGGAAGTTGCAACCTATTAAATGTTCATATTTTGGCTATTGGATATTGTTAATTGACCTTCAAAACTAAAAAATTCACCATCGCCGAATTTTAAAACACCGTGGTTGATTTTTAATGAATTTTTAAAAATCCACGTGCAAAAGTGCGCGCTTCTGAAACGTCACTAGCCTACGTCACAGGGCGCGAACGGGCAGCCTTCCGCCGAAGATCCCTTGTTTTCGCTAGGAATATTTTGAGCGCGCTGATATTTATATTTTTTAGAAATTCAATAATCCTTTTGAACACACTATGGAGATCGGATTCGTTAAAGCACAATCTAAATAATCTTCCTCATGTAACATCAATGAGGATATTCGAATATTTCCGAGAGGATGAGAGGTTTAATGTTCCAGAAACGCGAGGAGTTAAATGCGAGGAGATAGCCTTTTACGTTTCGTCTTCGAAGTCGAATGCGTGACCTTCGGCTTCTGCCCTACCGGAAGGCGCATAACGTCACTTCCTATGCCATCTGACGTCACAGGCGCTTGAACTTTAAAAATTAATTTAAAAAAAACTACTTATCGTATCGCAAAAATTTTTTCACCTATGATGTTCATACATGTTACTCTATCATATAAAAATAAAATTTAAAAATCGAAAACTTCCCTATTATTAATGAAATTTGAACTGAAGTAGATCCATATAAGGACGCTGTTTTGGAACCAAGGCTCCTTCCATAATGCTGCTTCTTCACATGGGGAATTTTCACCCCAGAATTCAATAGCAACCCTGTTTTATATTATGTATACTTTAAAACAAAATTCATTTCTTAATTTTTTGTTCCATAATTTTGTATTAATATTTTAATTTCTTTTTCAGAATGTCCCTTATGTTTTTGTAAAGTCAAAACATGGTAAGATAGTTTCACTTAATCTTTTCATTAATATACACATGTTTTTCTATTTATTGTTATTACTGTATTTATTGTAATTACAAAATTAAGTACTCGAATTCCCTACACATTTCCCCCCAATTATCTGTTTTAAAAAATGTAAAATTAATAAGGTGCGTTTGCAATTATACCCTGCCGCATATTTGTGCAACTTTTTTTCTTCAACGTCAAAGTATTAAATCTTAACTCATTAAACATAAGATGAACTTCCTAAGATTGCGTCTGTGTCTAAAGTTGTTTATTTTACGTAGCTTAAATTTTTCTTTTATGGGTTCTATGCTACAAAAAATAAACATCCCTACAGGCAAAGAGGAAGCTGATATTAGTGCCTTTAATTATTGTTTTGAAGAAATGAACCTGTACTCACCATTTCAAGCACAATTTTTTTTTTTTTAATTACTGATAAAAGCTTAAAAGTTATTACTTTATCTTGTTTTTAATTTTATTGCTAAAATTGAATGAAAATCAAAGTCAGCTCTTTTTTGCCATCACATCGTTCTCTGTCGCTTCTGATTATATGAAGGAGTTATTTTTTTCAGACTAAAAAAAATCTTTTATTTTAAAATCAAGTTATAGTCATATATATTTTGAAACTAATTATTTTTTGCTTTTCAATTTTTGTTACAAAAATTGAAATTTTTGTAACAAAATTTTTTTTTTCTTTTTTTTCTTTTGACAAATGATGAAATCATTTGAAATAGAGTTACTTTGTGTACGTAAGTGAATATTTTTATTATTTTTGAATAGTTAAAATGCTCTATTCATTCATTAAAACCTAAGTTCTTGATTAGAGAATAGCTCAATATGGCTGGTTGCTAAAAAGCCCCAAGGCAGAATAGTACTAAATTTACATCGCAGAACAGATGCCTGAGCTGCAGAACAATTCTGTTCAAAGGCAAAAGGAAACTCAGATAAATTTTCTGCCAACATTCTATAGATTTATGTGAAATTTCTGCAGAAACTGCAGATTTTCTTCTAGTAACTTCAAACTCAAGATAGAATTTTGCAGAAATTCTGCAGATTTCTTGGATTCTTTAACAGAGGGTATTCTAGTCTAGAAATTTCAAAAAAAAAAAAAAACTTTTTTTTATTTCATATTTTTAAAGTTAAGACCTTTAAGAATATGCTCATCATAGAGAATTCAAGGGAACTTGTATTATTTTTGAAGTTAGAGTTAATTTTGTTAAAATAAATTCGATTGCTCTCATTATATGTGACAAATAAGTATCTTGAAGGTTCTGTAAGAATATTGTGTACTGTGGATTTCTTCAGTGTTAAATTCAAAGATGGATAAAACTAAGTCAAAAAGAAGAAATTTGCCTCCAGCTAGATGACGAAAAGGCTAGCAAATGGGATCAAAAGGGTCCAGAATACCCCCTTAAATTGCAAGAAAATCTGAAATTCTCACAAAATATATTTTTGTAGAAAGCTGACAAAAAAAAAGTTGAATTTGATAAGTCATTTGCAAAAACTTTAGATTTACTTTAAAATTAAACAAATCTGCTGAATTTGCAAAATTCTATCTTGAGTTGAAAGATATTTGTAGAAATTCTGCAGAAATTTCATATTCTAAATCTGAAAAGATTAGGAATGTTTTTGGTTCCCTTTTCCTTAATTTTCCCAATCCATCTTCATCCACTGCAATTTTCACCATTAACGTATGTTTTGTAAACATGCCAACATTGAAACAGGTCCAACACCCATCTCTGAAAATTGCGTGTCTTGTTGGAGATTTTTAATCCATTTGCATCTTTAAAATATTTTAATTGTTTAGAAAGTTTTAAATTTTCTTATTATATGCTACCCTTACTCGACTCATTTTATTTAATATTTTAGTAATGTATTTATTAACATTATTTTAATTGCTCTTTCATGACATGTAAAATAAACCAAAAAAACGTGGTTTGACTCTGAGTTTCAGATTTTTATAAAAGTTTGTATCTTTGATCTTTCTATGCATTTTAGAAAGTATATAGAATAATTTTGGAGAATCTCAATCTGTTTAGATTCCACAAAAATGCATAGCAACAGCGAAGTTTTAAAAACTGAAAAAAAAAAAAAATCTTCTATATGAAAGGATTTTGATTTTAGATCTCCCGATTTGTGGAAAAAAATCACTTTGGTTGCTTGTGTATTCAATGCTTGAAGTACTTGCTGAACAATTTTGGTCAAGTGATTTTACGTTGCAGAACATTGTCAAGTACTCTGCTTTGGGGTTGAAAGGCCTCAATTAGTTTTACACAAATATGTCTGTTATTTGCTTAAATAAAACTTATCACTTGTTATTTTGCAGCAATAATTATACTGCTGGAAAATTTAGTTCAAAATTATTTTCATATGGACTTTTTAGTTTTATCATGATCAGCTATGTCTTTAAGAGTGGTTTTGAGAGTGTCTTAAAATTCTTATGCAAACGGAAAGTAAAGTGTTTGTATTAGATTTCCTGTAATGTTTTCCTGTAAAGAATTTAATATACTATTTTTCTTATAAAAAGGAGCATCTTTTCAAAATATATTTTTAATTAAGAGTTTAAAACGCTTTAAACACTGCATTTTATTTAACATGCAATGGTTTTCAAGTAGGGGACGGAAGGAAATGATTATCATTGGTAACGTAAATCAGATATTTTTTTGTGAACTTATTTAGAATAATCAGGGAAAAATCGGGGAAATTGTTTTCACAGTTCCTGTCGCCATCCTGTTATTCTTTTAAAACAGACTAAGTATTGTTTAATGTTAATGTCATTGATAATTGATTATATGTATGTCTATAGTAAAGAATTCTTATTTTCATAAAAATATTTTTTTTAGTTCAAAGCCCAATCTTTTTTTTTTCCATTCTCAGCAAAAATTTAAGTATATTTAAAAGTATTTAACATGAATCACTAGTTTTGGATGAATATTTTTTAAAGATTTTATTTTGTTATGTATATGAAAATAATTTGTCAAAAACTTGACGGTTTGTCTTTTTGTCCTTGATTAGAGCAAATATTTTAATGTAGATAAATACACAAAAGGTTAAAACAGTCAAGTCATATTGTTATTTTCTCTCTCTCTCTCTCTCTCTCAAAAAAAAAAACACTCCCCATCCAATCAAATTTATAGTTTGAGCTCATGTTACATAGCTGCCAAGTGCTCCGTTTTTCCCGGAGTTTCTCCGATTTTTATTGCGTACTCCGAAAATCCGATTTATTCCAAAAAACTCCGTTTTTTGACTTTGCTTGTACACTTCGATTTCTGAGGAAAAAGAAGAAATTTCCCTATCCTGGAAGGTAGCAATTGTGCACAAACCAGTGGTTGGAAAAACTACATTTTTTTTGTAGCGAACTACAACTACAACTACTTTGTTACAAATGTAGTTAACTACAACTACAACTACTTTTTTCAAAATGTAGCAACTACAAACTACTTTTGAAATGTAGTCGCTACTTCGCTACTTTCTAAAAAAATAAGTAAATAAAAAGCATACACATTAGGTTGTCCCTCAAAAAATTAAAGTCAATATTTCAAGTCGTATACCCTCTTGTATTTTTCCTCTTGTGTCAAAACAATTGTGAAAAAAAGTTTAATATATTTTGCACAACGGCAATCCGTGCCGACTTGCACCTGAAAGTGTAAAACAGTACTTGTATGCTATGCCAAATCGAAAAAAAAGAAAAAAAATTTTTTTTTTTTTAGAAACTCGAAATTTCTGTTCATAAAACGTTTCCCCTGTACCCAACACCCCACATGTACCAAAAGAACATTTATTCAAATTAAAAAGCATTTAGATATGCCACACTTGACCTAAAATTTATAATTTTATTTAAAAAAATGATTTTTTTGTCAGTTATCTTTTAAAAAATTGCATATAAATTTAAATAGAATATCAAGTTCAAAAATTACTGGCGAACACATTTACAAATCAACAATTACAAACGAATAATAAATACATAATATAGTATTTTAAATGAAAATTTTAACTCAACCTGGAAAAAATCCATATCTTTGAGTACTATGTGGGAGACTTAAAAATTGCAGGAAAACAAAAATTTCTATTTAACGCTAATTACCCACTTTTCTATTTTACTGTATTTTTTTTTTTTTTCAGCTTGATAATTTCGTAAAATCTTACTTTTCTGAAAATGTGTATCAAAAACTTAATTTTTTGATGAAAATTATAAATGTTAGGCCACGTGTGGGATATCTAAATGGCTTTTAATTTAAATACATGTTTTTGAGGTGCATATGTGGGGTATAGGAGCAATGTTTTATCAACATAAATTTTTAGTTTCTAAAAAAACATTTTATTTTAATTTTGCCTAGCATTACAAGTGCTAGTTCTCACTTTCAGACATAATCGGCACTTGTTGCCGTTGTTCAAATTATGATTTTTTTTTTTTTTTTTGACGTAAAAGGATAAAATATGCGACTTGAAAAATCAACTTTCGATTTTTTTTGGGGGGGGGGGAACCCTTATACACACACACCGTAAGAGGTTTGAACAAAAAACGATTGATAAATTAACTCATCAGAAGACACTATGAAAAATGCCCGTTATCATACTCTCATATACTGTAATGCTGGTATTTATTGTAAGTCTTCCAGAACAGTTCATTTTTTTCCTTTTCTATAACATTTTTAGTAGCTTCTTTTTATTAGGTGAATACTGTCGAAAATTTAAGCCTCGCTAAAATATTTTTATTTTACAATCTTCGGTCTGTTCATATAAAATACACAAAATTTTCAACTTGCGAAATCACCGCTATCTTCATTTTTGCGAAAATAAGTGCTTTTTTCCATATAAATATTGGTGAAATATGAAAATTACGATGACAAACTAATGGCGTCAAACAGATAGAACGTATGGCGTCAAAATGAAATGCCTGAGGTCAGCTGGTATTTTTATGAGTCTTATTTCTCATTGCATCTGATGATGTACCTTGTGTAAAATTTACGCCAGTTAAATTCGTTTGAACCTTGATTTTTTTTTCAGTTTATTTAAAAGTAGTTTCCAGAAATCGCTACAAACTACAATTTTTTGTAGTTAACTACTCACTACACTACTTTTTTAAAAAAGTAGTGCGCTACACTACAAACTACTAAAAAATGTAGCTACTACAGTAGCGTTGCTACTTCCAACCACTGGCACAAACTCAACAAAAGAGGAGGCAATTTTATGCCCTGGAAGCATTAGTGTCAAGATAAACACTGAGCGGGAGCGCTAATCGATCGGAGAACATCGTTTTTTCATTGAGCATTTCAGCTACGTGCAAAACGTAGCCGCCATTTTTGGTCATTCAGAAGATGGAAGTAGACGATGCTTAAGTGCTTTCGTTTTCAAAGACAAAGCAGAATTGGGGGTTTCTTTTAACTGCAAACTAATGAAAATCAGCAAAATGTGCTGCAAAATGGTTTTTTTTTTTTTGGTTATTATAAATAATTTTATTGAGAAATGAAAACAAGTATACTATTTAAAATTTCATCTTATCCCTATTGCTTTGGACACGAATGTGCTAAAGAATCTCAATTAAATTGTAGTTTCATGGGGATTTTTTATTTTTAAATTATTTTCATGCAACAAATTCAAAATTTTATATCTGAATTTTTGACTTAGTCGTCATATTTGGTCATTTGCGAGATTTAAGTACACAAAACTCTTAAAGTGGCCAAGTTTTCAAAATCGGAATTAGATGTTTATTGCAATGCAAACTATTGAAAATAATGCGAAATGGGCTTATTCCCCCCCCCCCCCGGAAAATTCTTAATTTTTTTCTTGAAAAATGAAAAAAAAATTTCTTCAGAATATTATGTTATCCTGATTGGTTTGGATGCTAATGTGCTAAAAACTCTATTTCATCTAAATTTTAGTGTTTTTAAGGATTATTAATTATTTATAATTACTTTTAATGCAACAAATTCAAAAATCTATCAGCTTAAATTTTTTGCATTGTTGCCATGTTTGGTCATTTGCAACATGGAAGTAGACAAGACTATTAATAGCCCAAGTTTCCGAAAACAGAATTTTTTGTTTGTCTCAATGCAAACTATTAAAAATAACAAAAGGCAAAAAGTTGTGTTTTTTTTTTTAATTATTTTTTTGAAAGAGAAATTTTATCTGTATTTGATCCTTATTGCCTCGGAGGCTATAAGCTGAAACCATTTCATCTAAAATGAAGGTTCCTGCTGACTTCTCATTTATTTATTTTTTTTTTTTTTAAATAAATCAGAAATCTATTTTAACTTGAATTTTCCATGTACAAAAAAAAGTATTGAATGACTCTATTTTAAAATGTGTGAAGTCCTATTCATCTATTTTTTTCATGAAAGTTGTAAAAACTGCCCCATCTCCCCTCCAGTTTGTGTTTCAAAACTTGGTGACAGTGGTGGCCACTAAGTTTTTGGAGTCTAGTGGCCACTGGCCACTTAGAAGATTTGCAAGTCTTGACCTTTACTATGAAGTTGCTTTACTTCCAAGTATGAGAAGTAAACGTGTTTTTTTTTTAAATCTTCAATATGTTCTTATGCATTTTCAATGCATGTAGGATATGTATAAAGGAATATTTTTAAAAAGGGTTGCAGTTTTATTAAATCAAACAGTAATCATGTTTTTTTTTTTTTTTTTTAAATTTTCAATATGTACCTTCGTAATGATGCTTTTTTAATGTAAAATATTTTTATCTTATACTTGGTTGTAGTTTTGTTGAAAATCTAACATGAAAATTCAGAAACGCATTGTAATGGTGCTTAGAACTTATAGAAGCTTACGGTACAGAAGGAAGGTTTAGCACAGGCCACAATTTGGTGCTCCTATTTTAACCCTCATTGCTCCTATTTTTTCCCTTAAGTGCTCCTATTTTTTTTATCTTGAGGTTGGCAGATATGATGTTAACTATTTTGTCTTCTTTTGTTATAGCTCTTGGAAGAGCATGTGGTGTATCCAGACCAGTGATTGCATGCTCCATTACTGCTAATGAAGGCTCACAACTAAAGCCACAGATCCAAGCTTTACAACAGGAAATTGAAAAGTTGCTTGTTTAATTTAGTCACTGTATTATATGATCATCCTGCATCATGTATATTTGTTTACATTAAATGGTTCTTATTATAAATTAATTGACTTTTATTGAGTTAAAATTATGGGTGGTAGTTCAAATCATTGATTTAATGAAGGAGTCCTTCTCCCTGCATTTATAATTTAAAGCGGCTGCTAAATTATTTTCTCTGAGACCATTTCGCTGTTTAATATTAAAACATCCTCCCTGATTAAATTAGTAGCTTTTAAACTATTTGAAATAAAACATTGTAGATTTTTTTAAAAAGATACAGTTAAACCTATTTAGTGTCTATAACAATAAACCTGTTTATAACAATACTTTCCTTGGTCCAAATAATAATGATCAAGACAGTCAGCACATAACAACTAAAAGCAAATTTTTAAAGCTAATTTTTTTATTTCAAATACACTTTTTTTTTTGGTTTCTCTAAATAAAAATATGGTTTCAAAAAAAAAAAGAAAAAGCGTAACTGGCAACCAAAAAAAAATCTCAATCTTGATACCTAGCAAATAATGTTTTCAAATGTTCCTGAGATTGTTGAATTGGGATCTAAACTATTCTGAAGAGCAAAAGGCCAAAGAAAAAATTAAAAAATTCCTGAGTTATATGCACAGGGTCCTCAGTCCCCATAAAATTTCTAAATTTCCTAAAACAAATTTCAGCTCCTAAAAAAAGATTTGAACATTTCACAGTGGTCTCTTTAAGAGAATTTAAGTGGTCTTTTAGGAGGAAGAGACCCTTCACAAAATATTTTATTGCAAAACAAACTTTCCCTAGATATTTAATGTAATGAATAGACAGTTCACAAAACAGCTCGTTAAATCAGACCCTTCAAAATATGTTACCTTTCATAACAGACAGTTCACTAAATTCTTCCTCTGAAAAAACGAATCATTTAATGTTTAAAATATATTTTACAACTCTACCTGAATGAAACATACAAGGCCTGAATTTTTTAGCATTTTAACTTTCTTACACGCCCTTGTATTGATCTTTACTTTATTGCATTCACTATTTAAAAGTGACAACACAAACTACTTTGAAATGTGTATTGAGGAACCCATCTCATGCCTAGCAAGGTATTTCAAAAATACCTTATTTGATTTTTAAAATTTATGAATGTTTGTTGTCCAAATCAAAGCTACACCTTATCATGATATTCTGGCCAAAAGAAGCTGATGAAGCCTCAATTAGTAGCGACAACTATTAATAAGGCTAAACCTTCTAAGGGTCTGTCCATAATTGTCATCTTTTTTTTTTTTTTCAGCATTTTTGACCGCTTTTACCTTTGTCCGGGGTGTTTGTGATCCGAAAATCTTGGGTTGCCGTTTCGGAAAGTTTTGTGCTGACAACACATACTAAAAGTGATAAATTATTTAAAAAAAAACTTTTGATATTATTTTCGATGATTTTTGTAAACCTATTTGAAGATTTTTTTTACAGGGGGAGGGGGCTCGTGCTTCTTCATAGTTTCTGAAAATTTCACTGTGTTCAGAAAATTTTACTTGAGCAGCTTGCACCCCTGCCTCGTCACACAAGTGTTACTTTTTTATATATATATCTTCTTTTTAAAAATGTGTGATGTCGCACTTCTTGCTTCCCCTTCCTTCCATCAAACCGTGACATCATTTGTAGCATCCCCGAAAGATACATGAACATTTTTACAATTTAAACAGTACACAGTAGATTTTTTGCCCTGAAAAAACTATCCTGCTCATGTTCTGTAACAAAAAAATTCAATAGATAATAAAGTCATCTTTAACAGCCATTTTTATGAATAAATTCATTTTCATTAGATATCAAAGATATAGCTCATAGCATGAACACAGAAAAGATTTTATTTTCTTCTAGCGGCCCGTCCCGACCTTGTTCGGGTTAAAAAAAACTATCAGTTAAATATTACGCAGGTATTTAAATTCCCACAGTACAATACTAACTTCTTGTATGTAACGTTGCACTACATCTTGTGTAGATATACGTTCAAACTTAAGATTTGATGATGGTGATAGCATAAGACATTTTCATTGGAAATTATAGTCACTTAAATTGGAAAAGGAAATACCTGTATGGAGGGACCATGGGGATGCAAGGAATATGAACCAACTGATCTGCTGCTAGTGTTATAAGAGCTATGCTCTAAATCATATTATCCCGCAGTGATCTCAAGTGGGGTCCAGCTCAATTACATAGATTAGGCAGGCTAAAGTTCCGCATTTAAAATATTGGGATATCGCCTTTAAATTTAGGAGCATGAAGAGAAGTCCTGAGGAGTGAAGGGAATTAAATTCATGTGGATGGTGCACAGCATTGTTGGCAAACACTTATAGTTACTTGATGTGAAAAATGACTCAATAGTAACATTATTTGCTACAAAGAATGAGTAATCATCCCTTTTGAGACTTATACTTACAATCAAAACAAAATTTGTAGAACTTGATGCTGTATGAATTATACATTTGAAGTTTTAACCTTTTACAACTAACTTATTTTGTTCTACGAGGTACATATAAACACACACACAGTTACACATTGATCATGGCAAAGTACTTCAAAATGAACTTTAGGATAGTCGATAATTTTTGGGTTGCCTACAAGTGGAAAAAGGTTTTTTCAGTTTTAAAGCATTTTTTTGCACCATAAGGTAACATTAATTTTCACAACAAGGTGACCAATAGTACTTAACTTGTGCTGCAAACTCCCCTATAAAAGTTAAAGGTTCTTACCGGTCAGGTATAAACTCTGAGTGAATTAGACTACAAATGTTATGTTTAAAACGAGATTTTGTTGAGAACTAGATTTAAATCCTGTTAAAACGAATTTCAAGGGACAGCAAATTTTATTTGTTGTAATGGTAGTCAGCAACTGTCTCTGCAATGGCAATTAAAATGGGACTGATTGAACATTTATTTTGTTGTAACTGATACTTTGTTGTATTCGCGATTATACTGTACTTTTTTTTTAAAGTAAAAACTTGCAAAATTGTTTTGTTTTCATAAAAAAGCTGTTACAGCTACTCTATTCTAAATATCCTATTCACTCTGAATGTTTATATTTAAAAAGGACTGCTTTTCCAAAGAATAAGTGATACTTAAAAATACACCACCAGCTCAGTAATTCTATCCGAGGACTACAGTTTCGTACTTTTTAGCACTCGTCAGTCCGGAATAGGAATTACCTGAGCTGGAGGCAGAAAACCTCTTAAAAATAAGTGCGATATTTAAAAAACAAAATAGGCTAAACCCTCCCATTCCAGAGTAGAAAAAGTCCAAATTCACCCTGAGTGCAAAGTGTTAAAAGTTGCCAAAAATTGGGGAAACAAATCATCTCACTAGATAATGTCAAGAATGAAATCAACAGAAAGATAAGAGCAGCAGTTTCAATGAGCAACATATGTCATTTAGTTAGAGAAATAATCTTTTGATTCCTGTGCTTGTGCATAAATCAAAAATCTTAAACCTTTACCGATAGAATTTATGTAGGCTTCAGCCCAGTTATTAAAATATGGAAAGATCTATTAGAAACTACAAGAAAAAAGTGGAAGAAATCATTGTGTATGAATAACTCAACTAAGAAGTGCAGAGGGAAGAATGAAATGGTGGTTGAACAACTTCCTCTACAAATTGTACTTCCTCAACAAATTTACAGGCTTCAGCCTATTGGTTAAAATATGGAAAGATCGATTTGTAACTACAGTGAAACCTGTGTAAGTTGACCACTTGTGGTGCAGTACTTTGGTGGTCAACTTAGACAGGTGGTCAACTTATAAAGGGGGTAATGATTTTTTTTTTTTGTCATTTCTTGCACCGTGTATTCATTTTTTGACTAATTGACACTTACACTTTCCGTTCAACTCACTTTCATTGTTTAACATTACTTTGAAACAATAATTTTAAAATGTTATTCAAAAATTTTTAGAGGTTGTTTTCTCAGAATGACGTATAATGTGTCATGTAAATTTAAAATTTCAGTAAATTGATCAAAAAAAAATCGTTGTTTATAAAAAGTTATTTGATATTAATAGTTCCTAAAATTTCATAGCTAATCAAAAATAACAAAATTTTCGCTTATTTTTTTTTCTCATATACATTTAATGCATTTATAACCATGATGATCTACTTTTCAACAAAATAACTCCTTACTGAA
Source organism: Uloborus diversus (assembly GCF_026930045.1). Classification (NCBI taxonomy): domain Eukaryota; kingdom Metazoa; phylum Arthropoda; class Arachnida; order Araneae; family Uloboridae; genus Uloborus; species Uloborus diversus. The sequence goes on along the minus strand of NC_072739.1, from coordinate 91,873,385 downwards.
GTTTGGCGCACTTATTAGACACTAGTTTTTGAAATTCCGTATGTGTCAGCTAATTTTCTCTGGATTTCTCCCTTTTCAATTAATTTTGATATTTCATACTTTTATCAATCTCAAGTTCAACTAACTTTCTTTTTGAAGCCATTTTATGTAAAACTATAACACAAAGAGCAACAAGCTGGACTCTCATAGTTCTAAAAGGCAGTTGAAAATGAAAATGTCCTATTTCTTAATCCCTTGCACCAGAAATACTGCAGACTGTAATGCAAGTAACTTTTACTCTAGCACAATTCCAGTGTTGCCACAAAACATTGCAACTGAAACAAAATACCTTGTACTTTTCTACTGACACATGTTTTCATTGAACAGGGAGTACAAAAGATAATCTCAAATAGAACAACAAAAGAAAAACAAGTTTGGAGAATAAATAGGTTCTTAGTACTTTTCCAATGTGGTTAAACTTACAAGGAGATTTAGTTATGCTGCTGTTTTATTTAGTCGGTAAAATGCTGGTCTGGCATCAAAAATATTCTTGGAAAGCTATAAAAAAAATAGTAAAATAATTTGCTAAATTAAGTTTTAAAATAAACCAAGTGGTCAACTTACAAAGGGTTTTTTACAATACTCCAAACCAAATTTGGGGTACATAAGTGGTCAAGATAGACAGGTGGTCAAGATAGAAAGGTGGTCAAGTTACAGAGGTTTTCCTTCATTATACAAGATAGGACTAATTCCGTTCCTGACAAAAGCGGTCAACATAGACAGGTGGTCAACTTACAAAGGTGGTCAACTTTACAGGTTTTACTGTACAAGAAACATTTGGAAGAAATCAATGTGTATGAATAACCCAACTAAAATGTGCAGAGGGAAGAAGGAAAAGGTGGTGAATGATTTCCTCTACAAATTGTTTAAAATTACAGGTTAATTAAATAGATATTGTTTGAAGCTTTCATTGCACTCGCATAATTTTACATTTTATGTCTACCTTCTTTTACTTTATAATAAAAGAAACGTTTGGTAACTTGAATCAATTCCGGGTTGAAAATGTATGTAAAAAATATTTATTCTCAAATGAGCATAAAATTTAAAAGAACAGTTAATACAGTTCCATTTTCACTGGAAATAAACGTTCTTCACCATCAGACACAAATTATTTGATAAGATTTGAAACATGAGAAAAAAGAAAAAAAATGTTGATATACAGCAGGGCTGTCCAACTGGCGGCCCGCCAACACATATTGTGCGGTTTGCATCGACGTTGATATTCCTGCCCTTGTAAAAAAGGCGGATCTGCCTCAGTTTTCCCATTAAAATGTAAGCAAATTGTTTTATAATCCTGTTCCATTGTTTTGTTATTCATAATTCAACTATTAATTGTTATTGTATAATAGGTAGTTGTTCAACTTTTTCAAACTGTGGCACGCCAGGTGCTCAGTGACCGGAATTCTGGCCCGTGGGCTCTTTGCAGTTGGACAGCCCTGATATACAGCATTTTCCCCAACCGGTGGTTCGCAAACCTCCGGGTAGGTAGGAGGTACAAAGAGGATTCACGAAAATAATAGTGTAACGGGGGAAATTTAATATGTTTGTTTGAGATGAAATCTCAAGGTCAAGTGTTTTTCTGTTCATCGTTCATTCATCTCTTGTACATTTGATACTTTTTGGATACAAATCTTAGAAACCTTGCTGACATTCTCTTTCGTAAATTTAAAATATTAAATCTTATTTATTACAAGGCATGGATTTTTACCGTTTTCGTTGAGCTCGTACAGAAAAAATTCAACGTTTGAACACAATGTATTTAGATGTGAATGCTTCATTTTTCATTAGATTGAAAAATTCGAATGAACTTGAGGAAAACATTATATGGAGCGTATGAAAGATCTTTACTTTATTTTCTATGTTTAGTGCAACGAAGAGCTATCGCGCTTCTCTTGTGCTTCACCGAAAATGTGAGTGATACAAAAAGTGCAATGGCGCTGCTGTTTGCTGAGACATTTTCTCTAAAAGATATTTTGAAGATCATTTTTTAATTTACCGATTTAGCGTTACGAATTAATGTACTGTTGTGACAGAGAATTACATTTTTAAAAATATTTCATTACCTCTTTTGAACGAAGTTTCCATGGGAAAAATGAATTTCAGCATAAAGAGAGAAATGCAAAAGGAAATTAAATGCTGAACCTAATGTAAGACTGAAACTGTCAGACATGACATTTTAGCCAAACTTTCTTTGGCTAAAATGAATTCTTTGTTTCATAGCCCTCCTATTAGGAATTTTTTCTAAGTGAACTGAAACTCAATTATCAGAGCACTCAAACTCTCAGTTGAGTTTGTTTTGGAATAATTTTTTAGTTGTCATTTTAAAGCTTGTAGCAATGTTCTATATATTGTATATGTCATTCTATATTTTGCAATTATTATTTTTACTTCTTAAACTAAAAAACATATCCCAAGTTTTACTGTATAGGGAGGGGTGCTTGTCTTTTATTACTTTGTGCACAAGGGGTTTGCCAAACTCAGATTTTGGAAGGGGTTCGCAAGACAAAAAAGGTTGGGAAATGCTGATATACAGAAAGATTTCTTTACAATCCTAAGTATAATGTAGAATTCACGTCAGGTATATTTCATATACGAAACAAACAATCTTTTGACATTTCAGTAACTCGTGAATTGAAATTAGTGACCTGCTTCAAAAAAAAAAAAAAAGTATTTTTGGCAAAGCTTTGTGTTGAAAGTTGTTTGATTTAATATTGAACTTGACTATTTTCCAAAAATAATAAAAAAGGAATATTGTTTTTCAAAAAGCTTACTTTTGGTCATCATAAAAAAAACATAGCACCAGTTTCCTATTTTTTTTTTCTTGTAATGTCTTCAATGGTGCATGTACATTTGAATAATTAAAACAAAAACAAAAAAAAAAAAAAAAAATATATATATATATATATATATATATATATATATATATATATATATATATATATATATATATATATATATATATATATATATATATATATATATATATAAATAATAATAATAATAAAACACATACAAATATTAAGAAATTGTAAGTTATTTTATTATTCTAAAAACATTCAAAGCAAATGCAAATTTCAACTATGTATGGTTGTACAGTGCTAAAATTAACAAACATTTCTTTATTTATCATTTGGAGCAAAATTATAAATATTTGAAAGATGATTAATTTCATTAAACCCTGAAAATATGTTTTCATCAGACTTCAATACGAGTGATCATCATTGGATAAATATTTTCAAATGAAAAATATTTTTATCTGTAAAAAAAAAAGAGTATTTACATCTTTAAATTGATCTAAGTTATATGCTAATTTATATTAACGTGAAATTTCTAATGAGTATCAAAATAAATAATGTAATATATACCAAAATTCATTCATTGAAATATATTATTACTATAATGGCTGCATAATTTCATCACTAATTGAAATATTTAACTCTAGATAATCATGTATGCAAAATGTAATAGAAATAATTCAAATGCAAACAATAAGAAAGGTTTTTAAATTTTATGTTCGTAAAAATTGTATTTGAAATTTTATAGATTTCCAATATGACTTAGTAAACTGTGAATGGATTTTTCTCCAAGTTTTCTATAAGTTAAATAATTACAAAAAATAGCAAAATATTTCTGTTGATTGCTGACGTACATTAATAAAAATGTTTATAGAATTATTAAATAGATTTATTTTTATTTTCAGCTTGTTTTAAACATAGATCAAAGTAATAAATGGTAATGATTTTGAAAGTGCATGAAAATTTTTGATGAAGTGGACCATTTCTAGAATCAATAAAAATTATTGATGATAAGTAATAAATTTTTAAGAATATGAAATTTTTATAATCAATACCACCAAATGAACAATATTTTAAAGTTTATAATATAAATAAAAGAATGGTTTAAAAAATGTATTAGTAAGTTGAATTACAAATATAAATAGCTAAAAAAACTCATTCTTAATCATGCAATTGGTAAAAACATATGGATTTTTAGAGAACAATTATTACAAAATTATTGTAGAAGGTTTCTGGGTCGCGAGAAATCTTTTTCAATGCAAGAAATGTAATGAGCTTTTAATACTAAGCAGCAGTCCCCTTTTTCTGCATTGAAAAAGGACTTCAGGGGGCAGCAGGCATTTACTTTTAAGATACTTATCCAGTCAAACCTCGTTATCGCAACACTTCAGATGTCACGTCACTTTTTTCAAAGTCTCAAACTTATGCCATGTAATTTTAATATTAAGTGGGTCCGGATTTTAACAGTTTTTTATATTTTTTTTATATAACTCCGGTTACGACGACACTTTAAGCTGCACAGACTGGATCAAATTTTTCTTTGCAATTGAAATATTTTCAATAAAATAATGAAAACATCTGGAAAAGTTTATTGTAGGAATTTTTGACTCTAACAAGAGATTTGACCAGGCACGACACCTTAAGAGTGGGAGGGGAGTAGATAAGTTCTGAACGCTATAGGCTACAGAGTCTGACAATTGGAGAGGAACACACAACTTTAAAGTGGTAAAAAGAATTAGAAAGCATTTTTCCACTTTCGAAAAGTGGGCTTTATTCATAATCAACTTCGTGGAAAGGAGGAGTGTTAAAAGTGTTATTCAAAAGCCAAACAAACCCTTATTGTAAAGTATTTTAGAATTGAAAAAGAAAGTGAAGTATTTTTTTTGTTTACAAATTTAGTTTTATTCACCAATAATTAAAATTTACATTAGTTAAATCTAATTAAAACATCAATTATTAAATCTGAAAATTATAAACTAATGTTCAATTATGAATTTTTAAACCATTCCAGTTATGACGTCACTCCGGCTATAACTTAGTTGACAGTCCCAATGGTGACGTGATATCGAGGTTCGACTGTACTTATTAGTTTTAGTATTCATGGGTGGATGTTTATGATCCCTGTCCCCTTCACTAAGCCACTATTTCCTGTAACCCAGAAATAGTTGTATGTGACAATTTTTCAATATTTGTGTGCTTTAATAAAGTTATTTTTATAATTTCTATATTTTGCTGAAAAGTAAGATTTTATTACCTAAAAGATAATGTACAAATACACAAGTTCAGTACAACTGTGCATAAAGACTGATGCACAAAACTATTCGTGATTTTCAATCAATAAAAAATATACACAACTTAAATTTTAATAAGCTTAAAGCTTTATTACGTCATTTTAAACAATGATGACTTTTCATTTTAAAAAATCAGGTCAAGAGTTACTAGCTGTTACATTTTTTTTTTACAATTAAAACTTGATTGAAACAGGAATGCAAAAATTCACAGTAATCCAAAAAGTCTTAAAATGGCTAAAATAAACAACAATTTAGCTAAAATTGTTTTTGAATAGAGGCGATAGATTAATAATTCAAGATAAATATTTCTATTTAAATAACAGTTGGTCATATTGTCACTTATATTTCCAGTAATCTATTTATATTTATCTTTTTCCCATTTCTTCCAAATCTTCGATTTCATTTGCATCAACCTTCGCAATTTTTCGGCCAAAGTGTTTTTCTATATCTTTGAGAATGCTCATTGATCTGTTACCATCTATCATATTGATTGCTAGTCCAGATTTTCCAAAACGCCCAGTTCGTCCTATTCTATGGAGGTAAGTTTCAAAATCTGCTTCCATGTTTTGATTCATTGGTAAATCAAAATTGATCACAACTGTCACTTGTTCAATGTCAATACCTCGAGCACAGACGTTGGTTGTAATCAAAACCTATAAAATAAATAAAAGTTAAAAAATAATACAAAAGAGAATGTAATCATTTTTGAAAAATGTATAGCTCTGGAAGAAGAATTATAAAACTCATTAAGTAAGTTTTAAATAAATTGAAAATTAAACATTATGATTCTAAGCATAGACTTAATTGGGTGGTTATGTAACATAACCAGGATTCCTGTAAGGGAGGACTAAACAGAAGCAAAACCAAAAGGTACTTTGTAACCAGGGTTCAAAAAATTAAGATTCTTTTTTGAAAGAAAATTTGATTTTTTTTCAGTTTAATAAAAATAATTGATTAAATCCAATTTAGATTTGACTAATATTTAACTTAAGATTTATAAAATGATAATTGTTAATTCTGAGTAATAAAAATCATATTTCTACTTTATTTACATTTTTGTTTATTATATTCTATTTATTATTATTATGATTCTTACTATTAAAATGGAACCTACAAACAAAGTTTAAAAAAAAAAAAGTAAACTAGTTGGTGTGTCTATAACATAGTTAGTAAAAACAGAATACAATAATAATTTTCAATGAAATTTGGTCAAAACAAAACTTTGTGGCACTACAGATGGGAAAATAAATACAGAAACTACAATAAATATTTTATACTACTAGTAGAATGCTTTTAAAACTACAGTGAAGCATCCGGGACCTTGAAAAGTTGTCTTTAAATAGAGCGTCGTTAAACAGAGAGCCAACTGTATGTGCTCAGATAACAATTAACACGGGTGATAGCGTTCTGCTCACACACTGGAGTTTTGAATATCTAATCCTGTGTAAATACAGGAGATCCAGTATTTTTCATCATGCTTTTCTCTTCCCTCCTCTGAAAACTTTTTTCCTTTCTCTAAGTTTCCAGCAATTAAGTCGGGAATTATTGACAACATTAACCATGTAGACCTTTTAAAATGTAATTCTTAATTTATTTTATTCAATTAATTCTTTGATTCACGATGGTTTTTATAATGCCTTTATTTTGAAAAAAACAAATTTTTCTCATTTTAATAGTATATTTAAGACGCAAATAAATAAAATTTCTTTGTGCTTAATTAAAATTACGATTCAAAATTTTCAAGCAAAATTCTGTATGTTAGCAATATGTAATGCTTAAATTTTAAATTGCCGATTTAATTTTATTTTTGCTTCAACTGCAACAAAGCATATAAAATAATAAATTTAATTGTGGGTTTTAAAATGAAATTATAGAACAATATATACGTAAATTTTATACTTGTAACGGCTTCATTTGAAAAATTTCAAATCTCTTTGCATCTGCTACAAGAATCATTTCTTGTGTTTACTATACCTCGTTAAGAAGCAAACAAAAAAAATTCATTTTTATTTTCATTAAAATCATAAAAAAGTTTTAAATAAAATTTCATGCTGTTTAAAAGTGTGAAATGTCAAAAAGCTTTTAAATGCTGAACTCCTAGCTATATTTCATTTTTGTTTCAATTACATGTTAATATTTCACTTCTATATTGATAAATATATGAAATTTTTAAATCAGCTCATACTGTATTGATCAGGAGATTTATGTATCACACCTGGTGAAATTCTGTTAATTTCAGCAGCTAGTTCAATTTTCATTACTTTCAAAATGCTGTTGAGAGAAACTGAAAATCTTTTTTGGGCCTTTTGATTTCACCTTATTATTTTTATTTATTTATTTTATTTTTTTGTTATTTTATTTTATTGAGATAAAATGTATTATATTATCAGCTCATAGGTAACTTTATATTCCATTAATTAATTATATTAAGCATATATACAATATTTTGACTGAGGAAATTTAAATGCATAGAAATGTGTCTTGAAAATTTATCAAAAGCAATTAATGTATATATAGTCAACTCGACATACATCTATACTATATATATACTATCTATATACATAACTCTAAGTCCCAAGGGACCAGCTAAAACTTTTCAATTAAAGGTAGTAGGAGTTATGGGAAGTACCTACAGTTTTTTTACAAGTTTTCATTTGGGATCTAATTAAAACTTTGAGATAAAGAAATATTTAAGTTACAGTAAACTCCCGATTACTCGCAGAATTCTAGACATAACAAATTTCAACATTCTATTAAAAATTACAAGTACGCAAAAAGTCAGTTCAGAGAAATTAGTGATGAAAAAAAAAAAATCAAATGTCAAACAAAGAAAGCGTTTTACAAAATTATTTTTCCTAATAAAAGATACACCTGCATTATCCATATTTACCTTTTCTTTTCCTTCTCTAAATCTATTAAGAACAGCAATTCTTTGTTCTACTGTCAAATCTCCTGAGAGGAGAGCCACTGCATGTCCATCTTTAGCCATCTTTTCAGAAAGCCATGAAGCAGTTTTTTTTGTATGGCAAAATATAATTGCTTGACCTATAGCAATAGTGCCATATATGTTACAAAGTGCATCAAATTTTTCACCTTGATTTTTGCAAACAATATAATATTGTTTTATGTTTTCTAAACTTTCTTCTTCCCTTTTCAATTTGATTATGATTGGATCATTCACAATTAGTTCGGCAAACTGCATGACTTCTTCGGAATAAGTGGCGGAAAAAAGCATCATTTGACAGGTTTTTGGAAGCTGCTTGTGAATACGTATGCTCTGATCTTGATAACCTTGCGTCGAAATCATGACGTCCGCCTCATCCAGAACAAACACTTTGATCTTCTTCAAGTCAAAGAATCTGAATTTCATGGCCCAGTCAAACACTTTTCCCGGCGTTCCGATCAGAAACTGGGCAGTGATTTTTTCACCTCTTTCTAGATGTTCACCGCGCACAGCAAAACAGAATTCGATGCTCGGACAAAACTTGGCAATCTGCTTGGCAACATTCCCCGTTTGCATAGCCAATTCATATGTTGGAGATAAAATAAGGACGTGAGGATATTTCAGGTTGGTATCGACTCTGCTTAGAGATGCTAAGGTGAAAGCTGCGGTTTTCCCCGTACCACTTTGAGATTGGGCAATCATGTTTTGAGGAGGATCTGCTATGAGAGTTGGTAAAACAGTTTCTTGTATCTTAGAAGGGGAAGTGAATCCCATATCATACACACCCTTCAGGAGCTCGGGTCGCAAATTGAGTTCATCAAAAGATTTCACAGAATATAAAGGGGAATTTGGATTACTCTGAATATCTACATCATGGGATACCTCAATCAAGTGGGATCGTACAAGTTTTTTCATAAGAGAGATTTCTGCTGCATTTAATTCTGGTTCTTCTTCTTCATCCTTATCATTTTCACCACCATCATCAGGCACTGAAGCATTAGTACTTGAATTTGAGGAAACATGATTAGAAGAAGGCACTGGTGGTGGTATAGGTTCCTGTATATTTAGGTTCGTAACTAAATTAGCAATGCTTTTTTCTTGCAAATCTGCACTTAAACCCCAATCATCCACATCAGCCATTTTGAACCTACCAAAAAAAAAAAAAAAAAAAAAAAAAAAAAAACAACAATGAAGTTCATCATAAAATATTCATTTAAGATTTGTCATAATGCATTAGCAGATTTACTATAGCTATTGGCAGATTTATTTGTAAATTTTAAGCAACACTTTATGTAACGTTTTATACGGTGTCACATCGTGGGTATGCAGTTAAACATTCCTTTTAGCAACAAGTGAATTTTTAGAAATCTAACTCACTAGCTACATCACAACAAGCCAGATTTTTTTGAACATTATATTATATTATAACATCACACGAAATTAGAGTCTTTTTTAATTTTTTTCATTATGATTGACAAAACAAAACTGTTGGTTGTGAATTAGTTTTTATGGATTTCTAAAAATCTACCTCAAAGGTAATGTTGAAAAAAAAAGAACATTTACTTCTCAACAAAATAAATGATAAAAACAACTGTTATTAAAAGCATAAATTGGTGATTACAAGGATAAAGCAAAAAAAAAAAAGTATCATCTTCAGCAAAAGTAAATAGAAAATGTTAATCAGACTCTTAATAATAAGCCAGCAATTAATTTATGACTTTCATCTTTCATACAAAGGAAAAAAAAATGGAATTAATAGCTTGATAAAGTGCTAAATTTGAACACAATAAAATCTTTGAATAGTAACTCTTCCATTATGCTACTTACGGACACTGCACAGTGCAATCATTTTAAAAAAGGCAAAATTAACTAATGTACTAATGATATCATAATTATTGCCAGGGTGTTAGTGGATGCTAACTAAAATGAAATTTTTGAAAAATATGAGAGCAGTAACGTTTTCGGCTTGCTTACTCATTACATTTTGATCATTAACTAGAGAAACATACGTTTAGCAAAAAAAAAAAAAAAATAATAATAATGATAATAAGCTGCAGCATATTTTAGAGTAAACTACAGGGCCGGATTTAGAGGAGGGTAGGCGGGGCTACTGCCCCAGGGCCTCCACAATAAAATTTTTACAAAATATCCTAACTTTCACGGGTCAAAAAAATAAAAAATATCGGATATATACATATCTATCAAAATATTCGGATATATATCCAAGTATTGGATATTTTCGAAAATATGATTATCTTTTTGAACCCTGATTAGGGGCCTCCACACTTCCAAATCCGGTCCTGGTAAACTATTGCAGAGGCGTACATCGAAATTAAGAAATAAAATGTGTTAAAAATAAAATAATTACTTAATACACAGTCCAGTCACATTAATGTGACCACCATGTACTTTCCACGTCAGAGTTAAATAACCAATCACAGAAGGCAGGTGGCAGCACAGTGCAGTTGAGCGTATATAAAAGGGTGTGTGAGGGCTTCGGAAAACATTTCAATCGTTGGCGTAATGCAGAAACGAAGCGATTTATCCGACGTTCAAAAGGGCATGATCATTGGCTTTCGGGCCAAGGGTGGAAGCATTTCCGAAACGGCCGAGTTTGTGAACTGTTCGCGTGCCGCAGAGGTAAAAGTGTACCGTGCATGGTAAAATGGAACTGCCCAAATCAGCGATGTGGCAAATGTGGTGCAACACGGGCTATAGATGACAGAGGCGAACGGCGGTTGCGGAGATGCGTTCGGGCAGATAGACGGGCTACCGTTGAGCAACTGACCACCAAAATGAACCAAGGGGCTACCAAAAGTGTCTCCCAAAGTACTATTCAGCGAACAATGCTGCGTCTGGGCCTTTGAAGCAGACACCTGGTTCGTGCACCTATGCTGACTGCTGTTCATCGACGACGAAGGCTAGAATTTTCACGCCAGTACAGCAGCTGGACGTCCACTGAGTGGCGACAGGTAGCGTTTTCAGATGAATTGTGTTTTATGCTCCATCGGACAGATGGACGTTGGCGTATAAAGCGTGAAACCTCTGAAAGGAACCACCCTGCAACCATTGCCGGAACGGTCCAAGCTGGAAGCGGGAGCATTATGGTCTGGGGAATGTTTTCCTGGCATTCTATGGGTTCACTGATCATTGTGGATGGCACGATGAATCAATACAAGTACGCATAAGAGCACCAGGATGAGTTTACCGTCCTCCCCTGGCCAGCAAACTCACCCGACTTAAACCCAATCGAGCATCTGTGGGACCATCTCGATCGAGTTGTTCGCGCCATGGATCCTCAACCGCGTAATCTAGCGCAGCTGGCCACGGCATTAGAGTCGGTATAGCTCAACATCCCAGAGAACACCTTCAGGGACCTAAGTGACTCTCTTCCTGCACGTCTTGCAGCAGTCTGCTCTGAGAAAGGTGGTTATTCTGGCTTTTGACAGATGGTCACATTAATGTGACTGGACTGTGTAGTTGTTCTCAAAATGAGAAAATGTTTAACAAAAATGTAAGAACATTTTATGTTAGCTGTAGAATTATTGAAATTTGATAATTTATTTTTAACTGATAGTTTTAACCATCATTTAAATACTATCCATACTTTCTAGTATTTAATTCAGCATTAGCCCCCCGTTTTAATCTTCATAACTTTTAGTTCTTCTTTCAAAGTTGAAATAGTAATCTTTTTGTTTGTTAACATTCACTTAAAAATGAATTTAGTTCTGGAAAAAATTATATTTCTTCATTGCATACGCTTAAGCAGGTTAACAGAATGACAGGAAGTAAAGAATGCCAACTGTGCACATGTTGCGCCACCTAGTGAAAAAGTTTGTCCCAAGCATGCCCCATTGAGACAAAAGATCTGTTGCCATTGTTTTTCTCGAATATGAACAAATAAAATTCTGGCTTTTGTTTTAAAGGCTTTTCCTGTAATTGGAGGACTTGAAATGTTTATTATTTGGTTATTTTCCCACAATCTGCCGCAAAATTTTACTGATTTTTTTTGTTTTGTTCAAGCCTGATTGTTGAAAATGCGTCACTTTACATAACTTTTATTTTTGAGGTAGACCGTGCAAAGCTGGCCGACGCGGCTAGTAGAAGGAAGAAAGACTGAAACTATGAAAACTCATAGTTGGAAGCAGCGCAGGAAAAGTAAGTAACTCTGTTGTCTGCACTAATAAAACAAGTTTGAAATTAAAAGACTAAATTTTGAAGAAAGGAATATTTTTTTAAAAATTAACATACCAGAATTTTTAAAGGAACTACATTTTTGTTCTTTTGGTAGTTCATTCATTTAATTCACACAAAAAAAAATGTCAATTGGCTCTTTCTTTGAAATTAAAGAATAATGATAGTGTGGGAAAAATCAAAGGGGAAAAAGTAAGAAACAAATTTTGTCATACTTCAAAAGTAGGGTTGTAGTTTTGTCCGGACAAAACCCATTTTTGCCATGCCACTGGCAAAAACTGGATTTAACTACCATAAAGCTGGCCAAAACTGTATTGTATAAGAGCACACTAATATATGTATACATGCAGTTTGTGTGCATAATATTGCACATTTTAATGCATGATTAAAAGAAATAGGATGTGTATTTATCATAATTGAAATAATTTTTAAAACTGGTTTATTGATTAAATGCAACTTTTCTTTAACATTAAAAATAATTCACAACAAAGATAAAGCAAAGAGACACTTGTTTAGTAGGAATACTAAATGGGTTTAATGATATAAACTAATAGCTATTCTTCACAAAACTTGTAACATGTATCAACGTATTAAAAAATAAGTAATTTACTTTGATTAAATTTGAAATTCATTTTGTGCACATAAAACTTTAAAACAAATATGTATTGCGCTATTTACACTGTTTGAAACATTATGATCTGAATAACCATTAGGAACAGTCATGTATTACTTGCATGGGGTGTAAAATGAACTGTTTACTAAAATAATGAATAGTGACTGATTATAGGATTGATGTTTCCTATTTCTTTTAATTATGTAATCATTTATTTTGATTTTAAAGTTTATTTCCTATATGCACTTCTTGTGGCAAAAACTGGACAAAACGGATTTTATCCAAGCCGTTTTAACCGGTTTTATTCTTGGTTAAAACCACCACTGGCCAAAACTCTAACAACCCTGTTCAAAAGGAGCTAAAGTATTTTTCTTTCTACAATATGGAAATATTCCCCTTGTAAGAAAAACTCAAAAAATAATAGCACGAACGATTGTTTTAAGTATTATTCACTAATACAGTAAAACCTCGCTATAACGATATTTTGGGGACCAAAGAAATATATTGTTGTAGAGGGATATATTGTTATATCGAGGGCCTATATATTTTGATAATACAATAGGTTCTTTTTATTTAAATGTTATAGTATATGCATTACCTAGGTGTAAATGTTTTTATATATAGTATATTTGTAATACATTTATTGGCAAGGTGTTAATTATGATTAAATATTACTATCAATTGAAATAAATTCCGAGAATAAGCTCGTAAACATATCTCCAATCCGTTTTTATCGAAAAACATCCAATATTTTTGTTTGTTTGGCCGCTTTTTTGACTGTTAAGTCAACCAACAAGGTATACATTGAGTCCAAAGCACGAAAATGATCCTCGTTTGTGGATGGAAGACTTGAAAAAAATGTCCGAAGAGATTCCATTTATTGGGATATTTGTTGCCCTCATCTCTTGAAACCACTTCAGGACGGCAGCATCAATGTTTTCATTAGTCGCGACTTTTAGTCGTTTTCGCTTGGGATTAACTGAATTTGATCTCACAGCATCTTCAATATGTTTCCTCTTCTTGAGGAACGTTGCAACTGTAGATTGAGATAATCCATATTTCTTAACTGCATCAACCTGCTTCATTCCTTCATCAATATCGCTGATGACGTTGAGTTTATCTTGAAATGAAATTTGCTTTCTCCCTGCCATCTTAGGGAAAAATACACTAGTGAATAAAATCAAATCTTTCGTTTTCGTCGATCATGTGACAGTGATGACGCAATCAGACGGGAATGTTACACCTTTTCGGATCATCTTCATTTGCCACTCACTCAATAAAAAAAAAAAAAAAAAGAACATTTTCTGTTTTTTTACTTGGCAAGCATTTTTAGATGTTTAGTTTCCCTCTTTATGTGCATGTTTTCTTTTTCCAAAAAAGAAAAAAAAAACACTGTGGTTTAAACAAAATAAAAGAAGAATTTCGGGGGGGGGGGGGGGACAGTTTCAGCTCTTTACTCCTTTGGTCTAGACGCCTTTTGATACAAGGGCGCCTTTTCTTTTTGTTCATATGTGTTGCAAAATAAATTTATACGATTGTACTGCTGTTTTATTTATTTTGGAAGGTGCATTTTTGTTTTGACTTGTGAAAATGAACTATCTCCAGCGTGACGCCATTTTGGAAACGCATTGTTTAAAATGTAGCGCGAAACTTGGAGCTAACCATTTTTAAAGAAAAAATAAAGTTTTAAGTTTTTTTTTGAAAATAGGAGGGGTTACTTTCATGATTTTACTGTACTTGAAAACCAAATTATCGTAATAAAGAGGGGTTGAAAACTTAAAAAAACATCGCTTTACAGAGGTTTATTGCTGTAGAGAATATCGCAATATTGAGAGGAGGATAACATTAATTCCTATGCGAGTTCACCGGGACCACGAAATATTATCGTAGTAGAGGGATTTATCGTTGTATCGGATAGCGTTGTAGCGAGGTTTTACTGTAGTAAGAAAATTTCGTACAAGTTGTTTACGCAATCCAATGTTGAGACTTCTGTTAACGATCAATATCTTTCGGAAAGGTGGGTGGTCATCAGTGGCGTACCAAGACGGATGGGGGCCTGGGGCGCTACTCGAAATGGGGGCCTATCTGGTATTGAAACTGAAGTTTCTCAAACTATGTGTACGTACCATATTTACAGTAATTACTTTAAGTGGTACATTTTTACATATTTCAGGTAGTGTTGGTTTGATCTCGGACACTATTGTAAATACCACAGTAAAACACATGGTTTTAAGTGAAATTAAGTAAATACTATATTTTTAATAAAATTGTGCTTTGTCAGAAAATATCAAAAACAGAAAAAAGTCTTAAAATTATATTGTATCTTAAAAATTTATTGCATCTGAACATCCAAGTATATATTTAAAAACATATAAAAGAAATTAAAGCAGCTAATTCTAATCTAGTTGTATAGAAGTTGCAATTCTTCATTACAAAATTCAATTAGTACTCATGAATTGAAATATTTTTTAAAAATATTAGTAACTACAGTGCTGTGCAAATTAATTGGGACAAGCAGGAAAATTTAAAAATTATTCATAAAGCTGTTTATTTATTTATTATCTATACATTAATAATTGATATGTCCACCTTTTGCTTTAATCACGGCTCTTACTCTCTTTGACATCGAACTGACTAGTCTTTCACACATTTCTTTTACTTCTGGATCGCGAAACCACACTTTAATCACACTCTCTATTAACTTCACTTTGGTTGTACAATCCATTCTCCTCATTCTTGCTTTGCATATCGCCCATAAGTTTTCTCTTGGGTTCAGATCTGGTGAGTTGCCCGGCCACTCAAGCAATGACAACTTTTCTGAAGCGAAAAAGCTTTTGGTCAGCTTGGAATTGTGACAGGGTGCCAGGTCCTGCTGAAACACACAGTCGCCTTCCGGGAACCTCCTCCGCAGTGTTGGGATGAGTTTTTCTTGTAATACTTTGATGTATTTCTCACTATTCATCATCCCTTCGATGGGATGAAGGGTTTCTGGCCCTGAGGCAGTGAAACAGCCCCAAAACATCACTTTTGGGGGGTGCTTGGGGGCTTGCTGGATGTGTCCTGGTCGAAGAGGCTCTCCAGTTGTGCGACGAACGACACTTGCTCTGTATCCATGCACTTCGAAGTGAGTCTCGTCAGAAAAAATAACTTTTTTCCACTGTTCCACAGTCCAATCTTTATGTTTTTGTGCCCACTTGAATCTTTTTTTCTTCATTTCACTTGTCAGGAGCTGTTTTTTGATTGGGCGTCGCGCACGACGACCACGCTCAAGAAGGCGGCGACGAACTGTAGACTCATCTACCTCCATGCCATGGTCAGCGATGGCTCTTGTAATATCGCCACTGGTCTTTTTAGGGTCCATGACACTCATTCTGTGGATCAGAGCATCATCTCTTGGTGTGGTCTTACGTTTCCGTCCGCAGCGCCCTTTCCTGGATGCCTCCACTGACCCCGTTGTTTCATTGAGTTTTATAATCCGTGAAACACTTGATTTTCCAACCCCAACAGCCTCTGCTATCTTCCTAACTGTGAAAGAGGTGTTTTCACTAAGTGCGATTATTTTTGCTCTTTTGCGTGGGGTAATATCCATTATAACTGAAAAATAAAAAAATACTGAAAATCGCTTTAAAGTCCTGCAATTCGCAGAGAAAGAAGAAACACATGTGAACACAACCAAGCTTTATTAATCAATGTCCAACTGATGAATTGGTCGTACTCAATACATAAGAGACAAGTTCAGACAAGTAGAAGACAGTTTTGGGCAGGTTGAGACTTGCAAGTTGCAGTAACAAGGATCCAAAGTCCTTGTCCCAACTAATTTGCACAGCACTGTACATTTTACTGACCTTTTATGCATGTGTAGAAATGAGAGCATTCAAAATATAGAACCGATTTCTAAAGCGAAGAGCGTAATTTCCCCCGATTATCGGACAAAACGCCACAAAGGATAGACAACTGCTCATTTTGGAATGAATTTTCTTGGTTATATGTTTGAATTTGGTTTCAAAAATAGTGTTATGAATTAAGACTAGACCATCGTAGTCTTAATACACAAAACAAAACATAAAACAGATATTTTAGCTGTATACTGTAATGATCAAAAATTATAAACGTGCATCTGTTATGCATTCGTTTTTGTTTTTTTTTTATAAATTGTTTGAAAAAAAATGCATAAAACTTTGCTGAAAGCACTTAACGAAATAAAAGCAAACAATTTTTATAGGTTTGGTTAATTTAAAAATTTGGGGCCCCCATTAAATCCGTAGCCCAAGCGCTCATGTGCCTTTGTACACTAGGACGGGTCACTGTGAAAAAAAAAGTCATGTTTAATAAAATTTATGATATAAACTCGCATATATAGGTAACTGATTAATGTTTCTAATTATGATGTATATGACAGGTCTATTGGAAAAAAATAAGATACAATTTTGGCTTCGGGGCCTATGTCAAAGCGGGGCCTGTGGAACATAATTTGCCCTCTCTTTGTTTAGGCAAGAGGCACTGAGAAAATATTCATTCTACATAAAAAGACAACTTTTTATTTATCTAAACCATGACATAAGGCAGGTCTGGCGAAAAAGAAAACGAATTAAAATTTTGGGGCCTATGTCAAAGCGGGGCTTGGGTATCATAAACCTTCCATTGATCCCGAAGAGGAGTCACTGTGAACAAATATTTGTTCTTTAAAAAAATTATGATTTATTAAGTCAACTTGTTTAAGCATTCAAACCAAGATATGCGACAATATTGGTGAAAACCAAAAATTGAAATTTAGAGGCCTATGTCAAAGCGGGGCCTGGGGCGGACCGCCCCCCACGCCCCCCCTTCGGTACGCCACTGGTGGTCATTCCCGAGAAGTTTCCCTGTACATTAGTATAATCAGGAATAACCATCGGGGGGGGGGGGGTCATTACTTACATTCGACTAAGATTCTCTCTATTCTAACCCAGGGTTCGTTGATTTAAATCAGCTTAATTTATATCAGGATTTAAATCAAGTGATGTTTTTTTTTAAAATCACATTGATTTAAATCAATTGATTTGAATCAAGCATTTTTTTTAACGAAATCATTAATTAAATCAGTTCATTTTTTTAAAATAAATTTTTCATTTTTAGAATGTGTTGAGCACTAAATTTAACTACACTGCATTATACAATCTTAACTTCAACAGGCAAAAGATCCCCCTTTTTGTGTGTGGAACAGATTTTCACTGTTGCAATATTGCTTTTACTCAGGATTGGCCGAATTGGACCCAATGGGTTTTTTTGAAAAAACCCATTATTTAGACCACTTTTGGTTTTTAAAAATTTTCTGAGAAGTTTTTAAAAAATTAATTAATTTAAATACTTTTACGATGTAAACTTTTTTATTTGTTCTTCACCACAGACAATGGACATAAAAAATGAATTTTGAGCTTTAATAGTATTTCTTAACTGGGCAGTTCTCAAAAGGTGGGAACAAACACAGAACTCAACTTTGAAGCTTCAACACCAAATAACTTACTTTCATTTTAATTAACTCAAAAATTTTTGAGTTAAATTATAATACTGTTTAGAGACAAGATTTTGGACATACCAAAACGTTAACTGAGCAAATGTACAATTAAAAAAATTTTTTTTAAAATTATTTCCATACGCTTCAAAAAAAAATTAAAGGCATGAATCTTACACTGAATAATTTTTTGTTAATATTTTACACAAATAACAAAAGTAAAGACAGATTATTTACTTTATAACGATTTTAGAAAAAAGTAAGTTTGAAATTTCATGCATGTCCAAAAAATACGATCTTTACAATGCTATTTTTTGAGAACTAAGTATATGATGTTTTCGTTTTAAAGGTATTTATCGACCCTCAGAATCAATTTTTAATTGTTTAAAAGTGTTTTTATAAGCTTTTATGCAGTATCTTAGAAGAAAAGTAATTTTTCTTAAACATACATGCGAGATGTCCAAATGGTGTTACGATCTTGACGCCGATAATTCTGTCCGTTTATTCATAATTTTTAGATGATCCACTGTCTTCTAACCTCAATAAAAAAGGTTATTATAATGTTATCTTCTTTAATCCATCGGTATTTTGCATAATTAATACGTTACACATTGAACAATACATAAATGACAGTGGAAACATGGCTGGTTATGATCGCAACGAAAGCCATTTTGCGCTAAAATTGCCAAGCAAACCTCCGTTGGCGACAACACAGTATACGATAAGCTAAAGGTTACCAGAGGGGAATTCCAGTTTGACAAATGTAGTTTATCGTCAGCTGCACCAGTTTTGGCGACGTTATCACCTGCGCTAGAATTTTTTCCCCCCGCTTTTATTATTTTAGAATTTTTTTTTTCTCTTCTTTCTTTTGGTAACATAATTTAACAATCTCCAAATAGAAATACGAATTTCTTTTTTCAATAATTTTTTTAGACATCGTTTTAATTCTTATGGCATTAGAAAAAATATTTATTATTAAACCTGATGATGTCACTTTTTATATTTGTATTATTTTTAATTTGAAGCATTTTTTTACCTTTCATCAAATTCTTCAAAATCATTCCAAAACTTTATTATATGTAAAGAGCAGTATGTATAGTGATTCAAGGACTTCATTAATATCCTTTTTATTATTAAATTGCAAAATTCAAAAAGTAGTAAATAAAATTTTCATTGGAAATGTTAAAAATCAGATCAACAATTGTCAAAAATGGTGAAACTTACATTATGATGATGTCCAAAATCCGTTACCTACAGGACAACAATGTCCAAAATCTGTTATCTACAGACAGCTGATTTAATTTGCTAATTAACAATTTTTACAAATACCTGCTGTCTTTTCATGTTCATATATTGTGTTCTAGGTATGCATACTATAGAATAAAAGCAAAATTGATGTCAAATGTGAAAATTTTTGAAATTGCTCAAAGTTAACTTTTTTGTTCCCACCTTTTGAGAATCTTTGAAGTATTCTTTTAATGCCGTTAATAGTTCTATTAACGGCATTAAAAGAATACTTCAAAGATTTTAAATAAATATATTTAACTTTTTTCTATAACTGGTCAATAAATAACTCAAATCAAATTGACTAAGTCCTGTCACGTCTGATTTGTAGATTGTACAGAGGAAACTACTCTAGCTATAAGGCTTTCACGTGAATTATTTTCTGCAAACCAACACGTCACAAATCTCGAATAAACAAGGTATTTTTTTGGAAATTAACAGGTTTTACAAACGGTCGGACAGAAAACAGAATAGGATGTACAGTATTTTCATTATCTTACAAAAAAAGTTTAATATTTCTTACTGTGTACACAGAAATAGAAAAACAGGAAACATAAAATTCAAAGAAATGTCTTGATTAAGCTATAATTCAATAAAAAGGGATTTAAACTACTTGAGGTTCTACAGTAGTTTTGCATAACAAAATGAAATACAATAAAGTAAAATGCAAAAAAAAAAAAAAATGAATAAAAATAAAAACGAACAAAGGAACAGAAGATTTTATCACTTGAGAAGTAACTTTGCCTTTATTGTTGGTAATCATGGAAACTAAAAAATCTTGGAAACTAAAAACCATTCTTGGGTTTCATCGTCTTTTATACTTTTCTTCAAAAAACGATGAATTTTCCAGCTTTTTTTACCCCAAGACAATTTTTTTGCTTTGTATATATACTTACACTACAATATGCTACAATTACTCCACATTTTCCCTAAAAAAAGACAAAATAACCTACATTTCTTTTTAAAAAACCCAGCTTTAGTTGGATTTTTTTGGGTTTTATTTAAAAAAAACCCTGGGTCCATAGGTTTTTTTAAAAAAACCCCGGGTTTTTGCCAACCCTGCTTTTACTGCAAAATTACAGTTCAATTCAGTACAGAACTAAATAAAAATTTGCAGTTTTTCTTATACACCATCACTAATATAGTTAAGAAAAGTAATGGCTCAACATATTCTTTTGTACTAAAACGTGATGATAGAAACTTTATTTTTAAGCAAAGGATAAAACAAAATCACTTGTTATCTAAGTAGGTATAATACCATATCAGTAAATCTCACAATGTATTGAATAGAAAGAGAACTTATCTTAGTTTTAAAAGTAAGGATTCATCTAGTGCATGAAATATATTAAGTTTCTAAATGTAAAGTATTGAATAAATACAAATTTTTGAAGATTAAAAAAAAAAAAAATCAAACACATCTGATTTAAAAAATTTTTTTTTACACATGAGAATATTGAGGTGCTCACATATGGGAGTGTTCAGACGTGGTACTATATTGCTGGTTGAATACTACAAATACTAGAGAAAATTTGACAATAGATGCTTCACTTTTGTAGAAAATTTTTCTTCAA
The DNA here is from genome assembly GCF_026930045.1 of Uloborus diversus. Taxonomy (NCBI): domain Eukaryota; kingdom Metazoa; phylum Arthropoda; class Arachnida; order Araneae; family Uloboridae; genus Uloborus; species Uloborus diversus. The sequence continues at coordinate 91,852,163 of NC_072739.1, read as the reverse complement.
AAGAAAATATACATGAAACAAAATTTCCAAAATGATAGTTTAATAACATTTAAATCTAGTCTTCATCTCCAAATATCATGCAGAAACATTTATTTGTAGATTTCTTCTTGAAGCAGCATGAAATAAAAAAAAATGATTGGCAGAGAGCTATTGATGCTCATGAATTCACATACAAAGGTTTTTGACAGAAAATTTGTAAGGCGGAATGTTTATGCAAATTAATAACAATAACTGACCTTTTGGAGTTCAAAAGAATTATAAGGCTCTAAATTTAAATTTTCAGTTATAAAACTGAGTTTTTACAGTGGACAAGGGCAGGGTTGGCAAGTTTTTGCCGGGGGCGGAAAAAACCACGGTTTTTACCGCCCGGCAAAAATAGGTTTTAGCCAGTTTTTGCCAAAGTGGCAAAAATAGCTTTTGAGTTAACTTACGGACAGTTTTTTTTTCCCTTTTATATAAAAGTAAAAGCATGAAAAGATTTTGATAAAATTTTAATTTAATTATTTTTATAGTTTAAAAAAATTAAGGTTTAACTTACTTTTAAATTTTTAAACATTAACATAAAATTTCAGTTTGTAACATCTAAAACAAATAATTAACTTGCAATGAAAAGGGGTAACTTTTTTCTGATAATTGATAAAAGGCTTTGCCATTTTCTGTAGAGTGAGCTAGTATTGCTAAAAAGTAGAGTGAATATAGAATGCAGTGAAGTGAATTATAGTGGTGGAGTGAATATATATTGATCAGCTTTTTTTTTTCTTCTTCTTTTTAAATTCTTCTCTTGGCTATCCATTTTCCCAGTAAGTGAGAAAAATGCATTATTTCTTTGGTGAGGAAAAGTTAATATTTTTCTATATTCAAGTAAATATTCTGTTATTAATTAAATAGCTTAAAAATCTTAGTGGGATAAAAAAAAGTGATTAATTAAATGTATGTATGTGTGTATATATATATATATAATTAGAATTCAATCTTTTTATTAATTTACTAAGCTTAAGTAAACATTCCTTGTTTTAGCATTGAAGGAATTGGCTCATTCTGAAAAAATTGTTTTAACAAACATTTAAAATCTTAAGTTTTGCAATCCCAACATTTGTCTTTTATTTATTTTTCACCTTATAAACTAGAAGTAACATGGAGAGACATAACTAAAATATTAAAGTGCATTTATTATATTATATTGTCACTATTTCTTAATTAACAATATAATGCTACTCTATTTGCAATTAAGTTTTTGCCGTGTTTTCCATTATTGCCGTTTTTTTCAATTTTTACCATGGTTTTTTCCACTGTCCCCGCAAAAATACCTTTTTGCCTTGCCTGCAAAAAACCCAACCCTGGAAGGGGAACAAAGTCATGCTGGAGGGAATTTTTACCTGTCGAGCAAGGTTTGCTTTTGTGATCAAGTGATAAATTTTGAAGGGGCAAAAAAGGTTGCATCAAAGATTGCGTGAAAGGGGACAGCGTCCACTTAAAGCTGCCCGGGGAAGCACTAGTACTGTTTAGCAGTACATTGGAATCACCAACAGCGCTAACATGTTTCAGAACACGAATATCTCAGCATAATATTTTAAGCAATTAACTGACAGTCTAGTTATGCCATGCAGAGACGGCAGTTTTGTCCTTGTTATGAACTCATCAGTATGAAATAAACAGTAACCTAGCTGGAAGAATGAAACTGCATATGGCATGACCAGACTGTCGGTATATTGTCCGTAGTTCTGGCTTAGTGGCATTAACTTATTGCTTAGTATCAGCATTTTCAAAATATTACAACAGCTTATTCTTTCCTTTTTTTCAGAATTATTACTTTTTGTCAGATGATTCAAAGCTTCACATAACTATTTAAGGGGGAAAAATGGACACAATATTAAAAAAAACAGCATGATTATGTGCCGTTCTGTGTCTTTGCCAATTTTAAATGGTAAACAAGCAGGAAGATAAGCCAAAATTCTGGCATTGTCTAAAACAAACCGCGCTGCTTTTATCCATTTTTCCCAACGAAATGATCAGTTTTATGAAATAAATTAATGATAAAATTGTACATGTTAAAGTCTGTCATACCCTAAAATCAATTATGAAATGAATAAAGAACTGCATTCATTATATATTTTTCAGAAGGTAGTGTCGCAAGATCTTTTGACTGGTTCGGAGTTTTCCCTTTTGTTCCGTTTGAAAAAGAAAATGTTGTACCAAACAATGAAGAAGACTTTTGGAAAATAAGTTATTTTACCTTTATTTTTGCTGAAAATCAAATGGTCAACAAATGCCGATCGAGGTTTTGAGAAATGACAGTTACAGTTGCAGCTAACAAAGTTTAATATCGATCTCGAGTCGAAAAGAAGAGAAGAACCTTTTATGCAATGAAATGGATCTTATATACTGTATACCTAGGGTGCATTCGGAAACGCGGATCGGTCGCCTCGGTGCAACCGCAAGCGTTCGGAAACGCTTGCGGTGGAACCGGTGACGTCACTTAACCGCGTTCGGAAACACTGCGGTTGTTTTCTGGCGGTCGACTTGGTAGCAACCTGTGGCACCGCTGTCTGGAAGCGGTTAGCGAGATCACAAACGTCACAAAGTCTGTGTTGGCCAATCCGGTCGTGTTTCATGTTTTGATCGTAACGCACGTGACTTGCCGACTATGAAAGTTACGCGTTGATTGGAGTGTCGGTTGCTGCTGAATTAGAACTACCGCGGTTTAACCACGAGCGTTCGGAAACACAGCTGTTCTACCGGAATTCCTAGAGAAATTCCAAACACGTCATAACCACACCGGACTAACCACGCGGTGTAACCGGTGGATCGTTTCCGAACGCAGCCTTAGAGTCCCTATACTGCGGATATTAAACAGCATAATAAGAGTCGCAACGAACGCACTGAAAACGCAGTATCAGAAATTCGCAACTCCCAGTGCTCGAATACGCTACCTTGTGGTAAATAACAATGCTACCGAAAAAGGTAAAACATTCCATTCCAAGTGATTTCTTTGGGATAAATTACAGGCTTCAGACAGTTTGTGGTGTAATGTAATTTCAGAAGAATAGAAAATAAAGCTTGCCACAAACCCGATGAAAAATTAATGTCATTCACTAAGCGTCGAAGCAAGTTATAAGTTACAGCATTTGTTTGATTTACCTTTTTCATCCGCCATAACACAGTGGCTGCAGCGCACCCTATAATTTATTGGAGTTTTGAATTGAACAATGACACAACGAGGCATCATATTTAGGTCGACCGACGGAGGCAGTGTTTCTTCTTCTCCCGTAGTAGAGTCCCTATAGGGATTCTATCCCGTAGGATTTACATGAAATGGATGATAATTAATGTGGAATGAAAACTACGTTTTCATATACGGGCTCTACGCATCAAAAACGTGGTGAAAACTATCTCTTTTTATTTATCCCTTTTCTCAGCACTGTATAGGCACCACGCATATTCATGATGTATATGAAGTCAGATAATCATTAAAAAAAACGAGTTTCTTTAGCCAGTGGCGATTTACTAGGGGGGCGGTGGGGGCGGCAACCTCCTCCGTGACCGTCATTTTTTGAAACCAATAATATGGAATTGAAGAAATTACTTGCAGTCGCTGCTATTTTTAATCAATTTTTTCCACAAATTTGCTTTAAATCTATTTTAGACATTTAGTGTAGTCGAGGATGGACAGCGTTACCCACTTTTCAATTTGAACCTAATCTCTGGGGGATGGCTTTTTCGGTTTTTAACCTCCACCCCCTTAAATAGACTATAAACCCGCCCCTGCTTAAACTCTACTAAAACACTACTATAAATCGAAATACTCGCAGATCCGGGCTCTGTGCTACGTCGTTTTCTGTGTCAGAAGCCGTGGGTTCGATTCTCAGGTGCCCTTGGTGTTAAGGAACAGGTCTACGCGCAGTTTTTCTTGCGTTTCCAGCATGAGAGTTCCGGGCTCGATAACAACAGGTCAAAATTCTCCCTGTTCACTAATGATTCCTGGTGCACGTTAAATAAACCGTGGTCATAAAGTCCTCCGCGTGAACAAAAGTCTCTGATGGTGCCGAACCAGGAATTGTCTAGCTTTCTGTTTGGTTTCAAATTTTGAAATGTTGATATATGGTGCTTCCATCTGTCGTGTGATGTCTGAGCTAATTGAGACTTCCACCTAAATAGTGCTTAAAATGGAAGCTATCCCTCATTTCCTTAATTCAACTTGTAATTGCGCTAATCGGTGATCCGAGGACCGAGGAGTACTAGTAACAGCAACGGTGCAGCAACAACAACAACTTTCTCAACCAGAAAAACTTTCTCCGAGGACTTGAAACAATAAATGGTCTAACTTCATTCCCCTCATAAAAAGTATTCTATTTTTTCTGGGGCTTTACTAACACTTGAGAAACGGCCTCAATTCACCAAATTTAAAAAAAAAACTTATTGTCAATGTTTTGGATTGAAATAGAGACAACACGTAGAATACAACATCAAGCCCTGATGTTGCTGAAAGGTTTAATTTCAGTCAGGGGCGGACTGGGTCCCCCAAGAGGACGTCAATCTTGACTTCCAAAGGGTGCAAAAAAAAAAAAAAAAAAAAAAAAGAAAAGCGGAAGCGCGCAAGGTTCAAACCGAAAAAAAAAAGAAAAAAAAACATGAAGGTGCTTAGGTTTGAGGGCGCAATGAACGAAGGCGTGCACGGGTTCGAGAGCGCGAATAAACTAAACGGAAAAAAGTTCGAGGACCAAGGAAAAAAAAAACAATAGAAAAAAGGCGCACCGGTTTTAGAGCACAAAGAAAAAAAAAAGGTAAGGGAGGGCGCAGGCTGAGTGAGCAAAAAAAAAAAGAAAAAAAAAAAAAAAAAACCCCGAATGCACTCAATTTAAATGCTCCCCCAAAAAAGGACGGGCGCAATAATTTCAGGATGCAAAAGGGACGAAGGTGCACAGAAGCGCAAAAAAGGAAAAAAACTGAGGGCTCACAGCTTTGAGGATGCAAAAAGACGAAGGTGCACAGAGTCATAAAGAAATAAAGGCGCCCAGGTTTAGAGTCGGGGGAAAAAAAAAAAGAAAACCGAGGCGCACTGGTTTTAGAGCGGGGAAAAAAAACGAAAGTGCACAAAATGCGTTTGAGGGCACACAGGCTGGGGGTGGGGATGGAGGGCTTATCGGGCCGGCGGGCCAGTCTGCCCCTGCTTTCAATGGCAATAATTTTTCACTATGACTAATTTAACTGTAATTGTTATTAATAATTTTGAATTTTTTTTCCAAAATTGTAGTAAAGTTACATCCACCCTTTTCCGTTTTCCTTTTTTGCGACTGATAAATAAAAAAAATAAAATAGAAATCTTCATAAATTATGACAATTACTAAATTATTTTTTAATTACAATTTGGAAATAACATGAATATAACTCGCATATAAATTGCAGCAGTACACACAACAGGAACTAGTAGCGTTAAATTAAGCAATTACGCCCTCTTCCCTCCTACCCAAATGAATCATAGCTAAGACAATGACCAACCTTTTTTACCCAATTACACGTCCTATCACGAACCAAAAACATAAAAAACTTAAAACATAATTCCCCCCCCCCTAGATAACATGGGAAAACACTGAGAAGGAAGGGAAAATGCAAACCAAGAAATGTTGTTACATGCTTATTTTGTTAGTACAAATTTTCTTATTGTTTTTTTCGAAACCAGTTTCTCACTATTTGTTCTCCTAATTTGCAGCACTCATGAATGATCAGTGGCGATAGGATTTGGGAGAGGAATTTTTTTAGCAAGTATGTTTTATGGGGGGAGGAGGGGGTGATATGAAATTACTCATTGAAAAAACAACCATAAATATTGAGTTTTACAACGTATTTTTCGTTTCTTATCAAAAAAAATTATGCATTAGAAATTTTGCCTGTACGATATTAGCAGATATTAATTTAAAAAAAGTTTGTTCATTGTTCTATTTTTAAGTGTGCTTAAAGGAAATAATGTTTGTAGCAGTGGCTCATCCAGAGAACGGGAACCGGGGGTCCTCCCCCGGCCAAAAAGTTGAATTTTTAGTCCTAAGAACTCAGTTTTTAGACGGTCTCTGGTGATGTTACAAGAAAGAAAGGTTCGGGGGCCGTTTGCGGGAAATTAAAGTTTTTAAATAACAATAAATAATAAATAACAAAAATATATAGGAGGTGGTGCTCCAACCCCTTTACCGCTTTACCTCAAAATCAGCCAGCTCCACCCACAGCCGTGTAAAAAAAGTCAACATCGAACAAGCTCAGCGAAGTACTGCTTTATTGGGGGTTTATTGGAAACAGTAGTATGGTAGAAATTGAAACTTTCGTGCAAATAATGGTACCAGATTCTTTATAACACACACAAAAAAGAGTGATTGCATAACTTGGAAAGTATTGGACTGGTTTTTTATTTAGTTGCTCATCGTAAATAACCCGCTGCTGTAGGAGATTTGTTGTTATAGTGAGGACAGAGGAAATGTCGAGGATAAACGACGTAGAAAATTCCAAGGACGGCACACCATTTTCTTTATTGATGCTTTCTAGTAACGCACGCCTTTCAAAGTATATAAAAATATATTTGTCAAACGGGGGAGTGTGATAATAAATAAAACTACGTAAAATGAAAAAAAATGACGAAAGAAAATTGAATTTTTGACATCTTGAATTCAAATTATGTTTTTCGCTATCACGAATGTGTGTATTTGTGTTGTGGTGTGTGTGCGTGTGTATGTGTTTGTGTAGGCGTGTGGGTGTGTGTATGGAGGCGTGCGTGTAGGATATGGATGCAACTGCCCAGGAGGAGCGGATTCCACTGGACAGTGCTGCTGGAGGGAATCAGCAGCAGCACCTGCAGGGGACGGTCGAGGGTGATGCTCGCAGATGCCCAGTTTCAAAAATCAAAGAACACGGATGTCATTCAACGGACTGAAAACAATAAACAATTCGTAATTGCTAAAAAAAAAAAAGAATTTTTTAAGATTTTGAATTTAAATTATGTTCTTTGTAATCACGAATTGCGACAGGACTCTACACGTTGGGTTTCTAGTTTCTACTGATGACTTTTAGTGTAACCATTATTTGAATTCAAGACGTCAAATGAATGCCAGGGGCATTCACTCCATGATGTTGGGGTGAAATAAAGGGAGTCTGGGCGTTTCTGCCCCCCCCCCCCCCCGCAACTCCGTAGCGACGCCACTGCTGTATACACCCCAGTAGCAGAAACAGCGCGACATTGCGACGCATGTATTTTAGAAACTACCAAAACTGTAATCAAAAACATTATCCCGATCCAGTTAATCATTCAGTTTTCATGCTAAGTATGTTTTTTTTTCTTCTAGAAATTAATCCTATTGACAAACTTGATTTTCATTAAAAGTTTGACAGAGCTAAAATATTTCGGTCTCACTAGAGGTCTTGCGCGTGTTGTTTCGAAGTGTTCGGGTTCTTTTTTTTGTGATGGAAACATGCTGTTCGAATTTAGCTAATGGTTAATCAATTGCGAATGCTCTGTAACGAAAAAAAGGAAAAAACAAAAACAACCTTGAATTGGTTTCTGACAAATTTCAGTTTTAGCAATCAAGAATGGGGTCGTGTCCTTCAATCAAAAGTAGGGGATTGTGGGGCAAAGTGAAATAGCTTGGCAAAGGTGAAATAATGAAATATTTACTCTGCTTATAGTTCCACCAATCTGGTAATATTTTAACTTCGTAGTAGTACGTGCATTCTATTCCATTCAGGAAAAAATGCTGCCAAAAATTAAAGCATATAACAATGTAGACTATTTTCAAAAAATGGCACTCATATTGTAATACTTGTTGTAACTAAAAAAATTTTTTTTTGTTATTATAAAATGATAAAGCCTTGTAATTAACATTTTAAACATCATTTGAGACCTTCTAACATTCGATGGTGTATTTATTAAGTTAATATTAAGCCAATTTGGATTTTAAATATTTTGTACAATCACTCAATTACATGCGGGGCAAAGTGGATGGGGCAAAGTGAAATAGATTATATCGTCTACTTACGCAATCATTTACTAAATAACACGTATGTATTCATTTATTAAGTAATTCATTTATATTCCTTCAATTAGCAATTCATTTATTTATTAATTCATTTACTTATTTTTTATTCATTCATTCGTTTACTGTTTACTCATTAATCTATTTTTCTTCATGCATTAATTAATAATTTATTTAATTACTCGTTTATTGTTTCATCATCTTTTCATTTTATTTATAACCTTGACTGATTCATTTGATCCATTTTTTTTTTTTTATAATCGAATAAAAGTATTTCATTAGAAAAATATTTAATTTTTTCACTTTGACCCACTAAAAAAAAGGAAAAATTGTCCACTTTTTTTTTCTGGAAGCAAAAGTTTACTGTCAAAAATTAAAAATACCATTTCCATGTAAGTTTTTATTATAAAATACAATGTTCTTTCTTTATGTACTGTAATTTTCAAAACAAACTTCCAATGTGTTCATTTTGAAAAAGCGCAGTCATCTTAATAATTTTTACTATGCCCCACATTCCCCTACTACTTTTTGTCACTAAAACTGATAGAATAAGCAAAAAAAAAAAAATTGCACGGAGTAAGAAAAAAAACTTTTTTCCCAACAAATATTTTATATTTAATTTTTTCAAACGTCCGTTTTTTAGAAATGAGGCGCGATCTTTATGATGTCACAAATGATGTACTTCGGCATGCTACTCCATTGCCGCTCTAAATGTTTACGCTTTGCTGTCAAACGCGTTGCCCGGACATGATAATTTGCGCTGTGCACTAATGGCATCAGTTAATTGCATTTCATCACTTGTGATGTCCTGTGCAGAAGCGAGAGAAAATGAATTTCAGTCTGCGCACAGATTAAAATAATTATTAAGAAATATTAAACTTTGTCAAATTATTTAAAAAAATAGTTAAATCCTATGCTTTTAAGCATGCTCTTTCAGAAAAAAATTGCTTTTAAAGTTTCGGAAACAACCCCATTGCAGTCAGTTACCTCGTGTTTCTAAAAGTTAAAATTTCGTATAATTTTTATTTTTTTTGTGTCAGAGTTTGGAAGATGGTAAATTTTTTCAAAATCCTTGAAATTTTTAGGCAGAATTTGAGATGATTTGTATCCAAAAAGTAGGTATGAATTTCCGATGAATTTTGGAATGAAAAAGGTTGCGAGATTCCTTTTGTATTAAATATTTAAAAAAATTAGAAAGAGTCACGTGACTTTTAATAACAAGTCCCAAAATTCATGCCGACGTCAAAAGAAATCGACATCAGGCTTTTTGTCAGGATGAAATCAATAAGCAATCTTCCTGATTGCTCAATATATAATCAAAACGAACCTCGTGACATCTGATTTTTGGTTCAGCATGTGCGCAGAGATAATTAATACTTCCATTTCAAAGAAACAACAGATTATGACGAGTATCATTTGTGTAAAAATGTTAGTTTTTTTATTATTAAAATAAATGTTGTTAGTACGAGGAATTTTATGAAGATTGAGTTGATGCAAAAATTATCACATAAAGAGATACCACGGTCGAGTTAAATGAGATAAAAAGGAATTTATTTGTTTATTGTAGAAAAAAGTTAAATACGTAACGAGATAGATAAACAGATGTGGGGGTTATGAATTGTGAAACTGATATAAAAAATGCGTGCATAACAGAGATATTGCTAAGATTTGTTCCAAGGCGTGGAAATACTCCTTGACATTTTCTAAAGACGTGAAATTCATTTTAGAAAAGCGAAATATACTTCTTTTTTTTTCCTAGAGATGCACCGTCTCCATTGTTAATCACTATATTAAGAAGGGGGGGGGGGGTGATTTAAACTTTTTTTTTTTAAATCCATATTACCTGGGGTTTGAAAAGTTGTTGTGTACTGGCATCAAATGTTCGTGAAAAAATTTTTTTGAAAATCAAAATATACTTAGATTTCCCGCCAGCCCCTTGAAGTTTCGCCAAATATGTGAAAAACGACATTTTTTTTAAATTAAAAAATTCTTTTGTATAATTTTTTTTAACCATTTGTGGTGGGAAAAGTTGTGTATTGACATCTAATGTTCGTGTAAAATTTTTTTTGATAATCAAAATATATTTAGACGTCCAGTCAAGTCCTTGAAGTTTCTCAAAATATGTAAAAATTGGCATCAATTTTATTTTTTAAGTTTCTTAAGCATAATGTTTTTTAATCATCTGTGGTGAAAATGGTTGCTTAGTAAGTTTGATCGCCAAGTTTTGTCGCGACAAATTTGGCGATTTTTTTTTTAATTTTAAATTTGGTTTCAATTTGGCCACTGTTTGTGTTATTTAGAAAGTAAACAGTTGAATCACATTAAAATTGCCAATAATGGGGAAATGACATTAAATTGGAGTAAAAGGAAGTCATGTGATGCACACATCAGCTCGTTTTTTTTTTGTAATCTAAGAAATTTTTGCTTTGCTTTATTTTTAAATTTTAGCATTAATTTTCGAGACGCCAATGTTGTGCGTATAAAGCCATCACGACTTGTTGCTCTACAAATAAATGAAGGTGCTTCTACCACTTATCAAACTACTCTTTCGACTCTCTTGTGTAAATTCCAGTACTCCTTTCAATAATATCACTCGTTTTACCCATTTTCTCAAGTTCCGCATTAGGTATTTGTTTAGACAGTGGAGAGTCAGTAAGTACACAATTTTTCCAATGGGGTAGTTTCCTTCAGTAAAAAGTACTACTTTTATTCATTAAAATGGATGTAATGAGGAAAAAAAAAAAAAACATGGGCCCAGAAAATACTTTTATTTTCCCAACAGTTTTTTTTACATTAATTTTTAAAATGTCCGATTTTTCAAACAAGGCTTGGTCTTTATGAAGTCCACAAATGATTCACTTCGCCGCATCTTACTACTACGTTTCCACGTTATGATAATCAAGCAGCGAATTAAAATTGCACCCTACGCTTGCTATCAACCCTATCGTTGCCAATACAAGTGAGTAAAAATGCGAATTAAATATTTTGCTCTGTGAATGGCAGCACAGAATGGCATTTCATCATTTGTGATGTCATCGCCAAGACATGTAAACAATGAAAACTCACCGATTTAAGTATTTTTTTAAAAAATATTAAACTTAAACAAATTATTTAAAAAATGGTCAGATCCTATGTTTTTAAGCATGCTCTTTCAGAAAAAAATACTTTTAAAATTTTGGAAACGACCCAGTTGATCAATTCTGTACTATAGTCTTTTGCTTGCAAATTAAGAGGTGAAATGACAAAATCACTAACAGTTTCATCGTTATAAGTTTCGGTCTTCAGGATTGTTCTGTGACCTAATTATTTCAGAGTACAGTCGAGTCCCGACTTACGCGAGGGATGCGTTCCAAGACCCTTCGCGTAAGTTGAAATTTCGCGTTGTGGAAAAGGGTATGTGTAAAAACTTTTATAAACGTACGTATAGGATTAAAGACACTTGTAAACACCACCTCAAACTGTTAAAAACCATTTCTTAACTATACATTAGTGTTTCTTAAATAAAAAATTGAATTTTTATTTATTGTATAATAAACCACTACGGTACGTAACAAAGAAAAACAAATGCACTATAGTTGTTGAAACTTTCTCTTTTTCTTTCTATCTTCACAAACTTTAAACGAAACAGCGCTCTTAGGTGTCATTATATTTCATTAAATTTCAAATTTATAATAAAAAAAAAAATAAATGGAAAATGAGGAGTACAGATTTATTTCTATACTCGATGTTTAGACTAGTACGATGTGGGAACTTCCGCTCTCAGTGATGCCAAAGGGATGAAGGTCCATTCACGAAAAAACCGCGATTCTTTTCTTAAAATTTTCATGTTGCGGGTGAAGAATTCGCGTTAGGAATGAAATTCTTTACCGGGGGAAAAAATCGCGTTATAGCCATTTCGCGTAAGTCGGATTGCGTTGTAGCGGGAGTCGACTGTATAGTGTGTCGTTGCTCATGAGAATCAGCAGGTTTTTTTTTTTTTTTTGAATGACCATAAAACTATTCCTTTTGAATGACAGGATCATCGCTGAGATATTTTGAGTGGTAGACAACTTTCGAAAAATACTTTGCACTGGCAATACAAGAAGACCCAGTTTAGTGAGAAATAGAACAATTGCATACACTTTTACAGGGGTGCCTACAGGGGGAGGAGGGGAATTATGGGACAAGTTGTGCCAAAAAAAAATGAGGGGGGGGGGATTTTTTTCCTTCTTTTTTTTCTTTAGAAAATGAAATTTTTGATTTTTGGAAGGAAAAAATATTTAAACTTATTCAACAAGAAATAGATGAATAAATAATACTTTTTTTCACGTACTCTTTCCAAAATTTAATGACCGTGTCTTTTTTTTTTCAATCAAGGGAACATCAGAAACGGGATGGAGTTGGTGTCCGTTTCAAAGCCGGATCAGGCAATTTGCTTCCTTTTTAATTTATTATAATTTTTCTGGAAGTAGCACAATTCTGCACGAGGAATACATGTAACAGTGATGAGAGGGAGAGATATCAAAAAGGACTAAAATTAAAAAAAATCCCTCTTCTTTATTTATTGTTTGTAATAATTCTGACCACTGTGCTCTAGTCTTTCATTGATTTATTTTCACCTTGGCAATTGTTAAGAACTAGTTTTGAAGTTTGCGATAACATCTTTTTAATCCCTCCAAACGACAATTACTATATTTTCTTCATAAACTAACTTAAGTTTATGCAGAATTTTTCATTTCACTTTACTATTATTTTCTCTACCATTTTTAAACTGATTGTTTCAATTTATCATTAGATGATTGTTATTTAAACTTTCATTGAGGTTGGTTTTTGCTGATGGAAGTAGAACAAACAACTTAAGCTGTTTTAATTATTTTTCGTAAATCATTTTTATTTTCTTCTATATCTGATATGCATAGAAGGATATTTGATTCATTAAAATTCTCGAGTTCTGATTTTCGATGTGCGCTGAATAGCTGAATCCATTTTTGAGGATTTCCGAAAAATATCTGTCACAGGGTATCTGTGTGTGATCCATCTTTTTTGGCTATGCGACTTCAATTTTGGAAAACTTCCGGGGGAGCTCCCGCACTAATGCCCGAATAACACCCTCTTTATCATCAAAAGTCATCTAAAACTGCATTTCTGGAACTGCAATTTTAAAACATTTATAAGAGAGAGAACCCGATTCCCCCCCTCTCTCATTAACACAATCAAAGAGAATCCTAGAATTGCGTTTTTGTAGCATCAATTTCGTAAAATTGCCGGGGGAATAGCACCAAACACCTTCCACTAACATTATCAAGATCTATTAAAACTGCGTTTTTAAATTTACAAGTTCGAAAATTTAAGTGGAGCGCTCCTCTCCCTTCCTCCACTCTCGTCAATATTATTAAAGATCGTCTTAATTTTGATTTTTATTGCTTCAATTTCAAGAAAATTCCGGGAGAACTTCCGAAAATTCGAACGGGGGGGGGGGGGAATTTGCGCCATTGAGCTTGGGGGGAGGGCACCCTTGCACTTTTACAAAGTATTCGATAATAGTTTCGTCTGTATTTCATGTGATAGCTCTTGTGTACCAATATACAAACGAAATACTCCGTTTGCTGTTGTAAGCCACCTTGCATGAGATAGCTTACGTGGTGATTTGGTGAACAATGATTTTGGACAATTTTCAGAACATATCGCTTGAATCCAGAACATATTGATTTATATACGATTCTTTTATGTTTGGATAAAAGCAGAGAACAGGTCAATTCGCGAGACGAAGGTGGGTGGTGGAAATTGTTTCATTATATCACAGAATAAGAGAAACAAATATATCCTGCGTAATCACATTTGTCACAACTCACAAACAGTCAAAACTAAGCAGAAAGAGCCAAGGAAAAAAGCAAATTATGCAAATTTCAAAGACCTGGCTGGGGCTTTAAATATAATGTGATATAGTAATTATTTTGTTCACAAACAAAGGGTCTTACTATTCAACTATTTACCCTATAGGCGATTAAAAAAATAATACATAAGAAATGATTTTTTTTTTTTATAAAAAAGTCCTTTTTTACGTATTTGGCAAAATTTGATGGATCTGGCATGGAGTCGAAATATATTTTGATTAACAAAATGTTTTTTAAACGAGCATTAAATGTAAATACAGTAGGCGCCGCTTAATGAGATCACGGTTAATGTTATCATTCGCTTAATGTTATCAGAATCACGAAGTCCCGGAACACTTGTTTGTTAAAACACGTTAAAGAAGTCGGATATTGCAATCAGCGTCCTCGTTTATTTGTGTTATCACTCTTTCATAGACTTTAAATTTTCTCCCGTTTTTTTCCCCTCTATTAACATAAATACATCGGCAAACCATGGCGAGACTAACTTGCTGTATAGCATTTTGTGGTTTTCAATAGCAGTTCAAATTTTTTCTAGGAATGAAGCTACAGAAAGTTCGCCCCCCAGTGACCACAGACTCCCCTAAGAAAACTTTCTTTTGCACCTAAAAAAAACTCAGTCGCTGGACATGTTGCAGGCATTGATGTAGGACCTCCATTGTTGCCATTACTTTGTAAACTGTTAAAGAATTGTGTCGAGATTGAAAACAAAGCGATGTTAAGTTAAACTTTAAACAACAAGCAAAACTATGCTGGAAAAGATAGAAAAGCTGAATGTGCTTTGAAACTGGTTTATGAATGTCGGGGAAAACGGTCATATTTTACTTCAACTATTACTATGTGATTAAAAATTGCATAATTTAGCTTTAACTTTTTGTAATTCAGATATTTCCATTCTGTTAATTTAATAATTTATAATTTAAAACTGCTTTCAGTTGAGGTCATTGTGATTTTAATTTGAGGTTGACAAAATAAATGCACCTTAATTGGAAAAATATCATTATTTTGTGTCTCCTGGATTCTTCTCGGTTATTGTTATCAGTCGGTTATTGTTATCAAACTGCATTTGTCCCAAAGTGATCACATTAAGCAGCACCTACTGTACAAACATTTCCCACCACAAGCGATTAAAAAAATTATACACAAGAGATTTAAAAAAAAAATAAATAAAAATAAATGTCAATTTTTACATATTTCATGAAACTTCAAGTAGTTGGTGGGGAATTTAAATATAGTTTGATTTTCAAAAAAAATTTTACACGAGCATTTAATGCCAATACACAACTTTTCCCACCACAGGCTTTTCGATTTCAAAAAAAAAAAAAAAAGTTAAAATCGACCCACCCTAGTGCTCATCCCTCCAAGAGCAAGGGCTCATCCCTCAAAATACCATAAAGCTCCCCCCAGAGCAAGACCCCCCCCCCCAGAAAGGGCAAAAAATACCCCTCAAAGCACCCCGATCCTTAAAAATTTCAATCTGCGCCAAGATCTCCCTAGGCAGGGCACCCCTGGGTAAGATAAGGACCTGATACATAAGAAGAATTTGCGCAATGAAGGCGGAAAAAAAGAAGCAAATAGAGAAGAATCTGTTACATTTCTGGATACCTTGAATTAAGGGGTTGCTTGTAACCTCAAAATGTGAAGAGGAAAAGTTCCTTATATGAAGCGCTTTTTTAAAAAATTAAGTTTAGAACACATTTATCAATATCTATGGGATGTCTTAAAATGATGCCTAATGTTTCTTCTCATTAGATGCAGGAGCATAGTCGTGTTTCATCATACCACTCAATCTCCTCATTAAATACTCATTATAAATATATATAATGCACTGAAGTTTCGAATGTCCTTACAAGTAGAATGTCAGGAGCCATTCATTAATTACGTAAGGATGATTTTGGCAATTTTCGACCTCTCTCCCCCATGTAAGGAAACATAAGATTTTTCACCCCCCCCCCCCTCCGTGCTATTCTTACGTAAGATTCCATTTCGTTTTCCAAAATAAAATACCGAATCCACGAATCTTGTATCACTGGAATCGTTATTAAATTCACTATTACAAAATTAAACCTTATCGTGTCAAGAAATATTTACTAAAAAGTTGGAATCTAGACTAAATGTTTTTGACATTTTTTTTGTATATGATGCGATACTGATTAAAAATAAAACATGCCATGCGTAGTGCGAATTTTTAATTTTATTTTACACCATTAATTCTCTGTAAAACAAATAAAAAACAGCTCAACGCAATAAGTTTTTTTTTATCTTCCACTTCCAGACGCAAATGAGTTATGATCTCTGCCAAAGCACTTGACCGCGCGATTTCTAATGCAAAATATCTACTTGAACAATATTACGTAAGAATGGGTTTGAACCCCCTCCCCAGTAAGGGTGTGTAGATATTTTCCCAACCCCCTCCCCTCGGGACCCATACGTAATTAATGAATGGTCCCTTAGTCATAATTCCTTGCTGAGATTCAGACAGAGAGAGAGAGAGAGAGATAGAGAGAAAAGTCTCTTCAATGTATGAATGATAATTGTTAGCTGAGAGGGAGAGAGAGAGAAACTGCTCGGAATGATTACAAAATTAGAATGTTAATGACAATTATTAGCTCAGAGAGAGAGACTTTTCGAATGAATTACTTAAAATTAGAGTGTTAATGATAATTGTTAGCTGAGAGAGAGAGAGAGAGAGAGAGAGAGAAACTTCTCGAATGATTATAAAGTTAGATTGTTAATGATAATTATTAGTTGAGAGATAGAGAGTGAGAGAGATACTTTTCGGGGGGGGGGGATTGTTAGAGGGTGAGAGAGAGAGAGTTTGAGAGCTTGAGATAGTTACAGAGAGAGAGAGAGCCTGTGCGCCGCTAATGGCAACTAACGCGCCAATAATGGTAAACGCATACCTTAAAAAATATTCGCCTAGTTCTGACCTGTTGACTGCAAAGCCCAGTTTGTATTCGCACCGATGCGTCATACTAGGAAAAAAAAAATAAATAAGCACATAAAGCAGTCTTTCTACTAGTTGCCGCTTCTCTCTTTGGCGCTGCGATTGAGTGAACTTGGAGTTTACTAGAGATACGAGGGAAGAGTTGTGAATTCGTTAAGCCAAAACGCTTCTGCTTGTCAAAGCGGCAGGCCGTGGCTACTTTTTCGGCGTTCTGTCAAACAGTGAGATCCGTGGATTAGGGATTGTGCTGGACTAATCTCGATTCCAACAGGTATGTTGCTATTGAAGTGATTTTTACCTAAATGAAAAAAAGATCAAATAAGCTTTGTGCTACAATAAGATTAAATAGAAAAACCAACGTAAATAAAACACAAATGAACACGAAAAAGTGAACGTGAACGAAATGTAAACGTTTTCGTGTTAATTTGTTCTTTATTTACGTTGGTTTTTCCATTTAATCTTGATCTTTATCTGTTTGAAAATACATCTTATTTTACATAAAATTTGTCTGGGGCAGTAAAAAAAATACGCAGCTGTTAAAACTATTAAGTATTCCAGCCCGTTCAGAGGTTCAGCCCAAAATTGCTGAAACTTGTAATTGAAAGACCATAAAATATTTTCCAGATCTGAACCAGGGAGCTTCGATGGGAGGTCATAAGAGGCCGCTGTGATCTTCAAAATATTTCATATTCGGCAAATTTTGTCAGGCGATTCGGCTAGTTTGAAGAAAGCATTGCAAAATTTTTTCATAATGATTTATGCTTCTTATTAGCTGCAGAATATGAGCTCTATATGTATGTGCTCATATTTTATCATTCGGCTAAATTCGGACTTTCATTCGGCACTTTGATCCTTTTTCCTCAACTAAAAATTTGAGCTCTAGGCGCCCGTGATCTGAGCTTAATAAAGATTAACATTATATCAGTATTTCTAAGCGTAAATAAGTATAACCTTCAAAAAGGTTAAACTTGCACTTTTCTAGAAGACATTTTCAAAAACTTCAAGCATGGTAAAAGTCATAATTTTGTAGTAACTCCAATAAAACTAGTGCTAAAATAAACTACATACTTTGATCCAGAATCTATACAAGAATCTGAATGTTATTTGAGTAAATTAAGATTTAGGAGGAAATCGAATAATTTTTGAGATATTTCTAAGATTTTTGACGTATTTTTTTCAAATCAAAGTCCTTAATTAAAAAAATATTCATAAAGAAAGTACTCCTAAAATATCTAAGCAGTACATTAATATTGTCTTCAAATATCATGTCTGAAGTTTTTAAAATTGTCCTGTAAATAGTAGCGTAAATTTAACCTTTTTGTAAATTAATTCTTATCTAATGAACCCGAAATAATGCTTTTTTGTTGATCTTGATTACGTTCAAATCGGAAAAGTATATTATAGTTAAAAAGCACTAGTATATTTATCTATGTTACAAGTTTCAGAAATATTGCTGCGAATGTGTTCGGACACCTTAAAACTAACATCGATTTCCTACAAAATTGACCTGAAAAGAAAAAAAAGAGCGGCAATTTTTTTTTCTATTCTAGAAAATAAAACATCTGAATTTTTAATTTATCTCGACATCTTTTATTTTTTATAATATAATATATTAGAAAATCGCCCGTCAAGGTATGACGGGTGAAAATTGAATTTCTCCATTTAAAAGAAGCAATTGCCTGTTTGGTGATATTTTGATAGTTGAAATTTTAACCCTGAATCCCGTGGATTAACCCTAAACTCCAATAGGTATCGTTCATGGTTGACCACTTTTTCGTTTCTTCATTCCCCTGAAATGACAGTCTTATCAGTAAAACAGTTAAGTTACCGGATCCAGTTCAGCCTTGTCAAAATAAAGCTTTTCCCTGCATGTCAAAACATTATCAAAAAATATCAACAAATTTTCATGCCATTGCGCGAGTTTTATTGTTGATGAGGTCAGAAGCGTTACTAGATCAGTGAATTGGCTATTATATATTTCAGAATTTATTTCCATCCATCATGTGAAAATTAAGTGTAAATTTAAATTGTCCTTTGCCCCTGTCATCCCAAATATAAATTTAAAAAAAATATATATATGAAAAAACTTAGCGTCTCTTAATAAGGGGGTCACGGGAGGTTACTGTGACCTCCCGTAAATGTCTTATTCGGCAAATTTTGTCTGACGATTCGGCAAAATTTGGAGTTCTATTCGGCAAAATTTGGAGTTTTATTTGGCAAACTGAGAATTTCCGCCCTCCCAAAAATTTAAGTTCGGGGCGAAGCTCTAAACATGCTTTTTTTTTTTTTTAAAATCTTGGGGACTCGTCTTTCAGATGGTTTAGTAGAGTGGTTCAAAAATACATGTAAAAAAAAAAAAATTCTCCTACATACTAGGACACCCCTCAATATTTTCACACTTGTGGATAGCAATATACTGGACGAATTTTAGCTTCCTATTTCAACTGAAAGAGGGTGCTCAACCCCCTCCCCTAAACTTCCAATGTACGGGGAGGGAGGTTAAAAAAATACATTGAACTGAAAAAACAGTGCTACACATTATAATATACACTAATAATATGCATATACATTGCAATAAAATAATCATTTACAATAAAACAGCTGGGAAAATTAAATTTTTTTGGCATGTTGTACGCTACTGCGTTAAATTGAGGGGTCAATGAGCACCGTCTTAAAATTTGAGCAGGAAGTAAAAATTTTTACAGCATAATACTATTAGTAAGTGCAAAAAAAAAAAAGGTGTCTTGGGCTCTAGCTGAAAAAAAAAAGTTTTTTTTTTTTGAACCACCCTAGGGTTTAGTCAAGGCAGTCTTACTGCAACTTTTGAATTAAACGGAGTGGTGAATATTAGGTTAACCTATGGGTGGCCCTTCCCATGCAAATTTACGTTATTTGAATGTTATGATTATTTACTTGAAAAAGCTAATATTTCTATTCATCCATTAAGAGAATTTTGCTTAATGAATGTTGTTATACATTTCATGGAACTAGCAATTTAAAAAAAAAATACTATTTAAAAAAATTTTTTTTTTAAATTTAAGTAAAGATAAGATTGCGATTTGCTTTGTTTTTTATTAGATAAAATGATTGCAAAATATTTTATCCTGTCTCTATCATTAACCACCATTAGTTTGGAATGAATTTTTAAAAGTTTATTGACTTTAGTTTCAATATGAAATTATCTTTTATTTGGACACATCAATATGGTTTGTCACGAAGAAAGCTGCCCAAATTTTACAGGGCGCTTAGCAATAAGCAAATTAGCCGATTACCGATTAATCGGCGGGTGATATTCGACCGATTAATGATCGTGATGACTTTGCAGTCTATCCACGGCTTTTTTTTTTGCTTTCTAAAATAGTATTTCAACATTTTATTCAATTTCTGTATATTCATATTTCTTATTATTGTCAATAGACATTATTTCAACTAGATATGAAAATTCAACTATCAGTTAGTTACCTGTATTCAGCACACGCTTTTAACTTAGTAGGTACTTTTTGTTTTTGGTCACCACTTTACCCAACACTTTTAATATTTATTTCAATTGACATTGCTAAAGGTAGGGAGTGGAGAAAAATGTGTATTGACATATGAAGCATGTTGCAACATTGAAAATATGCGTATTTATTCCCAAAAGAAAAAATAAGTTAGCAAAACTAACGATCTTCAGCCATCAATTTTTATTAAAAGAAAAAAAAAACTTGAAAAGTGTACACAGGAAATTTTTAAAAAATCATATGATAAGGGAAATAATCAAATAAAGTGAAGGATTTTTTAGGATAGGAAGAAATACATATGAACCAGCAAGAAATAATTTATGTGATAATAATCCCCATACATAAGTAATAGCCGATGATCGAGTAACCCGCGTGTTTCAACAATGAAACTCGCGCCACGGCATGATAATTTGAAAAAAAATGTTTTGATAATGTTTAAAATGCAGGGAGAGGCTTTATTGTGGCAAGGCTGAACTCGAAGCGGTGTCTTAACCGTTTTACTGGTAAGACTGTGTCATTTCAGGGGAATGAAGAAACGAAAAAGTGGATGAAAATTAACGCTATCCACTGGAGTTTAGGGTTAATCCACTGGAGTTAGAGTTAAAATTTCAACTATCAAAATATCATCAAACAGGCAATTTCTTTATTCAAATGTAGAAGCAATTTTCACCCGTCATACCTTGACGGGCGACTTTCTAGTCTTAAAATAATCATGTTTTTTGTATATAAAACTTAAAAGTACCCGGATTTAATTCTTCATAATAGTGTTACGTGACCGTCAACTGTAAAATAATTTCAATATTAAAATTCGGTTGTAGGCAAATTTTGTTTTGAGTGTTTAATTTATGAAGTACATTTTCATGCTACATGTTATGCTTATATTGCGGAATATTATTCATTTATTGTTAGTACATCTTGATTTCTTGTTCAAAGAATCTTAAAAGTTTTTAAAAAATACTAAGAGGTATTTCAAATATATTTTCTTCGCAGATCATTCGGCAAAATTTGGCCGATTATTAATAATCGGCAGAGCGGGCAAATGATGGCCAAATACCGGTTACTGCCGATTAATCGGCGCATCTCTAATGCTTATCGCCGCAAGGGCAATGACACACCCTCCCTAAATACTACGAACCCCCCAACCTAAGGGCAAGAGCCCCTCAAAAGAGAAAAAAATCCTTAAAAATACCCCCCGAAAATTTTCAAAGGTGCACTCTGCACCACGATATTAATTTAAACATTAAACTGAAGCAAGACATTGATTTTAATATAGCAATAAGCAGTATAAGATTTAAAAAATATTTTAACAAAATAGAGGCATCGTTTAAAATTTATTTTGTTGTTTTATTATACATTCTTCATTCCTTTTAATGTATAGCATACCGAAACTGAAGCTCAGTAGCTCAGATAGTTAGAGCATCCTACTAATAACACGAAAATCAAAGGATCGATCCTCCCATGGGCCAGAAAATATAGTTTAGAACTACTAATTTCCCGAACTAAACTATAATCCAAATTTACATGAAAATGTAACCTTAATTCATTGGAGGAAGGGTTCCAAACCACAGTTGGGTTGTTGCACTGAGATCAGAAAAGAAATTTCTATTTTACCATGGCAATTCGCAGAATCATGCATTGTTTCTAAAGGGTGTTTTTTGTAGGTACGCCTTAATACTTCATCTATCTTCAAAAGTAAGACACCATTTAAAATATGTTTCCCCGCTATCAATTAAAAAAAAAAAAAAACACATTTTTGCTGTTATTCGGAAGAATTACTTTTAAACAGGGTTCTTTATTCCCTTCTGTAGAGCGCGAATGCTTTGCACTGGTCAACTACTAGTAGGCTTTGAATCGTTTAAATTTCCCAACTACTAAACTACTAAAGTTCTTAAATCTTTTTTCTATTTTGATGTGGGACTTTAACCGGTACAGCTACATACCATCTTAAAAGAAGAGATTTTTCTAATATATCTTTAATTAAAAAAAAAGAACATTTGGTTTTTGCTCGGAGTTTTGCCAGACTACTATTCCACTTGTGATAATAGCCTTAAAAAATAAGTAACTGCATAAAATTCGTGTTTTTTATTTGAAAAATCATTAATCCACAATTACATAATGTTAATACAATTGTCTCATTTTGTTTGAGATAAAATTTCAATGTAATTGATATTTCGCATTAAAAGTGAAAGAAATAAATAAATAAAATTCATAGAACAATGAAAGAAAAACGAAGCATCAAGATGACGCATTTTCATATATTCGAGTTGATTCATTTTATGCCCAAAAATCAATTAAAATTTGACGCATCGTCGCAATGTTTAGGTTTTGATGATGCAATGAAGCTAAAAGTGAGCAACATTGTGTGGACATTTGATATAAAGGTTATTTTTAGCACTTATATGAACCGGTGGCGTTTCTATTTAGATGCGTATTTGAATTACACGAAAAATCTTTTGTGAAGTTTTAGTCTTCTGTTAGATATTTAAGCAGAGCGGGGTAGTCATAAAATTGGCATTGAAACGAATTTGAACTTAAATCTCCTGCTGAGCACCAACATTGCTGATGAGCCCTATACCCACCCCACTAGTGGAAAGAATTGTTCTATGACTGAGACATTTTGAGCCAAAACACCTGTCCTTTTATCCTCGTACTGCACTTGTGACGCAATCTGAGTTTTCAAATCAGGGAGGGTGGGAGAGGGCACCACATAACCCCACGCTTCCGTGAAACGCAAGTTGAAGACATCTGTTCGAACGCAATAGGAAAAAAAATCAAATAATTTTTTTATATTTTTAAGCAAATTATAACCAAATTTTGTATGACTTTGCTTAACGTCATGACTTTTTACGAAACAACGCATCGTACAACTTTTTATTACATTCTTTAACTGCACTGCTAGCATTTTATTACGTTACAAACATTGGAAGATCCCATACCAACTTTCTCTTTAAACTTCTTCACAACATGCAAAAGTAGTAGAAATTGAACCACGAGTTTAATTGTCGTTTAATGTCCAATGAAACATGCTGTAGCTGTTAGTAACATAAATACCCGAATGTGCTCCTTTTATCCTAGTACTGATTCGTTGCTATCGAAATAACTAAAAGTATTGTCTTTCCTTTCATACAGACGATAACATTTTAAATAAAAATGTTGCGAGATAATGCCATCTCCAAAAACTTCGGTTCGAATGAAATAATAATAATAATAAAAATTAATTTGAATTTTGACATCTGGAATTCAACTTATGTTTTTCGCAATCACGAGTGTGTGTGTGTATGTAGGCGTGTGTGTTTATGTGTGTGTAGGGGGGTATGTGTATGTGTGTGTAGGCATGTGTGCTTGTGTCTGTGTGCAGGTATGAGCGTGTGGGTAGTTGTGTGTATGAGTGTTTGTGTGTGTGTGGGGGGGGGGGATTTGTATGTGTGTGAAGGCATATGTGTTTGTGTCTGTGTGCAGGCATGAGTGTGTGGTTAGTTGTGTGTAGGTGTGTGTGTATGTGTAGGTTTTTGTATGTATGCGTGTGTGTGTATGTGCTTGAGTGTGTGTATGTGCTTGTGTGTGTATGTGTGTGTATGTGTTTGTGTGTGTGTACGTGCGTGTAAGTGTAGGATTTTGACGTAGCCTGGAGATGATTTTCGCTAGAGGAGCAGCATCGTGAGGCGGCCGGTCGAGGGTGGTGCTGCAGAGGGTGCTGGTGGGAAAATAAAATCATAGCACATCAAAACAGTCAAATGAAAGCAATAAGCAATCGTGATTGCTCAATAATCAAATTTGACCTTCTAACGACTAACGGAATACATATGAAGCACTTAAAGCCAAAGAGGTGTCAGAATAAACGTTAGAGCAATTGGTAGAAGAAACTCTCATTTGTATAGGGGTGACAGATAGTCTCAGTAGCTAGTGGGTGCTGCTATACAGCATGATTTAGAAAAACGTTTTAATGAAAAACCTATCTGGTTGAACATTCTTCGCCTTTTATTCACAACTAGTGGTACCCGCACGGCTTTGTCCGTAGTAGAAAAATGAAAAGATCATTTGATTCGCCTGTATATTTACAAATAATGGATGATGAATTTCTCGCCAATTTGCTGTGTTCATTTGCTCGCCCATGTTACGGTTTCACGTTTTGACGATTTGGAAATTTACTCGTCTACGGTATGATAATTTGCTCGGTAAAATGTTCTTAAAATTAAAATAGAAAAAAAAAACAAAATTGAATTTTCGAAAAATCGTTTCGAGGTGCTCAACCTTATGTTACGAACTAATTCTGTGCCAAATTTCATGGAAATCGGCCGAACGGTCTAGGCGCTATTCGCGTAACAGACATACAGAGATCCAGAGACACAGACATCCAGACATGACACAGACTTTCAGCTTTATTATAAGTAAAGATTTTAAGAAGTCCACTGACATTCCTTTGCTTCTCACTGCCTATGTCCCAATCGTAACACTAAGTAATTTACTAATGTTTTATCTTTAGCTGTTTAAATAGCTTAAAAGTTATTTTTAATAAGAGGTTTTCCAAAATTCGCTTTATGTGCTTGTAACAAATCGTTGGGCACGGGTGGTACGAATATGTTCAATTTTAACGACAAGTTAGATAACCTGGCTTGAAAGCAGTTTAACAAAAAAAATTCTATCCCTTAACATAATATAATTTTGTGCTCTCATATTCTTGGCTCCTCCGCATAGTAAACGGGGTGAGAAATATTTTTAAAAATCGTAGCCAAAGAAAAATATTATTCACTGAATGCACATCACCTCTGAAACTTTTAAGAAATTTTAACTCTGAAGGCGAGCTGACAAAATGAAATAAAACTTGAAAATCGGGACGAAATAAAAAACGATAAGTAGTGGCTTTTGATCACAAAATATCGTGACGAAAACGCTCAGTTGACAACAAATGTCGCATAAAAATATAAACGAATCGATAACAATAGAACGTTAACCAGGGAATTGTTACTGTGTTAAATCGATGGGCACAGCGAAAGTAACGATTCCTTCCAGTTGATTTTTATGAGCAAACCAGCAACAAATTTTCTTAGTAATCGGAGTGAAAACAACTATCACTGAAGTTATTTGGTTCTGATATATCGCAGCACTTTTTGATAAATTTGTGAGGCGAGCAAAAATTGGACAAAAGTGATTCATATGTAATATTTTACATAGAGCCTTAAATTTTTTATGCTCAAGCGTTCGTATGCGTTTTCAACAGTGGGATCCTTTTATCCAACGCCTCCGTATACCACGAAATCGGATATACTGCGGATATCTCATGGGGGCCAGGTTTACAAAGGAACCCTCATCAGATGATAAAAATAGAACTCTAATGCCAAATCGGCACCTTTTTGGGTTGAATTTTACTAATTCTTCGCTTTAGATACCATGAAGATGCTATTCCACGCTTCCATCTTTAAAATATTTCCTGTGGAATCCAAAGTCTAACGTCTTTAGTTATTAAGAATTTTTGTAATATAAAAAATAATTCTACGACCATGGATAATAAGATGACAGATCTAATCCTGAAAAATTGTGCAATGTTTTTACTAAGAAATTCCCCAGTGCTACACGCAGTTCATGTCGGTTGTTGGACCCTGGCCTCCCTAAAAACGAGAGAATTTTGATATCAGGCAGGGTGCCCGCAGGGGGGGGGGGGATTATGGCGCAAGTTGCGCCATCAAATTGGGGGGGGGGGGGGAATTAAAATTTTTTTAAATTGTTGTTTATTTAAACTTATTTATTGATATATTTTTACTTTAAATTATTTATTGTATTTTATTTTACTTTGTTCTGTTTTTATTTTACTTCATTTATTTATTTAGTTTGTGTGTGTATGTCATTGGCGTAGCACAGAACTTTTCTAATAAAATAGTGGTAATTATTATTATTGAAAACAAATAAATAAATAAGTAAATAAATAAATAAATGAAAAAATATTTAAAAAAAACAAATGAAAGGGGGGGGGGGGAGGATTTGCGATGGGCACTCCTGATAACAGGAATATGTGAAAGACGAAAACTCTTAATAATGCCGTGATTTTTCAGAAAGCAAAACTCGCTTGAATATTTTGTTATTCTTGCTGCCGTAGATACCAGCCGGTGAACGATTTTTGTTTATGGAACGCTCCTATGTAGGTTAGTAAAACGATTCAGCTAAACTAGTCATCATCCAAAAGCAAAGCTGCCATTCAGCAAGTTCGTTTTCTTCAAAGCGAGACTTATGATGTGCGCCCACGCAATTACATCGAATGTAAATTCGTTTTTATATTAACACTTGAATTACAGCGGTCACCATATACCTAGAGTTACGGCGGGGGTCATTTTGGCCCTCTGAGAAGAAATCTGCATAGTTCCCTATTTGTGAAAATTCGTTAAAATTAAATATATTTATAATACATTCAGTTTATTTAAATGATTCAGAGATTTTAAGGATAAATAATTAAGTATTAAAAAAAAAGTTTAAAATACTCTTTAAAAAGCAGCGCTGTTTTAGTTAATTGTATTGTTCATTGAATTGTATTTCAGGAACTAGCGGCCAACGCTCCTTTTTAAGCACAAAAAACATTATGAATGCATCATTTCTTGCAGTGATTTGTTCCAAGAGGCATTTTATGAGTTTCTTCTCTGTTTCAGCATCAGTAAATGTATTTGCATTTCTTTTTTTCTCAAAGGGGTCAAAATGATATTTGCCCACACTTTTAAGAACAATCGTTATTTTGTGTTTAAAAAAAATACAATTTTCTTGAAAACTTTATATTACATTGCATGATGATTTAGGAAAAGTGAAGAAAGTATTAAGTTTTAAATACAGAAGAGCAGTTAGCAAAAAAAGTTTGCTTGGTGTCAAAATCAAGGGCGCCCATATGCAAAATTTTAAGGGGGACGGGACTCCAAAAATTTCCCCATGATTTAACAGAATATTTTCTCCATGGAAACCGATTTCAGTACAGATTAGAGATATTGAAATTTGACATTTTTAATAACTTATTCATTAATGGCTTTAAAAGAAATTTTTATATATTTATGCAAAGAAAAAGCACTAAAAGCAAGGAAGTTCTCATTTCTAAAGGGGGGCTCGTAATAGCTTATTAGCTTTATTAATAGGGGGGCTTGTAATTGTAAGTGGGGGCTTGAGCCCCCACTTTCCCCCTATATGGCGCCTTTGGTCAAAATGATACCTCCCGTAATTTTAGTGCTAAGTAACATTGTTGTCTCTGCAGTGAACCTTTGATATTGATATTTTGACCTTGACCCTTTAACCCTTGAATTTGATATGCTGAAAACCGTAATGCGTCTGGTTTTATATTCTATTAATGTTATGCATTTAATAAATACAAATTTCCTTTCTTGTATGTCGATTTATGATGAGACTCTTCACTGCATTCAAATGTCCTTAGCTTTTTTCCCTTCATAGATTATTTTGGACTAAATACGGATGCTAAGAAGGAGGATGTCTATGTGCTACTTTTTTCATAAGAGTTTGTTTCAAGAACAAATATTTAAATTAAGTGAAAACAAAATATTATCATTAATTCACCAAACAAGTAAAATTGCATAAAATAATTGATAGTATCATAAATGCATAGAATAGGTTAATTTATATTTATAAATAAACTTGTTCAATTTATAGCTGTCAAAATTGGACTTTATTGAACTAGAAACAAGTTCAAAACATAAAATTTAACACAAATATTTGTAGTCATTTCAAAAGTCTCTTCTATATCTTTCGAGTAAATAATTTTTTTTAAAACTATCACAACGACCTGCCATTTTCAAGATGTTGGCTACAAAAACTAATAATTATCAAGATTTAAGACTTGAAGGTTTTTCTGTATGCAAATGTTCGTTCCATTTCCTTCAGCTATATTTTGTGTTGTTAGTGCAAACACGAAATAATATGGTAATCCTCGAACAGACGCACACATAGACGGATGTTTTACACAAATGGCCAAACATGCATATGTTAAACTTCTAAAATCGAAAAAAAAAAAAAAATCACGAATCTGGTATTTTCCGCTTATATCCTTCGGACATAAAAGAAGGTAAAAAAGGTCTTTTAAGCAATTTTCAGATCAAAATACCACTATTAAACAGGCTGGAAACAAAAGACTTTACGAAAATTTTCGAAGCTCTAAGTTCAAAAATATTAATTGGAAAAAATATAGTAAATGCCTGAAAAATAGAATGCAAGCGTACCAAATAATATCATCCATAATAAATTCTTAGTAATAATTTGTAGAGCCCTAAGAATTCCGGAAAACCTCTCTCAATATCATATTGCCGTATTTAGACGTTACATTTGCAGTTAAAGCACGTTGTGTTCTATTTCCTCAGAAATAATCATCTCGAACTAAATTATAGTATCATTACAGTGCTCACGAGTTTAATTGTTTATACGCTTAATGGCCCCAAAGACGGAAACAATCAACAACAATAAGTTACATGCGATTGATATCAATGCCTTTTGCTGTTGTTCATTTGACAAATTTTACTCAGTTGTATTTTTCCGCACGCATACATGGTTAGGTTTTAACTGATATTGTTTAGTGTCTTTCGAAAAAATGTTGTTTTATATAAGAGTACAGCTTAGTTGAATGTGTGGTTATTTTCCATTTTTTTTTTCACAAAAAAAAAAAAAAAAATGCACACTTTGATTGAAATATTATCTTCCATCTTAGTAAAAAGGAGTTAAGTTCAAAATTCAAATTTTCGCCAGATTGAATTCAAAGCTAAATTTTGCTTACAAATATTCAGGAAGGAAAAGAAATATGAGCAAAATATAATAATTTTTACCACTGCATATTTATTTTCGACAAAAGAGTTTCATTAACTATCATTGTGATTTTGGCAATAGTTCTTCCTTCCTTGTTCAGTGGCACGACAGCCCTGGCCTTCTCAAGAATTTTCTTCCAGGCCTCTCTTTTTTTGGCCATGGCTTGCCAATTTCTCACTTTTATGGTAGAAAAATCCTTGTCAATGTAATCAAGCCCATCTGAGGTTAGGTCAACCCGTTGTTCTAACTCCTGTAGGTTTGGCAAAAAAAATTTGTTTTAGCAATAGTTCTTAATGTGTAAAATTTGATGAAGCTACAGTTAAGCAGCATTTTAAAGAAGAAAAAAAAATGAAAATGATTAAGGGCTTTTCATAAATAATATCAATATTTTCTTCAAAAATCATTGTCCTGCCACCCCCCCCAGCCCCCTTGTTTTAAAAGAGTTATATTTCATTTTGCCTTACTCTTTCTCACACGTTAAACTATCTGAAACAAACATATTGATGTGTGATGTCACACTTCTTGTATACCCCTCCCCCTTGTCGCAAACTATCACAACTTTCCGAACCCCCCCCCCCCCCGCCCTTAAAAGCGGAACATCATTTGCTGACGACCCCTCATCCTAATTATAGAATGTTTAAAAAGGGTTTTCACTCGTAGTACAAGACATTTACCTCTTTCACAATCGCAGTTGAAAGGACTTTCACGGCTGGTTGGTGATGGGTTTAGAGGGAAAAGTAGGAAAAGTAATTTCCCTAATTTCTTTTCATCCGAGGAAATCGGATGAGCTCACTACAACCATCTGATCGTGTTGTCTTCAACTTCCCCCTTTTTTACAAGCTGTACGCGACAATAATTCCTGTTTTGGAAGGAAAAGAAAGGGGTCAGGATGTCATAATCGAGCATTGCAGATATGGATAAATTGAATTGTTTTAAAATGTATTCATGAAGTGGCGTAATGTTGACATTTTCAAATAAGAATAAATTATTATTGTGAATTATTTGGAATTGGACGCTTGCAAATAGTTGTGAAATAATGTTATCATTTTAAATTAAAAAAAAAAAGCTAATTTAAAATATAGCATTTTTCTAGCATTCTGCTGTGCGTTTCGATGGTAGTATAAAACGAAAAACTCGTCCAGAACTTAACGAGTCTGCTCTACACTGATTTTCTAATGCTTCTACATTGATTTTCTAATGAAAGTTATATCCTTTTCCTAATTGCCTCCGAAAGCAATTTATAACTTTTTGTACATTTCTAATGTAACTTGAGACAATATACCGACAGTCTGGATATGACATCCAGAGACTGCAATTTCGTAACATTGAAATGACGGGCATTGGTTTAGCCCAGAGAAAAAAAAAGTTAGACATAGCCAAAAAATAATCAAGAAACTTTTGTAAAACCGATATTTTTGCTATTGGTTTTTGTTGTTCCAAAGTATCCTCATACAGATAAAAATTTTAAGTTTAAAATAAAGAAAAAGAGCAATATAAGGATTGAATTTAATATGTTGTATTTTATAAAGACAAAATTTAATTTAGTAGTACATGAGAAAAAAATGGCGAAGAAAGTTTTAGTGAAGTATTGGGGAAGTTAAGTTCTCTTTCAGATTACAAAAAAAAAACATTATATTGCATGGAAGAACTCCGTAAAAAAGATTGAAAGTGCAAAGCAAACCCTTAAAGAAAGTTTTCCTACGAATTTGGTTGGTAGGTAATTGGCTTAAGAGCTTATCGAAGTGTGCAACTTCTGCCAAAATCACACAAAATTAAGAAGGTCATCTTCCTTAATGTTAACTACGTTACCTGTTGCTTTTAAAGAGCTGTTTGAGTTAATTGGCCATAAAACATCCATTAGTACATACTCGATTGTTTTCTTCTTTTTTTTTTTTTGAAGACGATTTTTTTTTCTGACATGCTATAATGGAATGGTTTCCGATACTGCATATTTTTGTACGTTAGTTTTGTTTATTTTAAATGGTGTATTACTTTCAATTCGTAAGTATTTGCTTTATGTATTTTAGTAAAACATATTTGCGGGATGTATGAACACGGAATTTTTTGTTGATATAAGACACAAATGTATTATAGTTATACTGTGCTTAGATACTATTAAAATTGTACATACATTTCAATAGTTCGCGTGAATGGACTAACGCGAAAAAAAAAAAAAGTAAGTAAATTAATTTCTAAATACTTTGTTGAGCTCAGTCTATTAGTACACTGTTCCTTAGTTTGTATCAATATCTCAAGTTGTTTAAAGATACTTAATATATGCATTTGAATTAGAAGAGAAATGTTAATAAAACCTTCTCCGCTGGTCATTGTTACTTTATGTTAATAGCATGGTGATTTTTTTTAACACATAGAAAAATGAAGGGAATTATCAACAGATTTTTTTGGACGTTTTATTTATTACAAACCGAAAAGTTATCGGAAGTTTTGGATATTGTAAGATAAATATGAGGTAACACTTCATTTTGAATGGTGGCGTCAGTAGGAACTCGACAAGTGACGTCATTTGAAGCCAAGCCTCGTTAAATTTATAAGAAAGATTTAAAAATATTTTTCAATTTACCTCACAAACTTTTGCTGGAATGTTGAAATTTTAGCTGAATATGGGCTATTTCCAACCATCAGATTATAAAAGTTTCGTTTGTCGCAGAATGGCAATGGGGTTGTTTCCTTCAATCAAAAGTAGTA
This sequence comes from Uloborus diversus, assembly GCF_026930045.1. NCBI lineage: Eukaryota > Metazoa > Arthropoda > Arachnida > Araneae > Uloboridae > Uloborus > Uloborus diversus. The sequence goes on along the minus strand of NC_072739.1, from coordinate 91,820,356 downwards.
CTTTTAGTCACTAAAATGGATAGAATAAGCAAAAAAAAAAAAAAAAAAAAACATGGACCCTGAAATTTTTTTCATTTTTCCAACAGTTATTTTTTAATTGATTTTTTACTGTCCAATTTTTCAAACAATGCATGGTCTTGATGACGTTACAAATGATGCTCTTTGGTGCATCTTTGTACCAGCGTTTCCACGTTATGATAATCAAGAAGCGAATTAAAATTGCGCTCTATGCTTGCTATCAACCATATCGTTGCCAATATAAGTGAGTAAAGATGCGAATTAAATATTTTGCTCTGTGAATGGCAACACAGAATGGCATTTCATCATTTGTGATGTCATCGGCAAGAAATTTAAACATGAAAGCTCACCGATTTAAGAAATTTTTAAAAATATTAAACTTAAACAAATTATTTAAAAAATAGTTAGATTCAATGTTTTTAAGCATGTTCTTTCAGAAAAAAAAAATACTTTTAAAATTTTGGTAACGACCCCATTCTTTGAAAGCGACTGCTGCATTTTAGTCGAATAAAATGCTTAAGTCCTGTTCTTTTAGTATAATAATACTCAACCACGCATCAAAGTAAGAAATTCGTGATTACTACTTCTCCACTTCATAATAACTAAAACCTTGAGCCAATAGAAGAAATCCTAGTTCTACTCCATCGTGAGAACACCTGGTAAAGAAAAACATTACAATCTCCAAAAAGAAATTCTTTTAGTCCGAATTGCGTCTCTTTTGTCAGACAATATAATTTGGAACCATCCATCTTTTTTGAAGCGAGTTGTCCAACAAACCGGATGAATTCAAAGCTTTCAAAATTGCTCGGCAAAGAATGGCAGCAGTCTTTCCCAATTTCCCGAGCGTTGACCGGTGGGGTGGAACATATCCGGTCAACACACGAAGACCAAACTTGAAGGTCAATATACCTACCTTTCGAGAAGGCAAATTTTGTTCCTCTGAGGGGTGTTTTAAAGGAATGTAGTCTTGAATTCTTTCATGTATTTGTTAAAATCTTGTAAAAATGTTGCATGACTTATTGAGATGTGAACACTAGTTTTACGAATGCTTCGAATTAAATGCCGTATTCACAGCCAGTCTGCATATTTCCAGATTTTCGATTTAACACTAAGGCGCTAATAGTGTTAAATCTTTTGTTTTTCTATATGAAGAATAAGTCTGATCTGTCTGGAAAAATATTTAATTTTCAAAACACTGTTGTAAATTGATAGCAAAAAAAAAAAAAAAATCCTTCCTTTCTGACTAAGGAAAAAAAGCCTCCTTAAAAATATTTTAGAACATTGGTAATGCTTTAAATATTTGGTTTATTTAAAAATGTCAACTTAAGTTGCTTTTTGGCAGCCGGTGTCAGCTTTAGTACACTTAACTTTAGAATGCAGCAAAATGTGTTCTTCGTCACTTAAAGCTGTTAATTCTTTTTAGAATTAAATCTTTAAACTTCAAAATTTCGGAGAAAATCTTGACTTTTCAGCCCTTTGTAGTGTAAAAGAAATAATTAAAAAGTATGGTCTATTACGTCTTGATTGAAGCAAGTAAATTGAAGAATAAAGTATGAGGAATAATTTTCAACGCAAATCATGTGTGTAGATAAAATAGAATGAAAGATACCATGTTTCGAAAAATGTGATAATTAGCTCAATAAATCCGTACTTGATAATAATTATTTTATGATTTTTTTTTCTCACTGAAGCGCTTTTAAACATAACTTTCCTTCTTATTAAGAGGGAAAAAAACCTTTCTAAATTATTTTAGAAAACTGGTAATGCTTTAAATATTTGTTTTATTTAAAGATGTCAGCTTTAGGAGTTGCTTTTCAGCAGATTTAGTGCACTTTACTTTAAAGTGCAGCAAAATGTGCTCTGCTTCAATCAAAGCTATTAATTAAAAAATACTTTTTTTAATACATTTTTGACTTTAACTTTTCCGCAAAAATCTTTATTTTTTTAAAATGCTTTGTAGCGTAAAAAATCATTTAAAAACATTTTCATCTATAACACCTTTTATTGAAGCAAGCAAAATAAAAGTGTGAGGAGTAATTTTCAGTCGAAGTTGTGCGCATAGATACATTTGATTTAAAGATATCGTGTGTCGAAAAATATGATAGTTCACTAAATCCAAATTTGATAATAATTAATTATTTTGTTATGCTTTTTTTCATACTAAAATGCTTTTAAACATAAACCCATGACCTATTTAAAAAAAAGGCATTTTTAAAGCGAAAATCAAATAAAAATTCCCCACATATATATCTATAACCTTAATGGGATTTCTACGACAGGGTGTCATTAATGCTGGGTCGAAATCCGCCGTCACGTCATGTATTGTTTTGTAGAAGCACGCAGATGCTGTGCGTGATTGCTTCCACCATCAAATACTGATTTTCAACTTATAATGCGCTTTTACTTTCTTTGCTTCGAACCTAGCAACTTAACCATTTATTTTATGAGTTTATAGAATGAATTGTATTTGTTCTATTTGTGGTGAATCCTTCGTCGTATTAGAATTTTCCTTGATGGAAGTGACTATGGACCTTCACATCGACAGTTAAAAGCAACTTTTCGACTGATTTTGCTACTGTATTAATATAGTTGCTGCGTATATTTACTTGTTGAATAATATTCATTTCGACAGTTTGCTTGAGCTGTTGGTAAGTGATAACGTCTACCAAAGCTGTTAATACGAATCCTCGTTTCTGCAATTAAATACAAATTTTTATAACTGGTTTTGTTATTTGATTCCAATTCCACACATTTAAATGTTTGTTTCATTAAATGATAATTTAATGAAACAAACAATTTTTTTTTAAATATTTTTTCTGAAAGAGCATGGTCGAAGGAATAGGCTGAGTTTTTTTTTCTTAATTTCGACTTATTTTTCTCTCAAAAAATAATCTTGAGAAACGTTCAGTTGCTTTTTTCATTTTCGCTGCTGACGTCACAAGTGGACAAGTCGCTAGGGTTACCAGAATAAAGTTTCAGGATATTGCCAAACTTCTCCAAATGAACAATTTATTTAGTAAACAATTCTCGTCCCGGTAAATAATTGCTTGAAATGAAAAAAAATCTTCAAAAGGCGATATGTTGCCAAAAAAGACAACCACGTGCTCCGATTCAAGACGGCTGTCTTCACCTGTGACGTCACACTATGAAATATTTTGATTTAAAAATCTGACATTTTAAAAAAATAGTTAAAAGTTATAACGTTTGGAAATTAAAAGTATTTTCTATCTCCATGTTATTATTATTATTTTTTGCTCATTCAATTATTTTCAGATACTAAAAGTAGTACTTTTGACTGAAGAAAACACCCCCATTATTAATTTACCGCTAACTGTATTTAATTCTTGTGAGTTCACTTCTGCAACTGAAAAAATAAATAAATGAAAAAGAATAGGGGGAAGGGGGGCACATGTGAGTACGAGACACATGTGAACATGATATGTTTTACTGGGATAACGTCTAGTGAAAAATTTTGAAAAATTCTCCAGTAAAGGCCGTACCAGTCCTACTTCTAGGCCAAAATTTTAGAGCAAGAAACAAGTTCATGTTCCTGTGGTGACAAATTCTTTGTTTTAGCAGATGCTGATGTCATTTTATCACTCTCATCTTTACGTGAAAACATATTTTAAGCTAACTGATAAGATGAACTTAATAATTGCAAACCATTGTACGAACAGTCAAGTAAATTTTTGATAATGTTAAAATTTTGACTTAATTAAGAATTCTTTTTTTGTTTTGCAAGTAAATTCTAAAGTAGATGATGGGTTACTTGGGAACACAACATCTAGTGGCACATGTGAACAGTTCCCATATCCTCTCCGTAATGTTAATATTAGTGTAGGGTTATCATAAGTATTAAAAAATGTGTAAATATTTATAATTATTATTTTCCTTCAATCAGTTTGTAAATTTATTGTTAATTGTTATTATTATTATGAAATATTTATTTGTTGTTATTATTATTATTAGAATTTATTTGTAATTTAGTTGTTGGTCAGTAATTTAGTGTTATATAACACTTGGATTAACTAATAAGTCAATATATTTTCATTTAACTAAAAATTAAACTTTAAAATAATTTTAAAATTTATTATCTTGTTCTGTACGAAGTTTAAATACAATATACAGCCAATAATATTTACCCAACAAAATATTCTTTGTGTTATGTCTTCTAATAATTTTTTTTCTTGTCTATCCAGTGATCGAAACATGCTATGAAATTTTAAAAATTTACGGTGAGCAGAATTATATAGTTCGGAAAAAATAATTTCGTAGTGACGCACTTTCTGTATAATAATGTGACCCAATATATAGGTTACAAACCTTTCAATGTAATTGATTTATACGTATAATGTTTCATGTTAAAGATATTTTCGTTGAAATGTGAGGCTTCTCCTGCATTTTTCAATCGTGTTCATACGTGTTCCTCTATAGGGGCACATTTGAACAATTGAATACATTTTGAAAAAAAAAAAAAAAAACGCTAAGTAAAGGAATATTTTTCATTAAAATCCGAAAAAATTCCATGACTCAAAGAAAAGATGGTTCAATCATAGGGACATCTTTACACTGAGAAATTGATAATATTTTTCCAAAAATAAATAAATGAAAAAATTGTTCACACCTGCCCTTCTTTCCCCTACTATAAGATGACGATACAGAACTTGGAACCTAGAAAGATATTGGAATTCCGAATTCCAAAAGGTAAACCTCCATTAACAGAGCTACTATATTACTGGAGTACTATCTGCCTCTCCGGCATTGGGTTTTACGCTGGAGTCTACATTTAGGGGCGGATACAGGCTACCATTTTAGGGGGCGGGGATCATACTGCAGAATGCCCCCCCCCCCCAATAAACGAACCTATTGTTCTTTGTACAAAATTTTTTTGAAACTACTTGGGTGTTAATAAAAAGCTCCGAATCGACCAGGAGTAAGACACCTAATAGGGTATAAACGTTAGAAATTAATTTCATCAGCAATGGAAAAAAAAAAGCATGAAAAGAATTAAAAATGGAAATAAAAGTGGAATTTCAAGTATTTGCTTTCAAGAATAATTAATGAATTGAAAAGACTACTGAAATCCTTGACATCTTTATACATAAAGGGCTACTTCTGTAAGGATGTCCGGGGTAAACTTCAAAACTAACTGACGGATTTTAACCATTTTTTCACCATAGATAGCTACATTATCAGGGAACAACTTAGGCTATAATTTATTCCTAAAAACCTTAGTTTAAAAACGTCGTAATCGAAAACAGTAAATGTCGTGTAATTTCCACATCAAATAATTAAAGATAAAAACCCATTGTTTCGAAAATTCGTTGCCTTACAACAGCAATATTAAAAGTTATCATAATGAAAATTTTGAATCAAGGCTTCTCCGGAGTAAACGCGAGTTTAAAGTCATTTAAACATTTGGAAACTCTACTTTTCGCACCCTGAGGGAAACATAGTAGAGAGTTTTTTTTTACTTTTTTTGTGTGTGTGTGTACTATTTAATTAAATGAAGCAAGCGCACGGTTTTTTAGTATTCTTTGTTTTTGTTAGTTCATATTTTGCAAATTCTTCAAATTTTTATATGCTTAAATTCGTGCTTTCGTTTCTAAATGAATATTCGTTGGTTCTTTATACTTATTGCTATTTTACTCTTATGGGTAATTAAGAAGCTCAATTTTTAATCACATCAAAGCGGTGTGTTTTGAGTTCTTTCAGATAAAACAGAAAACGAAAGAAAGTACCGATTGTTTCTTTCAATTATTACTGACCTAGGCAACGCCGAGTATTTTTGCTAGTTTTATTCATAAATGGTTTGAACATAATGAAGACGGATAATATTATCGACGGTTGAGGGGGGGGGATGACCCCATGGCTCTAACTTGTATCCGCCACTGTCTGCGTTCTGGTTGAAAGGTAGAATTTTCCCATAAGATTTTTGGTTACGAATCGTATTCTAATTACCAAATCCTCGTGCTTCATCCACAATAGCGCATAAGCAAAATGTAAATAGATTCCAGTTTTTTTTTGAGACTTAATTATGATGAAATTATGCGTTGCATATGGTTGTTGAAACGGAATTAAACACAGGAATCGCTTTAAAATACTCCGACAGAGCAATTTTATGTGATTTGAATAAGGTCATTTATTGTGTTTCAAACTCGTTTCATATTTAGAATTTGAGCAGTGAATGAATTGGCAACAAAACTTACAAGGAAAGTCTTTTGTCGTTCGTAACTGTTTCGACTCTGCTGGCAAGAGTTGTTAAAAGGAAACCTGAAGGAAGATAAAAATTTAGGTTTCATATTTAAAGGTACGTACACGTAATCTGTACACGTTGAAATGGCTATTTTTGACGGAATTGTACAAGTTTAAAAATGATTTTTTTTGATTAAGCAATTCCGTAGCTTAACAAAGCTGGTAAATTTTTGTCCCTACACTCATTAGAAGCAGATATATTGTACTTATAGTGTGCATAATGTACGGTGAAAGTATTTGAAGTTTAGACTGAGAGGGCATTTTTCTCGAAATCTGTTTTTTTTTTTTGTTAAATTCGCTCACTTTAAAAACGATAACTCACAATAATATCAACTTGTTTTTATGAAACTTTGCAAACTTAGAATCTATACTGTTTATAGAGAACATACCAAAATGTTGAACAAAACAGCAATATTTTTTTCCTTATGTTTTTCTTAAAATATCTATGTAATAAATTTCTCAAAGAACTTACAAAGAAAGTTAGCTTTCAAAATTTTTATTTTCATCAAATCCTCAAAATTGTTAGCATATGTCATTAAGTTAATTCGGTGATACTTTTATTCTCATAAGTTAGAGATTTATTTTATAGCATTTTTGAAGATTTTGAATATTTCCTTGCAAGTTCGACAAAAAAACTAGAACATAAGAAAAAAAATCTAGTTAATTATTAATTTTTACTAACGCTTTCTCAAAAGACTAGAATGTTTGTAAGTATAGTTTTTCTTAAAAATGCTCCGAATACATTCAGATACCTTAAGGGGGTCCGGGACACAAAAATCCTCAAATTTTGCAATTTTGTTTTATAATTTGAAAAATTGCTTCGTTTTTTTCTGCTTAAGAGGACGTTTGAATCTTGTTTCTACCTTAAATAGAACGAAAGTTATAGTTATTTTTGTTGCATGCATCTTACGAATGTGTACATAACTTTAAAACTTTAAACGCGTTTTTCTCCATGATGCAATTTTTCCCGATTTCTTGCATTCAAACTCTTATTAGTCAGGAACCGATAGAGATAAAGTAATGAAACTTGGAGCGTATCTTTTTCAAGCAATTTACTTTAATTTTTATTCGGCGAATTAAAAAAAAACGTTTACTGCAAAAATTATGATTTTTTAAAAAAAAAGTATTTTCGAATTTTTCTTCAAATATTTTTTATTTTTTATTGAATCAATATTTTTAAAATCGCCGAATAAAAATTAAAGCTTAGATATTTGTGCATACCTTTTTGAAAAAAAATTGAAAATTGACCAACAATATTTTGAGTTATAGCAATTTAAAGCAACCCCATTTTTTTGAAAAAAAAATAATTAAATTTAAATAAAAAATAATATTTTTTCATATTTATGTTATGATTTTGCTTATTAAATAAATGATGAATCGGTTCAAAAAATTTCAAAACTCTAAAGTACATAATAAAAAAATTTTCAAAATGTGTCCCGGACCCCCTTAAAATGGAATTTCTTCTTTTGGCTGTTATTTAGCTTGAAGGAACGACGACGGATAATTTGTATATTTCTCCAGCTAGTTGCTTAGGTTGCCTGACATTATAAAACAAACCTGGTTCAAGACCGTCATGAAATATAATTTAAGACATTCAAGTTCAATTCGTATGTGCGTATACATTACGTTTACTTTAAGAAAAGTCAAATCAAAAGAATAATATGAAATCAAAAACTACAACAATCAAAAGCGCCCGAACTTAAATTTTGTAGAAGGGGAATTTTTCAATTTGCTGAATGAAACTCCGAATTTTACCGAATGCTAAAATACCAACTTGCGCATTGCATGCGTACGTATACGTACAGCTAATGAAAATATACATTAAACATTACAAAAATTGAAAGAAAAAAAAAGGCAACTTTTCTCTACACTCTTGTTCGAAAAAGCGCATTGAAATACGGGTAATAAATAATTGAAATCCTCAATCTCTATCTGGCTCAATTAGAAAGGATACAGACTTCCGGTATTATTATTCCACAATGGTTATATTGTCCTTTTGGACAAGTTTGCTGTCCAGAGGCATTGTTATAACATTTTTCTGAAGATTAAACGATACATCATATGACTGAAATCTATAAGTTATGAGTACTCAGATATACTTAAGGAATTTTAATGTTCATGTAATGTGAATCCATTAAGAGAAGTTATAAAACATGTGTTTAAAAAGAAATTAAAAAAAAAGTCTAAACTCAATACGCTTCGAAATTTATGATGATTCCAAACATTTTTTACTGTTCTGTTTTAGTACAAAAGGACTGGATACCAAAATGTAAAATTCAGTTAATTATTTTAAAATGTATTTCATGTTAAACATTCTTTCATTAGAGTGTATTTACAAGTTTAAACCTTTTTGCATAGTTTGGGTGTAAGGTTTTTGTAAACAGTGAGCGGTTTATTATCATTTTGTATAACTTTAATATTTGTGATCATGTGAAATTGAACTACCGAAATGATTAACGAAAAATTGGTTTCAGAAAAGCAAGGTCAAAAGCAAGTAAAGGTCATCCGATGCAAAAATGTCGTTTCCTTGTTCATAGTTCGACACTTCTTCGTTTACTGGTATTCCTTCAACGTAAGTACATGGGCGCCCAAGCCTTCATAACGCAAGGCGGGCATATAGGGGGCAAGTGGGGGCTCAAGACCTCCCCTTAGAAATTAGAACTTCCTTGCCTTTAGTACTTTTTTATTTGTAAAAATTTAAAAACATTTCTTCTCCAGACATTAATGAATAAGTTATTAAGAATGTCAAACTTAAATAACTCTAATCTGTACTGAAATTTTTTTTCTATGGGGAAAATATCCTGCTAAAACATGGGGAAAATATCTGAAAATATTATGGGGGGGGGGGGCATAAAATTTTGCATATGGACGCCCATGTAAGCTTATCTCCAAATTATACGTTGGATAAGAATTTTCCTTTTCATTGAAATGTAGAATTATTGTGCAATTTAAATGCATCAATACATTTACCACGCATTATTTATCTAGGAAAGTAATTCCATGATAATCATTTTCAAGAATCGTGTGTGATAGTGTGTTTATGCATTTATACCATAATGTAGGCGTATTACTGTTGCCAGAACGAAATGGTCTAATTTTGAACAATAATAAGCCGTTCTTTTTCCTCCACTTTCTTATTTTAAATTGTAGGCCATTACTGGTCAAGCACAAAAGATTTTACTGTTTCCTAGACGGTGTAAGATTCGAGTTGCTGGAAGTAAAAAATTAATTAAATTATCTAATGGACTGTGCTCAACAACAAAAGCTACGTTCCCATACGGATTTTTTTGTAACCTACATATGCTTTTCATCGTTACCCTTCCAGCCACCTTTATCCCATGGTTCAAAAATTATTTGAACTTACCACTAGAGCGTAGGAAAACGAAAAACAAAACAAGAACTACACTTCTACTTGCATCAGTGCGTTCTTCTTTTTCCCTTTGCGCTTAAAAAATGACCAAACTTTTTTTTTTTTTTTGGTATGAGGCGGGGCAGATAGCTCACACGTTTATTTAATTTATTTTCAAGCGTTCTACTCTGAAAAAGATGTCGTGAATTAAATAACTTCATGGTCTGGTTCAAGGAAAAGAATTTCATTTATGTTGTACATTTTGATGTGGCCCAGAGAAACTTAAAAATGTCTTTTATGGATGATTTAGGTCACCGACCGCCTAGCTGTTCCATCAAACTACTTTACTACGCATTGTTCGCGAAGTTGTTCAAACGTGCGCTTCCCGCAAAAAATTTGTTGAATTTTCAAGAAGTTGTTTGAAGAACGTACCGTGACAAATTCTTTAGTGATTTCTATTCTGTCATAAGTCTTCCGTAAGCAATGCCTGTCGCTTTTATGCATACACATGTTCAAATTATTCCAAGAAGTTTAAATAATTTTCTAAAAATTTGACTGTTGTTTTCTAGATTTGATATAGTATAGAATGTTTTATTTGTGAAATAAATGTGTTTCGCATAAGCTATGTAAACAGTTATGAGCATACACGGGCTATTGATTACATTTTTTTAAAATTCGAACTCTATTCCTATTTTTAGGAATGAGGAAGCTGACCTTTGAGTTCTTTGTTTTTTGAATGATACATAAGTTGTCCTCATCGAACCGATGACTCATATATGTATGGGAAATAATAAAATAAATAAATTAAGTTAATGTTTTGTTCTTCAAACGGAAGTTACTTTGAAATTGAACTGGCCAATGATATTTAAGGATAGTTTTGTAGTTTAAGACCCAATTCATTAGTCCTTTGTTGGTGATAGGTGATTCAATAGGGACAAAGGGAAAATTCGAATTCAGTTAAATGGTGAAATTTTTAATGAAGACAAAATTTTAATATGGCATTCAAATTTAATGGTTATACTTGAGAAAAGCATTTCGTATTTCAGCTTAAACACCTACAACTTTAATATGATTAATTTGGAAGTTCCAATCACTTTTCACCCTACGCAGAAAAATCTTCCGATTCAATTGGTACCAAAATTGAATAGATAATTTCAGAAAGAGCGTAAGTCCAATGAATTCCCGTATGACTTATGCCCTTTCTGAAATTTAAATTCCTACTTCACTTAATTAAAGTCCTATAAAGATGAGAATAGGGATACACGAGTTCTTTATGAAGGATAAATAAGTTCCTTTGAAATTCTAATTATTTTTTTGTCACTGATTTGACATGTAACTCCTGGCCTTTCTATATTTAAAAGCATGGAAATATGTATACGTTCGCTAATATACGTTTGTTTATTTCACGTGACTTTTTGCAACCGATCATAGAACGAATAGACGTATCATCAAGACCCCGACAAAACGAAAATAGTAAGCAATCTCGACTGCTTAAAAAATACAAACAGTGTGAGGTTCTATTTCTTTATTTCTTTAATTGAGTTAAAACCAGAAAACTATTTTTTGCGAGTTAACTTTGTTATTTGCGCTTTACTTGCGAGCAGCCAAATTTCAGTGATAAAACATTTGCGGTAAAAACAATCAGATTATTTACGACTGTGTCTATTTTTGGTTATTGCTCATTGCAGAATCAAAACATTTCAAGTTGATTACGCTAGGATCCAAAAGCACTCTATCATATGATTAGAAAAAGATAATTATTACTTGCTGAAAAATTTCGATCGATTGATCTTTTATTTATAATTTTTTAGGTGATTGTATAAGTGCTAAAGGGTTTACATTTTGAAACTTTAGAGCTCTTAATGTTGCTTAAAAATCTATGATTTTGTTCCATAAATTTCGTAGAAGGAATCGAAAAAAAAATGACATTTCACCTGTTAAAGTAGGGGAATGTGAGGCAAAGTGAAATAGCGGGGCAAAGCGGAATATTTAAATATTTACTCTGTTTTTAGGGCCACCTTCTTGGTAATATTTTAACTATGTAGTCGCACATGTAGTCTATCCCAGTCAGGAAAAAAATTCCGCCGAAGATTAAGCCATATGATGATATAGATATTTTTCAAAAAATCTACTCTTATTGTAATATCTTGTTGTAAGTCAAAAAATATTTTTCTTAAGACAAAATGACAAAGATCTTGTTATTCGGCATTTTAAATATTGTTGAGAACTTCTAATATTCGGTTCAGTATTTGTTTAGTTAATATGAAGCACATTTGTATTTTAAATATTTTGTTCAATTAGTCAAGTACGTGTGGAACAAAGTGAAATAGCTTATTTCGTTTACTCATTCAATCATTTACTAAATCACTAACATATTCAATTATTAATTAATTTATTTACATCCCTTCCTTTAGTAATTCACTTATTTATTCATTCATTCACTTATTTTCGTATACATTCACTCTTTTGCACACTCATTTATTTTTCTTTATTTATGAATTAATTAATTTATTAATTCGCTTATTGTTTCGTTATCTTTTCATTTACTCATTCAACCTTTTCTCCACTGATATATTTGATCATTTTTTTAAAATATCGAATAGAAAATATTTATTAGAAAAATGTTTTATTTTTCACTTTCCGCCACGAAAAAAAAGGAAATATTTTTACTTTTTTTTTAAAGGCTCAAATTTACTGCCAATAATAAAAATACCGTTTAAATACAAGTTTTATTGTAAAACACAATACTTTATGCACTGTAATTTTCAAAAATAATTTCTAATTTGGTCATTTTGAAAAAGTTTAGTTATTTGAACTATTTCACTTTGCCCCACATCCCCCTACTTAGAACTAGTCATGAAAATATTGTTTATTAATTGGTATGAAAATAAAGTCGGAAACTTATGAACCGTTTAGTTATTCAGAAAATAATGAGTGTCCTCTGATAAATTCTTTATTTTTCAGTCATATATAAGAAGGCAAAACATTATTGATAATGCGATGAATCATTGCATTTCGTAGAGAGGATTCATGGCAGTTGTACAAATATGAGTGCGAAAGAGCTTAAATATATTTCTTTTGCATCGGGGAAATATTATAAAGATATAAATAAATGTTTCTTGTGTAATTAGTCCCAAGCAGCCTATCATATTGTTCTACCACCGATCAAATGGAAAGGTGATCATCCGGTTTCTAGGAGAGAGTTCATTTTGCTCATCATATTGTAACAGTTTATTCTTGGAAGTCCCAGCCCTTTTGTTCCTCTTGGATCTACTAGATTCGTAAAATCCAATTCTCAAATTTCAGAAAAAGATCATATCCGTGAACTAAAATTACTTTTAAATAAAAAAAATCGCCTTCAAAAAATACCCGGGAACTAAAAAGCAAAACATAACTGATTACACTTATCTATTTCCTACCCAAACATAGAAATGAAATTTATTTTACAATTCCAGTACAAAAATCAACTAAACTAAACACTGAATTATAAAATGAACACTGATTTAAATTACTATACGATGAATTATTTTAAATACCTAACTAATTATATACGATCTCTTGATTTTTAATAACCTTTTGAAGTCGGGGCCTCCCATAAACTACTACATAACGTAACTGACAACCCACCTAATCCTGAATTAAACACTAATTTAACTATACGCGAAATTAGCCTTTAAAACTAAACCTACTCAATTACGTTAGGTAGTAGTTTATAAGAGGCCCCGACTTGAAAAGGTTATTAAAAATTAAGAGATCGTATATAATTAGTTAGGTATATAAAATAATTCATCGTATAGTAATTTAAATCAGTGTTTATTTTATAATTCGGTGTTTAGTTTAGTTGATTTTTGTACTGGAATTGTAAAATAAATTTCATTTCTATGTTTCGGTAGGAAATAGAATGTAAGTGTAATCAGTTATTTTTTGCTTTTTAGTTCCTGGGTATTTTTTGAAGGCGGTTTTTTTTTAATTTAAAAGTAATTTATTTTTTGCTTTTTAGTGGTGTAAATAGCACAGCGAGCGTCTCGGAGACTTCCGACGACTGTAGAGAAAGTCTTTTACAAATGCGTAACTATGTACAAAAAAAAATTGTCTTCATCATTTGTTCAACTTTATCAAAGTTTGCTTTCCGAAAGCAAAGGCACGAGTTACTAAAAAAAAAAAAAATGCTTTAAGTTTAAGTTTGTAAAATTGTAAATTTTGGAATTGTAAATTGTAATTAATGTTTCACAATTAGCGTCATGTAGTTCGTGACAAAAGTCGCATGTTTCTTCACATGGCCCACTATAGATGAAGATTAAAAAATTCCACTAGAATGAATTTTATGTTTGCTTCAGAGAATCCTTCATTCAAAATTTTCACTATCATACATATTATATATTAAAAAACTAAAATTCACTAAAAATATATATTATTACTCTTAATAATATATATTTTTAGTAACTATAGGTAAAGAAAGTATAAACCTTTGTTTTATGGTCTTTGTTTATCAATGGGTTTTATGTTTAATCGTTTGTGAGGGAAATTGCATGAAATTTATTGTTTCACCCTTAACTTTTCCCTAAAGAACCAATAGGGTAAATCAAAGATTTGGAACCTAAATTAGACCACCCCTAAACAAAACCACCACTAAACAAAAAAAAGCATAAAAACCGGTTCACTAAGTGAGACGATATAAAAAGTTAATGAAGTACAAATTGATTTAAATGTGAGTACGATGTTTGAAGAGTTTTTTCAATTTCATCAAACCTGAACTTGATTAACATTAGACCGCCGAGGAACTATGCTGTTTCAAACAAAAAAAGACTTTTCCTTATCGGTACAGGCAGGGGCGCGCACAGAAATTTTGGAGCCCATCACAAATGACTTTTCCGGGCCCCTCTCCATATTGTTTACCCCTATATTTCACCGTTAGTTACAAAAATATTGGGCCCCCTCTAGGCTCGGGCCCGGGCCAACAGGTGTCCCTCCCCCCTCACTGTGCACGCCAATGGGTACAGGTGTCTTCGAGTATTTATGGAACATTGTACAAAGAAAAAACAAATCCGACGAGTTCAGAACCTCCTCCTTTTTTTGAAGCCTACTAATTAATATAACTTTAATTTCAAATTGAACTGGCGGCATCGTGAAATAGTAAATCCAGAATATTGGTCAAACTTCAGAAATCATACACAGTTATAATGTATATTATTAAAGAATATAAATTAAATCGTGGGGGAGGGGTGATCTGTATTCAATTCCTCCTCAATTGAACACTAAATATATTTAAAAATTGGAATATTAAATAAAGAACTTTATATTTTAGTGCCTAAATAAAGTTATTTATCTATACATATAATAAAATAAGATGTTTGTGTGTGTGTGTGGCGCGCATCGCGGGAAAACGGTAAGGCCTAGAAAGATGAAATTTGGTATACAGGTGTAGTTTTTGCTGAAGTTGTGCACCTCGGGCTTCGATTTTTGATATTTTAATTAAAAAAAAGTTATTTAATGTTTTATGTGTTTTTTTGCACTTTTTAGTACTTTTTACCTCACAGTCCACGAACCAATCGCACCACACAAATATTTTTTGCACTATAGTGTAGGAAATTTAATTTTAAGTATGATGAATGAAAAAAATTTGAAGATAGAGCAATCTTTGTATTTTTTACGAATTTTTGAAAAAACCTTTAATTTGCATTTTTTCCCGGGTTTTACTTTTTTCTAATATCATCCTGCGAGAAGTTTCAAAGCCCCATTTCTAAAATTTAAGTTGGTAATAGTAAAAACATTTCGCCCTCTTCAAAAGAAAAAAGTTCTTAAAAATACGCAATAGTTTTTTTTACAATTTTTTTAATGCTGAACACATTATGTCTTTCCACGCATCGGTCGAAGAAAAGCGTTCTTCATTCTTTGTCTCTGACGTCACTATTTGGATTTCGATTCGATATTTAGGATGGAATCTTAATCGCAAACAAATGTTAATCTTTTTTTACCTATATAGCTTACTTCTACATTTTATGAAGTGATGACCACTTGTTTTTCCGGCAGCGCTTGCTTTTTTTCTTCCCCCCTTTTTTTTTGTTTTATTTAGGGATTGCATTTATTTCTTTTCCATTCCCCCTCCCCCCTCCCAAGCTGGACGTTTTGCTGTTACTATATTAGGTTACATTTCATAGTTGTTACATTTATTTCAACAAAAACAGCGAGATTTTTTTTTCTTTGTCAAACGCTACTTTTTGCACACTACGGGGAATTTTGGAGATAACTTTTTTTTGCTCTACTTAAATAAAAAAAAAAGCGATTTTTTGAGTAATCTTTGTCTTTAATAGGAAATGGGCGGGGAGATTAAAATAAATAGAGATGGAAAATTAAGAGATAGATCATAACAGTAGATAGCCGCCAAAGGCGGCAATCTTGGCTTAAAAATGTGAATGGTACAAAAAAAGATAGAGATGGATTGATTAATACTGCTGCCAAATTTATTTAAACAGCCGCCGAAGGCGGCAAACTTGAAGTAAAAAGGTAAATGACAAGTTAGCCAAACAGCCACCGTAGGTGGCTGCTTGCATAGAAAGGCGAATGGCGTAAGAAGGCGAACCAGCTGGTCGCCGAAGGCGGCTAGTTAGTAAATAAAATATTAAGGTAATTGATTCAACTATTAAAGTAGCAAAATATATTTAATTTACTGCTTTTCTACGCAGTAATAAATACATTAGTAACACCTATAATAAAAAATTACCATGCGGCGCAGCGTTGAGAAAATTAATCATTCATGTGCCGCGAGAATTAAATATCGTTCAAGAGAAAGCCAAAAGCTTAGGTGTGAAAATACACCGATCACAGCAACACCACGTGACCATGACGAATGAAATTTAAAGTTTCTTGGATTTCTCCAGGACCCCTTATCAGATCCAGACCAAATTACAATGGGACCATCTGGGAAGTATACCCTTCCAAAAAAAAAAAAAAAATTCAAATCGGTCCAGTAGTGTTGGAATAATTCGAAAACACCCCCCATATAAAAAACCGCAATACAAAATCATAACCTCTTTTTTCGAAGTCGGTTAAAAATCATCCTTCTTCTCTATAAGACTGTTCATTTGGTTTCACCTTTACTGGCAGCCTGCCAATTTACCGCCCTGAACGTGGTTGGAGAGCCGTAGAATTTAGTTCATGTATTTTTATTTTGCTTCTGAAAAGGTTATAACACTATAAAAACAATTAATTAATTGCAAGAGCACAAGTGAAGTATATTTTAATTTCAACGCGTGTTTATATTGCATGTTGAAACAACAAATTAATTCAGTCTGAAGAGGACGATAACAGTAGATTTTAAGTTTAATAGTATGTGCTTATTTTGTATTCGGAAAAATGATAATGATAGAAAAACAAAAACTAAATCAATCTAAAGAGGGCAAGTTTAGTATATTTAAATTTTAACCGTATATGTTTATTTTACATTCGAAAAAAAAATATTGTAATATAAAACCAGTCAGTCAAAAGAGATCAAGTGTAGTAGCTTTTAGTTTTTATAGTATGTATTTATTTTTCATCTGGGAAAAGTTACAATGTAAAAATAATATATATATATATATATATATATATATATATATATATATATATATATATATATATATATATATATATATATATATATATATATATATATAATAAATTAAAGAATTCTAAAGGAGGACTACTGTCGAGCAGCGTTTCTTAACTGTTTTTGATTCAAACGATAAAAATTTTGAAAAATATCTTGCACCAGTGTTTCTTTCTTCCTTTTACAAAATCAAATCCCTGGGCATTTTGGACATATTGCATGAATTAAGTGAGAAATGTTTATTATAATTTACTTAAAAGTATCCTCATATATATAATAGCGAATTCACTGATCTAGTAACGCTCTGACGTCGTCAACAATGAAACTCGCGCCATAGCATGATAATTTGATACTATTTTTTTGTATTGTTCGACATATAGGGAAATGCTTTATTTTGACAAAGCTGAACTGGATCCGGTAACTTAACTGTTTCATTGGTAAGACTCATTTTAGGAGAATGAAGAAACGAAAGAGTGGTCAATAAGAAACGCTCCACTAAAGTTAGGGTTAATATTTGAACCATCAAAATATCACCAAACAGGCAATTGCTTCGTTCAAATAAAGAAGCAATTTTCACCCGCCATACCTTGATGGGCGATTTTCTACTTTAAATATAAATAAGTAATTATCGTTATTATTACATAGTTATTTCTGGTTATGCGGACTACCTCCTCCTGTTCGCCCGTATCACAAATCACATAAATTTATCAAATAAATTAAAAATAACGTTAAAATATCGCATAAAGCAGTATTATTTGTAATTATTGGCAATTTTTCCATCTTTATCAGGTAAAAATCTCCAAGGACCAATCAATTTTTTCTGCGGACAAGTGTGGTTCACCGGAGCAACAGTTGAAAATCCCTGATGAGGATTTGAATGTCTAAAATAGCTACTTTGCATCTGCTGAGTTTCAAAAAATGCAAATAAACGTTCCTTCAGTGAGTCAAAAACAGAACTGAACTGCGGTCAAACAAGGCAAGAAAACAATCTTCGACTTTTACGTGGCGGAATGACGAAATGCGGATATGACGAAAGGTTTAAATTAAGAATGTGACAGAAGAAAACTTTAGCACACAAGTTGATCTGATAATGCGTAGCTTTTTTCTTTCCTTTTGATCAAAGATTATACAAATGGCCGGCACACAATGTGTGGTTGGAATTTTAAAACATGTTTTCCAGCAGAGTAGATGGATAATAGTAAAATTGTTTCAGACCGTGTAGTTCGTTGCGTTACCTTTGTTTTTTTGACTGTCCATTAATAGTTTTGTCAATTGTTAAATCTTAATTAATTTATGGTGATCGTTTTAGCTGTGAGTTTATCACTTTGTGATACTTTTATTTTATGTTTGAACTTTCTTTTTTTTTTAATGAGATTTATCCGAAACTTATTTTTGTTATATAAATGTATGCATTAATATGTGTTAAAAAAAGTGACTATTCACTTCAATTCCTCAGGTAGTTGAAGTAGTTGTCCGTAGTAAAAGAAGTGCGAAGACTTGTACAATTCGTATTAAACAGACATGGAACTTTTGCCATTTATTATACAATGTTTTACTACTTTAAAAATACATAAAAATGCGTATTAAAAGGGAAAAAAATCTGATGTGCACACTACACTACTTCCTTTTTTACGTCTATTAAGTAATAGATATCTTCAACAACTCACGGTTAAGAAAAAAAATGCTTAAGGTTACCAGTCTTAATGGGTGCAACGTTACACGAATTCTGAAGTGTGTAGCATTATTGTTTTAAAAACTCAAATTTTTGGAGGAACCTTGCACCTCGCACTATGGTTTCAGAAGAATTCAAAGCGCATGCGTAAAGATAAAAATTGTCGCAAAGCAGGTAAACTCGTATTAGCGAAACGAAAATCGTCCTTGGTGGTTTAGAGGTAAAAGCTCTTGCTCTGCGACCTACCTGAGGTTCGTGTCCTGGGGGGTTTGTTACGATTCGGCGCTGGCCGATTCGACGCTGACCGTTTCGGCGCTGGCCGTTTCGGCGCCAGATTTTTGCATTCTGAACTTTATGAATTTCAGAAATATTAGTTCAAAGAAGAAGGAAGATTTCTGGAAGAATTATGAGAATTCGTCGCTCTAGAAGCTAATTAAAATTTATTTTAAAAGACTGAGGGGAAAAGGGGGACATATGTGATCTACGTATATTTTACTGCGATAAAATAAAAGAAAATATCTTGAAAAATTGGTAACTAATGCAGTACCAGTCCTACCTCTTAGTCTATTTTTTATCAATGCTGAGTCGTTTTGTGTTTTTGTGGGGATTTCTTTGTTGTAGCAGCTATTAGAAATAATTTCATCAGTCTTCTTCACGTGAAAACATTTTTCAAACTAACCAAAAAGCTCGACTTAACTATTACAAACCCATGTAAGGACATCAAGGTAAATTTAGGGCAATGGTTGATTTTTTTTTATTAACAAGGAATTATTTATTGTTTATTATTAACATTATTTTGAAAGTTAGTTTTAAAAACACTATTATTTTTCTGTAATCAATTTATAAATGCATTACTATTTCTTTTACTTTTTTTAATTACTTTTTCGCAAATTACTTTTTTTCTAAAAAAGTTTTATTATTACTAATTTTATTATTGTTGTTGTTTTTTTTTACTAAACAGTTAGTCGACAATTTAGTAGAGTAGAGCAGTTACAGAAATAAAATGACACAAAATACTTTATTTTAATTATAAAAAATAAGTTTAAAATATTTTTTTATTCATTATATTAGTCTATATGAAACTCAAAAGCAATATATAATAATAATCTTTACATTACATAATAAATATTATTTGTACCTTGTGGTCTTATAAGTTTTTTCTTGTCTATCCTGTGTTTAAATCACGCTACACAACTTAAAACTTGATAGAGAGCAGGGTTACTGGTGATTTTCTCAACGCGTCAACTTTTGCCAATGACCAATATAAAAAATTCACTCTATTATTAGTTGACAGTTTTTACATAAAGAAAAGATATTTGAGTAAGTGCACAAATTAATGATCAGCAACGAAAAAAAATCAATTTAAATTTATTGAGTTTTGAATTTAAATTACATAGAAAAATGTTAATAATGTCTCCTAACTTATCTACTTCGAAAAATTATGAAGATGTTTTAAAACTTATATTTTATTAACTAGCAATAAAAAAAACAAAATGCATCTTTAAAAATATTACTTCATAAAACTTTTAGATATCCAGAATTTTTAAGCAATATTTGGCATATTTGTATGCAGACAATTTCGATTTTTGAACAGGTCGTTTTGAAATGAGTCGCGCCGAAACGGCGGCGTCGAAATGGGTTTCGTGCCGAAACGGCCGCGCCAAAACGGCGGCGCCGAATCGGCCGCGCCGAATAGTCCCATTCCGTGTCCTGGGCTTAGACCCCATTTAGGTCATTTCCTCCCTTAGTGCAATAAAAATGTCCTGTTTGTGTATTTAAATAAATAAATAACTGGTTTTCATTGGTTGTCAAAAAGCATGAACTTGATAAGTTGTTCAAGAAAGTCAGATGAAAGCTTAAAGCATAAATTTTTTTACAGTGCTCACAAAAGAATGAGTGAGTGTTTTCATATACATGCGTTACACTAAAAAATTTTGTGTAACCTTACTCCATAAAATCGGTGGTGGCTTAGCTGCCTGCACTGCTCTAGAGAACCTTAACTGATGTAACTGGTGTAAAGTTACACATCGCTTGTGGAAGGTTACACCATGGTAATGTAACTATAGCGTAACGTCTCACTCATTTCTGCGTAAGGTTACACCAGAACTTTCTGTATGTTTACAGAGAAATTGCCTGAAAGGTTACACATTAGCAAAAATAAAGCTTTCATCTGACTTTCCTGAACGGGTACTCATTTTTAATTGTAAGTAAACTTATACTTCAAGTTAGCTATTCGATGGTTTAAATTATCCAGATATATTAAATAATCAAGTCATAATTTCTTTCTATACGTTTTAAATTCAAATTTAAATTTCGTTATAACAGTATTAAAAAAAAATCTAGCTCTTGCTTTTAGTTATTTGTTCATTCAATATTAAACAAGTTTATGCTTTTTCACAACTAATGTACACCAATTTTTTATTTATTTATTTATTTTGATGCACAATCAAGATATTTCTATTTCACTAACAGAGGAAATAACCATAGTGATGTCCGAACCCACAACGTGAATCTCGCGGATAGGTCGCAAAGCAAGAGATTTTACCGCTCGGCCACAAAAACCAGTTTTCGTTTCACTTATATGAGTACCTGCTTTGCGCTGATTCTGATCTTTACGCATGTGCTTTGAATTCTACTGAAACCACAGGGCAAAGTTTCTCCAACAATTTGAGTTTTTAAAACAATGATGCTACACACTTCAGAATTCGTGTAACGTTACACACATTAATACTGGTAACTTTACATTTTTTTTTTAGTGTAGAAACAATACTTCTTAAATGAATAGCTTTTCTGACATGTTTCTACACACAAAAAAGTATGATAAACATAGATAATTGGGTACTCTTCCGTGATACTTAACGTTCATTTTAAATCATGGCAAGCGTTTTTCACTTTGCTCACTACCGATATGTTTGGTCAAGGCTGCATAGAAACTGCTTGTCTCTATGCAACTTTGTCGTGTAACAAAAGCCTCACATAACGAAAAAAACTTTTTGTATTTCTCTTTACATTCATGTATCACTTATTGTTATATATACAGTTGTTTCAAAAATATGATTTTTTAAAATTAAGTTCATCATTTGCGCTCACCCAGATTTAGCAGAAAAGCAAAAACGTAGCAGATTTGTGGCTATAAAAGCAGATCGAGTTGTTATACCGATTGTTGCCGATTTTGAGTTAACATTTAATGCATAGAACATATTACAGGCTTCAAAAAGAAATTTAAATATAAAAGCAAATAAACACTGCTGTACAAACAATGTAGTTCGTTGCCAGGTAAATATTGCAATTGTGAAGAAAAAAACGAAATCTTTTCCTTTATTGCTACATTTGCGTTTGTTGCTACAGACGATTCGTTTTCCGTTTTCCTATTGCCAAACAAATGCAGAATATTTAATTTATGTTGCTATCGACAATAGACGAAGCTAATATTCCATGCGCCCATTAAAAATGTCGCTTGCCAATTGCATGACTTCACGCATCACTGCCCCACCAGCGAACTGACCAAAACTGCAGAGATAACACGCGAGTAACTCATTCTAAGATTGAATCTTTTTTGTTTGAGTTTAGTTGTATTAAAATCTGCTACTTTGGAAAATACGAAAATGTTGATATAATGAAAAATCCTCAAGAGACCGCATATTTTGTTTGTTGTAACGGGAATTTTTGTGTAATGGAATTTGAAAATTGTTATGTAAATTAAATCGGGACTGAAAATGTATTTCGTTGTATTGGTGTTTGTTGTAATGGGATTTTCCTTTATCATAATTCTTTGAGTGGAACAAATAAATGTATTTGTTAAATTGAAGCAGTTTTGAATTGGTTGTTTAGATGTATGTTATCAACATTCGAATTTGGTTATGGAATCATATACAGTGACTCCCAAAAAAGTGTTCGTACACCTACGACGTTCAATGAAATAGGACCCTATCCATTGGTTAGAATTAATATTTCGGAATAAGTATTTAATTATACGTTCTATGAACAATTTTCAACAAAATTACCTGATTTTTTTTAAAAAATATTAAAATTTAATTTTTTAAAAGTCAAAAACCAAAGAGTGCCGGAAATTTTATCTCACAAAAGTCTTCGTAAACTTTATGTCTGTATATTATTGATTAATCAAGCCTTTTATTAAGTTATTATTTAGTAGAATATCATGTAGTATCAACAACACCTTTTAAACGTCTGGGAATAAATTTCATTCTTTCATTTTTTTTTCGTAATTTCTGAGTAAGTGTTCAACCACACTTCGAGTCTTGCTATTTCTAGCTCTATTTTCTTTTCAAAGCTGTATTTTCGTAATCTAGCCTCCAGATATTTCTAAATATGTTACATTAAGTTCCAATCTGGAG
This sequence comes from Uloborus diversus, assembly GCF_026930045.1. NCBI lineage: Eukaryota > Metazoa > Arthropoda > Arachnida > Araneae > Uloboridae > Uloborus > Uloborus diversus. The sequence goes on along the minus strand of NC_072739.1, from coordinate 91,797,122 downwards.
ATTGAAGGGTATTTTCTAAACTTTAGAACAATTTTTGAGGCACTTGACGCAAACCTTGAAAACCGTGTGCTTCTTACCGTTATCTAGATAAAAAACAGAGTTGTTTCCGATATCCAAATTTTTGGCAAAGATTTTAAAATTCGTTTTAAAAATATTTAAATGAACAACATGATTCCTTATTTCATCAAAAAATCCCGAACTAGCAAGTCCTGATGCTGATATGCACCCTCACACAAGAACACCTTCACCGTCCAACTAAGTTCTCAAGATTAAGTCCCTAATTTTTTCTTCTATTTACAATTATACAACAATTTACCCCAAAATGTTGAATTCATTTTTATTTGTAAGTAAAATGTAATTTCTAAACGTTTTGAGCTTATTTATCATTGATTTTGTGACGAAAAGCGTAAGCTTTCTGTTTTTCGCACGGCCAAGAAAATTTCTGCGGGAAGAGGTCTTATTTAATCCAGCTAATCAGAGAATTTGGCGAACAATTTTTGGTGAAAACTATCATTTAACTCAGCAGAAACTTTTACAGCACTCAAATGTGTGTTTTTCATAAAATTTTTTTAATGTAAATCTCCGATCACGCTTCCTCAACCTTGCCGGTTGACCTTTTCTTACCTGTTTTCAATCCGATTCTTTTTTTTAAAGCATTTTATCAAGCACTTTACGATAGAATAGAATAAATTAACTAATTTGGAGACATTTCAAACCAATTTACCGCTACTGCGAGGAAAAAAATGAAATTTCAAATGGTGCCTGTGGTTTTTACGAATACCAGTCATTTTAAAGTAATAAGCACAATAGTAAGGATAAATAAACCAAAAATTAAAGCCAAATGACTTTTAAGGGTCAACAAAATGCAAAAATAATAATAAAAAAACGACATATGATAATTTTAATCATGAATTTATTCGAAAATATTTGAGTGTACGATGACTTTTGTGGCGTATTATTTCTCAGTTTCTTCGCTTTTTCACCCATTTCAAAAGAAGATTCGTCAATATTTTGAAAAAACTATACAAGGTTTTATTTAAAATGACATAGAAATTATGTGAAAAAATATTGGACTTCATATTCGAATTCAGTTTTGCGTTATTTTGGTTTCACTAAAAAATTTCAAAGCGTACTAACACTTTTGGGAGCCACTGTAGTTCGATTATGGTGCTGTAAATAAGCATGAATTTTATTCTCCTTTATGAATCACGTTGATTGTAAAGCTAAGATACTGTATACAGTCACTGTAAAAACAATTCAGAAACTTTCCTGGAAGATAATGGGCAGCTAATATGCCCAATTTCTGCCAGTAACATATCTTGCGAAAGACAGGAATGTTTTCTACTAAAACTTTCCTGAAATTATCCTGGGAGCCTCCTGAAGAACTCAAAAATCTTCCTGTTTAATGCCAGTAGTGTCTCTGGAACTTTCAGAGAAAACTTGGGTAGGCATAATATAATAGCTTGGCACCTTCCTAGTTTATCAAGAAAGTTCCAAAAGGGCGATTTTCGAAAAAATGTCCTGGGCGTAACGCTAAATTTTTTATTTTTTCCAGCTAACCAAAGCATTCTAAAAATAATGCTGTTGGAGAATAATACATGCTTTAATATACTTTTAAAGCATAACAGCAGTTAATCCCATATTTAATTAATAGTTACTTGAATAAAATAAAAAACTTGCGTTACGCACAGCACATTTGTTTGAGAATCGCTCGAAAGCAGTATTGCAAGCATGTCCAAAGCTAAGATAGAATTGCAAGTAAGTATCAAGAAGGTAACTCGCTTGCAAATCTTTCAAAGCTACAGGATCCAGAGACTTATTCGCTCCCTTTGGGAATTTGATCAGTCCGGAAGGGCCGTAATTAAACTAAAGCCAATACACTTATAAATACACTCAGTTAATCTTTAAACTAGTTGCTAAAAATATTTTTCTCAACAGCGAGAAGTCTGCATTCGTGGCAACTTGTAGCAATTCAGGAAGTTTTATGACAATGATACTTGATTTTCTCAGGAAGTAGATAAAAACCAATGAAATCCTGGAAATAATCAGTAACGTTTCGGAATTTTTTTTACAGTGTTGATGTAACGATTCATACCATGTCCATTTATTTTTGATTAGTGTCTTTACTTTTTAAAATAATTTAAATTTTAGTTTTAAAAGGCAAATTATTTATTATGTTTCAAATAACTGATCGAAAAGCTTCGGATTTTAGAGGAAAATCGGAACCTCTCAGAAATTTTGACTTGTAATCCCGTCAGTTTTTCTATCTAAAAATTAACTTTGAAATGCACTGGTTTGATTATCCTTTTTTCATTACCTGAAACTTGTAATACTAAATTCCATATTTTACTTTGAAATTGACGAATTCAAGTGATATATTACACATTTCTGAAATAAAAGTACATGTGTGAGAAAATGTACTAGATTTTCTTTTAAATGCATCAGAAAGAATGATAATATATGTATTTTGAAACAAGAAATATCTTATTATTTAAGGATAGAAATAATTTTCATTAAATACAACTCAAAATAATACAATTTCAAGTAACCTTAATGCTTTAATTCCTTTTGCCATCGCTCGCTATACTGCTACTCGAGTATGTCGGGATCAAATATATCTGAAATGTTGCTACTAGGACTATTTGTCTAACACTTATTAGTTCAAGTTACAAAAAGCAAATGCAAGTATTTTAAAATGAAAATTTTAAATTTAAAACAATTTTCAAGTTGGTCATAACTCACGAAACGACAGAAAAGTATTTAATGGTCTTAAACTGAAAAGCGTGCACATTGTAACAATAAATAGTACTTAACAAAAGTAACTTGACTTTGCGGTTATTCAAAAATCGTCTGGACTGAAGATGATTTGTAGTTTTATTTAAGGGGGTACATCTGTTTTGTAAAACTCTATACCCATGACTTAAAGTTGCAATAATTGAATCAATCGGGATCTCGATTAAAATAATTTTGACCATATTTTAATTTTGTCAACTTAAAGATATAAAAAATATGTGTGAGGAATTTATACATTACTTAATACAGTTCACTTTTACAGTTTAGGCTGCCGAAAGGAAGCTCACTTTAAAAAAATACTTAAATCCAGATACTAATCGATTTAATATTTGTTTGTTAACTACCATGGTTGCGGAGTCAGAGTCGAAAAGCCGGGGTCACAGTCGAGAGTTGAAGGTTAAAAATTCCACTAGTCGGAGTCGAAGTCGGTCATTTTCCCTTAAAGCCCGCAACTCTGCCAGTGCTTATGGAGTCAGAGTCGAATGCTCTGAAAGGACGGAGTTGACTATTTTCTTTTCGACCCCGCAGGCCTGGTTAACACGCTAACCTAATGTACTGAATTGTATTTTCACATTTTAATACGAACTTGAACAAAACAAATCACAGCACAAGGTTTACGACAAGATAAGCATCCCACCGTGGTAAAAACCTTGCCCTTTTAAATTATCTTCAGCATTTGTTCTGCTATTTTGACGGCCCAATACTTACCTGTCACTGCTACCCAACAGCAGAGAAATCGTTCTTCGAGCACTTTTGTTTTCATAGACCTTGTCGCCTACCAAGACTCCAGGAAGGTTCAACAATAGTGCTTTGTCTTTTAAAACATGATGAAATCGTATTTTACTTTTACTGCCTGTTAATGTTCCACTTTAGATCCCACTTGAAAAACCTGCTGACTTAAAACTACGTAGGATGGTATGAGACTCAGAGTAATAATCTTCTATGTCCAAAGTTTTCAATTGATGATTTGTATTTTTTTTTACTTGATTACGGCAAGTCAAAAGGGAATGTTATGATTTTAACAGTCTATGCATGTTTGTATTACTTCTGTTAAACTGTAGCGCATTAACTATTTACCCGATTTTGATAAATAAGGTATCAATCGATTCGTTATTAAGGCCCGTGTAACATAGGCTGCATTTTTGCTAATTTTAACAATTGAAGTCTTTTTTTTTTTCAAACTATTTCTGTACTTGACAACGCACAATTACGGCATTTGAATTGAATTATACTGTCATTAATGGGAAGTGGCAGTGGATTTCAATAGAACTAAATAAGCCGTAGTCGGGATTCAGTTTTTTCAACTTTTTTAATAGTCTTAACAGTTTATTTCTCAGCTAATCAACGACCTTAATTACTAGAATTTCATCTTTGTCCGTATGGTAATGCTACCAGAATAAATTGTAGCTGAAATTCTTTCAGATCACAATTTTGAAAAATTCTCGGTGAAATTTTCAACAACAATTGAACACAATATGTAATGTTTGTTTTAAAAACCAGTCAAGCGTTAAATAAAAAAAAATCGGAGAACATTTTTAGCATCATATTAATCCTTTCCGATAGGGATTAAAACATTTTTTACTGAAAGTATACATATTTAAGAAGAGTCCTTTCAGTAAACGGTATTGTAATCCTTATTGTTCAATTTAACATAATAAGATGTTTTTCTTGAAATTGGAAAACATGGCATTTGAGTAGTTTCTGAAGCAAACGATTCAATTTCTTAGATATTTTCACATGCAAATTACATGGTCAAATGGGCAATTAAAAACGTATTGGTAATGTTGCGATTAAAATAACTTCAATAAATGCTTTAAGAAAGATGAAATTCGGTTGAATAGATTTTGATAAAAATGTAACCAGATGCTTGTCCTTAAGATTTTTTGTGAATCCTCTTTTTTTTCAATAAAATTTTCACTTATTTTTTGAAAATGGAATTTTTGTTTTTTTTGTTGTCTTGTGCCCGCCAGGCTGGCAATTTGGGGATCGTTGCTTCACTTTTCCAACTGTACCGTAATTTGGTAAGTCCGGCTTCCACAATTAAAATCATTTATTAATTGTTTGTAAAGAATATAGAAAAAAAATCATCAAATCAGAAATGGGTTGAATTTCTTTTATTCCAGAGGTCTGAAACTACGATAGTAACATTTAAGCTGTGGTGAAATATAATGGTGTATGAAAATCTGACATTACAAGCCTGTTTTGAAGATCTCGATTTTATGTGATATTCAGCCGACAGAGAGGTGTAGTGGTTAGACGCCAGTCTCTTACGCCCAAAGGCGCATGTTCAGTCCTGGCTCTCGTCGATGGATTTTCAAGATACAGAAAATCGACAGTGTCATTGTCGTATGATTATGCGGCATGCAAAAGATCCCTCGAGTACTCGTTTGCCATGGAGTATCTCTTGACAAAATTAAATTCCTAGTGCTGTTTCGCATCAGATAGAGCCCAGGTCCCTCCATCTAATGAGGAAACTGGGCGTCGAAATTCTCGTGGCAATGGCATCCCACCGATAGTGGTGCCACGTGAAAGAGTGATTGCTATACCGGGGGATCGCACTAGGTCTGCAAAAGGCACTGCCTCTACCGCAGCCCCATTAGAAAGAAAAAAAAAAGTGATATCCATATTTGTGTCTGTAATTTTTTCTGATGGATGAATTTGTAAGATCTCAATTATCGTGTGTAACCTCGTAATGTGTTAGCTTTTGACATCATGATTTCTGTAATGGCTATATTTTGAAGATGCTTAAATATTATTATCAAATGCAATGTACCCAGTATCTATTAGATATATAAAAATACGATAAGATTTTGAAATTTCAGACGATTGTTACTGAGTAATAACTATTAATGACTTAGTAGCGTGTCTCTGATCTCAATTTTTAAAAAGCATCCGTTACAGATGGTCAGGTGGAGATGATTTCAAAAATTGATCTAGTTCAGTGATGCGCAACCTTTTTCATCCCGCGGTCCACACTTCAAATGAAGATAAATTTTGCGGACCAGAACAAATATAAAATTTAATTATATTATTGAAAGAACAAACGAGAAAACAAGGAAAATGAAAAAAAAAAAAAAATAATAACTTAAATTTCTTCATCATTACTACATGCTTATTTTATTAATACGAACTTTGCATCTGTATTTTAGAAACCATTTTATGCTTACTTGGCTTCAAAGTTTGCAACAATCATTCATAACACCGAATGAAAATGATCAGAAGTTTTGGAAGGTTTCAGAATATATTTTTCGTTTCATAACACTGAAGACAACGACGAGCTACATGGATCAACTTCGCGGGCCACATTTTGCCCGCGGACCATAGGTTGGGCACTACTGATCTAGTTGCTATGAGCTGACTCAATTGCGATCAATGAGAATTTCGAATTTTGCAAGTAAAACCACTTAACTGACCTAAAGTATTAATGTAAATTAATGTACAGTAAATACGTTGCATAAAAAATAAATTGATTGAATTAATAAAAGGCATTGCACACATTTTATTTTTTTCTAATCCATGAAAAATCATAGAATGTGAAATTAATAGAATTTTATTTTATTTATTTATTTTTTTGTACAAAGTTTCCTATGAAGCATTTGGTATATACTTTGGCTCTCAGAACGGAAATCTTGTAAAAATTCCAATGGTTAAAACTACCACTGACTGAAGTGATTATCAAAAAAAGAAAAAAAAAAAAAAGAAATTTTCATGGAAATCAGAATTGTAAAAAAAAAAAAAAAAAACCATTTCAAAGCTAATTGTAATCATTAAAATAGAACAGGAACTGCTCAAATCTTTTATTCCTTTATTGTGTCATTTTCAAACAGTTAATTCCCGCATAATTCGGTGCATACACGGTATACGTATTAAATACGTATGCGATTAAGTAAGGATAAATTTATTAACCATGCGTTTATACATATAAAATAACGGCAATTCATAAAAGCTTTAAAGAGAATTCTCATTGCACATCATACAATATAAATTTATAGTATCGATTAAATTCCTGTTACTCTCAATAAATACTATTGACGTTTTGAGAGTAGTCAGTTTTTTAATTAAATTTTTTCTTTCACCAATCGGAACAAAACCATAAATTTAACAAAATATGTGCTATTTTTAAACTATAACTGATAATTCACAAAAATGTTCAAATTTTCCGCATTTTTACCAGATTGTACAAAAAATTTGAATCTAGTTTATTACAGATTTAATTCCTCTCATTCAGTCAATCTTATTTACAATTTGGAACAGTCCAATTAATTTTTTTTTCAATTAAAACTTTGCTCAAAATATCTGCAAAATGTATTTTTTTAAGTGGTTACTGAGAACTCAAAATGTGCTCATATTTTGCGCATTTTCTCCAGATTTTAGTGAAATAGCAGAAAACTAACATTCAATAAAAAGAGTGATTTTTTTTTTTTTTTGACGCACGAAGAAAAGCACCTTTTTCAGCTTCTTCTTACCGTTTTAAGTCCATCATTGATTAACCTGCTCTTTTTACATTTCATTTTACAACTTGTCTGCATTACTTGTCAATAGTTATCACTTTGTGTAACTTCCACAAAACCTGATTAAAATGATCAAAATATCTATGATATCCCCTATCAGCTACATTCGCCAATATGAAACAAGTATGAGCTCATATCTGTAAAAAGAAAAGTACTCCCACTCCACTTAATGAGTAAGCCGATTGTTTTAATAAGGAAGCTTAGCTTCCCGTTATTGTGTGGTTTCTCTACTCGGGTGTAGCATTCCAACCCATTGACGATATTCATCTCGTATACTACAAAATTCCTCCGCGATTGACCTCTTGTTACCTACACGAGACTTTTTGAATAATACTTTTATGGCAACCCTCCCTCATTTATATACTCTGTCGCCGATTTAGGTTTCGCCTTGAACGAAATACAGAAGTATTCGTTACCCGATTGAGACTTGTTTTCTTCTTCAGGTCACAGGTGTAATGGTTCGCGTACCTTTCTGCAGTGTGTGGAATGGCTTTGTTAATTGACCTTCAAGAAGAAATCTTGGAACAATAGCAAAGCATAATAGAGCTGGAAAAGCCGATAATTTCTATTTTCGCTCGGTGCTTCTATAGAAAATGTATTGATTCAATTCTGGTACATTGTGTCGAAACATCCGGGACTGTTAATTGCAAGTATAAGCCAAAAAGAATTCTTGCAATTGACTGCAGGTAGCCCTAACTTCCGAAAATTAGCTCAAGCTATTTGCTATGAACGATTGCCACACATAACCACTCAAATTTGATTCCAATTATAATTCTATTGTCTTCGATATTTGCGTGAACGAGCAATTTTTAGACAATATAGAATTGTTGTTTTATAGGATGACAACCTTTTTTCTTTCTTTTAAAATCGTTGGCAGGTCAGTTTAACTTCGTCAATACGTGATAAGCTTTACTTAAACGCTATCTTTTGTTTCATTAGAAATTATTCTCTCAGCTATTATTTCCATTGCAATTACACTATTGTTACATCTTCCAATTTGGTAAAGGAGGTTTGTTCTAAATCTGTCAACAAACTTTAAAAAGTTTGCCTTTATGTTGCATTTGATCTGTGCAAATTGTTTTCTTAAACTCTTATTCTCTTATTGAATTTGTTTCTAATTTATTTAATTTGTTTGAATAAGAATACGTTACCAATACAATGTTTTTTTTTTTTTTTTTTTTCGCGCAAAATAATTACAAGCTTTCAGGGACTCGTAAATTCCCGCTTTCCTTAAGAATACTACTTTAGTTAAAATTAATAAAATTAAAAAAAAAACCCAAATTTTGAAGATTAACTGTTTTTTACCCCCATAAATGACATTTTGGTCTCTTCGGTAATTTTTTTTTCTTGCTCTCTGAACACTAATTTCTATTTTTGACATATTTTTCTCGAATTTTTTAGCTAAATGCAAACTTTCCCACATGTGTTCAAAATAATCTTAACTTAAAAAATAAATAAATAAATAAAAATTAAAATAAAAAAAATAGAAATACTATTTTTTCGCCTTGTTCTCCACTAAAAATTTTGTATTGCTAATGTAAAAGATGCACAGATTTGTATCGATTAATCGGCAAAATCTTACAAAGCTATTCCCCAGAAAAATTTTTGAAACTTTTTTGGTGTTGTTTGAATGATATTCCCCCCCCCCCGTAAATATATTTAATTTTGATGCTTAACCAAAATCGAAAATACTACTAATTTTCAGAGCTCTTATTGTTTGTGGAAAATTGAAGTAAGGTTCTGAGCGCAATTGAGTATTTTTGAGACAAATTATTAGCTGGTTCATCTGTTGCTTTGTCAGATTTTTTATGTTAAATACCTGTTTTGAAAAACATATCGATGTTAAACGCTTTTGCGATATCTACTTAAAGTGTCACATAACCAACTTTGTGCATCATGAAGTGATTGAATGTCTGTAGTTTTTAATATTAAATGTCAAAACTTCCGTACTTGAATGCTATCACGAAATAATTATCAAAAACATTTATTTTCAAGTAATTAGAAATGTTGCTCTGCTAAAAAAAATTATACTTTGTAACCGCTCTGTGTTATAGCTTCTATAAAAGAAATTGATTTTTGATGAGCAGAAAATACTGTATTCCACACACCTTCTTCCGATACATACTTTAGTTTTAATTAATTATTTTTTTGACCTGTGTCTGATCTTAAGTATGACCACCCGTATTCTGTGGTGGACAGTCATATTTGCAATCAGAAAGATCACAGAAAAAGTTATAACATTTCTTTAAATAATACCCGATGCATGTATAAAATATTTCTTGTAATTTGGAGTATAATAACGGTAGTTTCCTTATTAACTGAATATTTGTCATTCATATAAACTACGGAACCACACATAATCCCAGACAGCACACTTCGTTTCATAAAGTTTTACAATGGTTTTTCTTTTCAACGTTAAAAGACAACCATTTAAAAACGTTTATGAAACGTTTAAACGTTGTGTGTTCTACCTAGGATAGTTTCGACTTCGTTTCGTAGACGTTTCAAAAAGATTCTTAACGTTGTGCAACAATTTAAAAACGTTGGGCAACAATTTAAAAATGTTTATAAAGCGTTTTAACGCTGTGCGTTCTATCTGGAATTGTTTTGATCTAGTTTCGTAAACGTTTTAAAATGGCTTCAACGTTGTGTATTCTACCTATGATAGTTCTAACCTCGTTTTATAAATGTTTAAAACGGTTTTCCACGTTATGACCATTTAAAAACATTTTTGAAGCGTTTGAGAGTTGTGTGTTCTACCTAGAATACTTCTGACCTCGTTTCATAAAAGTTTTAAAATGGTTCTCTACGTTGTGGGAACCATTTAAAAACCCTTATGAAGCATTTAAGCACTGTGTGTTCGACTACGTCAGAAGCTTCGGTATCGTTTCGAAAACGTTTTAAAATGGTTATCAATGCTGTGGAAAATGTTTGAAAACGTTTATGAAACATTTAAAGTTGTGTGTTCTATCTGGGAGAGTTTGACCTCGTTTCGTAAGCATTTAAAATGGTTCTCAATGTTCTGACAACCATTTAGAAAAAATTATGGAACATTGAAAACGCTACCTGGGATCTGTATACCCCGCAGAATATCTCTGCAGTTATCGATAGAAGTCCTTTTATATACATGTAGTTTTCAAGTAAGCCCGTAAATTAAAATACACCCAAGTATAACTGATTTGTTTTCTTAGGATAAGACACCACCATGGAGCCTGCTGACCTGTATAACTACAGCTGCTCCACAGGCCTCCTCCTGCCGCTGATCAACGAGTACACATGGTCCACTCGAGTGCGAGCCTTCCTCTACCTCCTTGGACTGCTCTATTGCTTCCTTGGTGTGGCCATCATTGCGGACATCTTCATGTGCTCTATCGAGAAGATCACCAGCAAGACGAGGAAGATTATGCTGTCGACTGACAGCGAGGCACAGCCGGAAGTCATAGAGGTCAAGGTGTGGAACGACACGGTCGCCAATTTGACCCTCATGGCTCTGGGATCAAGCGCACCAGAGATACTTTTGTCGATTATCGAAATTGTCGGTAACGGGTAAGGAATTTGCAATTTTCTTAAAATAGTATGGTAAAAAGTCTTATAGTTCAGTGTCTCTTAAAAAACACAAAATTGTTGGAATTTCGAATATTTTTTAGATAAAAACCCTTATCTGATTAACTCTTGAAGCAGAGGATTTTAGAAAATAAAACAGATCCGTGTAGCACAGGAATTATATTATGTGTTGAAATTTAAAATAAAAGTACCTGTAGCAAAACATTGATTGATGGTATTAACTGATTTACGTGAGACTAAAATATGTAAACCTATATGCATATACACTGGTTATCATAAATTAAGGAAAAATCACAAAAATGACGATTACTCAAAACATTACATGTAGAATTTTATGAAACTTACCCACACTATGCAACACATAGTGCGATATAAAAACATCATAAAAAGAAATTATCAGACAATTATGGCAGTATAAAAATTAACACATCACTAAAATGAAAAAATCGAAAGTGTCAGTTTTCAATAGAAAAAGTACCTCAAATATACAATATGTTCCCCCCTAGAAGCAATACAGTATATACAGCGATGTGTGATGCTGTCAAATATGCGGTCTATCAGTTCCACAGGAAGCAGGAGCCATTGCTCTTGCAAAGCAGTATCAAGTGCGGCAAGGATCTAAGGGGGCGGGTTGAGAGCAGCTAGACGTCTCCCTAATGCATCCCAAACGTGCTCGATAGGATTCAAGTCTGGGGATCGAACTGGCCACTCCATGCGGAGAATTGTAGTCTGTTGAAGTAGATAATCATCTACGATGCGAGCTCTGTGTGGTCTTGCAATATCGTCCTGTAACAGGAAAGCATCACCTATTGCCCCGGCATATGGGCGCACATAAGCATCAAGGATGTCATCTCTATAAACCTGAGCATTCACGGTTCCCCTTGGAAAGACATGGAGGTCTGTGCGTCCACCTAAAGAGATGCCTATCTAAACACAAACACTGTCTCTTTCGTATCCATCTCTTTTGCGGATGTTTGACGGATGATAACGGGTTCCAGGTTATCTCCGTACTAAATAACGCCTACTATCGCTTCCTAGACTAAATCTAGACTCATCCATAAAGAGAAAAGCCCCCCCCCCCATTGATCAGGTGTCCAGTGGATATGTTGTCGTGTCCACTGTAAACGGTCCCTTCTATGCGGCGAGGTGTGAGTGGCACGCAAATGGCTGGTTGCCTCGCATACAGACCACCTTTGTGAAGCCTTGTACGCACAGTTGTCGTTGACACTAATCTTTCGGTGGCTGCAGCAAGGGAGGGTCTAAGATGAGTCGGAGTAGCGACTCTATTCCTGCGTGTACATAACCTCAAAAATCGGTCATCAGCGCTCGTCGTAGCCGTTGGCCGTCCTAGGCTGAACCTCCTGGATGCCGAATCTGTTGTTTGAAATTGGCTCCAAAGTCTATGAACCATAAAAGGACTCACATTTAGCCATCTGGCAACTTCTGTTTGACTTTGCTCTGCCTCTAGTCTCACAATGGCTCTCTATCGTAGTTCTACAGGCAAATGATGCTTGGAAGTCATTGTTACAAAATGGCTATCTCGGATTTCTTATGGCAGTATCACAGCGAAGTTTATAGGCTTGCTCTCAAAATGGACTTTTTATTCTCCTCACAGATGACGCACTCCGATTTCAGCGCCACTAATTTGCATATTGCACTTTTATTGAGAAATTCTTATGCGGCAACATATTCAAATTTTATACGGTTTGGCATATTTTTGAGAAAGTTATCGCTATTTTTCTGATTTTTCCTTAACTTATGATAACCAGTGTAGTTATTGAAAGTATTTCGAGGTGGGTCTCAAAATGTTGTTTAATGCATTACTGTGCAGCAAAAGATTGGATATTTTAAACCTTACGACGCTCGGAAGAATTAATTCCCGTTGCTACAGGCAAATTAATTTTCACATTTTCTATCTAGAAACACTCCCCGATTTTGGAAATGTAACTTTGATTTGAAAAATAGCTCACCGTAAAATCCTGTCAAGAGAGACAGTTTTGTAATAATTTTATTCATTCTTTTAAAACAGTTCAAATGCAAGTAGATAACTGTCTATGCCACAATCCTTTGTCTTGTTTGAAATGCAATCTGACTCTCTAGCCATTTCTCATTCATCATTCTTAGCAATACGACATACATAAAACTGTTAAGAATGAAGAATCATCAATTTTTGTGAGTTCGAATTTTTGTAATAAAAATAGTTCTTAACTTTATGTGCGAAAGAAATAAAGATTCAAGAAAGGGTATAGCAATTTTTCCACTATCTTTTTGTAGATTTACAGCTGGCGATTTAGGACCTGGCACCATCGTGGGATCGGCAGCTTTTAATCTTCTCGTCATTTGCGCTGTCTGTATTGTGGTTATACCTTCTGGAGAAACTAGGCGTATTAAAACTTTCAGTGTAAGTTGTTTCTTATTTCCGTTAATTGACTTCTTTACTGTCTTATTTTACTTTTTGAATCATTAACCGCTTTGAAGCAAAATCGCTTCATTTGAGTCCGAATAACCTTTCATTTTTTCCAGCTAACTGATACAGGGGTTTCAAATAAATTCACCTGCTCTCAGTTAAAAAGAACAAGTAATATACATATACATATAAAAAACTTAAAGTCAGATCCTACTTTTGTCAAGTTTGCCCCGCGTGTGGAAACTATATTTATATTGCTTCAAAAGTTGGATGCATTTTAATAAAAGCATGGTTCAACTCTGCCTCCGTGATCAGCAATGAATTTCTAATTGAAGGCTTACCTACATTTTGGCATGATATTAGTTAAAAACAGTTTCAATTTACGCATTGGAAAAAAAAATTTCTGATGTAGAAAAATCAGGAATTTCTACGAATGTTTTATTCTATTTTTTGCGAGAATTTTCTCGTCCTCATGTTAGAGAATTTATAAAACAAACGTTGATTAAAACTGGAGCTAAATAATAATTAATAGTTAATTAATTAGCTTGATCATAAAATATTGCATTGTCATCATGTCTGAGGTCGCATTCCAAATTTCAAAAGAATCCAATAATCCAATCACAGGAAGTGGGTGAAAATGGAGTGGCAAGATTTGAAAAAGATATATATACGGAGCTTGCGAGCTAATAGGTGGAATTGGAAAAGTATTTTTATGCTCTATGCCCCAGAAAGTTTATCAATCTTGTTACAAAACGTTAGTGAGAATGCGCCTGCTTGTATTTAATTTTCCTTTCCATGGAAATAAGCAATCCTCGCCTTCTTACGTCGATATAGCGAGATGATAACAAGACTTGCATTCTGCTGGGAGAGAAAAAATGACAACCCTGAGAAAGAGCAAGTCTGGGAGCAAAAGCCATTTTTGGTTAAAAAAAGAAATAAAAGAGAAAATAATCGAATTTTATGCTGAATACATAGTTAAACGTTTACCATTTTGTGTTTCCAGTTTGCGGAAATCCTCTTAATTAAACATGCAAAAAAAGTACTCTCTGGACTAATGGCTCAAACACCAACCACGCGATGTCACAGAACCTAACCATTTTTAAATGCCAAGCAAAATATGAAAGTGACTTTCTCTTCACCTACACAGGTGTTTAGCGTGACCGCTTTCTTCAGCATCTTCGCGTACATCTGGATGTTGATTATCCTGCTCGGTATCTCTCCCCACGTGGTCGAGGTGTGGGAAGCAGTCATCACCCTTCTCTTCTTCCCTCTTCTTGTGGGCCTCAGCTATGCCGCCGACAAAGGACTTTGCAAGGGCAAACTTATGACCAAGAACACCAAGCAGATGGAGGTGGACACGGCAACTGGTAAGGAGAAGTCCATCATTGGTTGATTGGTTTGTTAGCACAAAAGCCTTAGTGACACCCCAAACCTATTTTTTTAGGGAGGAGGGGAGGGAGGAATTTTAATTTGCTGAATAAAACTCCGAATTTTATCGAGTGATAAAAAAAACCTTGCACACATGGATACCCACATCTAATGAGAAAAGGCATTAGGCATCATTTATTCTGTATTAATCTGTAATTAATACAGAATAAAATAATTACAAAATTACAGAATTATCTTTTCAAGTTCACCAGGCCGATCACCAGGCATAGCTTGCCAAATAAGACAAATTTTTGGGAGGTCTCAGTGACCGCCCATGAGCCTGAGTAAGCCGCACTACGCCAAACTTGATGAAGTTATTCTCATCAGCATTATTCTCAAACTATTGCTGAAGAGTTCTCGATTTTCTCAAACGCCAAATTTTAACGAATGATGAAAAAAAAAAAAAAACTTGCATTTTTGCATACTTACATCTAATGAGAAGAGGTATTAGGCATCATAAATTCTGTATTAATCTGCAATTAATAAAAAAATAAAATAACTGCAATATTGCTGAATTCTCTTTTCAAGTTCACCAACTTGCCGAATAAGACAAATTTTTGGGAGGTCTTAATGAACTCCCATCGGAGGGGGGGGGGGACCGGTGACCATGGGGGAGTAAGTCACACTATTACGCCAAAATATTCTGAAGCTTTAAAAAATGGACAGTAATAACTTTGACTCGACTCTGATAAATTTAAATTTTTACTATCAAGATTTGCAACCAGGTGATTACTCTATGTTTCGAAAATTGAAAATTTTGCCGGAAAAAAAGTCAATCGAAAAAAAACACCATTTATGCGTGAAAAAAAAAGTGGACGGTAAAATAAAATTCCAGAGAATTAATTTCGTTGGCCACGTCGCAATGGGGTCATGCGGTCGCTACCTGCCAATCACAAAGACAATAAAATGAGAAACTTTAAGGCACGGCAAAGTGAAATCAGCGAGCAATTTTATTACTGGAAAAGAAAAGAAAGTAAAGACTAAAACATGAGTAAAAAGAAATGTAGAAATGTAGATAAATTTGAAAAGAAAAAAAAAAAGTTGAACAAGGTAGGGTCAGAGGGGGCAAATATGTGTCAAAAAACCTTAACATCTTAATATTTTCTTACGTATAAAAATAAAATGATTTAATTTGGCATGGAGTAAGCTTACATAGTTAAAAATGGGTATTCAAAAATAATGAAAATTTACTCATTTTTGAATACTTTCATTACTCAATATAGCTCCGAATCAATAAGGTTCAAATTTGAGAAACAGATGTACTCATTTCATGACTCGTATTTCTCGTATGTTTGTATTTGATGCCACATTTACTCATTTTTGAATCAATTGTATTCAAAAAAAATGAATACATTCAGAGTTTCATTTTTGAATACATTTTTTTTAACAGTGTAAATAATTTAGAAATCATTCAAATAATTCCTTTACCTAAAATTGCATTATTATTTATTTTACTTAAGTTAAATGAGTGACTAAGAATTACCCCAGATCGGGGCAATAATGGGTCACACATAGGGTAAATATGGGTCACCACCTTTTTTAAAAGTAATCCATATCAAAAGAAATTAACTATTCTATATTATCATTTCTTAGCCCACAAAGAGATTTTTTAATGATAAAAATTTTTATGTTAAAGAAATAACACATTATAATTGAAATAATTTGGTGTTACTCTTACTAGTCGACTACAATTGGTTATTGCTCTTTGCTCTCTAAGCCCACGATTCTGTGAAGAAATTTCTATAATATTTGTATGCTACCTTTCTCAATCATGTTTCTATCAACTGAATGGTTTTTTTCTTTTCAATTTCAATTAACTAGACTGAAAAAATTCACTTATTTCAAATTACTTCTAAAAACGTCTCGCTTCGAAAAACTAAAATTTCCGACACCTTGTTCCAGAATATTCATATCTGCTTTTTCCTTGTCCAAAATTTAAGTTACTTTCCCATTTGTTGCTATCATCATACACAACAAAGTATATGTACAGAATGAATAACAAAGTTCAAGTACAGACTGAATTCAGTTGTAGCACCATCTTTTAACATTTTTAATGCAGGAATGTTTTTGCAATCGTGTTATTTCAAATTCCTCCCTCTTCTCGATCTCATAAACAATTTCAAAATAACCTCATTTTGCATTCAAGGACAATCTATATCGGCTTCTTCGGGTACTTTTATTTTTTGGCAAGCAAGGATTTTCTCGATGACTGCATTTGTGCATTTGATTTCTCTTCTGCTTCTTTTTCTCTTGCACTTACAAAATACAAGAATTTGATTTGTTATAACCAGAGCTGCTGCGGAGTTGGAAGAAAAGTGGTCGACTCCAACTCCGGCTATATATATATATATATATATTTTTTTCTTCAAATCACCTCCCCCCCCCTTTATGGGTAGGTGGGAAATCTCCAAAACAGAGATTGAAATATTAATTCCATTTTAGGAAATTTTCACGTGGTATTTATTGTAAATCTAAGATTTATACAACGTTAGAAATTCAATTTGAAAATCAAACTACCCAATAGTTGCAATTTCTACAGTAAGAGTACTTAAAAATCCCATTTAAAAAAAACTGAAAAGGATTAATTTGCTCCCCTTTAATGTTTAAAAAATAGATGTTGATCAAATGTGCAACAACAATCCTGTGCTTTCAATTTTTGAAAGCAGAGAAGAGTTAGAGAAAGAGTTTTGAGAGAAAAAAAAACTTTTCTTGAGAGGAGGTGGTCCCCCCTCCTGTGGGACACCCATCTGGTGGGTGACACCTCAACTTACTTTCAGAGTTTATAAAAATTGAAATACTTTAATTCTATTAAAAAAAATGTGCCAATAATAAATCTTAAATTTCATCATAAAAATTTCAACAAAAATATTGCACTATATTGCAGAGAGAGGTTGGGTACATGTACGTCTGGAGTAAATTTTACGCAAAAGGCGGCGGTATACAGTTTTGTACAAATAGCTTTTACTATACCTACATTTCTTGGCTCAATTTTTAATTTTAATTTGATTGGCAGCTTCAGAATTAACCTTAATATGAAGATTTTTGGATTAAATACAATTATTGAGTGTTGTAACGAATAAATCATGTATTAATTTTGTTTTGTACTTTCCAGTGATAACCAAGTTTTCTTAGATAAAGTCTTTAGATTTAAAAAATAATTTATTTTTTATCGGATCTTTTGAATTTGCGCTTTCGTGCCAACACTTATTTGAATTTACCAAGCACCCTCAGAAGTTTCCCGACTTGCTCAAGCGATACATATATTCCTTTTACTATTTTATAACTGAGATCGAGGTAAAAAATATATTATCATTTTTATTTGAAAGTGATTAGAAAATGTTAGACAACAAAACTGTTTGCTGACAGTCGCTATAAGTTAAATAAAGTTAGAAAATAAGCAAATTAGTAGACGGGGTAGGTAGCTGTTACAGAAAGTTTGATAAACAATCAAGCCAGCTGGTTTTCCCAATGACAGTTATTTCATTATTAGTAGGCTTTTATGCACGTAATCAACAACTGCAAATCTGAAGCACATCACTGTGGGTATTGTTCAGAATCTCATGAAGGTCAAAAGTGTAAGGCAAAATACCTTATTGTTTTAACTGCTGTATTAGCAACGAGAGGAATGGAACATTTTACAATGCAGAGCACCCAGCTTATTCACTGGACTGCACATGCCACCAAAGGGTAGCATTGAAAGTTTCTCTTTTCATCTCTTATATGTCTAAACTTTCTCAAAATATTCCAAATTCCTCTCTTCCCACTCTTCCTACAGTTTCCGCTTTTCCTCTGGCTCCTACCGATAGTATATCTACATTAACCTGTGACTTTCTAAACGTGCTACAAATCAATTTAAACCATTGCGAATCAGCAACAGCCATCTTATCATCAAAGGTCGCCGCTAGAAATGTTCAAATTTTGCTTCTTCAAGAACCGTACATTAAAACTGGTAAAATTAGTGGTCTCCCTATAGCCTGGAATGTGTTGCTATCCCGCAGTGGCAAAGCTGCAATTGCTATCACCACCAAACTAATTTCTCTATTCGTTTCACAAATAGGTCAAGACTTTGTTTCATTAAAAATCAACATTAAAGGGACAACAAACGTAATAATATCAGCATATTCATCGCCAGCAGAGCCTTTACAAAATCTCCTTCAAGAATTACACGATTATTTTACAACTACTTCTTTTCCAGTTTTGCTTGGGGGTGACTTTAACGCCTATAGCAGGGTCTGGGGATATTCTGATGAAGATGCTAGAGGCCGCCTATTTTTGGATTTCATTGCAACAAATAATTTAACCAGTGGCGTAGCCAGGATTCTGATTCGGGGGGGGGGGGGGGGGGGCAGGCGATTTTATCAATGTACTCCCAAATTAACTATTTTTCATTAAATCGCGAATTACGTTATTAAAAATAGATTTCATCATGCATTATGCGCATTATAAATTATTACTAATAATTCATTAAAAATCAATAAAAATGAATTGCACCCATATTTGTGGTGCTAGATATTTTCGATGATAAATAACATCAAGATTAATGCACCAGTAATATGCTAAAAAATGTAAATGTTTTTAATTTGTTATCAAAAATAATGAAAAGTATTCACCATAATGTTAATTAGCTATTTAAAAGTACATAAAAATTATCTTGCATTAAAAACTTAGTCGTTTGTTATTTTTTAAAAATTCTTCCGCTATTTCTTCATCTGAAATTTTGAGTTCTCTGTGTATTGACATCAGAGCAAGTCCATTTAGACGTTCTTCGCCAATAGTGCTTCTTAGATAGGTTTTTACTCTTTTAACGGTCGAAAATGTCCTTTCTACTGCTGCCGTAGAGACGGGAAGAGTGGCCAGTATTAAAAGAAGAATATGGACGTTTGGGAAAATATATATAGTGTGTGTGTGTTCCATAAAATTGTTTAAAATCATTTTCATCAAGTATTAAATAAAAACTATATTCATGATTAGTATGTACCCTTCATCAGTTGAAACAAGATTCGGATGAAAATTAAATAGTTTGGTTTACTAAGGAAATATCGAGAAGGCTTCATTCAGCAGTTTATTTTTTTATTTTTTTTTAATTTATTTATTTATTTTTTTTAAATAATTATTAGAATCCCGTAAGAGATCTAAAGAAAACTTTAGATTTCAATTTAGATATCAAATCTAAAGAAACTAATCTTTTTAATTATCTCATTAGTTAGAAGAGAGCTGATGAAGAAGGAAGCTACGGTAAAATAATATTTGTTTAAAAACTAAAATAAACAGAACAGGAACTATTATGTACCATTAATTACTTCGCTGTTAGTGTAGAATTTGTAAAATATATTTCGAAGAATTTTATGATGCTTAAGAAAAATATTTAGACGTATTTAAATAAAATTTAGGGAAAAGAAACTCACATTAAACTGCATTATAAACATTATGTAATACGTTAATGAATTCTTTTGTTCCTCACTACATTGTTTTGTCTGAAGTTTTCTCACTCCACTTCCCCAGTAAAAAAAATAACTGTTTGGCCAAATGTGCAGCTCTATTCGTTTTCATTTGAATTGTCGTATGGTTTGTAAAAAAAAAAAAAATTCTATTTGTTTTTAAATCTGAAAGGTAATTCAATTATTGAATAGTAAAGCTAACTAGAATTATTAGCTAAACCTAATTTTCATTTTTGGTACGTTAAACTATTGTATGGCTTCACATCTTCCAGAAAATAAATTTTGTGCCAATCAACTAATTTTTTTTACTTATTCTATTTTTTTTAGTTTATATAAATTTCGAATAATGCGGTATCGGCAGTAGCAAAATTAGTTACTTGTTAAAACGATACTTAAAAAAAAAAAAAAAGTCATTTCGTCGACTATTTGCAAATAAGGAGTACAAAAATTGTGAATTTAGAGGGACAAAACCAAACTCTCATTCTTAAGAATGAAATATCATAAAATAATTAAATTCAAAATAAATAAATAAATAAAAAGCTCAATAATTACAAACAGTCTTTTTTTTTTAAATTAAAGAATCTTTTTCCTTATCCTCAAACATAAGTACAAAATGTTTTATTCGTGACAATCTTGATAGGATATGCATTTTTCAATGTAAAAGTAGCTAAAACATGAATATCTCCTCTCGAAATTTAACATATGATTTTTTCTTGAAACCAAATCCCCCCTAACCCCTTCTTTTTAAAGAATAACAGCAATGAAATATGAAATAAAAAGTTAGCAGTTCATAAAATATTGCAGGATAATTTACCTCATTTATTTGTAGAATCCATCAAAAATTTCTCTTTGTACACGCTTTTTCCTTCTGAATTGAAAGAGAACTTTAACGTACAGCGGAATCAAAAATAAAACTTGTGTTTGGGTAGAGGACCGAAAACGGACTGATTCTTATCCCACTGCATCCAAAAAAATTTCTCCCTTCCGTTATTGTAAAGTGATTAAACTAATGTTTTCTGAAAAACGATCCCTCTCCATTGGATACTTTTTGTAGATGCTTCAGGACAAAAAGATGGAGCCAAGAAGGAACAATTTGGAAGTTTTATTAGGCGTCAATCTTCAAGGGAAAGTGTCAATGGATTTCTGTGACAAGTTGTTGTCGATTTGGGTAATTTGCGCTTTCATAAGAGCCGAAAGCACTTCCGTGGCAGGGGCAGGGTCCGTATTGTGGTCTGGTGATTAGTGCAATCTGTTTAGTATTGTCCAGCTCGAGGACAGAGTGCGGGTGGCGCAGACAATCTATCTGACAGATAACTGGGCAGTAAAACTGGGCCATTATCAATTTAGACGCCGTCATTCCTGGAGCATACATTGCATAAAGGGCCCCGTTGTTTACAATAGAAGACTGAAGAATCCGCTTTAGGGGGCCCTTCTAAACTCGACTGGTAGTACGCCAGGCCAGACCGATTAAGAATCCCCATCATTAGACACGGGGGGTCAACGAGTCATCCGACAAAATCCAGTGCGGATAGCTCAGGCGACTTGAAGCGGTGATATCAAAGGCGTACACTTTAAATTTTGTCCCATCCTAGCCTTGGTTTCTCGGAGATTCGGGAGAGAGGATTTTAGGTGGGAATAATCGCCTCCTCTCTCCTTGACTTAAAACATAATGTACTTTGTTCATGTCTGGTATTAGTTTGTTTTTTTTTTGCATCCTCCTCCGCCCCCCCCCCCGCGTCTACACCACTGCTGTCATACAAACAATTTTTTTTAAACCAACTTTTTCGCCACGAAAAAAATTGGTTAAAAAAATAATTTTTACATGAAATATTACTATGTCGATAACGAAAATTTCGGGGAGGGGGGGCCGGGCCCGGTGGGCCCCTCCCTGGCTACGCCACTGAATTTAACTATACACAACTCTGCTAATTCTCCTCCAACATTCTCAAAAGGAGGACGTGAAAGATGGCCGGACCTAACACTATCAAGGCATGTGAGCACAGCTCTTTCCTGGGAAGTTTTAGAAGATCTTTCACTAAGCGATCACTCATATATTTTAATATCTTTGCATCAGTCAGTTGAAACAATAAATTTCGTACGTTTCAAATCTAAATATAATGCCTCTGTTTTCATGTCGAAAATAAAACATGACATTTATCCATTTCTTCAAGATCTTACGAATACAACTTCAACTACCGAACTGGATATTTTCTTGAAAACTCTTAACCTTCAACTACAGTGCTGCGCTAAAGAGAGTTTTAAACTCAAATGCTTCAAAACACAGTCTAAACCGTCTTGGTGGAGTGAAGAACTCACGATTCTCAAAAAGAGGGTTAGAGCTTGTAGACGTAGGTTTCAACGTCAGTCCCAGCCACAGCTGAAAGTCAATTTCCGTACCATCCCTACTAGCAAAATTTCTTCCATCAACCTTGACAGATCTTGATATTATACTGACGGCGTCAATATTGACGTGTTTCATACTGCATAAAGATTAAAAAGCAATATTACAATAACAACACGTATGCAACATTGCATTCATCTTAAAATATCAATATTGATATTACCTTAAAATAACAACATTGCATACATGTTGACGCCGTCAAGATGATATTGATTTCATGCTGTCGCCGTCAAGGTAATTAGTACACAATAGAACAGGTGGACCTTCGTTGATACTTGCGCATGCGCACAGTTCTTTATACCCAGCGTCCCTCGCATTGCTGGCACATCTTCCTGCTTTGACCTGCGATTCAGTCGGTTCAGAGGAGCTGCACGTGGCCTTGCATTCTTTAGGCTTCGTTAAGTTGGTTGCTTAGTTATTAGTGTGGAATAGTATTGTTTTAGGAAAAACTTATGAATGACGGATAACTGCATTTGTTTATTAAAATAGTACTAAACAAGTCATATCGCAGACGATGCGCGATCAATGTTAGAAATGGCCGAAAATAACTTTTTTCGTCGTAGACTTTGAAACAAAGGACATGAAGCCCAGAATTTCGTATTATCACTTCAATCTCACGTAAGATTAATTTTATTCATGGTTTTTTATGTTATTCTTTAAGATAAATTCATATGTTTTGTCCATGGGATATTTTCAATGCTGACATCCATTTGAAAATGTACTTTATTGTATTTATTTATTTATTATTTTGCTATCTTTACTCTTAAATATGCTATAAAAACTTCAGCAATTATTCCTAACTAGGCATTTTATGTCTTTATAATACAATTAGAAGCATGAACTTAAAAAATAAGTCAAGTATTAGCAAAACGAAGAAACATTCATTTTTTAAATTAAATTGCGAGTAATATTAATACCTTTATATGAATTTCCGATCAGATGTCAGCTTTGAAAATATTCTTAGGCTAGAAAACTATCTTGAAGAATAACAGAAATAATTAAAGAATGAAATTTAATTCTCGAGTTTAAAGTGAAATTAATACAAATAAATAAATGGATAAAACACCTTGCAAACGTGCTGATTTCATACTGTCATGTCAATGTATCCTGACATTTTCCTGTCATATCAATACGTATGCAATATTACAAAAACAAGATCATCTTGCCTAGACCTTGATTTCATGCTGTCATGACAACATCTTGGTGTTATCCTGTCATATCAATACGTATGCAAGATTACAAAAGCAAGATCATCTTGCCTAGACCTTGATTTTATGCTGTCATGACAACATCTTGATATTATCCTGTCATATCAATACGTATGCAATATTACAAAAGCAGCCTACCTTGATTTATGCTGCATACACCTTGTCAGTCAATATTGTGGCAGCCTGCTGACAGCATAAATGGAGTAACATAACAATATTGAGGCAGCATTAATGCAAGATAATTTTTCTTGCATGTCAACCTTTTTGCAATGCTGAGGCAAGATATTTTGCTTACTGGGATAGCAAACATCTTTCACTTTATAAGAAAACTATCAGAAAAACTCGCAAAGACGTCTGGAAAAAGTTTTGCACTAACATGACAACTGCTTATGCAAAACCGTACAAAATAGCTTTCAAGACAGTTGTTCTGCCATCAATTCTGCAAGAAAGAATGGGATTTAATGACTCTGAAGAAATGTTTTTGAAGTCTCTCTTAAATCATTTCTTCCCTCCGGTATCAGATGATATAAGAGCCAATGAACATTCGGTCACTTTACCAGAGTCTCCAGCATTCACATCGCAGGAAGTAAATTTTGCTATGAAACAACTGCCAAAAAATAAAGCCCCAGGTTATGACGGCCTTGATTCCTATATTTGGAGTTATGTTCACTCTGTTTTTCCAGATCTATTGCTGAATTTCTTTAATGCCTGCCTTCAGTTTCAATACTTTCCTAAAGCTCTGAAACAGGGTGTACTTCTTCTATTTCACAAACATGGCAAATCACTTAATTTATTTACGTCATACAGGCCAATCACATTACTTCCCGTTTTATCAAAAATTCTAGAAAAGCTTGTTCTTAACAGATTACAGTACCATCTTTATAGCTCTGGTCTCAATAGTCCTCATCAATTTGGATTCACATCTGGGCGCTCTACGGAGAATGCTTTACAAAATCTTTTTGATAAAATTTACAACTGCATAAATAATGACAGGCTGACCCTATTGATTTCAATCGATGTAATTGGAGCCTTTGACAATATAAGATGGACATCGATATTGCAGCAACTCCTTCGTTCAAAGTGCGAAAGTGGTGTTTATGAATTATACAAGAGTTTTTTTATCAAGAAGAAATATTACAATCTTTTCAGGTTACACTTTGGTGAACGCAACCCCATCCAAAGGATGTCCGCAAGGGTCTTGTAGTGGCCCAGAACTTTGGAACCTTGTTTTAGAACCAATACTTGACATTTCATGGCCTGTAAACGTCCATATACAAGCATTTGCAGATGACATCATCTTTGTAGTGTCAGCCTCAACTCGGAATGAACTCGAGTCCTCAGCCAATGAAGCACTTAGAAGACTGCATGTTTGGCTCCAAGAAAACCAGTTACAAGCTTGTCCGGAGAAAACAAAATCCCTATTTCTTTCTAAACCTAGAAACTACGTTCGACAGCCCATCATAAAACTTGACGACAATTTCATCAAAAGGTACAAAGAAATTGATTATCTTGGAGTCAGGCTGGATAAAAAGCTCAGCTGCTCAGCACACTTGGAAAAAATCCATAAAAAATCAATTCTTCTTCTGAGTAAGCTACAATGCATCTGGAAAATCTTGGGGAGCAAGTATCCAACTACGCAGATTGCTATATCAAACATTAATAGAACCTTCAATTCTTTATGGAGTCGCAGTATGGGGTCAATTTTTGATCTGAAGAAATTAGGAACTATTCAACGTCATTTCCTCCTTGTTGTCTTAGGAGCATATAACACATCAGCTCATACCACTTTGCATGTTCTTGCGGGTATTCCACCAATTGCTCTTACAGTTCATCGAAAATTAGCTTTGAGAAATATATTTATCAGAAAAACCACAATTCAAATATCACCAAATAATACTTTCTCATCTAATAGCTTTGAAGAAGCCAGCCAAAAATGAACAGAACATCCAAAATTACAGTGTGCAATTCCGTATATTAGTCTAGAAGAACCTAATATTTCTATACTTCATACAGGAATTTTCACGGACGGTTCAAAAATATATGATGGAACAGCATCAGCATTCACCCACATCTCCTATAATCAGGTTGTCTACGATTGGTCAGCCAAACTAACTGTAAATAATTCAGTTTTTCAAGCTGAACTTTTCTCCATTTTTCACGCTTTACACTATATCGCATCAAAAAATATTATCTCGAGCACTACAATATTCTCAGATAGTATGTCTTCTCTCAAAGCGATAATGGACCCGATGCATACCTCAAAGTTGGTCAGAGACATTCAAACTCTCTGCAGAGAAAACCCAAATATAAAACTACACTGGATTAGAGCTCATATGGGACACTTCGGTAATGAACAAGCCGAATTTTTAGCTAAAACCGCAGCAATGACTCTTACACATCCATTCGTCTATAAAATTCCTCTGCCAAAATCTTTCCTCAAATATCTCCTCTGGTCTGAACTTCTTCAAAATTGGCAGGAAATCTGGGACACTGCAGAAACTGGTCGGAGAGTTCATGATTTCCTGCCAAAAGTAAAACTAAAACAACGCTGCAAACATCCAGCAGAAGTACAATTTCTCAGTGCACATGGACCATTTCCATCGTATCTACACAGATTTAAGTTAATTAGTTCACCATTATGTGTATACAGTCAACCAGGAACTCCTGAACATTACATATTCAACTGTCCTCTAACCAGCTCTTTCCATTGCACTTACAATTCCAACTTTTCTTTCTCCAAAAATATTTCACACATTCTATCTCATCCAGTTACACGCAAGAATGTCCATAAAATAATGTCGCTTCACATATCTCAAGCAGATGACTTTAAATATCCAGCCTAAAAACTTTCAAAATTGCCGTTTACATTGTATTTACCAGCCATCCCAGTCTTATTTAGCTTCTTCACTTGTATATTAGTTCTTTTTATTTAGTTCATTTTATTGTCTGTTATCTTATTATTGTTATTGGTTTTTGTAATTATCAAAATTGTTCCAGCAAGTGTCGCTCGTGATCTGTTCTGTTCCCCCCAGTCACCACATCCGGTTAAACCCTCACCGGGTTTGGTACGGTGGCGATTGGTGGGGTTTAAATAAATAAATAAAATAAACGCACGTAATCAAATTAATTGGTAGTCAGTTTCTAAAAAATGCAAGGGGAGTCAGTGAAAATTAAAGAAAAAAAGAAACCCGGAGTCGGCATGTTTCGAACAACTCGCCAATTCCGACTCCTTTACCCCAAAATCAGTCTGACTCCGACTCTTCGACTCCGACTCCACAGCCCTGGTTATAACGATCGAATTTGTCTCCTAATTTGTTATTCTAGGGATTCGTATTAATTTTTCGCTTATTTTGGTTACTTGGTGTGTGCCATTATTGCATGCTGAAATAGTTTATCTTCAAAGCTGTAATTATTTGCTAGCCAAAAGGACAGGATAGTTCAGCAGCAATTGAAAATGATATATCATCCGATGTTGCACTTTGAGCATTAATTTTCTTTTTGAGAGAGAGTTTGGCACAGAAAAGGATAAGTTAAAGTTAATACTGATATTAAACACATAGAAATAAATAAGAAAAGCATCAGAAAATATACTGATCAAGAATTACCCCGGTGACACCAGAATTACCCCACTAAGCTGGGGTATAAAACAGTATACTTTTAACATTAACTTTTTTTTAAAAGAAAACAAAATATTTGTAGGTATGAAAAGTTTAGACCTCTTTTGTTATTAAAAACAGCACTAACAAAATTGTTCCTTCAAAAGTGTTTCACCGACACGAATCTTGAAAAAAATCACGATTTTCCGAGACGATCTTTTTTGAAGATGTTTTTATAGAAGTGTGAAAACTCTTTTTATTCTCTTATTTAATTCACTGTTACATTGTTTTTGACCTTGATATAGGGAAATTGAATGTATAAGGATGACTTAGCATAATTTAGTTTTTTTTTTTTTTTTTGTAAAAAAAACATTTTAACAGTAAAAAGTTGGTGACCATTATTTACCCCGGAAAGAGGGTGACTCATAATTCCCCCGTGTTACCCTAATCGAAATAAATGCATAAAAGAAACTTTTTAATTAGGACTAACATAAATACATATTGTAAGACACACTCTAAGAAACCAATCTTTTAAACAAAACGGGAATGACTTAAGTTGGAGTGTTTTTGCTTACAATTCCTTTAAATATTTACATTGCTTTCAGGCTCGGACTGGCCCGCCTGCCAACCTGCCCGAGGGCAGGTGCGCCCTTCCTACTTTTTAAGATTAAATGCAATGCAAACGCCTTTGCTGAAAAAAAAAATTTCAATTTTGACATTTTGAATTCAAATTATGTTTTTCGCAATCACAAGTGTGTATATGTAGGCGTGTGTATGTGTTTGTGTTTGTGTATAGGCATGAGTGTTTGGGTATGTGTATGCCTATACACAGACACAAACGTCAGACAAAGACGTATATGTAGGCGTGTGAGTATGTGTGTAGGTGTATGTTTGCATGCGTGTGTGTGTAGGATATGGACGCAACCTGGAGACGAATTTTGTTATGGAGGAGCAGCATCGGGAGGGGCCGGCCGACGGTGATGCTGCAAAGGGAGGTGGGGGGAAAATAAAATCAGCTTAACGCCAAGGACAGTAAAGTGAGAACAATAAACAATGTGATTGCTCAAAAAAAAAAAAAAAACTTGTCTTGCAAATTCAGAACGAAAGTTTTGAAATTGATTCGAAAGCTCTCATACCCTCCCCTTATTTTGAAGTTTCGAAAATTTTCCTTCGAGCCGGCTTTCATTGATGTTATCGTCTAAACTTTTCCGTCTTTTGAGTTTCAATTTCGAAAAATTGCCGAGAAAAGTTCCTTCTACCCCATCCCCTCCCTTCCCGTAATGTTTCCAAAGATGACAAGAGCGTTTTTAAGACTCTGATTAAAAAAAGAGAGAGAGAGAGACCTTCGAGTTTTCAATCAAATATATTCCGGAACTTCGATTTCGAAAACGTTGTGGAAGAAAGTTTCGAATCCCATTCTTTCCCTAACGTCATTAAAGATGGACGGCAAAAACGTTTTAGGATTAAAATTTAAAAAATTTCTGGAAATGGAGGCCACTAGGCCTTCTCTCTTTATCTTCTAGCATCACCGAAGTTATGAGTTTTTCTACACTATTTTTTAATGAATTTCATAGTGGAAAAGTTGAATTTCATATAGCTATGTAGCAGTGCATTTTATAACATAATGACCACGTGACATCAATGTCACCTAGTGAAAAAAATATCGCTCAGAAGATGCGAAATCAAACCACTGGGCGACACTTCAGAAATTCCGAATGCACTTATTCATTATTTTTTGTGAATTGCCGTTTTTAGCACTCGAAAAACTCGTGAAACGTGCCTTCCTCTAAATGTTAACAAAGTTGGTCTACAGTCAAGTTTTTACAATTTCAATGTGAAGTCCACAAAATCTCTCCTCTCCCAAATAAACAAAAATCGTCTAAAATTGTGTTAAAAAAATTCCGGGAAAAGCTCACCAAAATCTCTCTCTCTCCCCCCCCCCCTCCCAACACATCCCAAAAATAGTCTATAACTGTATTTTTATGACTTGAATTCCAAAAAATTTCCAGGGGAGAGTTCCTTAACCTCCTCTCTCCAATGTCATCGAAGACTGTCAAAACTTTTGAATTTTTGGAGCTTCAATTTCGAAAAAATCACCGGAATCGAAAACTTTTTCGAAAATGTCGTTAATGAGGGCTTTCAATTACGTTTTTAGAACTTCAATTCCGAAAAAATTTCGGGGGAGAGCCCTCGATCTCGAGTCCTTCTCCTAACGTCAATGACGAAAGACCCACTAACATTATATTTTTGAATGTTCAATATTGAAAAGTTGAGGGTTAACTCCTGACTCCATCCCTTTCCTTTACTCTACCAAAGATGGCTAAGCATCGTATTTCAAAGCTCCAATTTCCAACAATTTCCGATGGAAAGTTACAAACCCCGTTCCTTCCCCCTACGTCATAAAAGATGGCTTACAACTGCGTTTTTGAGACTTCAATTTCAAAAAATTTCCGGAGAGGACCCCCATGCCTTTCTTTCCTCATCTTTCAACATCACTCAAAGATCGTCTAAAACAGCGTTTTTGGAACTCCCACATCGAAAAATTTATGTTGAAAAGTTCTAAACCCCATGTCTTCTGCTACGTCGTCAAAGATGGCTTACAATTGCGTTTTTAGGATTTCAATTCCAAAATTTTTTCCGGGGGAAAGCCCCCGAACCTTCTGGTGTTTAGCAATACTAAAGATATCTAAAATTGCGTTTTTGAAGCTATCGTAAAACGACTGGGGAGAACTCATGTATCAAATCTTTCCCTTCAAGAACACAAAGATGGCAAATAATTGTGTTTTCGAAAATATACCCTTAAATTAAAAAAAAAAAAAAATCCGTAACGGGACCCCCAAACCTCCTTTCCACTTGTTAACCTCCAAATAGTCTAAAAATGCGTTCCAAACAAAAATTTTCGGGAGAAAGCCTGCAAACACTCCTTCCTTTGCGCGAATATTAAACAGAACTCAATCAACAAACAAATCCAAAACTATCTTCAAATTATATTTACAAATGCAATTTTAGTATTTCATTATGTTCGATACGTAAACTGGTAAAAAGAGATGCCATTTTGGTGCTGCAACCTTTCTTTTATAAGGAAAAAAGTACAATTGAGGACCTGTGTGTGAATAACAACTGAAAAAACTTCACGAGATTTCAAACAAATCAAAAGTTTAAGGGTTTAATTTTGATAATAGATCCAGAATATTAGTAGAAACTTTTTTTTTCAATTTTTTATTCTTGTGTGTGTGTGTGATACTCGAAACACTTATAACTTTCATTCAAACTCTTTGAACAAAGCACATTATTCGAAAAAAAAAAAACATGCTTCAGTTCTTACAACTTTTTAAAAAATTTTATTTTCATTAGTCCTCCCCCCCCCCTGCCCTTAATGAATTACTCAATCGCATCTCTCAACAGGATCGTCTGGATCCGCCACTGATCGCTCCCCTAAAATGACCGTCTATATACTTTCTGCGACCTCCCCCCCCCCCCCATCGGCATGCGCCTTCAGAAAAATTGGGGTATGCGCCTTTTTGAGGACCCAGTCCGACCCTGATTGCTTTTTTCAAAATTTTCTCGTTACTTTTCCAAAATTTTGCGAACATTTAAGCAAGTGAAGAATAATATTCCTTCTAATAAAAGTCCCGTAATCCAAAATTTAGGAAGTTTCTTGAGAGGTACTGTAGTATTTCAGGTAGGCTACAGAGTATTTCAGATGAGCCTGCAATCAGAGTAAAACATAAAAATGCTTATATTTAATTTAAGAAGTTACAAATGACATAAACAACTGAAATGTGAAATCCGTGTTTACAAAGCAGCAGACGTGTAAACCAATCCCATATCAGACGTCTTAAAAATATTAAGTAATTAAAAAACATTTCTACTTTAAAAATGCGATATTGCTGGAGTAAATACAAATATGTTAATGCTGAACAAATAATCATAAAAAAAAAGTTTTGATGGTTTATAACTCTATTGTGTGTTGGTTTATTTAACAACTTCACTGTTACATATTTCACACAGTGTTTAACAACTTCTCTTACTTCGGTTAAATTATCTTAATTGAACATACGAAGTTTTTCTGTGTTGCAATTTATGTATTTATTAAATTATATTACTTTTTTCTGTATTTTCACGATCATTCACCTTTCTTTTAGTTCCTACTAAAAAAGAAGAATACTTTCCTAAAGGGGAAATAAACAAAGACACTTTAGTAAAATTTATTAAGGTAAGATATGTAACTTTTTGAAAAATATACAAGGAATTTTTCTGCATATTTAAGTTTTCTGAAACCCAGAGAGACTATAAATAATACCTTTTAATATTGCAAGTACATTGGTTAAGGTAATCAACCTTATGCTATGCGAACCTATTAAGTTCTCAAAGCTGTAAATTATACATCGATCGATCAATTTCAATGACACTAAACCAATGTTAACCCTCCCCACCCCCTCCACAAAAAAAAGTCATTGAAAATTGTCTGGAAATTGACCTGGAATTAAAGAACAGAAGTATTTTATATAACATAATAGAGTACACTTTAGGTATTAAATCCTTCTCCCTAATATCAAACAATCATTTTAGCTTGTAATCTTCCGGTCAAACATTTATCTTACCGCAACTAGTCTAGTTGTTATAATTAATTTTCTTAAATATTTACATTTTAGGTTTTAACTAAGTGGATTTCAGCTGTGATGAATTTAATAGATTGTTCAAGTCATGTAAGAAGTGTGAAAGCTCAACAGCAATTGTATTGAGCTATGGAATATCAATGATATATATATATATATATATATATATATATATATATATATATATATATATATATATATATATATATATATATATATGTGTGTGTGTGTGTGTTAAAATAAATATAATATGTTAAAAATTTAATAAGAATCTGCAAAAAAATCTCCTTGACCAGTGAATAGCCTACTTGTCTACACTGCCATGTTAAGCACAAAACCCGTATCTGCAGATGAATTCGAAATGAGAAACTCCTGTTTTAAGTTGTGCGCCTCCATGTATTTGATTCAGATGCAAATTTTTTTGAATTTTTCAAAAAATATTTCCCATTGAGAAATGACTATGAAACATTGCATTTAGGAGACATATGTGACAAAGAACCACATGGTGACCGTAACTCAATTTTGATAAAAAGTGCAGATACGACTTTTGTGCTTAGCACAGCAGTACAGCCAGTACTGTAGATGGAAAAAAATATTTGTATGTACAAGGACATGGAGGGGGGGGGACAAGCAATGGAAATTTTATCGAAAAGCAGCAAAAACTACGTCCAATTATATGTAAAAATTTATTTTTCAAATCCAGGGCCCAAATTGACCCCACTCCCTCTGACCTACCCTGGGGGAACGCTTCTTTTTATAGGGTGTTGTTATAGAATATCTGTCGAGTTTGACAGATCTTTGTTTGGCCGGAAAAAAAAAAGTCTGTTCAGATTACTTATGGCAGCTTTAATTTAAAAAGCATAACTTTAATTTGCATCATTTTCACGATATTGAACCAAACATTTCGGTTAATGGCGTTAGCCCCAGCTACAGATTATAACTGTGTACATGAAATACACCGCCAACTCAGTCATTTCCAGCCGAGGACTGCAGTTTCGTGCTTATTAGCACTCATCAGCCCGGCATAGGAAAGTGACTGAGCTGGAGATGGATGGTGTTTTCCATCTCCAGCTCAGTCACTTTCCTATGCCGGGCTGATGAGTGCTAATAAGCACGAAACTGCAGTCCTCGGCTGGAAATGACTGAGTTGGCGGTGTATTTCATGTATTTCTGCTTTAGCCCTGGCTAATGGGCGGTAATTTACTGAATATAACTGTGTAGCTTATAGATATAATTTTGAGTAGAGAAAGTTACCGGGTCAGCAAAGTAACTTCTAAAAAGTAACTTCTGGTTCTGCTTCGTTGAGGCTGCATTCATTTTTTTGAACAAAACTGCTCCTGTCACTCGATTACGCGCGTAAGTCGTGCAGACCTAAAAATCAGTAAGTAGTGTAGAATTAAATCAGTAAGTAGTGTAGATCTAAAAATCAGCTTTCAAGCAGTCGAGTTTCGGTGTCCATGGAAGATTTGATATCAGTGAAAGGGATGGGGAGAAAAGGAATAGGAATTTTTCTAGAAATAAAAAACGGTTTTGCACTATTTGTTGTTAATTCTAATCTGCATTCAGTTTAACTTTATCGCAAAAAATAAATAAATAAATAAATAAATAAAATAAAATAAACGTTTGAAAAGCCGCTCGCTGATAATCGGGAGTTTACAGTAGCAAAAAACTCATTACATATTTAGCAATCACCATAAAGATGGATCAATTTTTCTTTTCATATTGAGTGTTTTGAACAGCCAGCTTATTGACAGTGGTACATTTTTAAAATATAGTGCTAAGGAACTACAATAAATGTTACATGAATACGAAATAACGTTTTAGATTTCAAGTATACAATGTTACTCTCTTGTTTTCGCAGGAAGTTCGCAAACATCCTGCACTATCTGCAGAAGATGCAGCTTGCTTGGCAGCAGTCCGTTTGGTGGAAGAAAGCGAGCACTCCAGGCTCTGGTACAGGGTTGGGGCCATCAGAGAACTGACTGGAAGCAAGAAACCCAAGCCCACCCTCAGCAAGAAACTCCAAAAAGTGAGGTTTTTTTCACATGCTATATGAATACCTTTTTTCTGAAGATTAATAATCCGTGAAATGGATTGTCACTATGAAATGACAGTACTAAAAATTATGAGTTGATTAGAATAAAAGTGGTGCAATTCATTCTAGCTCACAATTCATTCTAGCTTTTTTCCCGAGTAATTGAAACTTTTAACAAACAATCTTCGGGTGGGGGGTGGGGGGGTGGATGGAGATCAATATTGTATATTTTAACATTTATTTAAATATTTGTATTTAAACCTATTAATTTTTCGGTAGCAGTTTCAATGAAAGGAAAACAGAATGTCCTGTTAGAAATAGAGTACCGATTAACCGAACCTGTCGAACCGATCCTAGATCAATCTGATCTAGGATCGATTCCGACATGCAGCAGAAGTTCGGATAAAAGGCAGACATGCTTTACCTTCAGCGTATTGAATAGGAGCTCTGCCGTAAACGAATCTGTAAAAGTTGTTTCTGCAGTGTAAATACAAGGAAGAAAATCTACTCTGTACTTTTAATTGAATCTGTAAAAAAAGTTTTTTCTGTGTCAGCAGTGTCAAAAGAAGGAAAATAGCCTGTGATTTGCTTCCTAATAAATGAATCTATAAAAGTTGTTCCGCCCCAAAAGCGAATCAATAGAAGGAAAACAGCCTGTTTTACTTAAACCAAAAAGTAGCTTCTTTGTCTGTATAGTCTCAATGAAAGAAAAACAGCTTGTGCTTTCTAATAAGGACTGTAAAATATTGTTTCTCTATTTGTACAGTGTCAACGCTCAACGGAAGAAAACAGTCTGTTCTGATAAATTAATCTGTAAAAGAAAAACAGCCTGTCCTTCTTATAAAAATGAATCTGTAAAAGTTTTTTCTCTGCCAAAAGAGCATCCATGGGAGGAAACAACCCATCCCACTATGAATCTGTAAAAGTGATTTTGTCTGAACAGTGTCAATGGAAGAAAAACAACGTGTTTATCTTACAGATGAATCTGTAAAAGTTGTTTTTTTGCCAGTAGAGTTTCAATGGGAGGAAAACAACCTACCCCACTATGAATCTGTAAAAGTGATTTCTTTGTCTGAATAGTGTCAATGGAAGAAAAACAGCCTGTCCTTCTGTGAATCTGTAAAAGTTGTTTCTTTGCCAAAAGTGTGTCAATATGGGAGAAAAACAACTATAAATGAATCTGTAAAAGTTGTTTCTCTTTTAGCATAGTATCAATGGATGGAAAACAGTATGTCCCGCTTATAAGTAAATCTGCAAAACTTGTTTCTTTGTTTACACAGCGTTAATAGGGGAAAAAACAGTTTATCCTACTAAGAAATGAACCTAAAAGTTGATTTTTTAGCCAACACGATGGAAGATAAAGAGCCTGTCCTGCTAATAAATGAATCTGAAAATGGATCAGTTGTTTCTTTACTATGTATAGAACTCAGCCAATGTAAGTAAAATAGCTTGCACTACTAATAAATAAATTTCTGAAGTAGTACTTTTTAGAACGAAGAGGGTGATTAGCGCAGCAGCATGGCAAAATTTATCGCAAACATGTTTCGAGGATGGGCATTTTCATACAGTGCAGCATGAACAATGCGTCAAGTTTAGTTTTTTCGTAACTTTTCTTAGGGAATTAGTGCTGTTTCGTCAAGGGATAAATAAATACGTTTGCGTTTAGAACTGTGAATTGAGCGACAAAAGTGAGAAAAAAAATATTGTTTAATGCTTGGAGTTTTTAAAATTGATTTTTCCTTTATTATGCATGTTGGTTTTCAATATGAAAACTGTTTTTCTCCTTGATCCTTAGGGATCAAAATATTCTAATTGTTATCTTTGTCATTTTGCTGCGCTCTCATTCGTATTTTTCGATATGACCAGCTAAGTTGTTAAATTAAAAATTAAGCGCATGCAACCGAAGGTGTGTAAACGCCTAGATTTGTTTTTGCCTCATAGATTGACCAGTAACTTCCCCCCTCGCCCCTTTCCGGACGGAAAAAAAAGAGTTAGCACAATTTTTTTCCTTGTTGTGAAGAACCTTCTAGATAACCATAAGGCTAAAAACTGTATGGAACATATAAAATACCTTTAGAGAGCACCTCGGCATATTATTGAGCACGAAGTTTCTTTTAGTTGCTTATAGCAATTTAGAGCGCTTTGCAGAACATTCTGGAGATGCTAGGGAAGAACAATGAATGATTTCATCAAGACGATACAGTAAAAAAGAACCGATACCAGGGCAGGTGGAATGTTTATTTGACGATGGAATATGTTGGAATATGTAAAAATATTAGAACAAAGAAAGTTTACTCAAAATGTCTTACAAAAGAAACTGTCCAGATGGAATAAAACCTTTTACATTTACTTCTATTTTAATCGAGCTATTGCATTGTCGGGGCAAACCTAACCTGGCAGCACTGTGAAGGCAACGCTGATCCTATCACAGTATTATGACGCTGCCAGGTTAGGTTTGCCCCACTATAGATTGTGAGACTTTTGGCGTTTTGTCAATTTGCTTTAGACACTATAAAGTACAATGTTTAAAATTTAACGATCATCTAAAGCCTAATTTAACGCATTAACATAAAAAACGCAACCATTACAGCTTGCAACAAGAGTTGATGGGCAAAAACTAATGTCATATATGCTTTCAATTCATTAACTAAACGTAACCTTAAATTAATAAAATCCTCTACTGAAATATGTGATGGAATATAAACTTTTACCGACATATGAAACAGGAAAAAATTTGGTAGCTGTGGAGATTTTATGATTACATGGAGAAATTGCAACTAAGCGGCACTTTCAGAAATCCCAACCGCGATTGCAAACAATTTGTTCGCAATCGCGCCACACATGCTCAATACTGTCATGAATGACTTGATGTGTAGTATTTGAATTTCACTCATCAAGTCATTAATAAATTAAATAGAAATATTAATGTGTTATCATAGGTCTACAGTCTTTTAGACCAAGAAACGAGTGAAACAGATTCCAAGCCTAGCAAACCAGAAGAACGGTCGGACATTCCTGTGATGGATTTTGCTGCAGCTACGGCTGCAGTGATGGAAAATGCAGGAAAAGTTAACGTCAAGGTTCGCAGGCACGGCAACACTAGCGGTGTCGCCAAATGCAGGTTAGTTTGATGATATTTTAAAAAAATATGGTACTTGAAAACCAGCTGTGCATTACTTTATATCAATGTTCTTTAGAATTGCGATCGCTGTCCTTTAGAGCTACCCAATAAAGTAATTTTATTGCAACTTTCGCAAGTGTCAAACTTTTGCTATCAGCAGTTTCTCTCCTGTTTAGGCTAGAGACCATCGAAGGTACTGCTGTAGCTGGTGAAGATTTCGTTCCTCTGAAGGAGATCATTACTTTCCAAGATGGCGAAACCGAGAAAGAACTGCACGTTGAGATCGTGGATGACAACCAGTGGGAGCCCAATGAGACATTCTTCTTGAAGTTGTGCATCCTTCCCGAAGACGTCGGTCAAGTCATGCTGGGAAGGGTGTGCATCATGGAGATCACCATTCTCAATGACGACGGTAAGTTGGTGGTTGGGTTCTTGTACTGCCGGATGGCTTCATTTTAATCCATTCCAATCGGGACTAGACGCAAAAATAGCTTTTCCGTAAGGGAGATGATCGCTGAATGCTTTTCCTTTCAAATTACGGTGATAATGATCCGTAATGAGGATCTCACAGGTTTAAAAGCAGTAAACCAGGGATCATAAAAAAGAAAAAAAAAAAAAAAAAACGCCAAAATCAGATGAGCACTTTCAGTCATTTCCTTTCAGTTGCACACCACAAAACATATGTGTTCACATGATGGAATAAACTTTCATTGCCATGAGGAAAAAGGTGGTAGCACCAGTGGCCTTGATAGGTGCTGGTAGAGGGGGAAAAAAGGGCAGTATCTGCAAATTTTAATTTTTTTTCTTTCTTTTTTTTATGTTTTTGTCACCTGCTGTACCTTGTACTTTAACTTTATTGTACAAGCTCGCTTATTTGGCATACCTTTGAGAATAAAGCACGAAAAAAAAAAAAACGACAAATTCCAACTTTTCCCAACGGTTAGGATGGAATATAAAATAATTTTCTTCAAATATCTCAAAAACTCATTTCTTCAGCTACAACAAGATTTAGAAAAGCATTTTAATGAAAGACTGCCAAAAAGTGCTTGAACTTTGTACACTTTTTACTTAAAACTGTAGAAAGTTCAATAATATCCTTTTGCTTCCCACTGCCTCACATAACTCTACGTAGTTGTTAACGTCTCTTCTAAAAAATGTGTTATTTTCATTTCCAGAACCGGGCATCCTGCAATTCAAACGCCGTGGCCTGCTTGTCCAGGAGAGCATCGGTATGGCTTCAATCCCGGTGATGCGAACACAAGGTGCGGACGGGGTTGTGGGCTGCAAGTGGAGAACCATCGACCGAACAGCGGTCTCTCCCAAAGACTACTGCGGGGGCGAAGGAGAAATAGAATTTGCTCACGGGGAAGTTGAGAAAAGCATCGAGATTCCTATTGTGGACGATTTTAATGCTGAGAAGGATGAACATTTCGAGGTGGAACTTTTTGATCCGAGAGGTGGAGCAAACATAGGACAGGTGAACAGATCGACTATCACCATCACCAATGACGATGGTGAGTAAAAGTTTTGAAATTTTTCGATAATTAAGGTAACTCAAAGAGCACTGATCGATTAAGATCACTTTTAATTCCTCTTTTCACAGTACGAAATTGCAATTCGGTATATGTAATTATCACTGGCGTAAGGGAACGCTAATACGCCGAGTGTCTTCATTTTGAAATAAGTTTTTCAAAATAAGTTCATTCATAATATTTTCCTTGTAATGCTTTCATTCCTAATAATTCTTTCATTCTAGAGCAAAAAAAGGCGATAGAGAGAAAGACTTATATATATATATATATATATATATATATATATATGAATCCACCCAGGGTTACGTAAAGGAACGTAAATTGAAATGAAAATAATATCTATGCTAGATCGTACATTGGGCAAAACTTCAAATCGAAAAAAAGCAGCTCTGCGTATGTCTACCAAACAGCAGATATTGAAAAGCTTTTATACACAAGTCCAGCTCTATAGGTTTAATTTTGCGCGATAAAACAAAGCATTTCAAAAGATTCCTCTTTTACTGCATTTCAAAACTTTCAATTAATTTCGATTGTGAATGTTTAAAACGAACATACAAAGATGATGTGATGAAACTATATTTTACCCAGGGTTGATAGTGGGCTCAAGTAGTTTTCTGAAGACAGTATGAAATTTTCGGAAACTAAGGCGCAGCTCGTCCCCCCCCCCCCAGAAAAAAAACTCTTCAAATGTGCATAAAAAATTCTTTTACAAGTTTTATGTAAAATAGTTTTTCAGTTTAAAATCTGTAGTTAGCCGAAAATTTTCGGATTACAAGCACCCCTGATTATACCTCATACCACACTACAAAAGTGACTGCAATACTTCTAGGAAATAGGGTGTAGTATCAACACTGTAAAACCTTTCCCTACCATAAAGGCTAACTGGAGATCGCACAAAATCGTTGAATATTACAGTATTGAAAACAAAAGTGAAACTTATCTTTACTATACAAACATGCTATACGATGCTACTTGACAGATTTCTGCACAGCATTCAGATTCTTTGGTTAGCATAACAACCTATATTGACAGTGCACTCACTCCTTTTTTCAACTAAGTATGTTTATGATATAAACTACTAATTCAGTATTAAAAAAAAAAAACATGGAAAAAAATGTCCTTTGACAGGATTTTTTGAAATGAGTTAGCTGATTTTATTGACAAGAAAATGTATTTCTTTTTCACCAGATTTCAACTCCATAGTAAGTCGAGTAGCAGCAATGACCAACGTCAATGTAGACAGCGTGAGGCTTCAATCTGAAACGTGGGCAGAGCAGTTTCGAGCAGCACTCACTGTCAATGGTGGTGACATTGAAAACGCAACTACTGTGGACTATGTTCTTCACTTTTTAACATTTGGATGGAAGGTAAGCAGATTCTTTGTAAAACAAGGGTTCAAATTCTCTTAGTTAGGCCCGTCATTACGAATTGGAGGGGTCAAAGGGTTTAAGTTCAATTCGAATTGCATCAAAAAACAAAAACCACGAACCCTCCTTACCTTCCGAAATGATGGGCCTACTTTCAATGAACCTTTATTATTATTTTGAGAAATCCGGAAAATGAATGAACTGAATTTTCAGATTTTGGACAGACAATAGCTTACTGCACATGAAAATTTCTGCAAGTTTATACATTTTAAACTTATGACATTTCCTTGTTCTTTGCAGGCAATTTTTGCAGCTGTTCCACCAACTGGCATAATGGGAGGCTGGTTGACATTCTTTGTGTCCCTGATCTTGATCGGTATCCTGACCGCCATCATAGGAGACATGGCGAGCATTTTCGGTTGCCTCGTGAATCTCAAAGACACAGTCACCGCCATTACTTTTGTTGCTCTCGGAACCTCTCTGCCAGATCTGTTCGCTTCGATGGCGGCAGCTAAACAAGAGAAGTATGCCGACAGTGCAATTGGAAATGTCACAGGCAGCAACTCTGTGAATGTGTTCTTGGGACTTGGATTACCATGGCTGATGGCAAGCATCTTTTGGGCTTCTAAGGTAAGACTTCAAATATTCAGCTAAATAGTAATTAAAGGTTAAATAGAATATACCATGGACAATTTTCCTCCACTGAAGTTCCAAAGGGCTTTGAAACACATGATAAATTATCTAACCAGATACATGAATCTAATTATTGTCTGCATTCTCATTACTTTAGGGCTATTCTTCTCATTTGGCAATCCATTTGCTTAATTATTCACGTTTCTGTTTTGTTTAACAATATCAGTCTCTTAAGATTGTAGACACAATTGAAAGACACATTGCAGCATTGGTGAAAGTAGGGCAGACACCTTTTAACAATGCCGCTTGACTTGGGGGTTAGTGGAAGTGGCTCACCCTGGCTGTCCTCCATTTGTGAGTGACACCTAACCAGAATTTTTTTTAAAAAAAAGAAAAAACTCTTCAAAAATTTTTCTTTTTTATTTTTTTTACAGATTTTACCTAAGCAAATTTTTCCTTTGAAAAAAAAATACTCTGAGTGTTTTTTTAACAATTTAAATGGGTTAGATTTATTCACAAAGGGATAAAAAAAAATAGAGATAATGTCCAATTTTTATGCTTGTGGTTTATCAGGGATACTCACAAGGGCAAAAGGGGGGTGGGGTATAGGTGGTACAGGCTGTGCCATTCGAAATTTTAAGAGGATTACTTTTATAGGGTTTTCGGTTTCATTTTGGGGAGGGGAAGAGGTGCTCCATAGTATTTGAGACGGTGCACCATGACCTTTGGGGGGATTGGCACCCTTGTGTGTCTTAGCTAAGCATTATAAACTTATTAAAAGTAAAGGAGCTGGATGCATTCAGCTACCCCCAGAAAATTACCCAGCGCAGTTTTCAGTATCATTGTCAATACTTTCCCTTCGTAAACAGTTGACCACTTGGAGATAAATTTGACAAACTAAAAACTATTCTTCCCTATGTTAGGTTTGTCCTCCACCTTGTAAATCTCTTACCGTATAGACTCGCATATAAGTCGACCCCCTTACTTTTACGAAAGAAATCGAAAACCCGCGTATGAGTGGAGTCCCTACTTTTAGAGAAAAAAAGGGAGCGTTTGCCGCTAATTTTGATTTTAAACGCTATAAAAAGGAGGAAAATGAAATGTAATGAACATTTTTATGCTATAAAACGTCCGATTTTTATTCTATTGCATCAAAAGGGTTCACTTTTGCGATCGCGATTTTTTGTAAGGGTTCAATTTTGCTGTTACGATTTTTTTTTTTTTATACTCGTTGCTTTCATTTTGATTTTATATGAATAAAATCTTATGTTGTAGTCATATTACATTATTTTTAAATAATGAGCATTACTTCGCGACTATCGGGAAAATTCACGAATACGGCGATCCCCGCACTTTCTGCGTGATCAGCCGTTTACTGTAATTATTTCACAGTCAGACTATGTAAAATCATAGCAGAATATTTAAGCATTCACTTCTTTAGCGTCTGCTTAAAAGGAATGAATTAAAACAGGGAGAATGTTCACGTTTCGATTGTTTTTTTCTAAGAAAAAAATTGGGGAAAATTTCCGGAAATTTTGCCCCACGTATAAGTCGACCCCCTAACTTTAAACATCATTTTTTTTGTAATAAATTTCTAGACTTATACGCGAGTATATACGGTATGCTATTTCCAAGTCATTATGCACATGTTAAATATTTTGTCAGCTGAAATGTCTAGAACCAGAAATATGATTAGAAATAATACTTCAGATTTATTGTGCCATACTGTCAGCTGTCTCACCTCTCCCACTGTTCCATCCCTCTCACCTCACCCCTTCCACTAAATTAATATGTAGAAAATCTTTTGTCTGTTCGGTTCTGGTTCACTTATGATATTCTGCAAAACTAAGGTTCCTAATATAATAAATGGTAGCTGAATACATACAATCCTAACATTATATATTTTTATTCATTTCCATGTTTCCTTTCTGGTGCTCTTAACAAAAAAGTATTAATTTCTATTTAATGTTCAGCTTTGGCTAAAAATAATGCAAAATGTGACATTCCCAAAGTTAATCTTGTATGCCAAATGCTTTGCTCCAATCAGAAATCTGTATGCTAGATCATAGGTGGTTGAAACACCGGAGGGGGGGGGGGGGGTCAGGAGACGACGCTCATGAAGCTGATTTTTTAGTACAATTGGGCTATATTATTGGGTTTTAACATTAGTAATTAAATAACTCTAAAACTGTGGAACATGGCCTCAAAAATCCGGATGGATTGCCACTGTAAAGCGTAGACTTCCACCCTTTCAATTCCATTCTGATGAAATAACATTTGAAAAGTCCAGTTATTTAGAATTCTCAGTATTTCTTTTAGCGAAATAAATCAATCACTCATGTAAAATTTAATTTTTCAATCAATTATTAATTTAAAACTCTGAAAATTGAGAAAGCAAGGCCCTTTTTTTGGAAGTGAGGCAACAGTTGCCCAACCGTGTAAGCCGCCTATGTGATAGATTGAAACAATGCTGTCTTTAGGTTAACATTTAACTGGTTAGGTTAAACCATGTGCAGTGGTAGGTACAGATACCCTGGAGTACAATATAATGTACTATGCAAGATTTAACGGGAATGAAATAAATGTCAAAATCCTTTGGACTAAAATCATGTGTGTTTTCATTTTATGATCTACTATAGCTTATTAATAAAACATCCTGTAATCAATTAAAACACTCAAAAATGTTTTCTTAAAATTTGCAGGGAAAGAGTTTTATTGTACCAGCTGGAACTTTAGGCTTCAGTGTTGGAATCTACACAGCATTGTCATTGGCCTGCATTGCTCTTTTGGTGGCAAGGCGTTATTTAACCGTTTTGGGCAAGGCCGAACTGGGCGGACCACCAACTGTTGCCCTGATTTGCACTACTTGTATGGTTACAATGTGGTTTTTATATGTCTTGCTCTCTGCATTTGAAGCATATGACTATATTGACATATAAGTCGTACACATTTCAAAGTATTTTACGAGCTGAAAATTTCATTTTATTAACATTTTGTAAATATTTTCAGATGAATACTGTACAGTTTTTTATATTTTGTACAAGAAAACTTATTTTTGCTATTTTTATAGTAGCAACAAAGAATTAGAAAGGTCTAAATTTTATTTATACATTTAAATCTTACTCTTAAGTATCAAAAAGTAGGTAGGCTTGTGATAACACGTATTACTTTTTTTTTTCATGAATCTTAGCTAAAATTTTAAATTTATGAAATGAATCTAAATACAATTCCATCAACATTTTATATCTAAATGATCTTTTAAATGCAATGCAGCATATTTTATCAATTTAAAGTACAGCAATTATCTATTTCAAATCACAAATTTTCAATTAAAAGGACAATTATAACCTTTT
This sequence comes from Uloborus diversus, assembly GCF_026930045.1. Taxonomy (NCBI): domain Eukaryota; kingdom Metazoa; phylum Arthropoda; class Arachnida; order Araneae; family Uloboridae; genus Uloborus; species Uloborus diversus. The sequence goes on along the minus strand of NC_072739.1, from coordinate 91,753,116 downwards.
AAAAAATTAGGTGACTTTTTTTTTTCTTGGACAGGTTTAGATAACAGGTTCATTTTAGATTTAAATAGGGAGGAAATCTTTAGCAGCTTCTGTGCATTTGTACTTATACTTGTAAGTAAAAATGTTAGATATTTTTACCTTCTATGTTTCCTAAATGAAAAATGTGATATTTTATACATTCTAAAAGTATTTTTATAACTTTCATCATGTGTATATATTTCGCTAAATATTGTGCTTTTGCTGGTTTGGTTATCCGTTTGTGTTAGAAATTTAATCTGGACACTCAATTGTAAATTTAATTTTTAAAATAAAGTTTGATACATAATGGCAAATTCATTCATTTCATTTATTTACACTAAATTGTAATAAAGAAAAAAATATGTAAGGAGAGGAATAAATGAGCCTTTTGTGTGTTTGATACAAACTCTCATCTTAAAAGGGGGGGGGGGCATTTGATTCACACAAAAGTTAATACAAAAAATGGCTGGCAGCTTTTCCTACCAAAAAGGGATTGGATTTCTTGATGCTCATTCAAAGTGTGCCATATAAGTGGTGTTTTGACACAAGTTTTTATAAATACAGTCAGACCCCGATTTAATGAATTTTGCAATTTAGCGAATTTTTCTCCCCCTCCCCCCCGAGTAAAATTAAGGCAAAAACCTCTACTTAACAAAGAATAAACCCTGAATGAACAAATTATTTTAACAGCAGAATTTTTTTTTTTTTTTTAATTTGTACCTGGAAATACTTTTTTCCGCACACACCCTACCACTTAGCCATAAGCCTTAGGCTTATGGCTCCGGGGGGTCCGCGTAGCAGGCCGGACGGGATGGTTGATAGTCGTCAAGCGCTACGGACAGGCTTGGTGCTTATTGCGCAGGGGAAGGTCCCCTTGCTGGGCGTCAGTGCTTGGAAATACTGGATTGTTTTCCAAATGATATATCCATTTTGTCCGAAGCAGAAAAAGACATTTTCTAGAATCGGCAAACTTTGACTGGGTGGGGGGCAACCAATGAATAGCGATTATGATGCAGAAAGCGAAGATGAAACTCCCCAGTTATTTTTTCTAATTCTTTACATAGCCTGGAAACCGTAAATAACACAGTATTTTTTCTCTCCATAGAGTTGAAAGAGAACTATTTCGAGTCAATTATCAAGGAAATTGTCAAACACCTATTACTCAGTACTTTAAAATTTCAAACTAGTAATAAGTCACGGAATGCTGAATAAAAAGTGCACACTTGCTAATTATGGCTATTTTTATGCAGTTGCTTATGAGATAAGACAAGTGACATTTTTTTCACACCTTGATATTACGAATAACCACGATTAAATGTAAAAAAATTTTGGTCCCTATGATTTTGTTAAATCGAGGTCTGTATAAGTTAAATCTAAAATCAAGAAGGTGATTTATACTCATTAAATTTTGGTACCAGTAATATAGTCAAATCCCTACTTACGCAAGGGATGCATACCAAGACTCCTTGTATAAGTCGAAATTTCGCGTTGTGGAAAAATGTATGCATACAAATTTTGTACAAACATACCAAATTATTTGAGACACTTGTAAATGCCCCTCAAACTGCTTTAAAGCATTCCTCAACTATACAGTATAGTTTTCTACATAAAGAACTAAACTTTACTGTATTTAAAAAAAAGCTGTTTTATTCAACATCAAATACTTTAAGATGCACAAAATGAATGATCCATGGGAGGGTAAGACATGAAATAAAACAAAACGGGTATGCATAGTATGTAGTAATAATAAAATGCTGTACCCATATGATAATACTGTGTACAGTAGATACTGTAATAATATTTATGAGGTAAAAAATGAAGATGATGATGATTTATGCTCCATGATCAGATCGTAATTCTTATCTAATACATTTTTAAATACGGTTGCTTCACCTTTTCTTATATAATGTCTCCATTTGTGGCAACAGCTGCTCTTCCTGACCTCCTTAATCCACAACACAAGAGCATCTTTTATTTTCATAATATTTGCTTTGCTTAGACATTGCAAATTTCAATATTGATACTAAGTTCTGAACATTTAGGGATATCTTTTTGTTTTAACTTTTAATTGTACGTATGGAACTTATACTTATTGTCGTGCTATTGGCGACATTTTGTAGTTGTTCAAGCATATAGAGAATCTCAACCTTTTTTTTTTTTTGGCAGAAAAAAATTCTTTTTCTTCCCATCTTCACAAATTTTAGATGAAACAGCACACTAAGGTGCCATTATTAACTTTAATATTAAGCATGAGGAAAAAAAAAAATTCGGAGTAGTTTGATGCACTAACAACACGATGCATAGACTAGTTCAATGTGAGAACTTTCACTGTCACTGATGCTAAAGGGATCTAATAACGTTCAAGAAATCAATATTTAGTAGTCAATAACGAAGGGGGTACTTCCTTCCAAAAAAATTCGTGTTGGGGACAAGGATTTCGTTTTAGCTCTGAAATTCGTTGCTGGTGAAAAATTCGCGTTATAGCTATTTCATGTTGTAGCGGGAGTCGAATGTAGCTTGAAAATTGCATGGAACTGGATATGTCTACCATAGCACAGCAAATTTTTGATGTTTGTTATTAAGGTTTATAATACATTTTTCAGACATATGACTTCATAAGCTTTTCTCATTTTAGTTGATGTGAAAAATACTCAGTATTTCAAAAGACAAAAAGGCAAAAATATAAAAATATTTAATGATTTCATAAACAATTCAAAATTTTAAAAAACATTTCGAGGAAAAAAAGAAAAAATTCAAGGCAGTACATTTTTTTTTTGAAATTTCATTTCAATGAATAATATAACCACCATCAATAGGAATCTGTGCGCCAGTGATCATTGCAGATTGGTCACTTAATAAAAAGATAACTGTTTTGACAACATCATCAATTTCTAAAAGAGAAAGAAAAACAGTTAGGATTGAACCAATGCTAATTATTTTGAGATGTGTAGAAAACATTTAAGTTTCTTAAAGGAACATATCTGCATAAACGTTTTTAAAACAATGAAATAAATCATTAACTCAAATTCAGACAGGATACAAACCAAAATTTAAGCGAAAATAGCAATTAGATTACAATTATCATCGATAGGAAACTGAGTGCTTTTTATTTCACGATTATATTCTTACAAATTTATTTGTTTTAACAAATACATTTGGCAGAAGTGAAATAACTATAAGTTACTGCCCCAAGCCAGGGTTGAATCAGAAGTACAAGCATATGCTGACAGCTTGGGCATGAAACCCTGAGACTGCAGTTTTTCAAGTTTTGGGCCTATCATTTTGGAATACCCATAAACGAGCTGGAGGCAGATACAAGAGACTAGAATATTTATTGTTGATAATAGACAAGTGATATTAGACTATCATCATTTTTGCTTATGGGCAAATGAAATGGGACTGATTTTTTTTTTTTTTTTGACATTATAACAGTATTCTCATTATAAACTGTCACTTAACCCAACTTCAACTGTATTAAAAATTATAACAGACAGTTAAGAAGAAATCCATTTTATGAAAAATAATAAAAAGAGATTAAAACATTTGCAATATATTTTAAAATTCTGGAAGGCATTGAGTTATGAAGATGTCAATATTATTGGGGGTGAAGAATAATTAATAATGAAAACTGATTTAACACGATGAAAACTTGCGTTAAAAATACAATTTACCAGAACTGCAGAATATGTTTGAAAGTATGAATCAGGTTTGGGGGAGCTCTAAGTCCCTCTGGGCACTGGAACTTCCTTAGACTTGGTGTGACAAGATTATATTGGCAATAAAAGTATCATTTACGTTGGTTTGGAAATTTTCATACCTGTTAAATCAGTGCCAGAGTCACCATTTTGAGGCAATTTTGGTCAGAAACTTCAAGGAACAAAAAAATAACAAATTAACAGTTTATTTTTGACAAAATTGTTTTCTTTTTGTCAAAATAATAATGCTTGAAAAGACAGGGGTCTGGCCAGAGGATATTTGGGTCTGTTAACGGACCCTTCACAAAAATCCAATCAACCAAAATGGACCTTTCACAAAATCCCGATCAAACAAAACGGACCTTTCACAAAATCCCGATCAACCAAAATGGACCCTACACAAAATTCAGATAAACAAGAACGGATCTTTCACGAGTAGTTTATTGAAAGAGAAAATCTGAGAGCAAAATAACGCATATTTCGGTGGATAAAACCGATAATTTTTGGAACCTTTTTTGAAGTCAAATTAGAAGGATCAGCTTATACAAAATCTGCTAATTTTGCAAAAAAAAAAAAAAAGCCACTCTTGGAATGCTTCTGCAAGCGATAAATAATTGCTACTGCCAAATAAATATAATGCTTGTTTGTTTCTTGGAAAGAAATTAACAGCTGATAATAAGTTTAGTCTTAAATAATTTTGTTTGTTTGTTTTATCACAGCTAATTAGCAGCGGTGTGGTAAACTTTCCTGAAAATGCGTTGGTAAGCAATTTTCTCCCTGCTCATGATTTAATGAACAATAATAATAATATATCTCTGCGAAATGAACTTAGAACTGCAAAGGGATAGTAAAGGTTGGGAAAAAATATGATCGCTTCAGATACAGTTACCAACTTCAAAATTATCCCCATTTAGCGTCTGGCATTAAACCTTTAAAATGACTTGATTAGAAAATATTCTCATCATTTTACCAGCTTGTCAATATTTGCGTTTTTATGTTGCTGTGTGATGTTTAACTGTTATTTTGGGAGAAAATTATATGGGTTTGATTTTTCGATGCTAAGAAGGATGATTAACTTTAAATAAACTGTTTTACTTGAAATTTTTTTCTTTAAATGTCTACATTTTGAAAAATACAATTTTTAACATCCGATATAAGAATCATTTTGTTGTTTTTTCAAGCTAACTTCGCTTTATTAGGATGCAAATAAATGATAAGTCTCTATTTTTGGTAGAACACGCATTTCAAGTTTTTAAAGCAAAATTCAATTTTTTTTATGAGTCAAAAATTAAAATGCTGAATCGATGGTTTAATTTTGTTTTTGCTTCAACTGTGTCGACAGATATTAATGATATGTTTATCATAGGACTCTAAAATGTATTTTTGATAAAATTATTTTTAAATTGCTTCTTTTACAAGCCATTTTCATACCTTTGATGCCTTCACTTTGAGAATTGCAATCTCTTTGCATCCGCTATGGGAATCCAATTTTTTGAATTTTTGATGATTAATACGCTTTGTTAAGAAGTAAACAAATAAAATATCTTTTTATTTTTGTTAAAATAACGGGATTTATAAGTTTTAAACGAAATTCTGTGCTTTTTAAGAGTGGCTTGAGTCAAAAAGTTAAATGTTAAACCCTCGTCTGAATTTTATTTATTTTGTTACAATTACTTTAAATGCCGGGCAGAAATATTATTATTATAATTTAACATAATGTAGAGTGGTAGATAAATATTGCTACTTGAGGGAGCGATGCCCCCCCCCCCCCCGCCAAATACTAGAAAAACACCTCAGAATGATATTCTCAACATAGAAGAGGAAAACACTCTTACTTTAAGTTTAAATGATGCAGTTTGTGCTTGCTCTAAATTCTAAAATTTCGATTTAACAATTTTTTTTTTGCAAAATTATTTGATTTTTTACAAAATTAATTCACTTTTCACAAAATTATTTTATTTTTCACAAAAAACGGATTTTATGAAAAATCCTGGACAGACCCCTGAAAGATTTAAAATATTACTAGCTGCTTGAGGTAGCTGCTTCAGCATAAAAGGCGACTTTGGGAAAATGCTAGACTAAAACAATTTGAACCATCGTCTCTATATTTTCATAGTGAATATTTGACTAATTTAACAGAAGGTTTCAAAAGAAGAATTTAAACATTTATGATGATTTGTCAGGGGCAGCTTGTCACTATGCACCAGATGGGCTTGGCCCCCTGGTCGTGCTAGTATTAAGAGTGTAATTGGTAGTTTGATTAATGCTGTGTGTTGTTTATTGCTAGTTGCATGGGTTGGTGCCTTTAAATTTAGATTGTTCACCTTGAAATTAAAAAATAAGAAATAAATAAAAATAGATTATTTTCTAAAATCACCAATTTCAATTTTGATGCTTGAAGAGAAGCTCAAAATAAAGAAACTGCATAAGGACTACAATTTGTTGTTCATCATTACTTACTATAGTTCTCTTCATTTTATCTGTACAAATATTATTTTTTTGAAACTTTATACAGCGGGACCACCCGCTAAATTTAGGCACGAGCCATCACTGTGATTTATACAGATTGTTGAATAAAATTCTTTTTAGGGAAAAATTTACTCTACTCGACTGCAAATTATGCTTTTTAATTAGCTATTAGATCAGAGTTTCCCAAACTGTGGTCCGCAGACCCTGGTGGTCCGTGGTGCTATATAGCTAAAATGTTAAATATAATTGTTATTGTTGGACGAGTAATGGTATTTTTGGATTTAAAAAAAAGCACATTTATGAGGAATACAAAAGTTCTTGCTTAAGTACATGCAGCTCACAGCAGCCTCTCCCCCTTGGAAGTAAACACACTACACATTACTTAATTTTGTGTACATGATGAAGTTCATATTGTAACAAAACTTTAAGTAAAATGCAAACGCAACACAGATCCCGAACCATAATTAATAATTAAAATCCTAATCTTTACCAATAATAAAGATGAAAGTCTCTCTGTCCGGAGGATGTCCGGATGTCTGTAGGATGTCTGTGACGCGCATAGCGCCTAAACCGTTCGGCCGATTTTCATGAAATTTGGCACAAAGTTAGTATGTAGCATGGGGGTGTGCACCTCGAAGCGATTTTTCAAAAATTCGATGTGGTTCTTTTTTTATTCCAATTTTACGATAAAAATTATCATAAGATGGACGAGGAAATTACGAAATTATCATAACGTGAAACCGTAACATGGGCACAAGCCAATTGGCGAGATACGAAATTATCATAACGTGGAACCGTAAGATGGGTACAAGCCAACTGGCGAGAAAATTCACCATACATTATTTGTAAATATACAGGCGAACCAAAAGACCTTTTGATTTTTCTATTACGGGCAAAGCCGTGCGGGTATCACTAGTATGCATAAAAATACATCTCAGATGAAAAATTAACACACTTAAACTAGGCTAATAGTGCCTTGCTCACTAACTTCAAAAGTTCATTTTTATTGGTAAACTTTGTTGTAGAAATTTGGTGAAAACATTTTTATTCCTAATTGAATTTCAAATAGAGTTTTACTTCCATAACTCAAAATAATAATGTAAAAAATGAAAACCAGACAATAGTTTTGAAAAACATACAAAAGAATGAATAAATAAATTTAAAGGGGAAAAAAAGCGTAAAAATATATTAGAAAAAAATAGATTTAACTGTGTAAAATCATTTTTTTGCCGGGGGGGGGGGGGGGGGTCCGCAAAGTTCGTTATTTTTTTCGGAGGCGGTATGCGGAGGTCTGAAGTTTGGGAACCTCTATATTAGATTATATAATTGCTACTACTTTGATTGAGTTCATTACATAGTTTACTGCTCATCACTAACAGCAGAACATTCAAAATCACAAAATATTAAAACATTTTATAAGTCATGTAAAATAGGAATCCAAAATAGCTGCTCAACTGATTTCCTTAACTAGAATATGCACACTAATACAGGAATATATTTTCATGTAGTTTAGATTTACGACAAATATTTACGTACATATTGCAGTTTAGGTTAAGCTTAAAGTTGTCTTTACTAAAAAAAAGCTATGCTATAGTCAATGCTTATCCATTTTCTTACTTATAAAAAATCTGTTGTAAAATATGCACCTGCTAGTGACTGTGCATACGTAAGAACTGCTATGACCCCTCCCACTACTACATAGAAGAAAATTCTGGCTCTGCCATTGTTAAGAGCTACCAACTTACCACAAAATCTTCTGAGAGGAATTTTCGCTTTCATAGCTGCAGCAACATCAGGGTCTCCCCAAGCTTCTACTGCCATTTCAGTTGATACAACAGTTGGATTGACAGAATTTACACGAATCTAAAATAATAAATCAGACTTGTCATTACAAAATCATTAGTTTTGTAATAATAACCAAATGGAAGACACATTTAGTAAGTTTACTTGGTATTTCTCAGACAATGACAAAATGTTTAAAATCAATACAGTGATGAAAACAACTATCAAAAATATTTTCTTTAAGAAAAAAGATTTAATTCATATTTTATAATTTAAAAGAAAATTTTACAGTACTATGCCTACTTTCTGCTGATCAAACAATTTACAAAAACTAGTACTTACACATGAAACAACTTAGATCTGTATTATGAATGGACATATACAAAATTTTTTGTACTGAGTTTAGAATTTTGGAACTTTGACGCAAACTACAAATGCGAGACCCAAAACAGCATACATATTTCCTGACCTAAAAATGTACCAACACAACAACATTTGGCTGAAAGTCCTTTTTTGTTCACTTAAAGCATAAAATTGCTAGAAGCAATGCTTCAAACCAGATCGATCAGGAAATGTTGTCATTACAATATAAAATAAAATTTATACTTAATCAGGAAACAAACGGTTTGAATTTATATTTATCAACAGATTGATTAAACGCTAAGGCTTAACTTATATCTCATAGGTTAATTAAAAAAAGAACTTAAAAGGTCTTTTTTAGCATTGCTTCAGAAAGAAAGTGATTAATTGCAATAACTACTGTTCTATTTAATACAGAATTTTCAAAAAGTTCATCATACATATTTTTTCAACTTGAAAATGATGTATATTTCAAATAAATAAATAAATCAATAGATTCTCTAGTTATATGCTAATAAAAGCATTCTTAAAATCAGAGGAAAAAATTAATTCTATAAATTTGAATAGGAACTACTAAAAATCACTAACTTTCACATAATCTTGAGCTCTCCAGCTTTTGGAACATGATTTTAGAATTAAATATTTCTCATAGTTTTATCTGCATTTGTTGCTTTGCTCAGAAATTTTACAGCTTTAATATTAACAGACACATTTTCAATGACTCTACAAGCCACTAGTGCAGCTAGAAATACTTTCTGGGAGTCTTTTTTGATCCAAAATACCTTGTGAAGAGGGTTTTTTTGATGAAAAATATCTTCTGAAGGGTTTCAAAGCAGAATACAACTAAATTTGCGACGTACGTTTCAGAACAATTCTGTTCAAATGTGAGAGGAAAACTCTACAATTTGTTTACAGAAATTCGATAGATATTTGAAATTCCTGCAGAAGATCTGCAGAAACTGCAAATTTTCTACAAATATCTTCTAAATAAATGTAGAATTTTACAGAAATTCTGAAGATTCCTTTAAATTAGATAAAAATAAAATTCTTGCAAACTACGATAATTCGGTGGAAAGCTCAAGATGCTGAATTTGATAAGTTCTTTGCAGAAAGTTTAGATTTACTTTGAATTTAAAGAAATCTGCAGAATTTGCACAAAATTCAGATATTTGAAGAAATGTTACTGATTAAGCACCCTACAGGGATGAGTTTTTCCCTGTTTTTGCTGGAATACCAGCCTTTTCTGTTTCGTAAAGTTTCCCTCTTTGTTTTTACTTCTTCAGGTCTCATAGCAATCTTATATTTCTTATAAATCTGAACAGATTCTAATTTTTCTCCTCTTCTTGGTTCCCATTTTCCTTATCTTTTCCAATCGATTCCACTACAATTTCTACCATAGACATATGTTTTGGAAACATACTAGCATTGAAACACATCCATCGCCAAAAATTGCAGGTCTTGTTTGAGATTTCAATCCTTTTACATCCGGAAAATATTTTAATTTTTAGGAAGATTTAAAGTGTTTTATTATATGCAACCCAAACTCGGCTCATTTTATTTATTATTTAAGTTATTTATTTATTTAGTAACATTATTTTAGTTGCTCCTTCATGCTATGTAAAATTACTCAAAAAAATGTGGTTTAAAACCTAGGTTTGGATTTTTTAAAAATTTTGTATCTTTGCTCTTTTTATGCATTTTAGAAAGCATATACAATACTTTTGGAGAATTTCAATCGGTTTGGGTTTTACACCTCGCTAAAGTTTTTTTTTTGTAAATTCAGTGCTCTTTCATTAGTTATTTGGTTGAAAGCTGTGATGTTTCCAGAAATATCTCATTCCCATAGAAATAAATAGCAACAGTCAAGTGTTAAAATCTGGAAAAAAAACCTCCTACATGAAACTATTTTTATTTTTGGCACCCGATTTGTAGAAAATGTAGTGTTTTTACACGTACTTGCAGAACAATTTTGGTCAAATGAATTTACCTTGCAGAACATTGTAAAGTATTCTGCTTTGGGGCTGAAGGGGAATTTTTGATCAAAAATACCTTCTGAAGGGTTTTTTTAAAATCAAAACAGCCCTTTCATATGCATAAACTACTGTACTAGAATTTGCATTTATGTTAAAACTAATAACTTTGGGGAAGGGGGGGGGGTTCACCCCCAAAACCCTTCCTTCACTGTGCAATTGCTACAAGCATGTTTTATGCATTTAAAATCAAACATATATCTATTAAACAATAAAAAAAGTCAAACTTAGTATTATTATAAAAATGATTTAATTTTGATAGGTCTTTTACTATGAGTTTCTATACTTTACATTTCTTTACATAAATACAATGGAACTCACTTATAACAAGCACTGAAGTATTAATGGATAGAGACTATTGCTCTTTATAAAGGAGTGCTCCTAAAAATGGGTTGAGCAAAAACATGGCAGGTACATATCTGCCTTTTTTTTTGTATTCTATACATTTAATTCTAAACATTTTCTTCATCAACTTAAAACAATGTTTTCTTACTTGGTGTGGCCCCAGTTCCAAGGCCATAACTTTAGAAAAATGATCCAAAGCAGCTTTAGATGCGCAATACATTGCATGTTTATGCAAAGCTATCAGAGCAGCTTGACTAGAAAGATTGACTATTGAACCACCTTTTCCAGAGCATTTCATTCCATCTGCAACTATCTATGAAGAAATATTGCAACTGAAAATTAATGAGGTAACAACTAAGCAATTCTTTTAACATCAACATCATGACATGAAAATTATTGATAAAATAATAAGATAAGTTTAATATCTCATCCTCAAAAGCAAAGTTACTTTATCAAATTTTATATGGGTAAATACTTACTCTCGAGCAAAATGTTATTTAAATCAAGTTATTCACAGTAAAACAGAGCTTTTTTTTAAAAATTCATTAATGCTTTCAGAAAGATTTTTAGAAGAGATTGAAATGTGAGAATTCTGTCATTATATTAAAATAGAAATAATTAACCAGATGTTGCATGCAAATAAATAAATAAATAAATAAAATAAAAAAAAATAAAAATAAATAAATAAATAAATAAAAATAAATAAATAAGCAACATAAAATCACATGCAATACTCTGCGATTTATATAACCTTCAAAGTCTTATTTCTTGTGTAAAGATAAATCTTTTGAGATGCATTTTATGTAAGGGAAATAAGATAGGTATGTGAGTTACCTCCTTCTCAAAATCATTCACTTACTGATTTTGGAAACTTAGCATAAGGGCCATTTCCATGGACACTTTTGACCCCGGAAAAAAACCTGCTTTTCACGGCAATCCAGTTATTTGAGGGGTATATGTGGAATTTTTCTCCTCCTGCTTGCTTCTGGAGTGAATGCGGAGTTTTTACCCAGAATGCATTACCCGAAACAAGTTCGTCTACTAGTCGCTAAGGATGCTGGGTTCTGGTACAATGGGAAAACTCTTTTTACATGGAAACGAGGAATTTTTCAATCAGTTTTTTGCGGAGCCACAGTGGGATTTACCGGGTCGAAAAGCGTGTTGTGAACATGGCTATTGTGACAGGGTTAAGCCTTCAATTGCATTTTTCACAAAAAGTGAAAGGGGAATTTGTTGTGCAAATGAAGAAAAGGTGTTTTTGCTTTTTGCTAGGGCTTTTCTTAAAATCTTATTAAAAAATGATTTTAGAAAAAAGAACTTTCAAGAAGAAATTACAAAGAGAACTGTAAGGTCAGCTTGATTGAGTTTGCATTATTACTTAAGTAGGTTTTAAACTGTCCCTGCAGGTTGTCATGAACAAGAACAGAAGCTAGCATGTCATACACAAATATGATGTTCAACTTTGTCATGAAGAGAATTAAAAATCAGACTTTTAAGCTTTTTAATAGCCTTCTTTTGTAAGTAGAAGAAGGGATAAAAAAGATGTTAGCTTCTATTCAAAGGCATAGTACACTCTTGCAGTTTGCTAAACTTTTTTTCCCACTGAATTTTGTTTTTTTTGTAGAGATGACTGAAAAAATACTGTTGAATTATTTACGAAATGTGAAATTAGTAAAATCCCCCTGGGTAAAAGTGAAGATATTCTCCTACTTTCTCATACAAAAGTCATAATAATAAAAAGAACTAAGGCTTTCATGGGCAGCCTCCAATAACAAATTTATTTCCCACATAGGCAGCGTTACACTGCCCTGGGCAGCTAAACGGCAGCATTTGCAGAAATGAGTTTTCGAGATATTGGAAGAAATGTGTGTTGGATTCCATACTAACAATACAGTAATGTTGGAAGTAAGATGTTTTTTTAATGCCTTTTTTTCAGCAAAAACCAAATAAGCAAGCTTGCACAATATAGCTAACGAACAGATGACGAAAATGCAAAGAAAAAAAATTGCAGCTACTGCCCTTTACAAGCCCACCACAGTACAACCAGGATGCTTCTGCTCAACCAATACTTGCTTTATCTCCGGTTTCTTTACAGTACAATCAAGTTCATAGCTAAAGTTGAATCTCAAAACTTCACATAGAATTGATCTCAAACCTGGTTGAGCAGGACACTCATCTCAGGTTTGATGACATTTTTTCTGATTGGCTAATCCTCAGGGTTTGCCGATATATATTCAATATTTTCAAAATATCATGATATTTTAATATCATCGATATTTATTTTTTCAATTACAGTATTTTCAATATAAAAATAATGTTAATCATAGTAATATTGTTCATTCATTATTAAAAACTAAAAAGTTAGGTACTATTTTCTATGATTAATACCTCATTCATATAACAAAGTAATATATTCCTTTTTTATTTTATATGTATAACATTATCAATAATGTAACAATTTTAATTTATATTAAAAGTGCCTAGTTAAACATTAAATGTTGGTCAGAAAAAAAAAAGTCTTATGACTGTGCACCAACTAATGCATATTTTTTGTTTCTGAATCACATAGCTGTATAAAAGTAGCTAACAGAAGAAAAATGAGTAAAACAGGTAATGTTAAATTAACTCCGATGAAATTAATAAAAAAGTAAGATGAAATATTAGATGTAAATAATGAAAGACATCTTAATTTAAGTTTACATATTGTTTCAATGATATAAGAAAATAAAGAGTGATTTGAGGACGGCTTTACTATTTTGAAGACTAGTTTGTGCTGATTGAAAATATCGGATACAGATCAAATTATCCGATATATATCAAAATATCATGATATTTTCAAACCTTCTTCGGTAATCAGGAGATCTGATTACTGTATTCTGAATCACATGTTTAATGTAAAGTTTCTCGAAACTTATTTATTTAACAGGGGCCCATAACTTCTGAACTTTCTCTACATGTCTTGTTAATCAGTGATCCAATTAGTTGTTGGTAACAGTATAGTAAAAAAGTCACATTTTTTTATAATTTAATTTTTATGTGTTATGTATTTTATCAATAAATCTTTCAAACCTCTTAATTTGATTTGAAACTGAGATTGGGGTTTCTTCTTCTGTTCAACTTTCAATAAAAAAGACTACAATACCTTTACTTTCACAAGGAACAATGCCAAAAACATTGTGCAAATTATAAAACATCAGAATAGCGTATTTATATAATTTCTGGTTTAAGTTACATGAAAAATAAAGAGCATAAAAAACATTTCTAGTCATAAATAAAAAGTAATTTGGTTACTTACTTGCGAAATATTAACTGCAGCCTTGAAATTGACAGCAAATATTCTGAAACAGTAATGAGAAATATAATGCTATTCATGCCTAAATCAAAGTCAAAACTAAAAAGAACAATTGAGTTATAGATAGAGGATAGTGTAGCACTATCCTCTATAGGATAGTATAACTTTCCCAAGTTGCAAGCGAAAACCCCGTTTGTACTTTCGAAACAGAGCTATTCAAAGAGGAAATCCACACATGCTGCAGAGTAAGCTAATGTGACACACCAAGAGCCAGTGTCTAGTAGCCATGTGCAGTCAAATTTTGCGCACCAAACGTGAGGCATCCTGTGAAATTGCAAGTGGATTAGAATCTTTAATAAGGTCCTTTGGGGATAAATCTCACATACAAAAGGAACTAACACTTTTTGTGAAAATTACCAATGACTAAAACGTTGGTGTTCAATATTTTCCTCTTTGTTTTTTACAAAAAAATAATGTGTTTAATCATGTTTTAGATTGTCATTAACGGTAAATGTTGCATGTTTAATTATATTTAGGGTGTAGATTTGCAAAATAACTTTTAGAAAAATATAAAAAGTTTTAAAGTAATTCAGCTGCAATGAATATTCAGTTACAGCGAAAATTTTTATCAGTCCCTTGGAGTTTGTTGTAACAGGATTTAACTGTAGCGAGTTGCACTATATTGTTCGGTGGTTTACAGGTATTCTAATTCAATTAAAATATTTAAATACAGAACTGTGGCAACTAATCTGATAAAAAAGCTGAATTTCAGGAGTATAAAATGATAAAACAATTGTGCAAAATAATAGATTGCTCCTAACCCTATTATGCATGCAAAGAACTGAAAAAAATTCTGACCAGAAATATGGAATCCGCACATCCACAGTAAAAAAGCATGTCTGTAAATAAATTCACAGAGCTAAAAACAAAAAACAAAAAAAAGTTTTTTTTTTGATAAATGATTTGATTTATTAAGAGTAAATTTTTATTGTCTACAAAATTCCTTACTTATCTACTTCTTCTTCAGTAATAGATCCTACTTCTTGTAAGTCAGCAATAGCAGCATTATTAACTAAGAGGTCAAACCTTCCTAAAGATTTTACGAGACTTTCAGTTTCTTTCCACTTGCCAATGTCAATGCTCACAATCTCAATATCAGGTACCTATAAGAATAAATATCTCAGTATAAAATTTATATCTAAAAAAAAGGAGATTTTGAATAAATGCCAGAAATATGGCAAAGAAATATGATAAAATGTTTACTCTGACTCTATATAAAATTGTTTTTGTATGTTGAGAGAGAGATATAGAAAAAAAAGCACATCCTAAAAACAATAGGCGAATTTTCTTTTAAAATGCCTATTATAGTTTTTAAAAAAAATTAAGACAACAGCACAACAGTTTTGAAAGAGTGAAATTCTGGAGAATATTTTTTAAATATTATTTCTATGACAGAGAGGGGGTGGGGGAGGTTTAAAAAGTTAGATTTTGTAATCTGGTGAGATAAAACTCACTATTTGATGGATGTTTATTCCAAGCTAGAGAGCTTTCAAAATCAAGTAGAAAGAGGACAAAATCAGAGCCTTACAAATTGGGTCAGTGATAAAGTGATGGTTCATAGAAGTTTTACGGCAAAATTATTCACGTTTAAGTTAAGAAATTAAGATCCAAGTCATTTTTAAGAACACTTTTAGGAAATATTAATATATAAAAATCTAATCTCATTCAAACAAAGTATTAAAAAAATATATATATTTTTACATAGTTTTGTCTGTCATATTCAAAAAGTTTCCAATATTTCCAATTTCAAGTTAATAATGAAAAAAACATAGTTTGTAACTCAAATTATAGTTTAAGAAATTTTACACAGTGTGACTAAATAAACAAGATGCTAAAAAGTACAGTAAATTCCTGATTATTTACAGCCTCTCACACTTAAGAAAAATTTGCCGGAGATTATCTGAATGAAGATAAATGCACACATTTTAATTTAGTAAGTACCCCAGTGGCAGAAACGCTGCGACACAGCGACCATGTCGCGGACAGTTCTGTCCGCGCTAAAAAAATAAAAACTGTCCGCAGTGAAGAAAAAAGAAAAAATAAAGCTGTCCCCAACTGTTGGACATAATGAACTGCTTGCTGACACAGGGAGAGAATGATCACACAACGTGATTATTCTTGTTCTTGTTCGCCTGCCTGCCGCACTTATAAACCAAAACAAAACGATCTTTTTCAAATTGTTTACTGAAAAAGCAAATCTGAAATCAAAATAACGCATATTTCTGTGAACAAAAAAAAAAAAAAAAAGTCGGCATATTTCTGTGATGCAAGCGATACATAACTAACATAGTGAATAATTTTGCTTGTTTGTTTTTATCATATCCTTAGCAGTGTTGTTATAAAGTTCTCTAAAAATGCAGTGTAAGAATTTTTTCTTCCCGCTAATGACTTTAAAAAAAAAGAAAAAAATCATCGCATTGAAATGCGATCGCTTCAAATACGGTTACCAGCTTTAAAATTATCGCCATTTAGTGTCTGGTGTTCAACTTATACGCATCCTTTTTTTTTTTTTTTCAAGACTCCGAATTTTCGGTGAATATGTCAGTGATATTAATAAATATCAATATGCACCCCTGTTAAATGGTAATTCTAATTTTTTTTTATTTTAATAAACTTTTTTTATTTACCTTTTTTATACTTTTAGTGCTTCCATTTTGAAAAATGCAATCTGATTGCATCCGATACGAGAATCGAAATTTTACTTTTTTTTTCAACCTAACTTTGCTTCATATGGAGGCAAATAAATGAAAAGTCCATTAAAACCATCATTCTGTTTTTGTTTGAGTCAAAAACTTAAATGTTGAATAGATTGTTTAATTTTAGTTTTTCTGCAAATGTGTCTATAGATATTAATGAACTGTTTATCATAGGCTTGCAATTCTAAAACAATTTTTAAAAAAATAATTCTTTTATGAGCCATTTTTATACTTTCAAAAAAGGAATTGATTTTTCACAAATAAAATGGACCCTGTGAAAAATCTTGGACAAACCCCTGTTCAATAGCCAACGCATGTTTGCAAATGTCAGGTGCCCACCAAGGACAGATGAGTGAGGGGGTCATCAGATTGCACCATTGAAACTTTTAGAAGGAGGTAATTTGAGAAAGATTTTGGTCTCAATTTTTTTTAGGGGGGAGATCTCTTTCTTGCGAGGGAAGTGATTCAAAGAATTTAAGGAATTGGAACATCGTCTTTGGGGGGGGGGGGGGCTACCTTATTTCAAAAATAATTATTTAAAAAGAGACTTGTTTATTTTTTTTTTTATTGAAAGCACGTCCGAAATGTTGCAGACAGATTATGAAGTTCTAAAAACATGTCGCAGACAGCTACAAAACTTTCTGCCACTGGGGTAAGTACACAATTTATTTTTAGACATTTCTACTGCTTTCTTCCCCTTACCTTCCAACAATATTAAGCCCTTTAAGGTTATCAAAAGTCGACTAATTAAAAACTGATTTTCAAATTGACTGTACTTATTGCTTTATATCTTTACAACTTATTGATTTTTAGATCTATACTATTTATTGGTCTTTAGATTTACGTGCATAAACGAGCGACCAGACTAGTCTTGAAAAAACTCCTCTCCCTCTTATTTGTTTGCTTGGAAAAACCTAGATCGATCTGTACAGTGGCATAGCGATGTGGGGGGATAGGGGGGTCAGAACCCCCCCCCCCCCCCATGAGCCCAAAAAATCATTTTTCAGTCGAACTTGAAGGGTTCTGTTTATGAGCTAAAAGATTTTTATTTAATATAATAACTTTTGTGACGGTAAAAAGCTTATGTCTTAATGTTTTGCGCAATATTTTTTCTCTTGGAGACAGGGCTTTCTTTCTTATGACGGCAGCATTGATCAAGGTATTTTAAAAGTAGAAATTCGTTTATAATGTCCTAATGTTGTTTCATTGATAAAGAGTACTATATATATATATACAGTGAAACCTCCGAATAGCGGACAGTCAAGGGACCAGAAGTTTTGTCCATTATTGGGAGGTGTCCGCTATTAGGAGGAACTACTTAATTTACCTTTTTCAAAATGGGCTGTTGTTCCCTTTGTAGGACACAATCGAAACAATTGCGAAAGGTTTACTACATTTTACGTCAAGAGTAATTAATCTGTTTTTTCTTAATAAAGGTTTACTGACAGCCCACACTTGTCTTAAAAAGCATTTAATCAATTAAAGTAATCAGTTAAAACAGTTTGAAATCTCTTTTTTGCATTACAAGCCTGTTTCTCAATATAAATATTTAAATAATTTACCTTAGCAAAGTCCTTCAGTGTCCCCTTTGCTCAGGAAAAAGTTTTTCAATTCTTTACTGTATTTCAGTGCTTCCGAAAATTCTCTACTTTTTATGGTTAATTTATTTTATCTCGAGTATCACAATTGCATGATTGACAGTTGGCAATATGACCTTGAATATGGGCAAATCTTTTTCATGTCTAAAAATTAAACAACCCAATGAAACCACGGCGCCATAAAGCTGACTACTACCGGCGCCGATCTGCTCAATTGCATCTCTCGAGAGCCCCAGTTAGAAAAAACGCCCAGTTTCCTCTTTTTTATCTTAACTTTTGAATAGTTATTGTGTACAAAATTCATTAAAATCTTAAGAAAAACGCACGTTAATTGTTAGACTGACATCAGTTTTCACTTATCTGCTTCAATACTCTAAAAAGTAGCCGTAACAAAATAATGAATTTTTTTTTCTTTTTCATTTTTTGCTGCTCGCAAAAAGTACCATGTCTATTAGTTCTTTTTTTTTTCTGCCCCCAACTTTTAAGCCACAATCGCTGCCTCTGCCCATTACCACCCTTTTAATTCAGAGAAACAGTGATAAGGAAATGACGGAGGGGGGGGGGATTCAGTTGTGGAGGATGAAAAGCTTTGTAAGGCAAGCAGTTACTAAGATATTCTGTGAAGAGAAAAAAAAACCCGGAAGTGCTACGATCGCAAGGGAAATTTTTTGTGAAATAACTGTCCGTTATTTAGAGGTGTCCGTTATTTGGGAGTGTCCGTTAAGGGAGGTTTCACTGTATATATATATATATATATATATATATATATATATATATATATATATATATATATATATATATATATATATATATATATATATTAGGGTGTCCCAAGATATAATGGCGAAAAAAAAATTTGTGAAATCGAATACGCATACCCTCCAAATTTTTTCCATTTCACCTCAGAAACATGGGGAAAAAATTTTATTGCAATAAAATAAGGGGAACCCGTGCCGACTTGAGGTCAAAGTTGGACCTGAATTCCTGTACTGCGACTACAGTGGAAAGATTGCTAACTGTATAATTCTTTACTAAACGCAACATCAGTTCATTTAAAGCAGATATTTACAACAATATTAGACTACAAAAAACATTACTGTGCATATTTTAATTTCAATGTTTGCTTTTGCGGTCAGGATAGAGCTTTCGGAGCTCTTGAACGCAACATAACACAAATTGTTTTTGTTCCTCATTAGCTGTTAGCAAACCATGTAAAACCTGCATCATTTTTACCGCTCTTTCAGCTGCATCGTTTACTGCTCTAAGCATTGAGACAGTCTTTTACACATCAAGGAATGAAATATTATTGACCATACCATAAAAGCTGGATGAATTTTGTAGATCAGCTTTTGAGATAATTGGGTCCACATTTTCGTACACTTGTTTCAAAAAGCACAAATCTTTTATGGGTGCTTCGACTGCCAAAATGCATTGAAGCCATAGTTTCACGTATGGTCACACTAAAAACAAGCAGACATCAAACAATGCTTCATTTTCCTTCGTATATAATTTTAGTTGTGAACTGAACAATAATAGTTTCCCCCAGGGAGTAAATCGAGCTTGGTGCATGGCTCCCGATGGTCGTACTTTAATTTTTTTTCCGTATCTCCACCTAAAAATATGATAAGCAGTTCCATCAAATCTTGATAGTCATCCCCGACCGTAGTATTAGTAAGTTTAGCACGGTAAAAGTCAAGTAAATTTTCCAAGTTAGGGTACAGTTCGGGACAACTCCGCAGCTCCTCCATAGCACTGTATTTTAGCGAGATAGATCAGTTCATATATATGATGGCGGCAAGCAGAGGAAAGCATTTCTTGATCATTTTTTTGCTCAAGAATAGCGCAAGAACCACTTACAGGACCTGTTTTGGAAGCTGTAGTATCATAACAGAGAGTTTTAACTTAGTCTTCGAGATTCCAATCTAAAACTGCTTTTCAAACAGCCTGTGTTTGTTCTTTTCCTGTAGAATTATCCAGTTTAGACTCAGCAATGAGTTGTTCATCACATCCATATAAAATAACTATAGATAAGCGATCTTCTTTTGATTTTTGAGCACCCAAAGCAGGCAACAGTTTCATATCCCAAGGTAAATTCACTACATATGGTACCTCGTACTGAAAACTAATTTTTATTCCTTCCTCGTGCTCCTTCCGCTTTTCGGTTCGAATTCTTTGAATTGAAGATTTACCTATGGGAAATTCATCAATGTTACACCCAAGTGCGTCAATACTAGCTTCAAGAATAAACACATAATCTCGTATACTTGGACACCTGTCCAATGAAGCAACTGATTTTGGAATAATAAAATCGCTGCTCATTACATATTTACTTGTTCCAGGTTCTGATAATACTTGTTCCAGGTTCTGGAATACTTGTTCCAGGTTCTGATATACTTGTTCCAGGTTATATTATACTTGTTTCAAGTTCTGATATACTTGTTCCAGGTTATAATATACTTGTTCCAAGTTCTGATAAACTTGTTCCAGGTACTGATTTATATGTTTCAGGGAAATCTTCTGAATTAATATTTTCACTAGATTTCGAAGAGGAATCTTCTTGTACAGGTTCATACAATTCCGAGGATATAGAACCGGAGTCTTATTTAATACGCCTGTTTTCTTCTTTGACAGCTCAAAGAGAATATCCCATCTTCCTCTATTTTGATTAACCGAAGTGCATAAGCATGTGCAATATTAAATAAATTACTCTCGAATTCTTGTTGGCGCTGCCTGATACTTCTTGCAGTTTCTGTGCATCTTTTTGTAAGTCTCGCCAAATTTGATACAGGTTTTTAAGTTTATTCACACAATTTAGCAACGATTTGGTGGGAGTGCGTGCCTTTCCCCAAAAGATGGTGCTTTCCCAAATAGCGAGATTTGCACTTTCACTGACGGTTAAATTTACTTCTCGCATGTCATAAAACAAAACAGACAGAACTTGTCCGTTAGAGGAAAGTTTGAAGCCCGTAATTTGGTGTTTTACGCGACTCCTATTAAAAATATCTTTTTTCGAACTTCGTAATTCCACTTCCATGTTTTGTTCCCTATGGAAGGACTATACTGCGCTTGCTGACCGCAATGCATTCGTACTGACACGTTTGACGGTTTGCAAATTGCCACGAATAAGCCCCCCCCCTCAAACATATGTTTTTCTGTTTTCGTTTGTTTTCTGTGCACTATTTACAGCTGCTTTGAGCTTCTCAAAGTATCGCGTCGCCAGCGTTCGCTTGCTTATGAACACACGTGATGCTATTTGCACGTTTAGGCCTTTAGGCGCAAGTCGGCACGGGTTACCGTGCTTCAAATTGCATGAAACTTTTTTTACAACGGTTTTGATATAAAAGGAAAAAAATAAGAGGGTATGCGTTTAAAAAAGACGACTTTTATTTTTTTGGGACACCCTAATATATATATATATATATATATATATATATATATATATACAGGGTTCGCGTTTACGCGCTATAGCGGGTTTTTTACGCAAATTCGCGGGAAAGGGACGCAACTTCCGCGAAAAATCGGGTCCCAGGGACCCAGAAAACCCAAAAGATAAGAACCAGAAAAAAAAGGGAGAAAATGCTAAAGATCTATTTAGTAAATGCTTTTAAGCTTCAAAATGACCAGGAGAATCAACAGAAAACTACTAAAATGACCCTATCTGTTTATCAGCTATTCAAACACACCCCAATTGTGGACCAGTCAATGGAATTTTAGTGATAAGACTGGAGCTTACAGTGACCTCCTGGGCAGAGCTCAGGGAGCAAGTTCACAAGTAGCCTATTGTACTGTATTCTAAGAATAAGCTTTCCCTCAACTTTTATCTTGAGGAAATTCCTAAAAACAGAAATGAAGACTAAAAATAAGAGAGGTTTTCCATGCAATCTTCAGGATTAATACAAGACAATTGTACAGTAAAAATATTGCAATTTGGCATTCATGTAACCAGAATTACTTTTAAAAATCATCACTTCGCATCCCCAATAAAAAGAGGGGAGAAAAAAAATGGCGAACATTTTCCAGATCGCGCTAAACACAAAGAGTTCGGAACTTGACATTTTTCTTGTTAAATTGCTTATGAATACTTGAATTTTATACAAAAGCACTTTAACCTTGTTCTTTTTCTAATAATTGATCTCTTTTTGATGGGTTATTTTTATTTGGACTTGCAAAAGTCGGGTATTAATCGATCGCGCCATTTTCAAAATGGCGCGATTTTAAAAATAGGAAAAAAAACAAAACAGATATTTTGAACGAGTCAAAATAAAGTCAAATATACTGATTTAAGATTGCAAATGAGCAATTTTCACACTCATATGAGAAAATGTTTCGTTTTTGCGATCGCGATTTTTGCGTTGGGTTCATTCGCTTGCGATTTATTATTATTATTATCTAATTGCCAATGATAATTTGGAAGGGGGGGGGGGGGTCTGTTTGCTTTTTTCGCTAAGAAAAATTTCCAGGAAAACAAAGGTTAAGGGAGTGCTTTTTGCTTGATCAATCAGAGGCACTTGTTTTATATTTTATGGTAAAACCCATTTTTAAAGTAAATTTTGAGTTAATCTCATTGTAATTGACCAAATAGTTTCTCACATAACTAAGTCTTGCAAGTGTATTATTTGAAAATAATTTTACAATGATAAAATCACAAAAACTTAGGGCAAAAATAAACAATTTATTTTATTTCATGCCTCCCCCCCCCCCCCAAGTATAAATATTTTTATATTATTCATTTACACACTAAGATTTTCCGTTTAAAATTTAAGGGACTCATTTTTTCCACCAAAGGACCCAAATCTATTTCATTAATGGGTCCCTGGGACCCAGGTTACGGATAGTTGAGCGCGAACACTGATATATATATATACATACACACACACATATATAATTTTAGTATATAAACTTGAGGGCATGGCTTTACTTTAAACTTCCGAAAAAATTAACCCCTCCCCCTCAAGGATATTTTCTCGCTACGCCACTGGATTTGTAGCATTTCAAGTGCTTGCACAATCTGCTCACGCATGTGTGTAATATGTTTGCAATAATGAACAATCTTTTCTGAGCTTTTATATACACTGTTATTGTTTTAACCCTAGTTTAAATGTATGCTAGTTTTGTTGATCTTTCAAATCACTTATTTGCAGATATTAGCATCGTGTTCACCTACTTTTTGGATTATCAGCGAATTTGCTCATCTGCAGTTATTGTGCTACCCTATTCCGCGGATGATCAGGAGTTTACAGTACTTAATCTTCACAATGTCAGATCTTCAAAGTCTTCAAAATATAATTAAATTTGCCGAAAACTTTTCGTCAACATAATTAAAGTTAGTTCCTTTCTTCAATCTGAAAAATATTATCAGATGAAACTATTTGTACACTGATAAATCCATTGTTGCTCTCCACAAATTTGCAGTTAAATTTATAATTTTGGATTATTTTTAAATTTATTTATTTATTTATTTTTTGTTGGAATATTGATGAAAAGAGGACACAAATATTTTAAAGTTCACCTGATGCATCTGCAAATGTCAAGCCTTTCAAGAAATCTTGTATTTAACATGCTTACATAACTGCTCAAAAATATATCTAGTTTGGGTTGATTTTAATAAGCGAAGCTTCCTCACATATTGCAGGTAAAAGCAAAGTAATCACAAATTGGAAAAAAAAAAAAAAAAAAAACTTTCAAAGATAAAATACAAGCTGGTGTAGAAATCTAAAATGCGATGTTTATAGTACTTTGCTAATTTCAAATAGAATCTAGTTTAATTCATGTCACTGAGGTAAGTTAAAAGCTTTTGAAAAATGAGAAGGTGGGGGGCATTGTTTCAGTTCATATTGACGAATTTTCTCTGGAAAAATACTTGAAATCTACAGCAACAATCACTTCCATAAGTTTGATAATTAAGTACAGCATTTACTGACTTCAAAATGTAAAACATAAATTAACAGAAAACAACTCATTACTATCTAAATGATATTTACTACCAAAGTAAACACAACAAAATGAAGACATCTTACCTCTTTTTTCAGTGTATCCAAATGTTCTTTAGTCCTGCTAAGAGCAACAACTTTCGCTCCTCTTTTAGCTAGTTCAATAGCAATTGATCGTCCAATTCCTGAAGCAAAATTATAAACTGTAGTAACTTTTTGAAAAAAAAAAAAAGACAGATTTTAAAGTGTAACATCTTTTGAATAAAATGCGAGATTTTTAAATGAATATATTTTCATAAAAATTAAATGGAAAATTTTTAGTGAGTAAATAATTAAAAGTGTTGCACAACTTATGGTATTCATCCAGATAATTGAAATTCATATTCACATGCATTTTTCAACTAAAATTCAAAATTTATAATCATAACAGAAAAAATACTATACCTGATAAACAAAATTAAACCACAAAATTGCAAAAATATTACATCACACATGTTTAAAAGTAGCAAGGAAATTAACAGTAAAAAAGAGGTTTTATGTTATCTCAAGAATGCAACATTTTTGCTATTTTGTGCAGTATTAACGTTAATATAATTAACAAAATTAAATTTACTCTTATAAGAACAAATGAATACAAACCTCGTCCGGCACCAGTCACTAAAGCACGTTTATTCGTAAAATTTGCTTCCATTTTTAAACAATTGAAAATTCCTTTGAGGAAAGCTTAAAAAAATTTTCACATCTAATCATTTAAATTAAAGAGCCTCATATCTGATGCAGTGCCGATACCAGTCACATGATCCTTCCATTTCATTTTACTAAACACGAAGGCGCAGTATTCAACAGATGAGAGAAATGGAAGGAGAGTCCCTACTCTCACCCTGAAGCGTATAATGGTGTAAAATAAGAGTAAATAACTCGTGATACAAATAAGAAAAATCACATTAAACATTTTTAATTAACTATATAACAAATTTAATCATGTTCGATTAACATTTATCAATGAAAATTGTTCATTAATGCTCAAAAACTCTTCTTCTTTGAAAAAAGGCTTATTTAAAGTTTAAAAAACTGATTGTTGAAATCACTTTAATAAAGTTAATGCAGCATTTGAAATTTTAAGCAGTATTCGAACATTTAAATCGTATTAAAAACATATATAAAAAAATGTTTGATAAAAACATTTCTTATGAAGATGACAAAACTGGCTGCTGATTATGCAATCTTTCGCCTAAAGCTATGTTTGTTTCCGTCAAAGTAAATAATTGGCGGGGCAGGATGATCAAACTTTAACAAACAATTTTTTTTGCGATGTTATTTTAGCTAGAGCAGTTCTTTGTTTCATTTCAGGCTGGCTATATTGTTCAGGAAGGAAAGAATTTTGTACTTCTCTTCCATTTTACAATATAGTTGGTTAGAAAGGGAAACTGCTAAGCGAAAGTGAATGTAAAGTATAGTATGGTGAAGTGAATATAAAAGTACAGTTCTAAAATTTTAGCCAGAAGCGATTTTTCGTGCAACAGGCAGTTGTTAGAAATATTGTGTTTCGTGTTTTTTTACATTTGATTAGAATGAATTTTAATACTTAATAGTAATCAAAGTAATATTGTAATCGAAAATTAATTTCCAATTTTAAACTCCGAGAAAGTGGAGTATTGAAATTAACAGTTCAGCTCCTTAAAGCTATTAGTATGTGGCTTAAATTGTTGCTCTTAACTCTGTACCTCATCTTTTTGTTCATATTATCTCGAATTCTGGAAACTGCATCATGGTACCAAGACACTGGATCCTTTCTTTCTTCTTTCGTTGCATTGGATCCCATTACACTAAGTGTGAAAAAGCTGAAAGAAATATTGGACAGTCGAGGAGTGAGTTACATTGGTGTTGTTGAAAAACAAGAACTAATGGAACTTGTTGAGTCATCTGGTTTGTTTTTGCCTTTATATTTGTTTTATTTAAAAAAATTTTCATATTACTATGTTGTTTTAACAAATTATTGCTGTGAAGAGCTATTTGTTATTTGCTTTGAAATTGTTGAGGTTATAATGTAAATGCAGTGAAATCTTTTTACAACGAAATATGACGAAATATCCATTTCAATGAAGCATAGCTAGATAATGTAGACATGCACGCCATGCGCGGATACTTTTGCCACTGTGCTGATACATTTGCTGCAAGTATGTACTTTGCTCAAAAAGTATTAATTAAACAATGTTTATCAAAAAAAAACTAGATTAATTAATGAAATTAATCTCTTGCTTTTACGGATACATGATTGAAAGCACAATAAGCTTTGCATTACTGAAAATTTTACCTACCCACTATATGTTTTTAAAAATACTTGCAGATAGTTTTGAGTTGTGTGTGCAGATACTTTATATTTGTATCTTACTTTGCAATTAAGTTAATTTTCAGTCCCATTTTAATTTAAATTACATTGTTTGAATTGCCATTACACTTAAATTCTTGCTGCAACATTCACAGTCCCTTGAAGTTTGTTGTAACGGGATTTCACTATACTACATAGAATCTTGTTTATCCTGCCCTCATTGATCGATCTAGTATTTATAGGATGAATTAGATATGCCACATAATGTTATTTATTGTGAAAAAACTTTAATCATAAGTAAAGAAGAAAGATTTCAATGCGAAAAAGTAGAAAACTTTTGACTTGTATCTGGGGCATTTCATAATATTTGGCTGTTACTGACTATACTCTTCATAAGGATGTTTCAACCTCCTACTCATGATTAGTGTGAATAAGTAAAGTTAAACCTTTTGTAAATGATTAGTCCTGTATGTACTTATGTCACAGCATTGAAAAAAGTTTAGATTTGTGTTGAATTTTTAAAGATATAGGAAGATACTAGAGGACACGACAGACATTGTTCTGTTCAAACTTTGTAAACTGAAAAGTTAAAAAAAATTCAATAAACCATCAAGTGTTTGAACCGTTTTGTTGAAAAAAATAAGTAAAAGGAAAATGATTTAAGCTGTGCTTGTCAGAATGTGTATATTTATTGCAACTTGATTTATCTAATGCCCACTAAACAGTTGTTTTATTAACTATTTTTTTCTCCCGGAGTTGATGGCTTGTTCCTGCAGTCATACTCAAAGAATAAAAAGCGTCCTCAGATATTAAGTGTAAAAAACTAACTAACCATCTAGAACAAACGGGAAAACCCGCTGCAACATTCCCCATATGAAAAAGAATAAAAGGTACAGATGTGATATACCCCCCCCCCCCCCCTTGGCGAGGATAGAATTTTTAGCTCATTTCGAAAATCGCCAACGTTGGCAATAAAACTTTTTCCGGTAGCCCTAGTAACCCTGCAGAATATACCTGGGAAGTACAGATGTGAACTAATTCTTTTCGCACGTGTGTCCGTGGAGGTAGGTGCACATATGTTCTGCTCTTAGGGGGATTTTATGACGTGGTGTTGTTTCGTGCAATATACCTTACAGGAATGCTTATTTTGTGTTAGTTTAAATTCAGTAGTTGTGTTTTGAAGTAAAAACATTAGAAAATGCCAGTTTCTTCAAACTTGAAGGTTAATTAAAAGTTAACTCCAACGTTGTGTGTATCTGTAACGTGCCATTGTCATATGATGTATTGTTTTAGACTGAGTGTGAATATTTATACCATATAAAAAGGTAAGTTCTTTATTTTAGAATTCAAAAAAAAAAAAAAAAAAACTCTCACTTGAAAAAATCTTTGTTTTTACAAATCCTTGAGGGGTTCTTGTAGTGTACATAACTGTGATCATACTCCGACTGTAATGTATATTAACAGTCGGAGGGATAACGGACCAAGCGGAGCGAGGTCCTGGCGAGCCAGAGGTCTCATATCCCGGAGAAATGATGAAAAAAAAAAAAATTAATGCATTAATTTCGACTTGTAATTAATACAATAATTTATTTCATTGTATTTTAATATGTTTACAAAAAACCCCGGCCCTGTACATTTTTGAAGCATATATTCGTGATGTTTTTTGTTGTGCTTTTATGTTGTTTTTATATATATTGTGTTCTGAAGTGCTTTGATCATGTTTTCTTATCTGATTTTTTCCTGTTGGCACTAAAAAAGCATCGCTAAGAACGATGTATGACATATGTCGTCATACATCGTTTTCTTGGCAACGCTTTCTTGGCGCCAACAGGAAAAAGTCGCCAAGGGTGGGGTATATCACATCAGTTCCGAATAAAACAATCAAAAGGATATCATTTAAAAAATGATAAAGGTAAAAACAGTTCTCTGAATAAGCGAAAATCACTCATCCTCCACCCCCACTCCCGATATAAAACAACACAGTCTTCAAATAAAATGACTTAACACTCTTTAAAAACGAAAATCAGTTCTTTGCAGTTTGAAATCTTTCGCCAAACAAACAAAAAGTACAGTAAATTACATTAGCAGTAGCTTTAAATGTAAACAAATGATCACGCAACTCTACTGTTTATAGCCAAAGTCACCAAGCCACCACGTTACTGTAATTCAGCCGATCAGTGAGCGAAGCAAACTCCGACCGATTAGCGGTCTGATCTTTTGAACGAAAACTTTTAAAACTTCATATATTGCCTAATTTGTTCTTTCCGCCAAAGATCAAGATCTTCCACTTCAATAATCTTTTGTGTACAGAACTACCCTATTGTAATTTATCTGGACGAAAATAAAATTTGTTTTGTCTTTAAATTCCATCATCTTTTCCTGTAATAATGTACTGATTAGTTTGATAATCCTTAAAGTATTCTTGACATTGGTGCCAAAACTCAGATGGATTTGAGCCGAGAAACAAATGTTGCTAGGTACGTTACTTTCTGATCATTTGGTGAGGAAACCCTAAAGCACCGATCCGGTCACATGGTTCAACTACGATGACAGAACGCAAGTTTTGCGTGAACCTTCCATTACTTTACTTTAAAATATATCTTTGACCTAAAATCGTTGCTTTCAAAAGAGAAATGAAGGCTTCACTCTCTCTCTCTCTCTACATTTTATCAATTCTCAATTGACATATCACAGTAGAAAATTTCATTACAAAAAACAGAGCTGGCTTTCTTATTGTCCTTTGGCAACGGGTTAAATATTTATTTCAGTTCTCGCTCAACAATAGGTTAAAATAAATATTAATCATTTGAGAAATATAACCATCCAATGTTTGAATTAATTAATTCATTAACAAAAACGTTTCGAATTCTTTCCATCGCGCTTCGAAACCATGCTTGCCACAATTTAATTACACACAAAAAATTTGATCAAAATCGGTCCAGCCGTTTAAAAGCCTTATGGTGACAAACGTCCGCACAGAAGATTTTTATATATTAAGATATAGTATGTTATGGACTCTACACTCAAAAGACATGGAAATTTTTTCTTAAACTATCTTCGAATCTTCAAATTATTCTCAAATTCAAAGAGCCAGACCAATGTGCCCTGACCTCCCCTATACACTTGTGCAGTCAAAATTCTTCTGAAAGTCAAAGTTTTTTTAAAGTATAAGAAGTATAAGTTGTAATTCCTTTTTAAGGGTTACTTTTATAATTTTTTTTTTCTATGCAGGCTGTTCAAGCATTTTGGTAAAGAAAGAGCTGTGTTGAAACAGTTGCCTATTGTAGAGTCCATAACCAAATTTAGAAATTAATAAAAAATACCAAATTTAAATAATCATGAAACTTGTTTTAGAATATTGTAAGACCGTAGGTGGAATTAGAAAATATTCAATTTAGTGACATAAAATGCATAAATAAAAATTTTAACATAACTTTTCTTCTAATTATTGTTACGGACTCTACAATTACCATTTTTCACAACATAATTTTTTTAACGAATGCAGTTTTTGATTAAAATTATTATATGTATTTGAGATAATCCTTTACTTTATTTGTCCCAAGCACCAGTTTTGGCTTGAAATTCAGTTCAAGTCACTATCGAAGAAAAATTCAGTGTAGAGTTCGTAACGATAAAAGTTGTATTTTTGATGTTTTGATTGCGATTACATGGATAGTATGAAGTAAATAAAGAAAAAAAAAATGAGATTCATGTCCTTTGGAATGTCCTTTTTCAATATTTATAAAAATTTTAACCTTAACGTTTTGTTACGGACACCCCTATGTTACAAATACCGTGAAATGCCCCATCTATAAGGGTTGCTTAAATGAAAAGTGGACAATTTGAATAAAAATACTTTTAATGTAAATCAAAAGAAATCGCCATTTGCGTTGAAACACAGGTCCCAGCGTTGCGGCAGCAGGTTGATGCCTTTGCTGTAGAAAGATTGAGGCCGATCCCTGAGGAAGTCCTGCATGGCATTCTTTAATTCATTGTCCAAACATAGGCGAATTTAGGGCTGAGTTCCTGGGGGGGGGGGGACAGGTGTTTTTTTAGAGCTACATTAGTTGTAATCAATACGGAATTTAGACTTAATGGGGGCGTCAAGCTATTTCAGGTACATGGTTCCTTTTGTAGTCATGACGTTTCTGTCGGTAGCAATTTGTGAATTACTTTTTTGCCTGTGTCGTTTTTTATATATATGTTGCGTGCTATCCTTTTAAATTGACCTTAAGAAGGGGATTGGCATCAAGTGGGTCCGCAGACCTCCCTTTTATGTAGGATATAGAATATTTCGAATTTTAGGGGGTCCAACATCTCTCTCCCATAAAAAATTTTGAAAAATCGATATAAAATTCTGCATTTTAAAGCCTTATAAGGGCTAATTATATTGACAAAAATCTTGCGGGGGGGGGGGGGGGAAGGCAAACAAATTTTTTTGAGTTATGTTCTCTTTTGAAAATTAAGAAAATACACAGTAAAAATATTTTGGGGTTTACAAATTGAGAAGAAAGGATAATGCATTGTTACTTGCCCCTTGTGGTAGGTCCCTTGTACCTACCACTAATTGTGGTTTAACCAGTTGCATAGAACCCGGAAGACAGCTCTGATTTTTTGATCCAGACCAGAAACCGAGCAATCCTTACATCGACTGTCAAAAAAATTGGTTTTTAATCACGCCTCCAACCCACAGGCAAATACAACAATTAGTTAAATATAAAATGATCAATATAGTAAAATATGCATTAAAGGAAGTTCTGTACAGATTTAAAAAATAGGTAACAAGAGTAACATGCTTCCCATTTTATATAAAAAGGTTTCCTAAGGTAATATAGTAATCTCAAAAAAAAAAAAAAAAAAAATGCGCAAAACTTTCGTGCACTTTCGTCTTTTTCACCTTTTCTTTTATTCAGACGTCAATGTATGATTCTAGAAAATCTGAAATTTAGTTTTGAAACTGATACATAACAGTATTTTGCTGTACAAAAATTTTAGCTCCGTGCTTCTTTTGGAAAAGCATTCACTTCAAGTCAATCAATTTCATTTGAACATAGGAAACCAAAAGTTTCTTCAAAATCTTTCGTTCCTACAACTCAAAATATCTAGCTTTTGAAATCATGCAAATTGGAAATAAACAGTCTGAAAAAAAAAAAGAAAACAAATCAAAAGGAGTAGATCATTTTTTTAGAGGAAGGGACGGGGGGAGTGCAAGTTTTGTTTCAGCTTCTAATTTGTTTGACTAATCGTCGATTATTTTAAGCATTGCAGCTGTATGCTTAGTTCCTTTAGCCTATGTTTTCATTTTTATATTTACCCTAATGATTTTCAGTCCAAAACTCATTTTAGACACATTTTCAGCCCCCCCCCCCCCCCCCCAGTGACAGCTTAACTATTTATTTTCAATGTAAGTTTTTCCCTGCTCCCATCAGACAAGGACATTTGCTATTCTTTTTATTTTCAGCACTGAAATATTCAAAAAAGAAAAGAAAAAATAATCATGATTTTTTATTTTAAGATTTTGGAAAATCATTTGTAACTATATAAAGTCCTTCTAATACTGGAGGAGGGCATTGCCCCCTGTGCCCCCCTGTCAAATCCCCCTATGCATCCAAATGGAAAAGTTTCCCCTGTAATGCTTTCTTTTAGTGGGCTAAGGATGTTGAAGTCACAGGGTGACAAGTTCAGACCAGAGGTCGAAATTAGCATCAGCTACTTAGGTGCCATTGGCAACCAATATTTTTTTCTTAGGTGCCGTTATGCTTTACTTGGTTGCAATTTGCAAATGCGTTCAATAACATGCTGAAATTTATACTAAACTATAATATGCATGAAAACAAGCTGATATATATGTACAATGCATTAAAATAATGCATTTTGGAATCACCTGCTAAGTTTATACAAGTACCATAATTACTATTAACTTAATTTAGTGACATAAAACCAAAAAAAAAAAAAAAAAATATTGACAAGATGCAAAAGGATTGCAATCTCGAACACGATACGCAATTTTCCTCAAAGTACAAGTTTTGTAAAGTAAGACAAAACACTACGTTGTTTTGTCTTACTTTACTGTTCAGCACAAAGGTATTTATTTATCTTACAAGTTTAGTGTTGGAATGATTTCGAAAATAAATTTATTCATTAAAAAGAAAAACAGACGCAGAAAATAAGTTAATCTGAAGTGGCATGCGACTAATTGTCAAAAAATATTAATATATTTACAAGATGCAAAAGGATTGAAAGGTCAAAAGCGAGAATACACTTCCCGCAAAGCACGTGCTCATTGTCCACATGTTTTGAAAAAAATAATATACTATAAATTAAAATAAAAAAGAAAATAAGCTAACCTAAAGGTAGCATATTTTAAAAACAAATTCTAGATTTTAAAAGTATTAAAACATTGACAAGATGCAAAAGGATTGCAATCTCGAACACGATACGCAATTTTCCACTAAGTAAAAACAAGTTTAGTGTTGGAATGATTTTGAAAATTTTTTATTTATTTAAAAGAAAAACAAACGCAGAAAATAAGTTAACCTGAGTGTCATGTGACTAATTGTCAAAATATTAATATATTTACTTACAAGATGCAAAAGGATTGAAAGGTCCAAAACGAGAATAAATTTCTCACAAAGCACGTGCTCATTGTCCGCATGTTTTGAAAAAAAATAATATATTATAAATTAAAATAAAAAAGAAAATAAGCTAACCTAAAGGTAGCATAAGTAAAAATAACTTCTAGATTTTAAAAGTATTAAAACATTGACAAGATGCAAAAGGATTGCAATCTCGAACACGATACGCAATTTTCCACAAAGTAAAAGTTTAGTGTTGGAATGATTTCGAAAATAAATTTATTCATCAAAAAGAAAAACAAACGCAGTAAACAAGTTAATCTGAAGTGACATGTGTCCAACTGCCAAATAATATTAATATATTTACAAGATTCAAAAGGATTGAAAGGTCAAAAGCGAAAATAAACTAGCGGCAAAGCACGTGTTCATTGTCCGCATGTATTGAAACAGGGTTCATACTCAATTCGGATGAACAAATTCCATGACTTTTCCAAGACTTTCTCATGACTTCATAAAAATTTTCATGACCTTGTTAAACGAAGAGAATGGTACTATTTAATGTCAAACCTGCCAATTTTCGGAAGTGGGCATTTGCAAGACTTTTACATGAATGCCACTACCTCATCAAAGCACTTACTTGACTAAAAAAATATCAGTGCACACTGCAGAAACTAATAAACTATTCTTATTTGAAATACCATTGCTTCGGTCACTCGTCTGGTCTGCTAATTCTATATTAGCTACCAGTTTGTTTCGCACTCTTGGCTTTCATAAGAGGTTTTCCATCTCCAGCTCAGTCACTTTCCTATGCCGGGCTGATGAGTGCTAATAAGCACGAAACTGCAGTCTTCGGCTGGAAATGACTGAGCTGGCGGTGTAGTTCACGTATTTCTGCTTTAGCCCTGGCTAATGAGCGGTAATTTACTGAATATATTCTTATTTGTCTTTATCATATAAACTTCAGTTAAGTAAAAATATAGTGAATGCAATACACTGATGTTTAAATGTCTAATAATTATTTAATAAATAAGGCAAATTAGTAATGAATGGGACGAAAGTGAAATGAGTTATTAATATGTTTCCGATCGTAAATTTACTTCAAAAAAAAAAAAAAAAAAATGCCATTTGGTCTCAACAGTGCTTCTAATCATCCATGTAACTCGACATTATTTTCATTCATTGAAGTTCAGTCATGTTTATCAGTAAATTCATTTTTCTAAACCAGATATTGCAGCTGGCCACATGGATCAATTTTGCGAGCTGCGCGTTGGGCTCTACTGTTTGACTATTAGAATTCCCCGATTTGTATGTTCTATCGCCTGACTAAAGTCTTCATTTTCTAAAGCTTTCAACAAATTAAGATAAACTTTGACAATTAAAAGTGGTTGAAATAAACTCGGATGCAATTAAATTACACTTTTTGAGTGGGCGTGGTAAAATCAGGAATATGCTAAACCCACTACTACAAAATATAACATATAAGTTCTGAAAATAATGGTGAATTTAAAATTAGGGATGATTCAGCAGTAAAATCACATACAAAAAAAAAAAAAAAAAAGGCGTGCGAGTGTTACAGAAGCGGCTGCAATAGGATTCCTAAACTGAGATTCGTTTCTGAGATCGTTCAATTTTCGAGCATTAATAGCTTTTATATGCAATACAGTTGAATCACTCAAAACTTTAATTCTCTACTGCTCTTTATTACTGCCCAAGATATTTTTCCATGACTTAAATTATATTTCCATGACTTATAATGAAAATATTAATTTTCCATGACTTTTCCAGGCCTGGAATTTGTTTATTTTTTTTCCATGACTTTCCAGGATTTCCATGACCCGTACGAACCCTGTTGAAAAAATAATATCTTATAAATTAAAATAAAAAAGAAAAAAAGGTAACCTAATCGTAGCACATGTAAAAATAACTTCTATATTTAAAAAGTATTATAATATCGGCAAGATGCAAAAGGATTGCAATATCAAACACCGGAACTATTATTCCGAGAAGAACGTGTTCAGTATTGAAAATTGCATTTATGATGTGTTTTGAAAAACAATTAAGCGCAATTTAATAAATATCTTTAAAAATAATAATAAAAATAAAAAAAGCGAATGAACCGCCTGCACTAACCAACAAGAAAACTACTTATTGTTTCGAATCTTGCAGTAGGACAACCATCGATGAATCCAGTATCTTCTTTTTTTCCAAAATCTTTACAGACTTTACATACCATCAGGTCTTCACCCTTTCTTTCCAACCACGGAAACTGCTTTTGCCACTTGATGAAAGTTGCAGCGTTGACCCTTTTCCGTGTACATTTAGAAGTTGCATCTACTTCGTCATTATTTTTTTTTATTTCGACTTCATCGGCAATCCTTGGCCGTTTATTTCCGCTAGTATTTAGTGGCGTAAAGTATGACTTTAAGTTACGTTTACTCATATTTTCAACAAATAAAAAATGATGGTAGCGATGATTAAAAAAAAAAAGAAAGAAAAAAAGATGAGCGAAATCCTGTGGGAAAAAAAAGGAATCCTCGTGCTCGCCGTGCGTTCGTGTTACGACGGGGGGTCGAACTTGAAACATGAAGAAGATCAGACTATTTGCTCAAACAACCCTGAGATGAGTCCGGTTTTGGAGGGGTGGGGCGATCGGGGGTAAACAACACTAAGGGAACAAAGGGGAGAAAAGATTACTCCAGAAAGAGGAGGAATGGAGGGGTGTGCTTGCAATGACACTGGCTGCTACAGTTCGCGGGCGAAGGTGGGGGGGGGGGGGGGGGGAGGGATTGTTCAAGCTTTTCCGACTGAAAGCGATACTTCCAGGAAATTTTCCGCGATCGCAACGCACGCAGATGTTTTTGGAGACAAATCTTCCGAAAGTGAAAGCTTAGTAGGGGGGAAAGCTAGGCGTCACAGTGACGACTACGTTTAAAATCGCGGTCGTCAAAATGAAATTTACAGTTGCAAAATACGACTAACGACCGCTAATTTCGAGCTCTGGTTCAGACTATGCGGGGGTGCTCCAAAATTTCCCAATGGAATTTGTTTAGGGTTGTCTGGGTTTCCAGGGAGATGTGTGGGCGGGTTTGTGGATGATAGTGTGAACCATTTCTGTACTCAGGTTGAGTTCATCACTGATGTCATGGGTCTTAATCCTTCGACTAGCTCGGATCATTTCATTAACGAAGGCAATGGAATGATTGGTGATCGCAATGTTTGCTTGGCCCGTCTTGGCAGATCCGATGTCCTTTGCTGCCCTTTTTAAAAACTTTTACATCACTTGTTTACAGCCGTACAACCTAAACAGTGGTCAGTACACTGCTATCATTTGCCCATAGATGTCCACATTATGCTCACCTTCCTTTTCTACAATTTTCTCTACTGCAAACAGGTTTCACCGCTGAATGGCATCTAAGGTGCATACCTCATACCACCCTTTATATACTTTTGCTGTGGTGCTGTAATCGAATCATTCATTCTGACGTTATCACATGTGTTGACATTTCAAATGGGTAAACCTTATAGTTATAAAATGTATCACGAATCTCTAGTTGAAAATATGCTATTTGATAGTATACTTATATGTTATTTGTCGTTTGTAAACTCTTAAAAATGTTATTAAATATTGTTAGGTACTATTTCAGAATGTAATTTTATAGTGTGAAAACTCTTGTTAATTTGCAATGACTAAACTATTTAGAGTTATAAAAGCATAAAAATGATGCTTAACTTTATGTTGATCAGTTTTCAGTTTATAAGAAGTTAATTTAACTTCTTAAATATATACTTCTTCAGGGTGGAAATCCCCCAATAAATCTTCAGGGTGGTGACAGATCAGGGAAAAGTCAGGGAACTTTATCACTCAGGGAAAAATCGGGAAAATATCAGGGAATTTTGAAAAAATAACAAAAATTCAGAGAAAATTGATCAAATGAAGAAAATTTTTTTTTTTCTTCTTGCAAAATGAAGTACTTTAATTCCCTATGAATTTTCCACCAATTTGTTTTTAAAAAGTAAAATTAATGAGATGCGATTATACAGTACCGCATATTTGTGCATCTTTTTTCCTCAAGGTAAAAGTATGCAATCTTAAGATTATTCTGTGTCTGTAAAGTTGTTTATTTTACTTTGCTTGAGTTTTCTTTCCAAGCATTCCAAGCTACGTAAAATAAATAACCCTACAGGCAAAGAGGAAGCCGTCATTAATGACTTTGGTCCCTTGTCTTTACTCATTGTCTTGAAGTAATTAGCATACTGTTATCACAATTTCAAGAAAAAATCTTTGTTTTTTAAATTAATGCTGAAAAAATCTTAAAAGTTATCACTTCTCATTTTTAATTGCTAAAATTGAATTTTGACTGAAAATCAATTTTTTTTTGGCCATGTTATTATTTGCTGTCACTTCAGATTACACGAAGGTTTTTTTTTCAGACTTAAAAACCCTTTTATTTTAAAACCATCTAATATATGAAAATCTGTGCGGACGTTTGTCACCGTAAGGCTTTTAAACGACTGGACCAAATTTGATCAAATTTTTGTGTGTAATTAAGTTGTGGCGAGCATGGTTTCGAAGTGCGATGGATCCAATTGGAAACGTTTTTGTTAATTAATTAATTAAAACATTTAATGGTTATATCTCCCAAATGATTAATATTTATTTTAACCTATTGTTGAGCGTGAACTGAAATAAATATTTAACACGTTGCCAAATGACAATAAGAAAGCCAGCTCTGCTTTTTGTAATGAAATTTCCTACTGTGATATGTCAATTGAGAACAGATAAAACGTAGAGAGAGAGTGAAGCCTTCGTTTCTCTCTCTCTTGAAAGCAACGATTTTAGGTCCCGTGATATATTTTAAAATAAAGTACTGGAAGGTTAACGTAAAACGTGTGTTCTGTCATCATAGTTGAACCATGTGACCGGATCGGTGCTTTAGGTTTTCCTAACTAAATGATCAGAAAGTACCGTACCCTGCAACACTTGTTTCTCAGCTCAAATCCATCTGAGTTTTGGCACCAATGTCAAGAATACTTTAAGGATTATGAAACTAATCAGTACATCATTAAAGGAAAACATGATGGAATTTAAAGACGAAACAAATTTTATTTTCGTCCAGATAAATTACGACAGGATAGTTCTGTACAGAAAAGATTAATGCAGTGGAAGATCTTTACCTTTGGTGGAAAGAACAGATTAGGCATTATATGAAGTTTAAAAAGTTTTCTTTTAAAAGATCGGACCGCTAATCGGTCAGAGTTAGCTTCTCTCACGGATCGGCTGGATTGCAGTAACGTAGTGGCTTGACAACTTTGGCTATAAACAATAGAGTTGTGTGATCA
Source organism: Uloborus diversus (assembly GCF_026930045.1). NCBI lineage: Eukaryota > Metazoa > Arthropoda > Arachnida > Araneae > Uloboridae > Uloborus > Uloborus diversus. The sequence goes on along the minus strand of NC_072739.1, from coordinate 91,714,597 downwards.
TTTGTTTACATTTTAAAGCTACTGTTTATGTAATTTATCATATTTTTTGTTTATTTGGCAAAGTATTTCAAATTGCAAAGAATTGTTTTTCGTTTTTAAAGAGTGTTTAGTCATTTTAGTTGATGAATGGGTTTATTTTACATCGGGAGGGGGGCTTCGCTTATTCAGAGAACTGTTTTTACCTTTATCATTTTTTTAAACGATATCCTTTTGATTGTTTTGTTCTTTTTCATATGGCGGACGTTGCAGGAGGATTTCTTGTTTGTTCTAGATGGGTAGTTAGTTTTTTACATTTAATATCTGAGGACGCTTTTTATTCTTTGAGTATAGCTGAGGGAACAAACCATCAAGTACCTGAGAAAAAATAGTTAATAAAACAACTGCTGTGCTCAGTGGGCATTAGATAAATCAAATTGTAATAAATATACGCATTCTGACACCATAGCAGCTTAAAACATTTTTTTACTTATTTTTTTCAACCAAACATTCAAAGACTTGATAGCTTATTGAAATTTTTTAACTTTTCAATTTACAAAATTTAAACACAACAATGTCTGTTGGGTCCTCTGGTATATATATATATATATATATATATATATATATATATATATATATATATATATATATATATATATATATATATATATATATATATATATATATATACATTTTGAAATTATAAATTTTTTTTTGAATTTCAATGTTGTTTGTTACTAAAGTAATCTAAAATTTTTTTTCAACAACTAATGAAATCATTTGGAATTGAGTTGTGTACCTAAGTAAATTTTTTTATTATCTTTTGATAGTTAAATTGCTGTATTCATTCATTTAAACTTAAGTTCTTGATTAGAGAATAGCTCAATATGACTGGTTGTTGAAAGATTTCGATTTGTTTTACATAAATATGTCTATTATGCCGTGTGCGAGTAAAGGGCAGAAACTGCACATTTTTCATTTGTTTTGCATTTTTGTCATGTATTGTACGTTATCTTTATTGTACATGCTCGCTTATTTGGTTTCCGCTGAAAAAGAAGCAAGAAAAAAGCGTAATTCCATCATTTTCCTAAGGTTAGTACTGAATCCACCACACATTTCTTCAAATATCTCGAAAACTTATTTCTGCAGATACTGCCGTTTACTTGCACACAGCAGTATTATTTACGTAAGTAAAACTACATTACTTCTATACTTTTACTATCACTTGTTATTCTTGCAGCAACAATTATACTGCTTAAAAATTCAGTTCAAGATTATTTCCATTTAATTTTTTTAGTTTTATGATCATTTGATATGTCTTTAACAGAGTTTAATAATTTCTTAGAGTTCTTATGTTAACTGGTTCCTGGAAGTAAAGTATTTATTTTAGATTTCCTTCAATATTTCTCTGTCGATAATTTAATATTCTACTTTTACCAAAAAAAAAAAGAGCACCTTTTCAAAATATATTTTTAATTAACAGCTTAAACTGTCCTAAACACTGCATTTTATTTAATATGCAATGATTTTCCAGTAGGGCAAGGAAAGGAAACCATTATCATTGGTTATGTAAATCAGGGAAATTTGGGAACTAAATCAGTTAAAAGTCAGGGAACTTCTTTTTCCAGTTCCTGTTGCCACCCTGTTAAATTTACTTTTCTTCTTCTAATTTTTAGGTATGCCATCAAATGAAGAACTAGAAAGTGGGGAATCTGAGGCAGAAGATACACCTGAAACTACAAAATTTACCTGTGGCTCACATTTTTATGAAGAGGTTGAAGACACTAAAGACAGTGCTTGGCTTGTTCAAGTGATAATGGATGATGATGACTCCCCATTATTATCAGAAAATACATGGAATGAAGTTGTTTTGAAAGTTGCAAAATTTGGTGTTAGAACTGGCATTTTCAAGTGCTCCCTGGACAAAAAGTAAGTAATTTGCCCTTATTTAATCTTTTTGTCAACTAGGGCCAAAATTTTGTTGTTTAACAGATTTTGGTATTTTGAAAAAATTTTTGAGACTAATTGATGTGAAAGAAGGTAAAAGTGAGAAAACAATAAATAATCTGTAAGAGTGAAATCTGGGAAAATTATTTTTGTTTAAATTCATGCACCTTTTTTTTTTTCAGGAAAATGTTCTCCTATTGCATTTTGACAAGATATTCGTGCTACACAAAAGCTAATGAATTTAAACCTATAAAAATACTTGGAATATATTAACAACCTATAGTATATTACTTCTGTGCCTGTTAATTTGATTTATTTGACCGATGTAATTCATTGCCTGTTCGCAATCTAGATCCTTTAAAGCGAGACAGAACAGCAACGCATCCTTCAAAATCTTCAAAGAAAAAAATATATCTATAGTTAAGTTCTTTTCTAAACCTTTTCTTCCACAACTCAATTGAGCAGATTCTTCTGATGGATTTCATAATTTACGTTTTTGAGAAGAGGGAAAGAAGTATAATCAAAATAAAATATGAAGGGTTTTGGATCAATCCTACTGATGCATCATGCACTCTAAAATAGAAAAGGGTCAAATGACAAAAATTCAAAAGTGCATTTGGTCATTCAAAGGAGTTTTTCATGTAACGGTTATTATTCATTTGAACAGTTTGAGACGGATAACAAATTTAATTTGTTCTGCATTCCCGTCTTTATTTATATACATAAAAAATTCAACGCAAGTTTTTTTACACCTTGTAGCAATACAATTTACTTATAATTTAAAAACTTTCATTTTCTTAAATAGTTTAAAAATGTCAGTACAAATTTGTCTTTGTTCGATTTTGTATATTTATTTACGTATTTTTTAATATTTAGCTAAGCATAACAAAAAGAACAAATAAAACTTATGTTTTGCTGACTTATGATTCTCACTGTTATTTTCTTTCGTAAAATATTGCTTTTATAATTATGTTGTTTTTTTATATTCGTGGAATTATTCTGTGGTGGAAACCTTCAGTAAAAGTTGCTATTTTCCGTCAAATATTTCTTTTAACAAAACTGAAGCACATTTTCTTCAAAGATAGATTTTGAAAATTTGTCCTTGTTCGCCCCTCCCCCTCTTTGGACCCTGTTTAAGCATCACCACTACTTTCAAAATCTGGCGCCACACTGCAGTTCGAGTGAAAAAAGAAAATGTATAAAATTATGAAAACAGAAAACATTCATGTAACTCTGTGTTCTTATTAAAAAAAAAAAAAAAATTCATGCCAAATTTTCACCTTTCAAAGAACTTTTTTGATCCCACTATAATAGAAGAAATCTCATATATGAATGGTGGAAGAATCAATAAGCATTAATTTTTATGACAGTCTTCATTATTAAAACATGTTAAAAGAGTATTGTCATTTAAGTTTGTACTGAGGCTTTTAATTAAAATGATATTTTTTCCTTTGATAAAAAAATTGCATTCCTAAATGCATTAAACCAGGAGAAATAATGTCTGCAATGGAAAACACTATGATTTTCTTAAAACTTACTTGTTCTATTTCTGTAATTGTTGTCATTGATACATTAGGTAAATAAATTACATGATTTGTAACTTTTTTTTAAAATCTTTAAACAAAATGTACGTTGATCTTTTGATTTTTAAAGTTGAGAGAAAAATGAAGAAATTAATTTGCAAGAATTAATTTTTGGGGATTTGTAATTAATAGCATCTGAACTATCACAGTAAATTATTTCTTTGATTATTTATACAAAGTCCCATTTACGTATTGTATTTTTTATAGTAAAGATTTTCAAACAATATTTTCTTATAGAAATCTCTAAGTTTGAGGAAATTAAATTACAAGATTTTAATCTTAATTATTTAATTAATTACAAAGAAATTAGGTTTAAATATGAATATTAAACATTCCTTAACAATTAATTCATTAAATCTTCACGATTTTCCTAATTTTTTTTTCCTTACAAATGGTAATAAAAACCAAATAAACCTGGTTTAAGTAAAAAAAACCTGGATTGAAATAAAAAACCATTTTTTTTTGGTTAAAAAATACAGTTTTTATACCAACCCAGCTTTTATTGAAGGGAAGAGATCCTAGATCCTCAGAATTTAGATCTTGGAATTTTGGAAAATTTTCATATGTTGCTTTCAAAGGCATGTCTACACTGCCGTGTGCAGGTAAAGGGCAGTAACTACAAATTTTTCATTTTTCATTTTTTTGCATTTTTGTCATCTATTATACTTTATCTTTATTGTACAAGCTCGCTTTTTTGGTTTCCGCTGAAAAAGGCACGAAAAAACGTCTAATTCTAACATTTTTCTATTGTTAGTATTGAATTCAAAACGGGTTTCTTCAAATATCTCAAATTCATTTCTGCAGATACTGCTGTTTACCTTCACACGGCAGTACACCTCTGTTAAGTTTCATCTTAATTGGAAATGGTCTTGTGGGGAGGACTAGGTCACTTGACGTGGGATAGGTATTGTGCTGTTTTTGCAAGCTTTAAAGAGTCTGGCAGAAGTTACTGCTAACAAAAAGTGTCTGACAGTATTTTTTTTATTAATTATTGCTTCTGTTCTGTAAATCATGCATAAAAATCACCTCCCATAAAATAGAAAAAGTTGAAAAAAAATTTTGCATGCCTGCAGCACTTAGTACTTGTAAATATGCCCAAGCTAGAATCCATATGCATGCTCAGAGAACATTATAACTCTACTCCCTCACACAATTTGTCACTCAGAAGTCAGAAAATAAGAAAGCTCTGGGGACCCTGGACTCTTGGACTATAGATTATTCTTAAAATTATAGAAATGTAAAATTGTACTCAAATGTCAAAAAAATTTCTGACTGCAAAATGTATGGGATACATTTTATGTTACAAATTTAATTGTGTTAATTCAGTTTTTAGTGACAAAGTGTAGGATTTTTTGGACTAAAATCTTTTAACTGCTTGTTTCATGCTCAATTGAACATTGTTCATCTTTCGAAGTTGAACATGTGATAACTTATTTTTTCGACATATTTCCTAAGATTTTTTGTTCAGAAAATGTAATTTATGCTGCATTGAAAAGTTAGTATTGTTATTCAGTTTTGTACTTAAGAACCTTTTAATCCTTCAAAATAAATTTTTAATGTATTAAGCAAATGATATAGAAATGCATCATGACATCCTCATCACATGACATCCCAAAATCACTGATAAAAGTAACGCTCTGACATCACCAAAAATGAAACTTGCTCCATAGTATGCGTTACGGCTTTGGGGAGAAAAAATTGTACCTTGGGAAACTGCTAATTTCTAAGAATCCATTTCAGCAGTCATGTTTTTTGTAATCTAATAGTAACCTTCACCACTAAATGGTGTCATAGTAACAATTAAATTGATGATTTTGCTAGAGAAAGAAAATTTCATGACTCCAAAGTAAATATTTTCTTCATTTTCATTTCAGTTTCTGTCTTTGTATTTGTAAAACTAATCAACTGAATTTTATTTTATTATGGAAGAGAAGTAATTTAAATGTTTTGGTTATGAGGAATTAGGGATAGAACATCTAGATTGACCTTTATTTTGGTTTTTTGAAACCATGTGGTGATTGTACCTTGGAACAGCCAAACATATTGTACCTTAGGACACATCTCAAGGTAGAACATATGCATGGTTCTTAATAATTAAGATATGTTTAGGAACTTGGAAAAATGTTCTAATCTGATGTAGTCTTTTAAACACATTTAATGTTAGATAATACTTCATTATTCATAACTCATTACTAAATGCATTACCACAAAAAAAAAAAAAAAAAAAAAAAAAAAAAAATCAGATTTTGTTGCAAAATTGTTTCAAGCAGATGGCTGTTTCCTGGATCATGAAGAGTTCTGTGTTACAGCAGGTTGTGTTCCAAGGTACAATAGGATATTGTACTTGGGGCAGATTGGAAATCTTCCTTTAAATGACTGTCAATGTTTTATTTCTGAATTAAAAAATATTTATAGCAGAGAAATATGTTGGGGTATTTTAATATTATGTTTTTAGATTTTAAATTTTATTAAAATAACTGACATTAAAAGTTAAAATATTCAAAGGTTCAACACTCTCCCCTATTTCATTGTTGAAGCACCAAAAATTCAGTAAGTTATTTATAATTTGATAACATTCTTCGACACTGTTTGACATGCAGGGAAATGCTTTATTTTGACAAGCCTGAACTGGATCCCGGCCTGCCTTATAAACATTAATTACATTTGTATAAACATTTCATCAAATTAGTCATTTGCTACAGTACTTTACTTCTGGAATGATTAATTTTATTTGTTTATTTTTTAAATGGTTTTATTTTTAATGTAGATAAATTTAGGATGTTGAGCAGAAATAGTTACATTTTACAAAACACACAAAGTAGAAAAACATTTTCTTCTTTAAATTATTGTAAAACAAATACAAATATTTATTCTGAAATGTTAACCAGATATTCGGTATTCAGCCGAATATTTGGTTAGAATTTCAACTGAATATTCGGTATTTGGCAAAATATGGTATTTGGTGTATCCCTAGTTGTAACTGGGTATTTCAAAGAACGAGTTCTTTTTCTCCAAATCATTTTCAAATACTACAAATTTATTTTTAAAATGCTATTTTATTGCTGTTGTTGTACTAAAATTATAGACAAATGTCTTTTACTTTAATTAAATTATATTTCATTTATATAGATTATGCAGGCGTAAAAATTGGACCTCATCTCGATTGATACTTGGGCTTCCTCGAGGCAATAAAGCGAAAGAAGATGTCATTTTACACAACTATGCACAGCCTTCCAATACCTTTTATGTTCTGCAGTGGGTACGGAAGCACTTAGCAACCCATGTAAATACCATCAGTTCAGAAGAAGAGTTGAAGAGTTGGATGAAACCTTCCGATACAGCTAGAAATTCAGAAATTAAAGTAATTTTTATTTCAACTTTAAAATCTTGTCCGATTTTTCTCTCGGCTCTATCAATAAAGTTCAACGGTAGAGTAAAATTTGCTACCGTTGATGTCGCAAATGCTAATTTTTATAAAAAGCCTGTAACAGATTCACCACTTCCTATATATTTAATTGTAACTCCCGAAAAAACATTCCATTATGGTTTACGCCGTGGTGAATGCTACAATTATAGATGCATGGAGTTATTTCTTAGAACTTTTATACCTGAAATGAATGATGTTTTCTTATGGACATTACTGTTAATTAATGCACTTGCTAGCTTCGAATTGTTTTTTATGTATAGCCAAGTTTGGAAACATTTCTTGTTCTATGTTGTGTGTGTTGTTAAATATAACAGTTTGTTATTTCTTTCTTGGTTATTAATTTTAGCTCTATATCAATTTCCAGTCATGTTGACTTGTACCGATGCCTTGTTAAAATGTTTAAGGTTTATAAGTGGTTCCAATGTGGCTTCCGTTTTGAGAAGTGACTATAAAAACTTTTATTCCTACACGTTTTTGCTAGTTACATTCATTGTATTTGCCAGTGTTGCCGGATTTTTATTAAAAAAGCTGAAATGGGTTCAAGAAGAAGACAGCTATTTGTTTTCAAACTGGTGGTTTGTTCCTCGAGATAGTTTCGTGACTGCCTATTTCTTTCGACCGATGGCCTCTCTAACCAGACCTGCTACATCACAGGAATTAGATCTGGAAGTGGGTATGGAGCTCCTAATCGAAAGACTTGCCGTTCCCAATCTGTGGCTGCAGCCTGTGATATCAATGGACTACATCAAAGACTTGCCTGTTTGGAAATATCAAGGCTGGTGTGAGGCTGACGATGCCAATGAAGAATCTAAAAATAGTACTCTGCTTTATAGTGATGATGAAAGTGCCAATGCAAGCTCATTCCAAAACAACATTGAAACTCCAGTGCCTAACTCTCAAACCTCATCATTTGACAATCGTTGTTTAATTGAAACTGCAGCTGCATCTGATGTAAATAATAAATCTAGTCAGAAGGAAAGTATTCCGGAAAGTGATACTATTGTACAGTGTTCAAATTCCAGTTTACAAACTCTGCCACTGTCTTCTAATCTTTCAGAAGCTCCGAACCGAGTGCCAGACATTGATCGAGCTCCTAAAGGCATGTTGGAGTTTCGAGAATGTTCTATATGTTTGGAAAATTATTGTTATGCTGAAATACTATGCGGGCTTCCTTGTGGCCATAATTTTCATATGAACTGCATTATGTTGTGGTTGGCACGTGATAATCATTGCTGCCCTATTTGTCGTTGGCCTTCATATAAACCAAAATTCCGGTTGCCCCATCTGCATTTCCAGTAGTAGATAATAATTAAGAGAATTTATTGCTCATAATTTTTATTACACTGCTTGGCAATAATTAATAATATTATTATTGCTCAATCCATTGTTGCGAATGGGACACTTGCATGTGTACTCAGTGGCAGCGATTCGGGGAGGGGGGGGGGGAACAGCATATAAGCTACTTTTACTCCTGTTAGGGCATAGGAAATTTCAAGCCCTCTCATTGGTTTATTCGAGTGTCAATCAAAGCTTCAAAGCTGCGACGCCACTGTAAAATTGCTAGTCGTCTTTCGCAGTGTATTTCTTGTTTGTAATCTGTTAAATACGAATAAGCATTTGCAAAGGAGATCTTTATTTGAATGTTGCTGACAAAAACAACATTCTTATTTCCAATCAATTTCATCCTTTGCAAAATAAATGAAAGCTGTTTTTGAAAAACTATGCTTCGAAATAAAAATAGGTGGCGCCATCTTTAAGCGAAAAACGCGTGTTTTACAGCAACTAATTAACTTAAATTGAAATTATTTTTAAAATAATTCCCAGGGTAAATTATTTTGTTAATTAAAAAGCGAATTCCGCAATTTTTCATATTCTTAATGATATTTAATTCAATTTAAACAGCTGTTCGTAAAGAAATGATTACCATTTAAGTTAATAACAAATACAGTCGAACCTCCATATATCGAACTTCCACATATCGAAATTTTCTATATATCGAAATCCCAGCAAATTTCTATGTTCATTACATAGAAAAATTGTTTCTATATATCGAAAAAATTTCTATATATCGAATTTTTTTCGAGATATTCGTAGATTTTTTTTTCCTCTTTAGACTTTGTCTCATGAAAATTAAGTTAGGGGAAAAAATTATGTTCACTAAAGGTTGCTACGAAACTCATAAGGAATCTGGAGTTGAAGGGTGTGCAGATAGGTCGTTGTTTTGTTCTAGAATTCTTAAATTCCCTGAAGTTTATTTCAAATATCTTAGTTTTAACCAGTAACATTGTAAAATCAGTTTCAAGTCATTCCCTTTTGTCTGTTGATTATCGTTCCTAGTCGTTTTAGCTGCAGTAAAAATCATTCAAGTTAAGTAGATTAATTTTTTACTTTTCTCTCGATTTGTCAAAACGAAAATCCCTTAATGTTGCGGATCAAGTTGAATTGACAAAGAATGAAGATGTATGAAGGCGCAAAAATGTAATTTCTGTTATTTTTTTAATTAACTTTCAATTAATCCGATGCTTGTATAAATTAGAAATTAGGCTTCATACACGAAAATTAGCTTTAATTTTAATGTTTTAGGAGATTTTTATGACAAAATAAGATCGTTTCTATATATCGAAATTTCTATATATCGAATTTTTTTCCGGCAATTTGCTACTTCGATATATGGAGGTCCGACTGTACTTATTGTGAATTATTTTATACATGCTAATTTCTAATATAATTTTCTCTTGTGCCAGTAAATAAATTGTTTATGGTATAACTTTTCTTTCTTGTTGCTCTACTGTTTCACATTGTATCTGGCTGATATATTATGTACATTTGTTTTACAATATTTACTTTATTTTTATGTGAGTTCAATATGAATAAATTATGATTCGTTCCCCCTGTTGGTTTTCAAGTACATGTAACTAGACTAGAAAGCCATAGTATTATTAAAGTAATAATTCTTCCTCATCATATGAAGTGAAATTACATTTTCATAAAACAGTTGCGAAACGATTCAGAACCAAAGAAGTTTTGTAACACTTACACATAGCTTTGAAGCTTTGATTGACCCTCAGAATAAGATAAGCCAATGAAAGGGCATGAAAATTTCCACAGGACTAAAGGTAGCTTATCTGCGGGGGGGGGGGGGGGGGGCGCAAGGGAGACAACCGCCTTCCACTTTTTATGATTTATTAATTTAGAATCCAAAACTAAAAACTAAAAAAGAAGTAGAAATGTCAAAATTTTCAGAACATAATTATGTGTTTTGCTAAGTATATCTGTTTACAAAACATTATTTTGCACAAGCAATAACTTTTAGTTTATATATTCATTGTTTAGATATTAGTAAATCAATTGTTTTACTTAAACAAGCCATACTTGTTTAATAAAATTATTACTAAGTGTTTGTGACATCTCTAAATACTTCATGGAAAATAATGTAAGTCTAATTCATGTCTTAAGTATTTTTTCGGGGAAAGTTATCGTGTACAAAATTAGTAAAAATCTGAAGAAAAATTTGAGTTCAGGTTGCTAGAATTGCATCAATTTCCACTTATCTGCCTCAATATTCTCAAGACCAGTCCTAAAAAAATTGTGCACTTTTTTTTTCTTTCATTTTTTGCTGCCGCTTAAAGTTTCACTGCTTTTTGTTGTCTCTCCCCCTCCCCCACTTATAAGCCACAATTGCCGCTACTGTGTGTACTGTCAACCGCGTTGAAATGAATACTATTTGTTCCAACATACTATAAAAGCACCTATTTTCGTGGACCGCGATTCTCGAGGAAATAGAAATATCAGTGATTTTGCAAGCTGAAAAATTTTGTATGAGCAGAACTTAAAGCTAAAAAATCCTCCACAAATTTGCGAGACTTAATTTTTTGTAATTACAAAAGACTCATGAAAATTGAGGCCTCGCGCGTAACTACGTATTTGATTAAGTGAAGTATTTGATTATGTAAGAAAACGTTCTTTACTTTACCCAAGAACTTAAATTACAAAATCTTTGTTTTGCACCCCTTTCCCATTCCCCTACATTACTTTTTAGAAGAAAAAAAAAGTTAATTATAGGGGACTGATTGCTCAAAGTGTTTAAAATGAACACTTTAGTATCTCCTTTCCCAAACTTTAAATAACATTGTAATTACCATTTAGAGTTTCAAAGTGCCTATTATTCCCTAATCAAGAGACTGTTGTGTTTGCTGGGATAATTATCACCTTCATTTGAAAGACCTCAACTTTGAGGTCCCAACAATATCCATAGAAAGACATTGTTTTTGTTTTGTCTTTTCATGTTGTTTAATTTTTTAATTCATTCAAAATTTTCTTAGCAAAAACATTTACTAAATCAGATCAGTCTTATTAGAATATCTAGAGAAATTATTCCATTGAACGGGGATCTTTAGCATTGCTTATTGGGAAATGTTTGGTTCCGGAAGCTTTTACTCTTATAAGCGAGTTATTTGTTTATCTTTTACTCGATTAAGCGGGACTGTCAGTATTTGCTCTTTTATGCAAGAATTTTTAACTTTGGTCTCTAGTTTTTGTACATTTGAATATACTTTGCCATTATGTATCTTTAGCAAGCTTTTATTATGCTTCAAACCTGCTACATAGCAATATCTTAACTGAATATATCTTAACTGATCTTAACAAAATCTTAACTGAATATAAGTTACCTGTATCTTTAGTGAGCTTATTATTGCATTTTGAACCTGTTACATAACAATATCTTAACTGCAGCATGTGCAAAATAGTATGTTTTTAATCCTTTTCTTAAAAGTTGTTACTTTGTATTGAAATATATATTCGTTGCTTATACCCAAATATACAAAAATTAAAGACCACAGATTAAAATTTGCAGATTAAAGTGCATATATGTATGAAAAATTTCACATCCACTACAATGAATTGAGCATTATGTAATACAGGAAAGTGTTTTCAAAAATTGCTCATTTTTGATGATTTTATTCCTCTCTAATATGCAAAATTCTAAGTCTTGAAACATGAATTCTGTTGATCCGTCTTTTATTTAAGAAAGATAGCTAAATTATAATATTCAATGCTGAGCGCTGATTAATCAAACTGTGTCATTTTAGTTTTATATCTATATTTCCTTACTTGTATGTATGATTTATTGATCATTCACCCATTTCTTGCAATAGAAAACCGTCATCTATTTAAAATGAAGACCTGAAAAATTTAGCTCTGTCGTTTATTTTCTGAAAAGATATAAGTATGTTTCAAGTGACAGAAAACATTATTTGATCACAAACCTTTCTTATTAAAGTGATGATGAATAAAAACTCAAAATAAGAAATTCTTATTAATTAATAAAAATAAAAACCAATAAAAAATATCACTATGCTTTAGTATTTTTCAACCTTATCCTTCTCTTTTAACGTTTCAACGTCTTTCTGAAAAAAGAATGCAAGTTAGAGCTACTAGTAAATAAATACTTCCTAGTGAGTCTGTTTAAAAAAAATATCATTTTAAAAAATAAGGGTTCAAAAGTTTTTCTTGAATAAATTGGCAACAGTAACTCCCATCTACAACATCTCTACAAGAAAACTATAACATGTATTTTTCTGCAAATTGGACGTGTTCATTTACTGGGTTAGTGCACCTTTTTTTTTCATTTAAACCCACCAATAGACCTGAAGCAGAATCATTAAAGTCCTCTCTATAATTTTCTGTTAAAAGTTACATGTACTGTAAACTCCCGATTATCTGTAGTCGGGTTATCAGCGATTCTTTTAACATTTTTTTTTTAAAACTTATAATGGAGTCGTTTCCAAAATTTTAAATGTTCTTTTTCTGAAAGAGCATGCTTAAAAACATAGGATCTGACCATTTTTTAAATAATTATTTAAGTTTAATATTTCTAAAAAATTACTTAAATCAGTGCGCTTTCATTGTTTACACTTCTGTCCTGTGACATCACAAATAATGAAACGCCATTCAATGTTGTCATTCACAGAACAAAATATTTAATTCGCATCTTTACTCACCTGTATTGACATTGATATGGTTGATAGCAAGCGTAGAGGGCAATTTTAATTTGCTGCTTGATTTTCATAATGTGGAAATTTAGTAGAAAGATGCGGCAAAATGCATCATTTGTGACGTCATAAAGACCACGCCTTGTTTCCAAAATCGGACCTTTAAAAAAAAACTGTTGGAGAAATCAAAGTATTTTCTGGGTCTATGTAATTTTTTTTTTGCTTATTCTATCCATTTCAATGACTAAAAGTAGTACTTTTGACCATTTTAAATACCATTTTAAATACACTTATATTCAGCTCTATAGTTGGAAAATATTTGCCGGGGAACTTGCTGTTTTAATTGGCAAATTTTGTGATGGTAATGTCAAAAATGGTCACTATAGATTATTTAGTGAGCTTTAATTTAAAAAGCAGACATTTATTCATTTTTTAATATTCATATATTTAAAAATATGGTTTGGAATTATTTAAAGTAAATTTGCAATATTTTTACCATAACAAACCAAGTACTTCAAGGAGGCCTTTAAATTACAGCACTGCATGTATTACATGCATTTGTAGAATAAAGAAAATTTACGAAAGATCTCCAAATATTTAAACTTTGACTATCCGAAAGACTGATTATCCAAATCACTTTCAAAATTTCTTTAAATAAATGAATAAAAGATACTGTAATTTGCAAAATACTGATTCTGTCTATGTGTGCTATTGTTCCTCCCTCCACTAGTGTAGGTGCAGCGCGAACATTATTAGGATGATGAGCCAGCGTCTCATAGTGCAGCTATACTATTGGCTAGCATCCATTGCTAGGTGCTGGCCCTTTCATTTAATTAATTAACTCTTTTTCTTTAAAAATTTTACCCTTCAATTTTCATCATGCCATTAATTATCAAAGTAGACCTTTTTTTGGAAAAAATCCAATTATCCTTATGGGGTCCGATTCTCATTTGGATAGTTAGAGTTCTACTATATATTTAATCTAAATACATAATTGATTACTTTCAACCAGTTGCTAGCCTTCCAAATCACTATAAATGCTTGAAAAAATTGTTTATTGATGTTAACTAAATCAGAAACAGACTTCTGATTACTTTTGTATTTTTATTAACAATTACCGAGTAAAATATCAGTTCAATTATGGATTTCAGTTTGCTGATTTTGTAAATGACATGCATATAGAATGCCTCCCCCACCCATTTTTTTAATGCTTGGTATAAGGAAAGCTAAGCACAAACAGGGAAATGTTTTAAAGACATCATAAAAGTTGTAAACATTCACTTACGTATCATCAATAACTCAATGAATTCATCATTTCTCATAATAAAGCCATTTGTGTTATCTGTAAAATATCAATCTATGTACCATAAAAATTTGATATTTTCCTGAAGGCAACTTTAGAATAAAATGTAATCATATATTTAAGATAATCCTTTTGTGAAAAGCTGTAAACATTTAATCTGAAACATTTTTTCTTTCTTTTATTTGTTAGAAAGAATGTAGGAATTACAAAATAGGCTTGCAACAAGTTAAGAATATCACAATCTGGTTTTCTTTTTAACCAAAAATTATGTTAGTTTTAGTTGTGTTTTAAGTATTCAGTGAAATGAAATTGTTTTATGTTTGTTGGCTTAGCTTTATATTTTTTGAATACTTTATTAATGCCAAAAATGTTATAACCCATAGTTGACTTGATTCAATTATTATTTTTGTAAAATGTTTTTCTTGTTGTTTTTGTGCTGAGTAAGTGTTTCAAAGATATATTTTTTGAATAATTAAGTAGTTGTTGGTTTCTCCTTAGCTTTAATTCATCAAAGTATGTGCATTGTTCTTTGGTTGAGTTTGATAGTGAGAGTTGATGGTTTGGCTTTAAAAAAATCTCTAGCTTCCATAATAATCAAACATTTTAGAAAATTTTAAAAATGCAAAACAATATTCTTTTGTTGTCCATGTGAAAACAATTCTATACTGAAACGGTGACCTTCTCTCTTTTTTAGTAACTCACTTATTCGCAATATAATCCTGCAACTGGTTCAAAAGGTACTTTTTACAAAGCCAAACAGTTTTTTTTTCTTTAAATGTTTGTCATGTAAGCACAAAAGAGTGATGTACTAAAAGGACCAAAGTTTGTTCAAACTGTATACAGTGTCCCGGTGTTTCAAGTCGAGCAGCTTGTATTTGAATTTGGCAATCAAAAAGTTTTAATGTTTGTTATGTCATTAGAATGTATTGATGTACACCTTTTTTTTTGTTATTTCGTTAAAGAATAAAGTTTTACTTTCCACCATGTGCTTTGTATTCTTTAAAAACGAATCTACATTTCCATCCTAAAATCCTCATATATATAATAGCCAATGATCGAGTAACGCTCCTGACGTCACTAACAATGAAACTTGCGCCACGGCATGACAGTTTGATAATATGTTTCTGTAATGTTTGACATGCAGGGAAAGGCTTTATTGTGACAAGACTGAACTGGATCTGGTAACTTCACTGTTTTACTGATAATACTGTGTCATTTCACGGGAAAACGTAAAAATGGTCAACAATGAACGCTATACCTACTGGAGTTTAGGGTTAATCCACTGAAGTTAGGGTTAAAATTTCAACTATCAAATATCAATAAACAGGCAATTTCTTACCCGTCATATCTTGACAGGCAATTTTCTAGTAGTTGATAAATGTTATGACATATTGTTGCTTCAAAGCAATAGTAAGCTGTCAAATTGTTATTCTGATTGTTCTGAGGCGATGATATAGTTTTCTTTAACTGATTAAAATAATAGGTTTTTATCAAAATTTATTTCTGATAACATAACTAATCTAGCTAAAAAGCGTAATAAAATCAAGATTGGATTTTACATTTTAAAAGTAAAATGAAAGTTTTGTAAAAAAAAAGTATAAGTTTCAATTGGAAATTAAAAAGTCATTAAATATTTGTAATTCATTTTGGGAATCAATATCGCTGACTTTTAGACATGAAAGTATACTCATGCATCATTTTCGTTTTCTTAACTTTATTCACCTGTAAAGTTTCACTTGCTTATATCTCCTCCTTCCTTTTTAACCTATGTTACCATAAAATTTAAAAAGAAAGGAAGGAAGCATGAAAGAGGGCTTAGTGCATTGTAAAAATGTCCTGAAAACAAGAAAATAAAAATAAAAAATTAATTTGAATTATGGCTTCTTGAATTCAAGTTATGTTTTTCACAATCACGAGTGTGTGTGTGTGTATGTAGGCATGTGTGTTTGTGTCGAGGCATGAGTGTGTGGGTATGTGTGTGTATAGGTATGTGTATGTATGCGTGTGTGTTTGTGTCTGTATGCAGGCATGAGTGTGTGTGTTTGTCTGTGTGCAGGCATGAATGTGTATGTGTATATGTGTGTGTGTTGGATATGGACGCATCCTGGAGACTGCTCGCTAGAGGAGCAGCATCGGGAGGGGTAGCAGAGAGAGGCGGGGGGGAAAATAAAATCAACGTAACATCATGGACAGTCAAATGAGAACAATAAGTAATCGTGATTGCTCAAAAAATATTAAATTCATACCCAAAATTAGAAAGTTGGGTTTTGAGATCTGGAAAATGTGTGTCCATCTGTCTCCCCCACTCCCCCCATAATTTTTTAGTCCAATTCGAATTTTTTTTTTTGTAATAACTAGCTGGAGGCAGCTGGTTATTCACTATTCCTGATGGAGGAGTTCTAATATGAATGCAACTGCAGTCTCAGAATGTAATAACAGGGCTGTATTTGGTTTATTGCATGTTGCATCTCTTATTTTGCAAGATTTTTTTTTATATGCACTTCATTCAATGACATTTCTGTTACAATACTTCTGAGGTCCAAGGATGTGTACGGGGGGGGGGGGGGGGAGAGAGAAGGAACATCTCTTGTCCCAAGCCTGAAGGGGGCCCAACATTTATTGAATGAGGGGTGAGATATAGGGGTAAACAATATGGAGGGGTTCCCGTAAAAGTCATTTGTGATGGACCCCAAAATTTCTGTGCACGCCTCTGTTGAGGCCCATGGTCCCCAAATCTTATACATTGTATTTAAAATCAGGTGTGTTTTAGATTGGCTTTTGTTGTCCATATATCATCATCAGTCTGGTATATCCTTTGAAATGCTTTTTAGCCCAATACAGAATGTTTTTCATGGTCTGACAGATGTAATTTTCAATTATGGGAAACAAATTGAATAGCTGTTATACTGCAGCACTCTTTTTTGATCAAAATAACATGCATCCGATTAGATAAACTCCATTGCTACCCTTTGGTAAAAAATTTAACAAATTATAAAATATTTTTTGAAGTGAAACATTTTATGCGAGGGTTTTTAATTCTTATCCACAACTTTTCTGAGTGATAGAAGTGATGTATAGTTAATTGTTGCCTAAAACAATGAAAAATATTAGTAATTAAAAAGTTAAAGTACTTCCGCTTTTTAATTGTTACCAAATACAATGAAAAGTTAGTTTTGTTAATAAATTTAACAAATTAATTTCAAGGCTAAACTTAAAAAAGCATATATTTGTGGATTTTGGCCATTTTTAACTTTTCAAGTAATGAAGTTTTTCGAAGATTTCTTTGATTCAAGTCAAGTCATCAATTTAAAAGCATAATCCACATTGCTTAAGTTCAGCCTTGAAAGTAACTAATTTTGTGATTACTATTGGTTTTTTTTTTTTTTTCAAAAATTAGAAAGCGAATTTTGGATATTGTTTAATTTTCTCTTTGTTTATAATCTATTTTCTTCTTTAGAAAAATACGGATATTTGTTATAAATATATATTAGGAGCAGAAAGAACAAGAGCGTGTTGTGTGGGAGGTGTGGGTTCGGAATTCCCTTTTATTGTGTATCTTTATACCACTCAACTTTTTTTCTTTTTTTGTACTAAACGACCCCCCCCCCCATGTTCCTGAGCATTCATTTCCAAATTGTTTTAATAGTTCAAAAATAATATGGTTTTAAAAAGTTTACCGTCTTTCGGATTACCCTGTAGATTTGGTACTTGAAGGTGGATTCGCTCCAAACAATCTTACAACAAGCTCTTGGTAAAGAGCATCAAGTACAAAAAATATATGGTTTTTTATTTTGCTATGTTAAAGCTTTTTTTTCTGAGCAATTCAAAAATTTTTAACATAAACGCCTTCAGGAGAATTTCGATCCTTTTATCCAAGAAACCAACTATTTTTTTTTTGGTGCCAATAAATTGAAAAAAAAAACGAGCTGATGTGTGCATCACATGACTTCCTTTTACTCTAATTTAATGCCATTTCCCCATTGCTGGCAATTTTAATGTGATTCAATAGTTTACTCTCTAAATATCACCAACAGTGGCCAAATTTGTCGCCAAGTTGGCGACAAAACTTGGTGACCAAAAGACTGGCGATATATCGCCAAGTGTCCGCCAAATTATAACACCACTTGAGTTTACACCGAAATTAATAATGATTTCCCCCCAAAAAGGAGCAAAATACCCCTTTAGAAGAATGCAACCAAAAGGGGAGGTGCGCAATTAGACCCCACTAGGAGTCTACGTACCAAATTTCAACTTTCTAGGACTTACTGTTCTTGAGTTATGCGACGCACATACGTACATAAAGACGTCACGAGTCAACTCGTTGTAATTAACTTGGGAATCGTCAAAATGAATATTTCGCGTGTCTATACGTTCTTAAGCACTTATCCACGAGTGGTCGAGTCGAAAAAAAAAAAAAAAAAAAAAAAACTCAATATTCATTCCGGGGTGAGTAAAATGGAAATTAAGGTCGATTTTTGAGTGAAAATTGTTTCGCGAATACAATACTTCCATTTTTGTAAAAGGAAGTAAAAAGAAAAAAAAATGAAGATTCTGAATGTGTTCTTAATTTTGGGTTTCAAAAAATTGGACAAGGTTATTAGAAAAATCGAAATACTATTTCTCTTAGACGTAGCATTTACGAAAGTTACTGATTGATTGATGAACCAAAATGCAGTTATGACTGAATCAAAATAAAGTTCCAATGGTTGCATTGTAAAATAATGATTATTGAGATGGTTTTTTCATTCTAAAGTTTTTAGCCATTAAGCTCAAAAATAATAGCATGAAAATAAAACATTGCTTTAAAAAGTAGTTATTTCTTCAACTTTTTTTTTCAACTCGCATTTATGTTTGAAACTGAAAAGAAAGAATATAATTAACTGCACTATTAGTAACACAATAATGGTTAAACTTTATTATTTGTCTCATTAAATTTACCTTGAATTTTTCGACTTGTGTCATAGCACTTATTAAACAAACTTTTTGTTTTAAGAAAATCAAAACTGTCAGTTTGCAGTAATTTTGAAGATATTTACATGCTGAAATCAAAATTTAAAGTTTCTACGATCTCTTAACAGCTACTTTTTAAATACCCTCTCTTATTAGTACAGTAAAATTAAGCCAATTAAACTTGTTGCAAATTACTTCTTATGGTACCAGCAAGAAGGGGTAAAAAGTACCAACATTTTGCGCGTCGGGTTTGGGGGGAAAGGGGGAGCGAAATAATCCTCTTTTAAAAAAATTAATTTCTATTACTTAAAAAAATTACTCAAAAATCGCAGAAACCATTCTCTATAATAGTAAAATAATAAACTAAGATAGACAAAAATGTTAACTAACCAGGGGCCCGGGTGGGGGGAGGGGCGTAGCGCAGATTGCATCAATGGAAATTTCAAAGAAGTTTTTTCAAGGGGTATTTCTTTCCTTTTTCAGGATTTTTATTCTGGATGGGTACTCCGTAACACTTAAGGAGTGCGCCATCGCTTTGGGGGGGGGGGGAGGACTCTATAATTTGCATTCTAAAATCAACGATTGCATTGAAGTTTACGAAAAGTTTTAACTGCTTTTAAACTTTTCCGTAGTACAAAATGCCACACAATGACAGTAATGTCAGAAGGTTCATTCTAAAATGATTCTAAGTGAGCTCAGTAACCAATTAAGTTGTGACGAGTTATTTAACTGTTTAGAGCGCTGGAATATCGAAAACTAAATCCCTGTGTGCAGCCTAAAACGCAAACAGTGAGAAGATCAATGCTGCATTTCTGCACCGACTGAGTCTGTGGGGGTTCTCATTTGCAAACACCAAGCTTCCTCTCTCTCTTACGCAGCAGGTTATGTGAATTATGCGAAATATGCACACATATATGCTTGCAACACTTGTCTAAAACTTTTGAGTACATTATCAGATAAAAATTTTGATAAAGGTGTTACATCAGGCTACCCAACAATCCAACGCAGTGGACCTGTAGTAATTCAACGGTAGAACAAGTCTTGACCAATGAGCAATACAACTGTAGAAGGCTAAATATTTACACCTTTTTATTTCTCGTTTTGGAGATCACAATCCGATTCTAAAGTCACCAGAAGTTTCTTTCCCTTCTACGGGGTATGGACTTAAGTTGTAGTGCTATTGCCAGCTGATACTGATCGGCCGCTGGTAATAAGGCGAGTTGTGATCAGGTCTTTAACGCTGTAGTAACATAAAAGGATATTGAAGACAAAAAAAAAAAAAAAAAAAAAATTGTATCAATTCTTTGTAAGGGAAGTATGCAGTTAAGTCTCTCGCTTTTGTTGCGTAAGTAGTTACTATCTGCAAAGATGTGTAAACCCAAACCATCTTTTACACCGAATGGTATGTAGAAGTTGCCAAAAACTTCCAGTACGAGTTATGCGCTGATCCTTCATCAGCATTCGATGAATCTGGTTTCATAAGGAAAGAAATCCTATATCGTTAAAGTGTTATTACCTGAAGCAAAAGATCCATCCACCATAACAAAACAATGGTGTGATATGCTATAGATAGAAGATACCTTCTCCATCATGCTTTTTTTCGGTAATAATCTGTAAGCTTCAAAGAAATATACCAGCAATACAGTGTATATGTCACTTGTAAATACGGGAAAGCTAGTGTCATTTTTGATGGGTATAAAGAAGGAGAAAGCACCACAGATATATCATCTGCATCCTTTTAGAACAGCCATGCCTTCTGCTCGAGAAGACTTTCTGTGCCTCATATCTTGTACTTGCTCTGATGGGTTCATTGGATATAGTGAACGTTTGAAAAGTCTGATAGTTGACTGAAGTGCTCAACTATATGCACAAACTGTGTTAGACATAGCTGCAACAATAACGATTTTGCCGAGTACTTAGATACTAAAAACGACCTTGATAACGAAGACTTTTTGTTACAAGCTTAGAAGAAATCATTTGAAAACTCCAGTTCTGACGGAAAGTTAATCTCAATCTGATGACGTATTTGAGGCATGCATGTATACATAACGTAAACTAAAAATTCTGATTTAAAATACTGCAAAAAAGCAATATAAGGGGAAAAAACAGTTCAACGTAATTTTTCTGATCATTTAATTAAATGTGCCGCCAGAGAGAGAGGATCGGGGGGGGGGGGATCTTTAAGTAGATTATTTCATTTCGGGAGGAGAGAAATTGCTCTTGTGGGATGATCAGTCCTGATTTAATGCATTTTAAATTTGCATGAAATAATACTTCGACTTGAAATGTAGAGAGGGGAGAGCAATTGGGAGTTATTTTAATTGAAGGGAGGGGGTGCACTATCGCTCTTGAAGGATGGACACTTGATTTCCAACTTTTAATTTGCATGAAATTGCAACATTTCTTTTGGAAACGTATGGCGAGTAGTTCGGGAGTACTGCTTCGTTTTACGTGAAGAGGGGGGCTCTGTAGCATTGGTGGGTTGTGTCATCCCTCTTGGGGGGTAAACACCTTTAATTTAATGATTTTAAAATTAGTATGACATAATATTCCCACTTGAAATGCACTCTAAAAATTCCGAAAAAATACCCAAAATTGCAATTTTTTGAATGCCCCCCATTCCGAAACCTGACGCACAATGGCGTGAGACTTTTTGCCTGTTCTTATTAGGAGGGTAATAAGCAATTTGCAACTGGTTTAAACTTTTTTTTTTGTTTGAACTTTGAGTCCGACCCCTATTTTTACTGTGAGTACTATATCTGGAATCATCGATTAACCGATGGAGGTCTGGCTCTGATTGTTGTGTTTAAACATCATAAAATGCTAATTCAATTGAAAATAATTCTATTAGTTTTTACTGCGATAAACCGAACCTGTTTGGAGTTAATTTTTAACAAATTTAAACTGCAATGAGTTGTTTGCGAGATAAGAGTGCCAGTAGGTCATCCTGTAGAACTGGCTTCTTGGTAGAAAGACTCTCGTTGCAGTGTTGCCAATTTTCCAGTAATTACGTGCATATTTTAATGGAACAAAATGGAATTTTATGTTCCAATTTCCGGAAAAAAAGGTGTTTTAAGTGGTCTACTTGGGTATTCGTGTAGGGGAATGTGGAGCAAAGTGAAATAGTTAAGATTACTTAGTTTTTTCAAAATGAACAAATGGAAAATTTGTTTTAAAAATTACGGTACGAAAAGAACAATATATTTTATAGTAAAACTTGCATTGAAACATTTTTTATATTAGTAAATTTGTACCTTCAAAAAATGGTGGAAATATTTCTTTTTCTTTTTTTTTTTTTTTTTTGTTCATGGGGCAAAGTGAAAAATAAGTATTTTTCCAAAGAAATATTTTTTGTTCAATGTTTAAAGATATTTTTGATCAAATAAATGAGTAAACACAAGTAAAAGAAGGAATGAATGAATGAAAATAAAATGAAACAATAAACGAAGAAATAAATAGATAAAAAAGTTAATACATGAGAAAATTAAATGAAAGAATAATATAGTGAACGAATAAGAAAATAAGTGAATGAATGAATAAATAAAGGAAATTTTTAATGAAAGAATGTAAATGAAACAACTTATTAAAGAATGCGTAAGTGATTTTGTAAAAGATTGAATAAGTAAATAAAAAGGACTATTTCACTTTGCTTCGCATGCACTTGAACAATTGTAGAAAGCATTTGAAATACAAATAAGCTTAATATTAAACAAGCAAATACTGCACCGAATATAAGTAGGTCTCAATTAATATTTAAGGTGTTAACAACAATAACTTTCTCATTTAATAATAACAAAAATAATTTTTGACTTACTAAAAAATCTTCTAATAAGAGTATCAATTTTTAAAAATTGCTTGTATTATTAAATTCTTTCATTTTTAGAGGTAATTATTTTTTTTTTGACTGGAATAGACTACATGTGTTACTACATAGTTAAAATATATAACTAAGCAGGTGACGCTTAAAAACATTTCACCATTTCACTTCGCCCCGCTATTTCATTTTGCTCCACATTCTCCTATTTGTTTAGCATCTATGATTTGCTATTACATTTGAAGTTATTTATTTGTTGGGAAATACAACAAAAAAAAAAAAAAAAAAAAAGAAGAAACAGTCAAATGTGTCATATGACAAGTTTAGGACTAAAATTACGAATATCAGTGCCCACTGTATGTGCTTATATTTATCTCCTTGACCAAATATTCTAATAAATCCGTTGCCTGTTCGGATTAAAAGAAAAAGTTTAAAATATGTATTTATAGCAGAAAAAAACTGTAAATTATAAAGTTATAAAGATTAAAATGAATTTACAGGCTTTTTGGAGTTTGTAAGCAGTTCTTCAATTTAAAATCGCATTCAACTTCTATTCTGGAGAGGTCATTATTAAATTTTGACCGCTTGTTACGGTAGGAAGGGGCGGCTTATTCGAACACAGATGTCGGGGGAGGGGGGGGGGGGTCTGGCATTCTCTCCTGGTCATTTCTTGAAATTGAAGTCTCTAAACATCAGCTTTAGGCTATTTTTGGTCACTCTAAGGGGGGGGGGGTGGATCATGACTTCCGTGACCCAAGCTCCTGGATTGACGTCTTTTCTAACAAAGTTCGTGATGGTTCAGAGTTTGAGAACATACTGTTCTCTCAAATATGCAAGATATTTATGGGTCTTTCACAAAGTCGTTGCTGTTGATTATTGCGAAATCAAACTGTTTGATGTCATAAACCGTTGAACTATCGCATTTGTTAATATCTACGTAATTAAACTAGTACCTGAAATTTCAGATAGCTAAGCCTTTTGGATTTCTCTCCCCCCCCCCCCTAAGAAAACAAATTAAATATAAAAACCTTGTTAAATCAGCTTTTGGCATTTTAAATCAAGTCAAAAATATTTCTTCATTCACATCATTGGTGCATGTAAATGCTCAACGCTTGGAGAGCTGGAATTAAAGAGCTTTTAAATATTCCACTAATTGCAACAACTTGTGTCCCAAGTAGTACGTAAATATCTATTTGTATAAGAGCAATTATGACCCCCTCCTCCCCTAGGAGAACTTTTTGGTTGCTCCCCTTTTAATCCTGCGATCTGCCAATTTGAAGAATTTCCAAGGCATAAACGTTACTTTAAGGTCTTACAAAAACGAATAAATAAATAAATAAATAAATAAAATATATAAATAAAATTAACGGAGGGGAGAAAACTTTGTGCCCACTGAGGCAAGCATTACTAGTTTTTAAACTTTCTTTTTATATGCTGAAACAACAATCTAGAATTGATCCCTCATTCCATAAGCAATTCATAAAAATACCTCTTATTAATTGAAAATATATTTAATTACATTTCCGGAATATATATTTTGACGTTTGAAATAAAAGAAATAATTCACAAACTGGATGTCTTTCATCTAAAAATATTTTTAATAACCTGAGGAGCGTTTAAAAATATTTTTCTACGAGGGAGAAAAAAAGAATCTTATAGAGTTTAGTAAAACGAATCGAACCGAAAATAAACAGTCACGTTCTTTGCATTTCATATTAGATTGATGTCTATTTTTAGTTTCTACATTCATTTGACGTCACAATTTTGTTTTCAGTTTGTCATTTCCCTTTTTAGTCATTTTTTCTTTGATTGTTTGACACTTATATTAAATCTCACGGATTGAATTTAAAATTCTTTTAAATCTATATTTATGCATGCAACGTAACGTTAACACCACGTAACTGCACCACGTTTTATTTTATAATGTTGCATTTTAGGCGATTCCAGTTAGGAGTTGGATGATTCCTTATATTCCATTTTCTGCTAGTTCTGTTTTTGTTATTTTACTTTATGATTAGAACTATTTTATTAAAGGCTTATTTATTCACTATATTGCCCTTTTAATGGTCAAAATATTTAAAAACCTTTCACAAATTACTTAGGTACATACCATTGATGCTTTATTTTACAAATAGAAAATCAATTTACAAAATTGTTTTAATTTATATATATATATATATATATATATATATATATATATATATATATATATATATATATATATATATATATATATATATATATATATATATATATATATATATATATATATATATATATATATTTTTTTTTTTTTTTTCCATCATGAGCCTTCACGCATCGCAGATACATGAGCTTGGAGCTACAAACTGAATTGAACAGACAATGATAACAAAATTCAAAAATGGTAACAAGTAATATAAAATATTTTTTAAATCATAAAACAGTAAAATGGGGTTGTTTCCTTCAGTAAAAAATGCTCCTTCCCTCTTTGAAATTGGTAGAATAAGGAAAAACATGGACAGAAAATATTTTTATTTTCCTAAAATATAATTTTCAATTAATTTTTTAAAATATCTGATTTTAAAACCTAGATGTTTCAACATGTGACGCCACAAGTGGTGAAAGCCATCTTGAATCGGAGCGCGTGGTTGTCTTTTCTGGCAAGATTTCGCCATTTAATGATTTTTTCGCGTGAGGAGTTTATTAGCGTAACGAGAATAGTTAGTTAGCTAAAATATTCATTTAGCGCCTTTGCAGCGTCCTGAATCTTCATTCTGATAACCCTAGCGATTTGCTCACTTGTGACGTCAGCAGCGAAAATGAAAACAACGGCTGAATGTCGTTTAAGATTACTATTTTAAGAGAGAAAATGTCACAATTAAGAAAAAAATTAACTGACCCTATGTTTTTGACCATACTCTTTCAGAAATATATATATATATATATATATTTGAAAAATTAGAAACAACTCAATTATCAACACTAAGCAATAAAAATGCAAAATGCAACGATAAATAGGAGAAAAATACGTGCAGATGCATGAACGACAAAAGATTTTAAAAAACAATTGTTAGTTAGAGGATATTATTTAAATTTATAAACGAGATTCAACAGTGTCCGGCTTGGTTTGTACTGATTTCGTAAGAATGTTCCTTATGTAATCAACTTTATAAGACTCCAAGTTCCTAGAAAGACTTGGGAATGAGGGCCTTATCGAAGATAATAAATTCGCTAATATCTTTTTTAGAGTGTGTTATAAAAACATTGCATTCGTTATTTTAAATATATCAGGTATTTTAAACATGATAATTAATATTTTGGCGTTTTGTATTTATAAATTTGTGAAGGAGCATGAGTGGTTATATTTTTGTATAGGGTAACGACCCCGGTAATTGGCACTTTAAGATTTTGTCCTTTAAACTTACCTCTGTTTTCATTAGTTTGAAAAAAAAAAAAAAAACACTTGCAAATATTTTTGTATCAAAGAATGCATATCTGGGCTATATTTAGTTCACTAAAAGCAAAAATATTTGAACAGATATTTTTATAAAAATATATGCATTAAAAGTTACCAATATCACCAGTAATTGGCGCCAGATACCCCCGTGTATGACACCTTGTGATCTAATGATGTGTACATATTTATAAACTGGAAACTCACTTTATTTTTCAATTTTAGATTACATACAATTTTTATCATCTTAAGAAACATAATTAATGTTAATTTAAAGTAGGTAATTTTACATAAATTAATGCTAAATCACACATTTTGACATTGAAAAAGTATTTTTGAGACATAAAAATAAATTTGGAGTATTACATGGAAAAAACATCGATATTATTGCTGTTTCTTCGGTCGGTATGATGCAGTTTTGATTTTATGAATTATAGTTGTTTCCACAGAAAAGGGAACATTATCCGATGATTCTAAGGGACCATAAAAGATGAAACGGTTCAATACAATCGCAATATCTGACTGTGTTGGCCAGACGTAATTTTTTTTTTTGTTGTTTCTCTTAACAATTTGCCAGTAGGTTCTGTAGGATTCAAACCAATAGTACAACATATAGGTTGTACTATTGATTGATATTTTTATCAATATGTACCATAGATTGATATTAATATTATTGCAGCAAAAGTATCAGAAATCAAACTAGTGGCACATTGCACAACTCATTAGTGACTTTGGCACATGTGCCAATTACTGGGGACCAGCAAAACTGAAGCCCCTCTAAATGGCATCCATCAATTACTTCAAAAATCCCAAAACAGACAAAAATATACTTCTACCTAACATCTTTCAACTAAACAAAACTTTTGTCAACCAAAATTTAAATTATATTTTAAGTCAGATTTTAATGGATTGATGAATGCTCATGCTTCCCTTAAGCCAGAGAAGAAGCTTTTACAACAAAAATGGCTGATTTGACACAAGCCACATTGTTTCTTCTTCCTATGCACTGTTTCCATTTAGTAAGATTAATTGAAGTTATAATATTTAAAGTAAATGTATATTTAGTTGGTATATATTTTTTTAAATTTTGGATATGAATCTTATTTTAGGACATTTCTGCATTTCTGTTGGAAGTGCTTATCACTGGGGACCTGCCAATTACGGGGGGGGGGGGGGGGTGTTACTCTGCGCGTGTATTTATCGTAAATATATTTTTCGTTCTTAACCATTTTATATGTTACATAAGGGTTATGCTTAAGCCACGTTCCCAAAGATATTTTTCTTTTGATTCACTTATTATCTGGAGGATAAATTACTAGCACAAATCATTATGATTCTAAGTCACAAGCTTTTGAGAATCACTAAAACACAAATATTATTTACACACGAAAAATAATTGCATATAAGTTACTCATAAAAAATCAAATTGAGTTAGAAAAATGCTAAATATGAGTTATTCGGAGAAACATCATTGCAAAATTTCTCCCACATACGCACATAATAAACGGCAAACGACTTTAGAAATTGGCGGACCCTGTATAGGTAGTTTAAAGACTTTAGGCTAATAAACCAAAGTCCACCAAAATTGTCACATTAAAAAAAATAATAAAAACTGAATGAAAAAAAAAGTACTTGACTTAAACTTTCCCGATTAAGCTAATACATAATTTTGGCATACATAATTTTTTGTCCATACGAACAAAATATGGGGGGGGGGGGAACTAATTTTTCAAGTCGCTCATTATCTCATATTTTTTCTTTTAAGTCAAAACAATTGTAAAAAAAGTTTCATCTAATTTGTACAACGGCAACCCGTGCCGACTTGCACCTGAAAGTGAACCAGCACTGTGTACTAGGCCGAATCAAAAATAATACACACACACACACACACACACACACACACACACACACACACACATATATATATATATATATATATATATATATATATATATATATATATATATATATATATATATATATATGTTGGAAGTTCGAAATTTCATGTTGTTAAAACGTAACCCTTATAGCCCCACATTGTACCACAAATATATTTATCCTCTCTTGCAATCTTGCAATTTAGACTCCCACGTTCAAAATGTGGATTTTTTAAATTTTAAGTTGAATTTTTCATTTTAAATACATTATTTTTTTATTATTCATTTGCAAAAATGTTGATTTAAAAATGTGTTGCTAATAATTTTTAACTTGATATTTTATTTAAATGTATATGTAATTTTTTAAAAGATAAATAAAAAAAATCAATTTTTTGAAGAAAATTGTAAATTTTAGGCCTCCTGCTGGACACCTAAATAATTTTTAATTTGGCTAAATATTTTTGCAGTATATGTGGCAATAGGAGCGGCGTTTTATCAACATGAAATTCCGAACTTCCAAAAAAATTTTTTTTATTTTTTATTCGTCCTAGCACACAGGGCTGGTTTACACTTTCAGGCGCAAGTCGGCACGGGATGTCTTTGTTCAAGTTATATGAATCTTTTTTACAACTATTTTGACCTAAAAGGAAAAATATAAGAGAGAGAGAGAGAGAGAGAGAGAGAGAGAGATAATGCACAAGTAGAAGAAACTATTTTTTTAAATACGCATTCAAAATAATAGTAGACGTCTAATAAAATTAATTAGAAACATTTATTATTGAAAAATTATAATTTTGTCTTAATAAAATACCGAAAATACTAGTAAATCTTATGAAATATCGGTTTTAAAGAATTGAAGGGCTCGGAGAAAGAATGTGACGTGCCACATGAAGTGAAATTTTCAGTAGGCAAATTTCCAACTTCTAAAAAATATTTGTAGAATTTTTCAAAGGTGTTATACATTCTATATTCTCTGCAATACGAAAACCAGATATGCTTTTCTCCAAAAGACATAGTCCTTTGTCACGTTCATTTCAATTTTAGTTATGAGAAACAAAAATTTTGATGGAAAAGTCACTCCTTGTGGCTTGTCACATTTCTGCCCCGAGCACTTCAGTTGAAAAATAACTCGAACTACCGGTATTCGGTATAGCGGAATACCACTATTGCAATCACTAACTATGAGGCTAAATACTTCCTGAATCACTCCACTTTTACATTCTATTACTTTTTAACCACAACTTTCTTCATAAGTAAAAGCTTATTGCGTTATTGTTTTCGTAATGGTTGACTTATTAATTGCTAACGCCTATAAAATTGTTTGGCAGTGTAGTTGGTTTCGACGTTCGTTCGTGTTGTATTTTTAGAGGAGTTGCAGAGCTAATTATTTAACGTCTTATTGAAAAAGCATTTCTATGCAACGTAAAGATAAAAAAAATGTCAGCGTTAAAAATACATAAATAAAAAAATAATGTTATTAATTGCTAACGCCTATAAAATTATGTGGCGGTGTAGTTGGTTTCGACATTCATTCGTGATGTATTTTTAGAGGAGTTGCAGAGCTAAGTATTTAACGTCTTATTGAAAAAGCATTTCTATACAACGTAAAGATAAATAAAATGTCAGCGTTAAGAATGCATAAATAAAAAAGTAATGTAAATATAAAAAAATGGAATTTGTGACTTTCTTTGACTCATGTCTTCTTATCATTATTAATGCTTGGAAGTTCCCCCGATAAAGGAAATCACAGAATAGCAGAGATCCCATCTTTTGTGTAGGAAGATTTGATGATTTGTATGTGAAGAGTGACTTAGTAAGTAAGAATTTATTGAAGATAAGATGATTTATTTCAATTCACTTCAGAAAAGTTTATTTAAGATAGATAGAGGAAGTATTAGTCATTACTAAAACTTCTTTTTTCTGATGCTGAAATTTTAAACATTTATTTTCCATGTTTCGAAATTTTCTTTGCATATTTACTACATTGCGTTTTGCTAGACTTAAACCTGAAAAGTTTCGAGTTTTTTTTTTATCGTATTGTCAATCAGAAAATGATTCGTTTATTTTTTTGGTATATACTTAGGGTTACTGGCTGTCCGGATCTCAAGTTCCCTTCTAGATTCTTGTCCCAATCTGAAAAATGTGGAGGTTTGAAGATGCTAGTCGTTTTGACATCATTTCACTTTGATTCAGTCAGATTCAGGGCGGATACAGAAAATATTTTTGGAGGGGTCCCGGCAAGTTGAAGAGCGCCCCCCTCACCATACAATGTTTGGTAACAAAGTTTTCATAACTTTATTTTATAATGTTTCTTTTTCTTGGATCCGTTAAGGATAATTAATCTATTTTTATGCACATAAATATTGTGTAGTAATATACTTTGAATGTGGACGTTAACTATCTCTTAACATTTCAAGCCAAATAAATATTAAACCCTACATAATTTCACAGAGATGATGTAAATTGAATGGTTTTAATTAGGAACATTGTCATAATGATTATAACACAAGGCAAGGTTATTAAAGAAACCCATACCTCTTTTGAGTTTTTTTAAATTAATAAAATTTTATTTCAACTATAAAATATTATGTAATCAAGAAAGATTCATAACATCTGTTAGAATCCAGAAACTATTCTTTTGCTAATTACAAGGCAAATGCTGATTTGTTCAAAATCGTGATACAGTTGAGAAAACAATTTGAAACTACATGTTGTTTCATTAATATTACGGTTTTTCCAAGAAACTACCATGTGATTTCTTTCTTTTTGCCGTTTTTACAAGCTGAAAAAAAGAAATCTATTACTTAGTATATATAGCTTCCGGGATCGAAATAATTAAAAAAAATGTAATTATTGATTCCACCAAAGAAGAATGAATGCAGGAATCACGATAACTACATTCCTTTTATTTCGAAACCAGTGAGTTAAATGCATTCTACCATTTTATCCTGGACTCCAACATTACTTCTTTAGCAAAGAAAATTCTTTTATTCAAGTGAGGCAGCGAGAAGCAAAGGGATGTGACAAAATGAAAAATTTGGAGGTAATCTGTACAAATGGTAGGTGAACCTCTCCTCTGTATTGGGGCAAGAGATAGTACTAGTAGCCTTGGTAAGTGCTGCTGTACAGCATAATTTAGAAAAAAATTAATGAAAGCCTACCTAGGGTCTGAACTTTGAATGCGTTTTACTAAAAACTTTAAAAAAACCACTTACATCCCTTTGCTTCTCACCGCCTCAAATATTCTTTGTGTGTTTGTGTTCTTTTTGAATAACTGAAAAAAAATAGTGTCTTTATATTACAGAGAAGTCAATTCAAAAATAATAAAAGAAATAGTTTAATTAATTTATCTCTTTGGGAGGAGCCCGAGCCCCCTGCACCCCTCCACCCTAATATCCGCTGCTGGCATTTTTATCTCTGACTTGTGTTAGTGTTAATTCTACGGAATATGGTATTTCGATTTTTAAATCAAAAAGATCTTTTCTTTACCAAGAGCTTTTCCCAATCAAGTTTGCTTGAAGGAAATTCTGCCTTAAAGTTCGGGCTTTGAACTTGCCTTTAGTTTCTCTGTAGGCGCTAACGTAAAGTTTTTTTTTGCACTGTTCAAAATTGAACGAAAAATTGTTCAAAAAGTGAAAAGTGGGAATGAGATGTCCTTGCCTAGATCTTTCAAAAAAAAAAAAAAAAAGAAAAAAAAGAAAAAGAAAAAGAAAAAAGAAAACAAAAAAGTCCGAACCAGACCATTTACTCAAAAGTTATTAGAGGGAGACAGACAGACTGACCGACTAACAGACAGACAGACAGACCGACATTTTTCCATCTCAAAACCTTACTTTCCAAATGTTCGATATTTATTTCATCATTTTATTCGTTTTTATTTTTTAGCGACATTTTTGAGATACATGAAGTATATTTTCATGCTTGTTTTCTTCTTTGCTTTACTACACCGGGAAAGTCGGCTAAAAAGATTGCACGATTTGTACTTAACTGAATAAAAAGACATGAATTTCCAATTTCATCAAAATTTTTCTGAAATGGAGAAAACTTCCTAAATACCCAATGAATTTTAAATTAACATTCGATTTAAAACCCAAGAGAAAAACAAGTTATCGACTTGTCTGAGAGCTCTTTCGTCATTTATGGATAGCGTCTTTCTTAGCTTGCGTCATTTCAGCTATTATTCGAACCCGATTTAGAATCAACGTTTGCATTTATTCACGGCTTTTTATCTCTTTTCCATTCCAGAACTATTTTTCTTATACGGACTGGCGGTGTTACAGATTATGTGGAAGCCATATCTGTCGTTTGACGCATGTGCTATTAATAACCCTTGTTAATACTTGACGGTGAGAAATGTCTTAATGCTCGCTTCTTCTTCAAATAAGAATAACATGATGAAATTTTATAAAAAAATAACAATTAAAGCTTAAAAACTTCTGTCTATGGATCATTCCTCGTCAAATAGCCAAAATTAAATAGTTGGCCGCGCCATCATGTCTCCGATTTTTTTCCATTATTTTTTTTAAGAATAGATATCTATAAGAAAAGCCCGAATTAATGTTTTTAGATGTTTTGAATGAAAACTACGCTTTGGAGAATTTGTTCAAAAATTCGATTTTTGATCATTTTTCGGAGTCACTGTTTTGGCATGAATTCAGAAAATCTCTCTAATTTCTTTATTTTTCAACCAATTAAGCTGAATTTGGTATCAATTTCAAGCTAGTATTTTTCTCTTTCAGTGTGAACAACAGAAAGTATTCTATAAACAGTAGGGTGTTGCCGTTCTTTATCTAAAGTCGGTTTTTATGTTCTTTCAATTGGGAGATTAAATAAGTTATATCTCCGGAGTACCTACTACGATCTGCATCAATTTTTTTTTGTAGCATATTTAAATCATTTTCGTGCTATGTAGAAAAAAGTAGAAGGGTGTTTTTTGTTGTTTTGAAATAAAAAAAAAGTTTGTTTTACAGAAAATACAAATTTTCTATTACTTCAAATCCCTTTTAAGCTTAAAAAAAAGTCAAAAACTTTTCAGAACAATTAATATTGGACTCCCAAAGGATTTGTATCAATAATCAATCGCTAAAAAGTTGTTTACTTTTTAAAAGAATTGTGTAAAAACTTCCGTTTTAGACTTTGCAAAATAAATAAATAAATAAAAAAAAACACTTTTGATTGAAAGTGTACTAAATATTAAGAATAATAATTTGGAGAATAGTATAAAAAATATTTTTAATGGAATTATTATTATTATTATTATTATTTTTTTTTGTCATTAAAGGATGGAAAAAAATTACTGTTGAAAATTTTTCTTAGCATAATCTTGTTTGGATTACGCTACACCTGACAATGAACTTCCACACTTGCAGTAAGTACTCCACAACTCTAGATTTCTCTGAAGGAGATTATTTTTGCTAATTGAAGTATATTTTAAAACCTCTTTTAAACTTAGTGATAGAAATTCTGACTTTTTCATCTTCTGGTACAAAGGAAATAGTAAATTTAAAAAAAAAATGCCGTCCGCACAACATGCCGTGCCGCCTTTCATTTCACATTTCATAATCGACGAAAGCTATGTGTCTATTAACTTTCGAAGCGAAAGAAGAATGATGCGTATTGCATGAGTATTGTAAGAGCGGAAGATCATTGTCAGGCGTTATGTAATCCAAACAAATTTATGTTATGAAAACTTTTCAATAGTAATTATACTTTTTCCCCCCATTTTGTCCATTATTTTCATAAAAAAATAATGGACGAAATCTGAGATATAACGGTACATGGCATTAGGCGATTTGACGTGAAATGACCCCTATTAGATTTAATACGTTTAAAAGCACTGCAAAAGGGGTATAATTATTTGAAAATGTTTTAGTAGCAGGTAACTTACGGTTAAATAGTCACAATTATATCCTCCAAAACTATGTTTTTATGCATTGAAACCAATTTTGTTACAATGAATAAATTAAATAAATATTTGTGAAAAAAAAGATTAAAAAAGTTTTTTAACAGTTAAAATACTCCATGACATTTTTTAAAGGAGTGAAATTTATTTTGATGGATTGATATATTAGAAGAGAGCGAAAATCATAGCATGTGAATGAATGGCGGAAAAAGCGTTGTATGTAGGTTTTTAACATTTTTTTTTACAGTGGAAAAATGGTGAATATAGTCCAGAGAATGAATCACCCGTTATTTTATTTTGTTTACACGGTCAAAAATGTGCTAATTGGCATTGACCTTGTAAATAAAGTTTTCATAATTTATGGAAGAACATAGTTATTTTCATACAATACAACGTTTCATACATATCAACATACAACGTTTTACCCGCCATCCATTCATATAATGACCAATTCCATTTAAAAAAAAAAAAAACAGGACGAGATGAGATATGCAATGATTGTTCAAATTTTTAACACTTAAAATGTTTGACACTTTGTTTGAAAGAATATTAAAATGTAATATTTTGAAAATTCCAATTGCTTTTTTTTCCCTTTTTCCACTATGTAAAATTTCAAATACAAAGCTCGTATATAATTTTGAATAAATTTTTGAGACGTGTTTTTGATTTTCTCTGCGTAAAATACGCATGTAAATGCATTAAAAATATCTTTAGTTCTAGAAATAGTTTAAATGCAAATATTTGAAATCAGTTCCAGTCTAGGCCGTTTGAGTGAAGTTTAACCGATGTATTTGAAAATCGATCTAATATACGATTGAGTAGGCTTATTTAGTGATGAGCAACTTCGTAAGAGTTTTATTTATTTGAGAAATTTAATGATTGATTAATTTCCAGTGGTGCCAAACTAGTAGGGGTTGAAACTTTTAGGGGGAAGGGGTACTTTTGAGGGGTGTTTTTCACTTTTTTTTTGGGGTGAGGGGACTCTTGCTCTTTCGGGTTCTTCGCGATATTTAGGAGGAGGAGGGGGGGTGCGTCTTTGCTTCTAAGGGGGCACCCCTGTAATTTCGAATCGTTTTTTAAAACTGCTAAAACTCTGAAGCGTGATGTGTGATAAACGTTACAAAACTGATCTGTCTACTTTGAATAGATTTCTCAAAAAATATTATGCCACTGCTAAGTACAAAGATGTTTTAAAATTGAAAGCTATGGTTTCGAAGTTTGAAATGCATATTCATTTACCTTTTCTGAAGTTAAAAAAAAAAAAAAAGAAAATCTGGAGCTACTTATCACAGTCAAAATGCCTTCCACATATTTTAATCATTGAAGTTGCGTTAAAAAGATGCGTCTTTTGCTTAAGTAGATCAGTGTTTACAAAAAATTTTGTTTTTGAAATCAAAAATATACATTTCGAAGATAGTAGGGGATGTTTTGCGAACGGTATGATTACTCTGAAACAGCTTCAGCGTTTTAGTTAGTAATTTATCTTTATAGTTTCCGTTTAACAGCTAAACATTATTTGCTTAAATCCATTTATGAGTCGCTTTATCTTAAAGAAAAACATTTCTTAATTAAATTAGTCAATTTTTTAGAAGGTTTTTGGAGCCTCTTTTCACAAGTTTCTCGTATAGTTTCATAGAAATGTATGTTAAACACAACTATTATAAAATTCAATTTTTAGAAACGTAATAACACTTTAGCAGTACTACTTGGTGCTTCAGTTAAATAATTCAGAACTCCTAGGAATGGGCAGGATGCATCCTGACGACTCGAAATTACGAAATCATACAGTAATGGGGGAAGGGATTGGGGGGGGGGGGTCCTGACGCGAGAAATTTTTGATATTCCGGGAGTATTCCAGACTGTTCGGAGCTCCATGCGCCGGAAGATGTGAGGTGTGCATTGTAGCCAGGAGAAAAAAAACTTAGACCACTTACTTTTACACATGTACCTTGTACTTTTTTACATGTAAAATAAGAAAGGTTTTTCGCTTACGGTCTGTTTTCTTTATGGTGCTTCTGTGTAGGGGGGGGGGCGGTATATGGACCATTTCTTCGTCTTTTGAAAACTCAATTTTTTAAACGACTGGACGTACTCTTTCTGTATTTAATATCGCTGTTTTTTTATGTTCGAAAAAATAAATAGTTATTTTATATCGCCAGAGAGAAAAACAGACTATAAATGTTTGAAAAAATCCAATTTTGTAAAACATAATTTTCTTTCTAAATGTTTTATTCTCATTTTTTGAAAGCTGAAATAAGGTAGGTTGTTTCTGAAATTATTTTTAATTTCATCACTTAAGTCAATTATTTTAGTCAGAATTCTTCATTTTTATTTTTATCCATGTAAATGCAGCAGTCTCCCCACTTAATCTGATCACTTTAAGATATAATGACTTCGATAAAAACCGATTGCTAACAATAAACAAATCAGGAAAAGATTTATTTTTACCAACTAAGATCACACACATTTAAAAATACAATGAAAAAAAACTCACATTTAAGTACTGTGAGTTTTTTCATTTTATTTTTAATGATGAACTTTTTTCATAAGCGATTAATATCATAAACCGCTTCCTCCAGTCAGAGGATACTGCTTTGTATATGGTACTTTTCTGTTAAAGGTATTTCCCTTGGAGCATTTGTAATTTTTGGCGATTTTAATTTAGGAAACTACACGCAAAGACAAAAATTTCGCAGTTAGCGGTATTCAACAACTTTAATTTCTAAATTCTAGGTTTGCCATATACTTGTAGATATGTCGCCAAGGCAGAATGTAAACAAATCGTCAAACCGAGAAAACATTTTTAACGGAAAAGTACCTCGTTAATAAATTTTATGTAGGGAAATGTATGGCAAAGTGAAGAAGAATGAGCTTTTTAAAAATGAACACATTTGAAATTTGTTTTGAAACTGACAGTATATAAAGAAAGAACATTGTATTTTATAATTAAAAACTCGCATTGAAATATTATTTTTAATTTTTGGCTCTAAAACTGTGCCTTCAAAAAAAAGTGGAAAATTTTCACTCTTTTTTTCATAGGGCAAAGTGAAAAATGAACTATTTTTCAAATGAAATATTTTTTATTCGATTGGGAAAAATATTTTTTAACATAAAATAATGAGTAAATAAAAGCATAAACAATAAATAAAAAGATAATGTAACGTAAACTAATAAATAAATATTTTTTTCCAAATACATGATGAGGAAAAATAAATGAGTGAATAAAATAGTGAATGAATAAGAAAATAAATGAAAGAATGAATTAATATATAAGTGAATGATTAAACGAAGGAATGCAAATAAATTAGTTAATAAATGAATACGTAAGTGATTTAGTAAATTATTGAATGAGTAAACGAAATGAACTTTTCATTTCACTTTGCCCCACATTCTGTTACCTATCTTTATATGAAATTTGAGATTTCTTTGAAAAAACTTTTATTCTTTTTGTCAAGAAATCTGCAGATTGTTTTAAACAAAATTAATTGAAAGAAAGAGGGCGTATAGAATGTAAATATAACTTTATTATCTCTCGCGGTTCGACACAATGTCAATGATGTTATATACATCCAGTACAACAGAATTGGTGATGCTTAATTTTTCACCAGGACAAGATGCCGTTTTAAAAGGCGGTCACATTCCGCCTAAAATGTTATGACACATTGAAACACACGTAACGTGATGAATATTAAAAAATATACATCGTATATATATATATGTATATGTATATATATATATTTGACATTTGGCAATATTAACAACAGTAACAGTTAAAAAGCTCTGTGAAATAAACAATGAAGCACTAACAATACGATGCACAACAACACAATTAGTTTATGTTTCGAAAATATAACATTTATTTGTTTCAAATGAACGAGTTGTTGAATTCTTAGTGAAATTCAAAGTAGATGTGAGAAGAAATTTTCTCGACGCATTATTTAATATTTTTTCAACAAATACTAAAATTATCGGATGAGGGGGGAGGGGGAGAGAAATATATTTTGTAAGTTCCACAAAAAAGAAACTGCGTTTACGTCTTATAAATCGTATTTATTTGTGAAATGGTTAAAGGTACCAGAACTATGAAAGAAATTAACATCTCAACCATTTGTCTGTTCTGATGTAAATATTTCTGTATTTAATATTCCCCTGATATATCTCAACTAAGATACGAAAAAAAAAACAAAAACAAAGAAAGAATGTATGCTTTTTAATTTTACGTGTTGCTGAAGGTGTTTTTGATTTTGACTACAATTTTTAATAACTTTTTGTCGAGTGCATTTTTTAAACAAACAATAATATTGCACTAAAACTCATAAGGTAACAAGGTAGGAAAGCTTTAGGTTTTCTTTCCCAACAAGAATGAATTTTTTTCAAGGTTTTTTGTTTCGTTTAGAATAAACTAAAATTATTTTATGTATTTTAAAGAAACAAAGCAAGTAAAGATTTACCTGAATGTCTTAGGGTAAAAATAGCGCGGTGACAACTAAAGCCTTCAGAATTCGCATATAAAGTGTACTTGCTCATTTCCAAAACCGTTATTAATAACCAACAAATCAACGTTTCAGAGGAAGAAAAATGTACTTTGCCACGAACAGAGAAAATGTAAGCCATAAATAAACTTTTCCCCCTTAATTTTTAGAAAATAATTTTCAAAGAAAAAAACAGGGGGTGGGAAGCTTCAATTAAAGTGTGATTACATATCGCAAGGTATGTTATTTCCCTTCATTTATATCAAATGTATTTTTGATATTTTTACATATGAATTAACTTCGCAACATTGCGTTTAAGAAGTAGATTGTAATTTAACTTTACTAGCAATGGTCGGTCTAACTATAATTGGAAAAATTTTTTCACTCAAAGAAATAAGTTTGGCACCCCTTCCAAAGGGCTATTATGTCACCCAACAGGGAAAAAGGTTTAATAATAAATTCTGGTACCTTAGAAGAGTATCACTGTATGTTCAATGGACAAATTAACTTTATTGAAGTTTTCATTAAAAAAAAAGTTTGAAATGTACAAAAAAGATATGGGCGAAAAATATGCAAAGAGTTTCTTATTAATATCAATATCATGTTATAAAAATTACTTTTTTTAAACTAATGTAAAAACATTTCCGTTTAAAACTTTAAATTTTCTTTATAAAAGAACAAGTGTTGATTGATTAAGGTTTTACGAAGTCTTAATAATCTTTTTCGTTTAATATACTAAACAATTCGTTCACCTAAACTCATAGAAAATTATCATTATTTTGCCCAATGCTCTTAGAATCTCTTAACACTAACAATTAGAAACAACAAATTTTCAAAATATGCAATATAAATAACTCAATTTTCAACACCGGTAAAATACAATACATAATATTCATTTCATTACATAAAATTTGATTTTCGAAATCATTTAATTTCGCTTTTAATAGACATTTTTGTATTCATAAACGTTAAAATCTTGCACTTTCCAATTGCTTACAACAATAATAATGCTTTGAAAGACAAAATAAGTATTTACAAAAATAATTGTTATAAACAAAACTAGAAGCAGGGTTTTGATTTCATAAAAACAATAGCAAAGTAAATAAACACATAAAACACAAAAAGTCTGTACATTAACATGAAATTTAAATACTTGATGCCACAAGAAAATTTTGACAGATAAGACATCATTTGTACAAAGATGAATACAGTGGTAAATCACATTAAGTTTTGTAATGCATCAGTTACGTGCTGTTTATAATTACAACAATGTTTTTAACTGTGATTGTGCCGGCAAAACGTACGAATGAAAATAATGATACACAAAGTTCAAAATGTACATAAATAAAAAGAAAACGTGAACATCTTTAAAAACTATAGAAGACAGTTTGTTGATGGAGTTTTATGTACAATGAAAAATCACCGGAGGAAAAAAAAATCCGGACATGTTTTAATGTTCAAATGAGCACATTTAGATAATTAAATCTATGAGGAGCACCAACGCTTGATATGAGATATTTTAATGAAACTATAATTTGCGTTTATTAAAGATCGCGTTTCATTGAAGAATAAAGCTGTGGTTAAAATCTAAATTAAACCATTATTACTTTGGAACAGCATAATTAGCTATGCTGAAATAAAGTTTTTAAAGCTATACTGAGCAGAAAAACATTTTATTGTCACAAAATTTCAAAAATAAAGTTGCACCCTAAATGTCAATAAAATTACTATCAAATCTGGCTTACCTTATGTGGAATTTCATTATTTTGTAACATCCATACAAATTCGTGAAGTGCTTTTAATACATGAAAAAATTACGAATTCAAAGCTTTTTATACTTCAATTATAAGTCATAAATTGGTTTGAAGAATACTGATAATATTCATATCATTTTTTTCGAAACCTTAATCAGGATGTTTTGTTTTTGTTTTGGACGAAAAATAATAAACATTGTTCGTTTTATGACTTGTGATTTCAAATTGAATATTTTGAATTACAGTTTTGTTTAAAGAAGTAAAAAGTAAATAAATAAATAAATAAATAAAAACGCTAAAATCTATGAACCTTAAAGCAGTTTTTTTTTATCCTTTCCTTTTTTTTTGGAATACAAAATTTTAACATCGCGTGTACAATTATTTAAGTAAGTCGTGTAATTTATGAGCTGAGGAAAAAAAACTACCTATTCCAATAAATAAATAAATAAATAAAATAAAATAAATAAGAAAACAAAATAACTGTCTGCTATTGAAAAAGAGCAAATTAAGATATAAATAGCTAGTTCATAATTTGAAAGTATCCGGATATATTTTTAGGGGTAAAGAGTGTACTTTTAAAGTATAAAATTACAGTAAGCTTACTACATAATAACTCATAACCGAAGAAAAATGAAAAATTAATAAGTTTTGTAATATTTACAATAAAGTAAAACCATCAGTTAGTTTTTAACGAATTTATTTTGAGAAGGCAAATTCTTCGATTTTTTTTCTAAAATCATTTACTGGTTAAAAATTATTTGAGTTATAGATGTGTAATACGTAGTATATATTTTTTACTTTCTAGACAATTATAGTCCTGTTACTAATATTTGTGAACAAATCAAATACTTTGAAGCGAAATGCATATTTAAACGTAGTAAGTAACGTATTTTCATTGCGTCGAATGCTTGATTTAATTGGCACAAAAATATTTTATCGCATGCTATGAAAAGACATGTTAGTTGTTTCATTATTAAAATGCATTGACGATTACATTTATGGGAATATTTTTTTAATTTTTAAACAAAATTAAAATCGGACAGAAGTAAAATTCAAACAACGTTGGTGGCCTCTTTTATCTGTTAAAAATCTGATTTCTGCAAATTTCTAATTTTTTTTTTAGTAGCGACTAATAAGAGAAAAATAAATATATGATTGTATGGTTATAAGGTATGATAAAAAGAATACAAAAATACGAGTCAGTTGAGTCTGTGAAGGATCAGACTTGTTGTAAGGCGTATTTACTGCTAAATACCAGAATAAAAATAGATTTGTTTAGTATGTTTGTTCAAAATGTTTTCTTCTCCTTTTTTTAAAGAAGTGCTGTTGCCACCTCACACACATCCTAAGCTAGCTTCTACTTTCTTCTTCTACCTTAAAAATCACAATTGAAGTTCATTTAATTTTCTGGTCAAAGCATTATTTTGACTTAATCAACGTAATGA
Organism: Uloborus diversus; assembly: GCF_026930045.1. Taxonomy (NCBI): domain Eukaryota; kingdom Metazoa; phylum Arthropoda; class Arachnida; order Araneae; family Uloboridae; genus Uloborus; species Uloborus diversus. The sequence goes on along the minus strand of NC_072739.1, from coordinate 91,672,718 downwards.
AAAATGTTTTGTTATCTATGAAGAAAACTGATTATAATAAAACTTTTCACAAATTAAATTTTACTATCAAAACTTGCTTGTTCAAATCCTTATTGAGTAATATTTTTCCAGATTAATGAACCACTATACTGTTCATAAACAATTGGTTTCTAGTTAAAAGTGGTAAATTTTTGTAACAGTAATAAAAAAATTATTTTTTGGGTCTGATTATATGATGCGCTTACGGTACGATTGCGCTGCATTAGAGCTATTAATAGTTTGAACTAACGGGTGTAAGTAAAATACCGTTACTTTTCCACTATAGTTACGTTTCTTGGCACCTTTTCCAACTTGACGATTATTTTTTTCCTTAATCATTGTTCTATGTTTGATCAAAGTTGCAAAAAAATTTTCGGCGATACTATACGTTATTTTGTCTTTTTGATGAACTTTTCAACAAAACAAATGGTTCAAAAAGACCAAAAAGTTCTACGAAAATGAGAAATAGTCTGCCAAATAACCAAATCAAGCTCTTAAAATGTTTTTAAAAAAATGCGCAAAATAAAAACCAAGACAGTAAATAACGTGAATAACTCGATTACAGTAGCCCGTTAGGTACAAATTAATAATAACACTAATTAAACAAATAAATAAAGAGAAATCAAGTAAAATAGAAGCTTCATTGAAATTTAAAATATTCCACCACATAAATACACTGAATCATTTATTAACATTAAAAGTTCCATTAAAATGCAAAGCCAGAATCAGAGGAGCAAACATGGCGGCAACGTATTTTTTTTTTCGCCAAAGCAGAAAGTAACAAGTCGCCAAGCCAACTGACGTATTTTCGAGGGAAAAGTACCGAAATATCGAACTATCTATGAAAACGTTCACAAGTTGAGGTGCGTTGATTTCAACGCAGGATCAACGCTGTGATTTGGAATGTCGCTTAAGCGCAATAGCGCGTTGAAGCTGCTATGAAATAACCGAGTGTCAGCGTGCAAACGCTTTCGTATATTACTTGGTATTTCACTTACATCAGTTCTAACCATTGATCATTATAACACAGCGCAATTGCACCGTAAACGCATCATGCGAACACGTCCTTTACCGTAATACTTTTTCGAAAGATTAAAACATTTACACTTGCAAAAATACATAAAATGTTATTCTTTAAAAGAATGTTTCTTAAGATATAATGAAGATGTGCCTATTTTTCTCAACAATAATATGTCAGAAAATGTTTATAAAGTAATTATAAGTCAGACGTTTCTTTTTCTATAAGATAAATGAATTGTATTAGTTGTATATTATTTTTCTAATGAAATTGCTACAATGCGGAACATAGCTGCAAAAGTTTCGTCCATAATCAGTTTTCTTTGCACTTAAAAAACTAATGTATTTTCCAAAAAGAATAACTTAGAGTTCTTAAGCATAGAGAAATAATTTAAAAATATGTATTCGGAAAAAAAACCTCACAATGCGTTCAAAATTTAAGAGTAAATTATTTTTCGTTAACTAACATGTATAATCTAAAATTAATATATCTACATCGATAAAACGTAGTATAGCAGTTTCTTTTTACATAACATAAAAGCACAAAAATTACTTTCATCATCATAGATTTGTAAAAATAATTCGTGAATGCAATGTACAAAACGTACAACTCGAACTATTTTGTTTAAAAAATAGAATTTCGTGTTTGAAATGTTTGAGATAAAAGAGTTATTTTTCACTGCACCTTCATAGAATGTAATTAATACTTACAGAACGTAATATTAAATCAACATTTTAAACTACAGCATCACTGTAAATTCAAAAGTTGAAAATGAATCTATAAAAATACCGTTTTTGGAGCTAGATTAATTTTCAATACCTGAGTTTTATTGTAGATTGGCACCATTATGAAAGACAAAAAAATCTAAATTACCTGTATTTTCATGTACATCTTGTGTAATTTTTTCATTAATAAGTTAGATAAATATACACATAAAATTTCAATAATTTTAGAACTTGCAAAATGATTAAAATTACTGCAACAGTGAATTAAATTTCTTTTCTAACAAGTGATTTTTTTTTTTTTTTTGGCTAAATGAAATTCCATTTGCCATCGAGACAAACTTGCATTTAGTATTTTTTTTTTTTAAAGCCAAACAGCTTTTTAACTTTCATAGAGAGAAATTTAAAACAAATATTATCTTTATTTTTAAAAGAAATTCCTTCGAATATAGTGTAAAAGAAAAACTCACTTTACCAATCATGGGAAAAAATACATTTACGCATTTCTTATTATTACCTAAATGATTTTTTATTTTAAAAATACATATTATATATCGTCACAATTTCATTTTTGAATTTTTAAACGTTTTCCAGTAATTTTTCTGTTTTAAGGAGAGATATCAAGCTCGAATGTTCAATTGTTAACTATAACTTTCTTATTTTAGTAAACATATTTACAGTCGAAATTGACTGTCATTTCCTACTATAAAATCTCTCATGTTTGTCATGTGAAAAATATGGACTGGTTTAGCTGCCTCAAAAAATAACAGAGAGAAAAAAAATAAATAAAATATCACTTTCACGCCTTACTGTAGCTTAAAATCTTGATTTTTGCAAGAAACACATTTACACAAATAGGCACTGGCCTTAAAATATGCAAGCTTCAAAAGCTGAATATCACTTAAAATTTCTACTTACAGTGCAGAAAAGAAATATGTAAATCTGACGTGAAATTGAAAATGAACTGAAATGTAAACATTTTTTAAAAAAAAATACACAACCATACTCAGATAGACCACGTCGTCAGAACGAAAACTTCAACTAGTTGGTTTTAATGATAAAAGTTTCATACACATAAAAATGAAAATTCTGTACAGATAATTAGATTATAACTATTTATACTAAATTACAGTTTACTCATCGAAAGTAATAGTATCTCCTATAATCATATCTGATCTAATTTAATATTTGTTCCCACCAGTTCATATAGCTGAAAGTTTGGCGCTATAATGGCAGCATTTAGAATTGATATTTGTTTGTGTACATGAAAATTAATTTAAACGTAGAACATAACAAAGCACCTAAGTGCTGACAGAATTAAGACCAGAATACTAAAAAATTAGTTTTATTATTAATTTAATTTGAATTATTTCATTTCCTTAAAGTAAAAAATACTAATAGTGTATACATACTTAAAACAACTATAAGTGAATTTATGAAATATTTATGGTAGCCCAAGCAATGCCCGATCGTGCGCCAGCTTAGATTATAGGAGCATTATCTGACAGTTCTAAATGTTGATTTCTGAATCGAGAAGCATGGAAATGACATTGTATTTCCAATATTAAGTATTCAAATATGATTTGCTGCAATTAAAATGTTTAATTTCCTATATTTCCATTTTGACTCATATGAAACAATAGAATTATAAAACAAACGTATTTGAAGTTCAAATACTTTTCAATTAGTATTACTATTTTCTTACAAGTAAAATTGAGCTCAGAAAAAGCCAATGAAATGATGATGTTACAGCATGTGACTATCACAAAATCGACCAGCTCTCTTGAATATAGGCGGATTCAGGAAAAATCAGTTTGTAATGCAGTTTCTCATCGCATTATATGCGGAAATACAAGTGTATTCTTGTATTTAGTAGTTAAAAATGTTGGCTAAAAATGTGCAGAACTCTGTATTAGCATCTGTTATTGATTTAAAGTAATTAAAAAATATTTGCACAATGCCGCTTTGTGTTTTAGACTAACGCAACTTGAAAATATCCTCATGGCACAGCGTATTTTTAGTGGATTTTCCTGTTTATTTAGCAGTTATCTCCAAATAATAATAATAATAATAATAATAAAAATAAATAAATAAATAAATAAATAAATAAAAATAAAATAAAAATAAAAAAAGAAATTTTTATTTTGGAAAGTAGGAGAATGATTTGAAGATTTCCCCAAGTACAGTTTCTACTGTACAACAGATTGCAAAATAATTTCGCATTTTAATTTCAGAGAAATTCCATGCGGGACTTACATTTGAGAAACGATGAAATTTATTATGTTATAATTGAAAAAAAGCATTTGTCACAAATATTAAGTTTCACCAATAAGATATTTGCAGCAAAGTTTTGCTAGATTTAACCAACTTCTTGGTGAAACATTGAACTTTATTTTAAGTAATGCTGAACACAATCGAATGTTTGAACTGCACTCCAGCTATAGCTCCTAACTCTGAAAAATGTGTTGTTTTTTTAAGTGTGGAATTTTCCGTGTTATTTAAATCGCGCTGAAAAGCGTGTTGTTTTTCAGAGCGACGTGTTCCTGAATCCGCCCTTTGTCATGGAGTTGAGTTTGCGTTCGGACGACAACAACCACACCACTTAGAAGCGTTCCAAATCTTCCTTCTTACACGAACTGTCTGTCAAAGCTACATCACACCTGAGGGCAGTGGCTGACGTGGTGGTGACCACGGGGGTCGCGAGGGGTCCAGCGAGGAGACTAGTGGAGGGTGGAATGTCCAGCAGCAGGAGCCCGCCCTGTTGCTGTTGCTGCTGAGGCGACACCGCCAAAGTGGTGACCGGCGGTTGTCCCTGCGACGAGGACTGCTGTCGCTTCGACCTCTGCTTGAGGTGCACTTTGGCGTGCCGCTTCTTCTCGTCGCTGCGCGCGAACTTGCGTCCGCAGGTTTCGCAGGTGAAGGGCTTCTCGCCCGTGTGCGTGCGGATGTGTGTGGTGAGGTGGTCGGAGCGGCTGAAGGAGCGCATGCAGATGCGGCACTGGAAGGGCTTCTGGCCCGTGTGGATGCGGATGTGGCGCGTGAGCTCGTCGCTGCGCGAGAAGCGGCGGTCGCAGCTGTCGATGGGGCAGGCGTAGGGCCGCTCGTGCAGGGGCGTCTTGGAGGGACGGTTCGGGTACTTCCGGGGCTTGACCGGCAACAGCTTCAGAGGCACGCTGCTGCTCTGGTAGGCCTGGCTGAGGATCTCGTGGCCCTGCAAAAACCGACAAGACTCCATCACATCCTGGATGAAACAAAAGGTGACGAGTTACACAATCATCTTCGGAAGCACGAAGACTGCAACAACCCCTGATAGCACAACATGTCACGGTAAAGTTAAGGTGACGTCACAATGATAGCGCAGTGGCGGATTTACTGGTTTAGGGGCTCGTCGCAATGTGGTTTTGAAGCCTTCAAAGAGATCAACAGTACTATAGTGCATTCAGCGAGAATTGATAGTGGAAGTGGGCCAAATAGTAAGCCTCTTTGTTTACTTTCGCTATCAATTCTCCATGAATGCCTTATGCGTACATTATAAATTTATCACACGCCTTTTTTTATTCCCATCGGTGCCCTATGTCATAGAGGGCCCTCGCAATTGCGACATTTGCTACATGGTAAATCCGCCACTGTGGTCACGGTCACAAAATGACATAACTGTGACGTCTCACAGGCGCCACGTTGTGACACATTTGGGACATAATTCATAAGACTTCACTGCAGCAATTTATGACCGGTTACTTCATGACTTTGTGAAAACGTCACTGCAATGTCTCTTAGTGACGTCGAAACGGACTAACATTCAGAAGTTCTGCAACCTGACGATGACTTTACAGTGACGTTTCACGACCGTCACGCTATGAAGGCCCTTATGTGAGTATCACATGACTTTCACATAAGGGTTCCATGTCAGTCACTGTGCTATTAGGGATATCAATTTTCAACACACACATGGAACTTTTTAATCTTCTACTAGCGGAAGGTTAGACTACAATAGAAGTAGAAGAGTGATTTTAAAGTTCTACTAGACCGACTTTAAAAGACAAATATTAGTCATGCAACGTTACATCAAATTTTTAAACGTTCTCCTGCTAAAACATCAGAAACGTGAAGGGCTAAAAAAAAAATATATATATATATATGCATGCTATTTAAGTTTTTTCCCCATAAGACTAAACATTTGACACCCTATATCATGTAGAACAGATAAGGACAACTAGTGAAGAATGGGAACGTTTCCCTTTTAAACTGTATTTTTAAAGGCCCACAGAAAAATATAGACATTTATTTTTACTAGACATATCTATTAATCTCTGATGCCACTAAAGTGGAAGGGAAAAGAAACATTTCAAGTTCTCTAAAAGAGATTTGTCTGAAAACGTCGAAAGTTACTAGCAGCTAAAATTAATTTACGTATAGTCTGTAAGCATAGTTCGGCGCATCCCGTAAAAAGTTGGTAAAACTTGGATAAATAAGCAGTTAAGTTACCGCTCTAAGCCGTTGCTAAGACAGAATTATAGGCAGGTACGGACAGTTTACTTTTAATCCCGATTATGGGTGGAACTGGAGTATGAGTATCTGGATGTTATACTCGGGTTTTCTGTAAATGTTTTTTAGTTCTGCATTAGCTCTGACTACACAGTTAAATATAAGTTGAATGTTTCACCAAGAAATTAGCAAAAAAAAAAAAAAAGAGCTGCAATCATGTAATTGGTGATAAGTTTCACAAATGTGATGGTGTTTCCGATGCTTAACAGTTTGTAAAAGCACCATTTCCTTGGTGAAACTCATTACCAATAAGATGGGTGCAGCTAAATGTTAGCTAGACTTAACCAATTTCTTTGTGAAACATTGAACTTTCTCATTGGCAATAAGTTTCATTAATGTAATGGTGCTTTTGGTAGCCATCAGTTTTTACCAGTGAGATGGTTAAAGCTAAAAGTTTGCTAGAAATAACCAATTTCCTGATGAAACATTTTACATTTTCATTGGTGATAAGTTTCACTAATTTAATGGTGCGTTTCGTAGTCATCAGTTTCTAAAAGCACCATCACATTGGTGAAATTCGTCACCAATAACATGGTTGCAGCTAAATTTTGCTAGATTGAACCAAGTTCTTGATGAAGCATCGAATTTTATTTTTAACAGAGTATGGGATAGTAATTCGTAGTTTTGTGGTTCATATTATTTTGAATGAATGATCGACAAGTGAGTCTTACTTTGCTAGTGCTTTGATTGTACTCCGCCAGGGAGGCTGATGATGGGACACTCGTGAGCAGCATGGTGGTCGTGCCTTCCGCCGAAGAACAGGAGGATGCAACTGCTCCGGCCTCTTCGGGGAGGGGTTCCATCTTGGGGACGAGAATGGATGGTGAGAGGGAGAAGTCGGCCGACGTCGTCGTCCAGTGGTACTTGCCCGCACTCACGGAGGATGGAGAGGAGCGGTGGTAGACAATGTCGTCCGGATTGACGACTCCCATCAGATCGGACGTGGAAGACGTCGACGTCGAATAGGAGGGGGACTGCTGCTTAAGGGCGAAGGACACGGGGTCAAACTGCTGCTGAGACACAACGACTGCAAACTGGTCGAGCAGTTCCTGCTGCTGCTGCTGCTGCTGTTGCTCCTGATGAGAAGGACTCCCGCTCGAGAGGAAGGTGGCTTGTTGCTGCGCAGTGTCCTCGTCGTAGGGATGGTGGTGGTGCTGATGATGGTGGTGCAGTGGAGGCGTGGATGGCGGAGGTGGTGTAGGAGTGGACGTGGCCATGATGTTGATGAGGGGGGTCAGGAGGCTCTTCTCTGAGCCGGAGGACGGGCTGTGGAGCCAGTCGGAAGGGGAGAGCCCACCACCGGAGGCGGAGGACGAACAGGCCGACGTGACGGGCGTTGTGGCGGTGGTGAAGCTGCCCCGGTAGCTGATGCGGCCGACCGGGGAGTTGCTGTGACTGCCGGGGAACATAGTTCCCACACACTCCGTCCGGTCATTTAAGGGGTCCGCGGCCTCGGCTGCAAGAAAAACAGAAACTCATTACTTTCGTGCTCTTGGTTTCTAAAGTCATTCAAATCTTACTCACTACAACAACGCAGAGGAAAATGTTTTTTACAAAATCTCTGCTGACTTAGATTTGGGCAATTTCATTTTAATAGACCTATTATTTGCTGCTCTAAACACTTAACAAAGACTCCAAGTATGTTATATTATTTTCCAATGCATTAATTTTTGAAGACGGACACTATATAATGCAATTAAATTTTGAAGATATCAGAAACAATATTTAAATAATACTTTTAGGCTCATTAACGGACGTATCTTGTCCATTACTCTGCAAAATGTTTTATTTAAATATTGTTAATGGAAATCATCAAAATCTAATTGCATTTTATAGAAGTAGAGTTCATGTTATTCATGAAGTTCTTGCAATAAAATAAAAACATGGTATATTTGAAGTCTTTGTTGAGTATTTAGTGCAACGTATGTTGCCGTGACATTGCCCACTTTTGAGTTGCATACTAATTCTAAAATTGTAGATAAGTTTTCCTCTACCACGTAGAGTTTTTTCTCTGCACTTAACATGAAAGTGACCACCTTCCACTGGATTTCACACGAAGCCTTATTACGGCCTAATGTACTTCTTGTGGCTGACATTAACGTCTTTATTTAAAATAAAGTGTTTCTCTTCCGAAATATTATTGCTATTATTTGTGACAATTTTTAATTCACGGCAAAAATATTTCTGTGAGGAATCTAAAATAATTCCGTGTTTATCAGAAACACAAAAATACATTAAAAAAAATAGTGTTAGCAATGTATGCAATTATTGCTCACCTAAATATATTTTTTGGACTATTTTTTTAAATTTTACCTCATATTCCTCCTTTGGTTCAAAGTTACTCTATGCAGCAAGGTTACTTTGAACCTGGTTATAAATTCATCTTAGGTGGTTTTAAATTAATTATTATTTTTTAAACTTTGGATACAAATACAATATTTTAAGGGGAGTGAGTCGGTACTCTGTATACGTGAAATGCTAAAGTGGAGTAACCTTTATGTACCTTTTTCTCAAAAAGTGCTCATGGTAGAAGCTTACAATTGTCTTAGTGTTTTGAAGAGACATTTTTAAAAGCGTACTGAAGCGAAATTTTAAAGCAATTCTGTTTATTTCAAATTTATAAAATTTTAATTTAATTTTTTTAAAGAAGCACTTGCACAACCTTACAATCTTAAGGCGTAAGATTTACGTTTCCAGCTGCCAATTTTTTTCGCAAAAAATTTGAAATTTCATAACATTACTCAGAAAATTACGATTCAACAGTTTCAGATTTTAATATCAAAGAATTTATTTTAAAGTATAATCTGTTAGTTCATTAATTTAGAATTATTTCGTGAAATTATAGTTAATTAATTAAACTAATGAAGCCAATTTGTGATTATAATTGGGGTTATTAGTTATGTGATAATTAATTACTAAGTGGTGATCCACAACTAACCCTAAAAACTGAGCACTTGACCCTTTTCAGAGTTTTCAAAAATGCATACCATTGAGAGGCATTCATTATATTCAATTGATAAAGACAGATAGATTGATTCTTTTATAAAAGATGCCGTTTCTTAAACACTAAAATAAAATATTTTTAAGGAAATTTTGAAGTGTGAACTTGCACTGTAAATGTAGCTTCACTATCTTATCCGAAGTAGGACCAACTAGCAGGATTTACATGTTAAGCGCAGGTTACATTCGATCAACAGAAAACGCCGTCTGCAAACCATCAGCCACTAAAAACCTTAACCAAAAACTATTCGATTTCGTTACGCTTTTCCGAAAATCACTGCAATTTGATTAGTTATGTTCATTGTTGGTTGTGGTTTGCAGTTGCCACTTGGCAGTAAACAGATTGGAACGACTGCATGAATTGATATGCTTTGCATCATAAAGCAACATAATAAATAAAAAATACTTAATAATAATGATAATATAAACTCATCTCCGTTTATTATGATCACTGCACAAGGATCTGTTTAAGCGAGGCAACAAAATATGGCATTTCATCATACTTTAAATATATTCAGCTGAACGGAGTAAAGTGAAGATGAATAAGAAAAATTTGTTTTTACAAATTTTTTAGAAATTTATAAATAAAAGAAAGCTACAGATGACAATAAGCAGTTATATAAAAGTAAAATATTACCATGAAAAACGTTTTAAGTAATTGCATAAGAAAAAAAAATTGTGCTCATTTCTTCGAACACTAGATACTATAGCAAGTACTTGAAAAACAATATAATTCTGTTTCACATTATAGTTTCTGAAAATCGCTTAATTTCGGTGTAAAATACATCAGGAGTTATAGATGTCGAAAAAGTTAGTAAAACTTTTCCTGCTTAAGCTACTCTACATTAAGATGCAAAATAATTTTATTAATGATAAAAAAATGATAACATGTGAAGTTATATTAAGTTGTAAGAATAGCTACTTCGAGTCAATAAGTTACACCACAGCATAACGAGTGAAAATATATTAATTAAAAAAGTATGCTTCAGTTATTGATATGATTGCATAATTTGTATCTTTTAACTGAGAGCACTTATTCTTTGCTCAGAATTGTCATCTGCAAGCAAAAATAATTTAAAAAACCTTTGTTTAAATAAGCTGTCGAGTAGATTTTGCAAACAATCACTAAGCAAGTTAAAATATTGCACAGACATGTTCAATGCTTATTTAAACTTAGCTGTTGTAATTTTCATAAATCTTAATGTAACAATTAAGAGAATTAGTATACAAAGTCAAAATAATAAACGAATGTGTATGATTTTTAGTTTAATTTCAAAAATAATCCTGTTAAAATTACAAAAAAAAAAAAAAACATTAGGTAAAATATACAACTTAAGCGACATCGAGTTCATTCTAATCACAATATATTTATGATACCAGAGCAAAAGCACCCATTTAAAGCTTTATTTTAATGCTTAAAAATCAATAATAGCAGAGTTAAAGCTTTGATTTAAAGTTTAATTAATGTTTTGTAAGGTATTTGTTACAACACGTTCAAAAGATTTAATAGAAGTTTTATTTTTTGAAACTTTGCATTTTTTAGTTCATAATGTCTACCAATTTACATATACTTTTTTTAAATAAAAATATCGGTTGGTTAAGATTTGAGATAACTAGGTTGGATACGAAAAGCTGCAAACAGCTGGGCGTCAACACAGGATCCACAATTAGAAAAATGTGTAGCTTAATGATACCTTGAAAACATAAATGTCACTTCAGATATGTATGAAAATCATTTAAAAATGATTCCTATTTTTGTCGAAATAGTCAAGTATCCTTTATTTTGTAATTTAACTGAACTGTACGCATCGTTTATGGTTGCCATCTAATGTTTATGATTTTTTTATCTTTTGTTTTTGACTCGAAAGATGGTTATAAATTGGTTACATCATAAAAAAATATGACTTTTAAAGTAGTCTTGACGTTTAGAAAATATATGTTTTCATTTGAACTACAGAAATGTAACACAATTATAAGCAGGATACAGAATATATATTAACTTGCATTTCAACATCGTTAATTAGAGCAGTGATGTTTCTCCAATGTATGCAATATAAGAAACAGATTTCGACACCACATTAGTTTAGGTTATTGCATAAAAAAAAACTTTCAAATTGCATTAGTTTCTTAAAATATGAATGCAACTGTTGACTAAATATCTGGTTAAACATTTTCAACTAGTGAGTAGCTGCATACATCAATTGTTTCATTCAGCAGTTTTTAAATGGATTCACTCAAAGCACAATTGTGAAACAGCAATTTACTTCCCCAATATGCGCAGTACGAAGGCGCAATAACTTTACCATAAATCGGAATACATATTAATTACTTTTAGCACACAAATTAATAATCCAGATCGTAATATTAATCATCCAAATGCAATAGTTATGCGACATGGTTTGAAAAAAGGATTTTTTCAATTCCCAGGTCATCTTCAATAAAAATCAATGGCGGTTGAGTAAGTTCGTTACCGGATAAACCCATTCATGAATTTGGAAAGCAGAGAATTGAGAACACTAAGCAAAAGCAAAATGAATTGCATTATAGAAGTAACAAGCAAGCAACAAACATAAGTCTTATCAGTTGATTTTTGCAGTAGAGTTAATTCCACTACAAATAAATCTCCAAAAGCAATTTTCGTGGAAAATATTTAGAACATGCGACACACATGGGAGTCGTTGTCCAAAAGCAATATTCCAACAATGACAGCGATCTTGTATTCTAGTAATATCAATTCAATCAATAACGACAAATTTCAAGATATTTTACAGGTATGCCTTTTGCAAGAATCAGGGGATGGATGTGGGTTGAGATAGCTCATGGGGTGCAACGACCCCTGGGGTGAGGTAAAGACATATGCCAGACGAGTTGAGAAGGTAAACACTGTATCGAATAAATGATGCTTACTGGCGAGCGGTTGTCCTCAGGAGGGTCGTAAGGTGTCATCATCGGAAATCGTCCTCATTGTCGTAGAAAAATCAAAACAAGAGGAGAGATGGAATAGGGATTCTTCGGAGGCTTCCCCCATCCCGTTCGAATTTGGAAGATCCGGAGAGAACGCCTTCGCGCGTGGCTATCATTCGCCGGCAGGCAGGTTGCTGGTAAGCTCGCTCTATCCCTGTTCCGCGGAAAACTCCCACGCAGACGATCCGTACACAGCGTGGGAGTTTTTTATCCCGAGGATGCTAGTGACGGGACGGTTGGGGGCGCTTCGGACGGCAGCTGACTACTCGATTCTCTTCAACAGGTGGAAAAGTGCGCTCCTCTGAGGGTTCAGGAAGCAAGTACCTTGACATTTCGAGTGAGGAGGGTTGAGATTATCTGTTGGGGACTTTCTGAGAAGGAGTTCTTAAACTAATAGGATGAAGAAGTTCATTCGTCTTCAGAGGGAATTCATTAATTGTTGATAAATGACTTTTTTCTTTCAGATTTTCCAATATTGGTGAAGATATTACGGCAGCACGACATATTATAATAAATATATATCTATATATAGTGGCGTACCTAGCATGGGCGACACCTGGGGTGGTAATATGTGGTAATTCCCCCCCCCCCTACAAACGCGAAAAAAAAAAAGGTTTTAATGTTCGATGAAAGCATGCATATTTACACACTTTTCAGAAACTGCTACATTTGTGTTATTAGGAAATTTTAAGTATGTTAATGAGCAAAAGACAAAAAAAATTATGAACGCTGTTTGTATACCCTAGATGCAAATGTGCAGGGTCGATGCAAGGTATCTCAAACACAGGGGCAAATAATGGATTTCAGATTTTGGTTTGAGAGGAAGTCACTAAGTTTTGACAAGATGATCCTAATCCTGATTATATTATTTACTCCATGATGTGAAATAGGGGTCACGGAGGCACGTGAGTCTCCTTCCCTCCTAGGAAAACTTTCAAATTTGTAGTCTTAAAAATGCATTTTAGTTTTATATTTTTCAAAAACTTGTAATTCTACTTTGGGTCTCATCCCCCAGACGGGTTGAACCCGGGGCGGATCGCCCCCTCGCCTCCCCATTGCGACGCCACTGATACTATATTTATCTGTGTGTGTGTGTGTGTGCGCGCGCGGATAAAAAATTTTGAAACAAATAAGATAACATAAAACGATAAATACAGAAATAAATAGAAAACTCTGAAAAACTAAATTTTCCATTCATTCTTTCCAATTTACTAATTTTTTTTCAACTACTATATAACGCACCTTAGTTTCAAAGGAATTATTATTGATAATAATATTTTAAACATTTATTATTAGATTTAAATGATTGACTAAGAAGATATATTTTTTAATGGTTTATTAAACCGAACTGACATTTTAAAATCCAAAAAAATTGTCAACCAGTTTTCTCTACACCCTGATATTTTGAAGAGGGAGATAATGTCTAATCTAATACGGGACCTTTTTATGTCAGTTTCGAGTATAAGATGCACAAGAAGTTTTGAGCCTACTTCTTGAAGAAAAGTATCGTTTTACAGTCCGTGAAGCACATAGATGCATAAATAAATATATAAATGTTATTTTATCAAAACGTAAAAGGTCATTATCAATAAAACTTGAAATTTAACGCATTATTGAAGGATAGGATAAGTCGGAGTTCAATTGGTTGCTTTTCGTTATTCGTACTATTTTTTAAACGAAATTTCCCAAACGAATACACCAATATTTAAGGTTTATGTCACTCTAGACGTTTTATCAAATATTAGGTCCTTTTCAAAAATTAGAGAAATTTATAATAAGATATATTTACTTTTTAAAGATTAATACGTAGAACTGTTACCGCCTTATTTCAACAGATAAAATACGCACTAGCTTTAATCTGATCCAGCATCGAAATAATAAGCTCTAAAAAATGTTTTATTCTAAAAACACAAAGCTACCACAATTTTAATATCGTGCATGTATTTCCAGACAAGGAATTTCGCAGGACTTTTCGGTTACTAGATTTTGAATTATTGTTATAATTTATTTAACGAAATCAAAGTAACAGTAGAAACTATAACAATTGTCTTTTTTCACAAAATTACGATGAAATTTTTTACTGACAGAAAATATAAAATATCACATTTTATATGACATATTTGGGTTATGTTTTGACAGATTATTTTAACGGTAAAAAAATTGAAGTAACTACTTAGAAATTGTTGCTGAACAAATTTTATCTTTGTCGCTTTTGTTTAAGCTTTCGATTCACAAAACTAGAACGATACATGTTTAACAATATCATTAATATCTTGATTTAAAAATTATTGGGGATAAATTGTTTGAAAAAAAAAAAAAAAAAAAAAAAACCTGGACGTATTGGTACGGGCAAGATATTTTTCCAGAAAAATAATTTTTTAATTTAGAAAATTTCTTTCGTATTTTTAAAAGCAAATGATTGCTTGTTTCAAAAATACTTTTACACATTAACAGCAATTAAATCTAGTTTTGACACTCAATAGCATATAAAGCATCCAATCAGCACTAAAGTTTATTCTTCGCAAAGTTTAAATCGCAGTGATAAAAATGAATAAATTATCTTTTCACCTGAATTTGTTTTTGAATTTTAAGCTTGTGTTTAAATTCAGTACATTTAACTCTTGAAAATTTCTGTGCAACTGACTTCTCTTTTGTAACTTTTTTTTAAAAGCTTCTCTTGGATGCTTAATTCCGTATATGTACCAACTAAAATAAATTTACCAACTAAAATAAAATTTTCTAATACGTTTTTTAAGAAATTAAGTTTAAGCTAGACCTTCCAAAGTTATCAAATATTTGAAGTTTCACTTCACAATTTTCAGCTAAAATTTATTTTTATAAAATATTAAGTTAGAATTGCTTTTCTTCCAAACTTGCTAAACTTTTCTTGCTAACTTCAAAGGGGTTTTCCCCTTCGAAGTTAGCTAAAAATCACTTTTCAATTGCTAACTACTTAAAGATGCGCTCACAGGAATTTTCAATTGTTTTATTAATTAGAAACAGCATTTATACAGATCTACTTTTGGTTTGAATTTGCAAGAAGTTTTTTTTTTTTACTTGATAGTTAACTTTTAAGATTTCAATCACAGATTCGGTATAACTATCTTTTGCTCATTTTAAAACTTAAAGTTCCTTTTAAAATCCTTTACCGAAAAAAATGGGAAATAAAATAAAATTTTAAGTTGGAAAATTTTTAAGTTCTGCCCCTATCAATTATATCCTTTACAAGCCACCAAACATCAATTAAATATTACGTTTTTAAAATGTTTTCAGATGTGTCACTATTTTTGCCAGCCAGCGATGCCTTATTTTTACCCAACCTACCATTAATGCAAATGAAGGGTTACGGGGAAGAACGATCAAAGTCCATTTTTCTAAAAAACTCCCGTTAACCTATGTTATTATTACAGACAGTTGATTATTACAGACAGTATTCAAGAGAAACATTATTCAGGCAAGAATCATCCTTGTGAGTGAGTTTAACTGTGAAGAATGAGGCTAACTTGGAAATGATTCGAGAATTTAGACTCCAAAACGTAATGAGGGAAATTTTAGCATGGTGGACTATGATCATTCTTCCCCGTGGCCCTTCAAATGTAATAAATCATATTGCTTTTGCAGGTTGCGTATTTTAGTTAATGGCAAATCTAGAATTGAGTTATGTTTCAGAAGATGTATCCTCGACACATACAGCAAAAATATTCTCAACGGGCAAACTAAAGATATTTCAAAAAATCTTAACGTTACCTGGATAACGCCCCATATAATGACTACTTCTGACTCTTCTGTAATAGTGGGCATCCTGAGGAACCGCAGGTGTCCGACGAGGAACAGGCGAAGGCCACCAAGGGTTGTACCCCGGGTGACTGACTGGATGTACCGGGCTTTGGCAAGGAGCGAATCGCCTGCAACAATTGTCCACTTGAGCCATCGGCATGGCGGTTCTACGGTTCGGGGGGCCCTCGATTGGGGCCCACGGGTACGTCGGAGCACCGGTACGTGGACCCCGATGCTGGTCCAGTGTTAGCACCTTGCTGAGTTGGAAGCAACTTTGGAAAGTGGGCTTATTCCTGCACAATTTTTTTTAACGGAAGATTTTTACCAGTGTGCAATAATCCTTGGTTAAACAGTCAGCTAGTTTTCAGCACGTCTCTGATTTAGAAGCAACTATCGAATAGTGCTTGTTCCTTGACAATATTTTTTTACTCCTTGGTTAAATAACTAGTGTCATTCAAAAAGCATTTTCATCACATTGCTGAGTTGGAAGTAACTTCGGAAATTGCTGATTCCTTCACTATCAATTTTTTAACGGATGATGTTCCTAGTATGACAATCCTTGATTGACAATAATCCTTGGTTCAATAGTAACTCCTTGGATAAATAACTAGTGTCATTCAAATAGCATTTTCATCACATTGCTGAGTTGGAACTGACTTCGGAGAAATTGCTGATTCTCTCGTTCACTATGAATTTTTTAGCGGAAGATGTAGCTAATATACAATAATACTTGGTTAAATTGTTAGATAAAGTACTATCTTTTATATAGCGTTTTTATGCTCTGTTTAATAGTTTGTGAGCAAAATGTCATTAAAAATAACTCTTTTCCGAGTTTTAAAGAACATTATTCGATAAAGTATTCTGCACCAAGCACAACGAATATTCTAACGATAATTATGAAACATTAGTGATTTAACTAAACATATTTCGCCACAAAATACCGCACTCTCAACGTACTCCTAAACATCGTGACGACAAAACCGTTGTATTCTGATGTACGTTCGAAATATGTTGGCTCAATATAAATACTTTTAGACAGATATTAACAAAAGTTTTCTTTGCCGCAACAGTTGGTACAAGATAAGATTTCTTTCTTTAAAGACTCATGTTTTGAATGGAATGACAGCTTCATAGTGTTAATTTTTTTCCAAATAAAGAAGTTCAAAACTGATTACCAAACAAAGTTTACAAACAAACATGATAAAATTAACTTTTTGATAGTTGATCTAATAAATAAAACTTAAAGTCATGAAAAAAAAAAAAAAAGAAACATATCTTAAGAGAAAAACATTTTTTCAACGTAAACTATATTTTATTTTTCAAGGAACAAATTACTCTTTTTATATTGTAATTGTATTCCTGGTATGTGGACTTGAAATGTTGTACTCAGTAACATCAGCGAACAAATTTTGGTACAAGAAATTTTATGGTTTTCTTCTAAGCGATCAGCACAATGTTTTCTTCTTTTTTAGTAAAATATTATTAAATTCTGTAATCTGAGGAACAAATTTTTCTTTCAATTATATGATGCTATCCAAGATATGTAGACTTGAAAACGTTGTAGACAGCAACATCACCGAACCTAATTTTCTTTTCGCAAATAAATCTCGATGATCTGCTTGCTAAGGAGACTTTTTCCACAAAAATCAGAAGATGCAGATGAATTCCCGAAGAATCAGCAGCCCATGGAGAGATGTTGTTCACTCGAAGACATGCGCAATGTGGACCACGAACACAACATCCGAAGATCACCAAAACACGTGCGAGTCAAAATCAGCCCACTCCTCCCTCGCTGCTGACGCGCAGTCGATCACACCGGATGGAGTTTCGCGGGCGCAACAGGTTTCCCGAAGAGCGGGATGCTCCTACCACATCTCTCTCTCAGCCTCAAAAGCACGTGTGACAACAGGTACCAAAACGACCGACGGAACCCGTCTACTGGGGGCACAAACCTGACCTCGAGGATGCCCACGATTGGTCAAAACTAGAAGAGGCCACACCTCCTCCGAAAACTTTTTGAACGTCTTCCCTTTTTTGTTCGTGTTGTTTCATCCCGTGTCATCAAATAAGGAACGGGTTGGAGCGAAGAAAGAAGCGCACAAATAAACAAACAGAGCCATAATATCGCTCTGAGATCATCATCAGCCGTGGCAGAACGTGGGAAGGTGAGCGCCCCCCCCCCCCTTTCTACTCAAAGAATATAAACAATCCTCACGTTATCGCTACTATCGATATTGCGGTTGTTAAAGCGTTGTTACTGCCGCTCTTATCGATGGAAGTTGTTACAAATAAATAAATGACAGATAAGGGGAAGAGGAAATGATTTTAGAAATTATTATCTGTGGGCTTCACTGAATTGCTCTTGAAATTCAGAAAATGCCCATTATAAACATTATTGCTGAAGCGAAAATGCTGAATGTTTAATCTAGAAGTGTGCAAGTCAATATCAATAAACGAACTAATGATGTTTTACGCGTCAATAAAATTCAATTTTCTACTAGATAAAACCACTAGTAGTTGATATCACACCAGTAGTTGACACTTATAAAAAATAAATTTACGACAGAAACTCAGACGCTGAAGATCGGTTAAGATTAAGCTGAAAACTAAGCATTGCACATTTCAACACTGTTTTAAATTTTTGTACAATTTTATAATTTCTCTTGTTAATTATTTTTTTTTCGTAAGTGTTAACTACTCGTGCAGTGTCAACTACTAATATGGGTGTCAACTACGGTTGGTTTTATCTCACATATGTTACACACGCAATCACCAATCATTTACCCCTTGTTACTTTTAATTTCTTATTTTGTTCGAAATAATATGAAATATATTTCCCACTTCTCTAAGAGTCTTTTTTTCTGTTCCAATGCTTACACTATTCCACATGACTGTTCATATGAAAATTTTCATATGTAATTAAATGTCCCATCAATATAAATGATTTTTTAAACATTTTCATGAAAATATACACGAGCTTAAAAGGTTTTTAATTTTGTTGTCAGGGTGAGATAAAAATTCAAGTATGGTGTAAAAAGCCCTTCTCTCTTCAGAAAAAGATTTTATTTCCAGTTTCATAATTAAATAATTGTGACTTTTTTTCTTAGTAGCACTGTTCTTTCTAATTTTAAGCTGTTATTCAAATTTTGTAATTGATTTTCGAAATAATGTAGATGCATTTGAAAAAAAAATGTAATAATACTTTCTAACGAGTTTAATATAATGATAACAATAATCGCAATAAAATACTTAATAGTAAAAAAAAAATAGTCGTGTAAAATTGTGAAATGATTAATAAAATTTTTAATTCAGCGCATAAAAACTATTTTTTGTATGCATAAAAACTTTTTTTTGCAGGCATAAAAAAGAATAAGCACTAAAATATAAAAACATTCTATTCATATAAAATTGATTATTCAAAAAACTTAAATTTCATACATTTGTCAATTTTAGTTTCTTAAATATCGAAAATGGTGTTAGTTTCATAATAGAAAATATTTACTCCTGCCAAAGAATTGTGCATGAAACGAAAAAGTAAAATCAAGCAGATAGCTTAACTTTTGCGTAAATCGTTATTATATAATCAATACTCAAAACACTATCTCTCTCCTCCCCTAACAACAATGATTTGTTTCCCAGAAACCTATAATGAAGTTATCACCTGAAAAGCGTGTGTATTTTCCTCTTTTCCAATTTGCTCCAACGATTCTGCGAAACAACCCCAACTACTTTATATTCGTCTGGAATAATATAACATCATATCCCCACTTTAGGATTTGTTTTTACTCTTCCTTCGGAAGTTATGAGAGCAAACATAATTGCAGGTGTACCTACTTAGCTGTTCCGCCTGCTTTCCGTAATAATTTCTTGCTATTTTTTTATGTACCCCCCCTCCCCCCCCCGCTTGTCGTTTCGAAGAATAGGTTAAGTGTAGCATTCTCCTAAAACTGTTCCCCAGTTGACATTTTACAAATACTCCATTTTCATTATACCTAATGTCAAACAGCCTTGCGCGTTTGCCTCTTAAAGGTCAATGTATGTACATTTTCTTTGCTTGTTCAACTGGCCTATGGTAAATGTCAAGTTTGTTTTTGAATTGCGTACGGCAGTTACCAGTTTCAGACGCAAAGTACTAAACATTTGTAAGCGGATTTCCTTTCTAGAATTATACAATGTTTCAAAATTCAACGTATGCTATTCAAAATATTTGATTTTTTTTCGAATTTTGACCTAACTATGTGAGGAGGGAGTTTCCAAATTTAAAGGTAGATAGATACATGTATTTAAACTCTATATTCATAAAATAATTATTTGAGACAAAATGTAAAATTTATTTAAACAATAAAACTATAAAATAAAAATATTTCTAAATAATTTAGTATTTCAGTTGTTATTTACATTTTAAAGTTAGTATTTACGTTGTATTGTACATGCTGTAAATTTTTCGTTTAAAACGCTTAATGAAAAATAATGCTTATGTTAAAAAGTACAAATTATTTCATTTTATCTAATGAGATCAGAAAAAAATATGTTATAAAGTTAGTTAAAGTGTTAAACCTGATAATATAATATTCCTGCCAACAAAAATTATCTTTCCTATCAAAAAAAAAAATATTATCGGAAATTCTGTTGCAGGGCAGATAAGCAAACGTTTTGATTCTAGGTTTGCTTCGCTATGTCTTCGGTCTCACTTTCTAATTGAAATGTATTTTGTTTAAAGGGCGTAAGGCAACATACGAACAGTGTTGATTTACGCCCAAAAAATAAAATTGATTCAATTCTCCAACACTTTTTCTCCAGTTAATCCTAATTTTAATACCATACATATCTCAACGAACATTAATGCTTCTAAACTTTTGAATCTCTCCATATATTTTTTAATTTAGTATTCCATTTTTCAAGTTCTTCAATTTTTATTTTGAGCCTTTCTGAATTTTCATTTGATATGGGTCCGACTAAAGTCGCAGAAGTGTCACTTAACCAAGACTTTTGAACTATGCTTAACTTTCTTCAATCCTAAACCTTAACTTTTTTAGTTCTCTTGTTCTTAAATCCAGTCAAATTTCCGCTAACATTAGATTAGACGGGAATCTGAAGAAATGCAGGGTCTTCAATTTTTTTTAAACGGTCCTGATGTTTCTTTACTTTTAACCCTACTTTAGCAGCATAATTTTCCAAGATTTACTCCGCTTTGCCAGAATTTTATAGAAACTTCAACTTTTTATAACTTTTAAAGTTCGCAGAATATATTTTTTTAAATTAATAGCCTGCTTTTTTAAAGATTGTTTCCGATTTTTAAATAATATACTGAGCTAAGTCTTACGTCAAATAAATGTCGGTTCTATTTTTATCGAAGCCTTTCCATATTTAAGACTCTTTCACTGCTTGCATTACCACACTGCTTTTATTTTCATCTTTCTGACGTTTAGGGAAACAGTTGATTATAAGTAAAGAAAAGGGGGAAAACACGGACAAAACTCCTTTAGAGGGAGTTCCTAACAGCAACCTTCATGTTGAGAATTATTTTTCTAGTAATACTTACTGCCATCCTTTAAAACGGAAAGGATGCAGAATTGATCCTGGATATTTTGAAAAATGATTCTTAGGTAGGAAACATTTTTAAACGGATTTTTTTTAAACTTATTGGTAATAAAATATATTGTAATCAATATAGTTTACGTCATTTAAAATTAAAAACCATGCAATGAGATTTGAAGAATTGTTTTTACAAACGGATTTAAAGAATTGTCTTTACAAACAGACGTTTTTAAAAAATCTCGTCCCCCCCCCTTCTCCTGAAAATATTATTGCAGGTGAAGGGTAAAATTGGGAATGAGAAAATTCTTTAACTACCAGTAACAGTCTCATTATTAGGCCCCTTTTATAAAAAAGTGGCAATTTTTTTTTACAAGTCAAAGTGATAAACAAATATAGTTTCATTTGTTTGAATTATTAATCCTAAAAACAGGAAATTAATGTAAGCATTATATTTTTGATAAATTTGTTCATAAAAGCTGCATTTTGATTAGAGTGGGAACGATTTTATCAATTAAATATACTTCATGCATTTTGTACACTGAAATGTCACTAGCCTATTTTTTGAGGTGGTGATCAGTTTGTAATTTATAGAAAATTTTTAACCGCCACTTGTTTTCATTTAACCGCCCTGTAGTCGGTGACGACCATTAATTGTTCAAGATTACTTGCAAGAGCTCACGTGATCTTGGAAAACTTTGCGTTATGTAATCGTACCAAACTGTGTCTTGTTAGAATTCAAAAGTACCAAAATTTCAAAGAAAAATTTAGATAAAAAGGTTTTGTTGGCAGGAATGGAGAAAGAAAAAAAGTTTGGTAGTCAAAGAACTCAAAAATACACACCAGAATTCCATGGAATGCGGAGCGAATCAAGCAAGGCGTCGCAGCTCCGGAAGTTCCGGCATTTGTCCGGATCAAACATGTCTAGAATAATAACCGAAGCTGGGGCTTTAGGTAAATGTATAAAAGTGTGAAAAATAGCAATCTAAAAATACTATAAATATAAATACTTTATTATTATTATTATTAGTATTATTATTATTATTATTATTATTATTATTATTATTATTATTATTATTATTATTATTATTATTATTGTTATTAAAATAAAGAATAATTTTAATGATTAGTAATGATAACAATATTAAAAACCAGTTGTATTTTTATCAGTAAAAAAAAAAGAATTCTAACGTTACATAGCGTTTGTAATTTTTTTCATTCGCCACAAGATTGCAACTTGCGAATCATCATGGCGAAATAATAACATGATGGATGCACACCATCGAAATGATACTGTCGATAGTTGAATAGCATGAAAGCATCGATGTATTTTGAATAAAAGTGACATTTATGGATAATATTATTAAAATTTAAACAATTGATTTTGTATTCTCCACAATTTACTATATTGCTTTCTGTTTACAAAATTATTGGGTTTATTTTAATTTGCATAAATATTTCGCACTTAGCTTAAATCTATTTCTTCGTGAATCTGTATATTTTTTATCCACACATACCGTAATGTAAAGGAAAAATCCAATTTACATTGCTATCAAAATTGTTACTTTTTAAACAAAAAATAACAAGGTAGATTTTAATATATATATATATATATATATATATATATATATATATATATATATATATATATATATATATATATATATATATATATATATATATATATATATATATATATATATATATATATATATATATATATATATATATATATATATATATATATATATATATATATATATATATATATATATATATATATATATATATATTATATATATATATATATATATATATATATATATATATATATATATATATATATATATATATATATATATATATATATATATATATATATATATATATATATATATATATATATATATAAAGAAGTACACAACATCAGTTTCAAGCAAGCATTGCTCTAATGTTCTTGCATTCTTCATCTATTGGTTTTTCAGTGAAAAAAAAAATTAAATATTTTTTCAACATTCAAATAACACCACCTAATGATTTTGTTTTACAAAAGTTAATCAAGTATTCCTGTTAGCTTTAAACCTAAGCCACCTGTTGATTTTTTTTTATCAAGTCAATCAAGCATTCCTTTTTCCCCAACTTACGCCACCTATTGTTTTGTTTCCCAGATCAATTATATTTCTCTCGGACATTAATCCAAGCTGCGCATTGATTTTCTTTAGAAAGTCTATCAAAAATGTCTCTAGGCTACCAATTCACGACATCTATTTATTTTGTTGGAGTTATTTCCAGCGAAAATTACATTACATGAATAAGTTGTATGTTTTAGTTTAGTTGTAAAAACGTCTTTGTAGCATTAACAATAATATAGTGTATGAATTTACATTCCTGACACTCCCCTTTGAAGGGATCAAAGAATAAGCTGCGTTTTGGGGACTTGGACTACGAAAAACTCGCCGTGGACACCCAGTTTATGCCTAAAAAGGACACGTATGACCACCCTACGAAAATAACCCCTTCCAAAACTAGAAGCTGGATCCGCCCTCTAAAGTCATCAACAGGTTTCATCAAGTAATCAATGTCAATCTGCGGTGACGTCGAAAAATGACGTTGCAAATATGTCTTCATCATGTCACTAAGTGACTAGTCACAAATTAATTCTTGCAGAGACATCGCAGTGAAGTCGCGTGAAACATTTAACACATATGTCACAGAGTGACTCCTTTGAGACTTCACAATTCGGTCACTTTTTGACTTGCGATCATTGTGACTCGCAATGAAATCCCTGTAACTATATCGTGACATATTGTGCTATCGTAGTAATTTGGGGATTCTAAGACTCTGTGGTAGAAGCTTCGTCTGCCGAAATTTAAAGAAAAGTCACCAAATTTCCAAAAACTCCCACGAGTTTTGGTAAGCAAGGGAAGATATCGTACACACACTTTGCAGATGGATGTCCTGCCACATGCAGATGGTGAAATCGCATCCTTTAATTTCTCGCCAAGTCTTTAAATTTGGCACTTTTCTTGAAATTTCGGCAGATTTTACGACTTTTTTTCTTGAAAATGTGGGGACGAGGGCAAATGGTTTTTACATCAAAATGTTGAAATATCCTGTTTCAATTACTACCAATGAATTTTTTTTCATGGTCAGAACGAAAAAAAAAAAAATCCACACACGCACCGAAGTAGCCCGCATAATTTATTTTGAGATTTTCTACTCATCATATCAAAGAATCACTTTGTGTAGGATAAAGAGCCATTTTTTTGGTTTTGGAATTCGCTGCTTCAAAATATTAAACCGGTATTAATTAAGTGTTCATTAGCATCCGCTTTTGGAATATGAAACGAAACGTTCTATCCACTGAGTCTAATTTACACATCATTAAACACCTACGATTATGGAAATCCCCAATGGAAAGCGTAGGCCAGGAACTAAAGCAAAAACAAATCGCGTAGAATACGAATGTTCGTGCAATCAAAAAAGCCGAAAAAAATGGACTCGCACACATCCACGCCTTTTTTACTAACAGTTGTCACGTAACGAATATGTCAGCTAAGGGGAAAAGTCTGCCATCTAGCACTCAACTCTTCTCAAATAAAAAAATAAAAAAATAAGTAAGGAGCTCGATTGTTACCACGTGGCAACGTTCTGTTTTCGTGCCTTCAATTCAATGCTTGCCACCCCCGGTTAAGCGAAAATGGTTCCGGTCCTTCAGCTGGAATGGAAAGAAAGAGATGTGGGGGGAAAACATGGGATGAGAAATAAGAAAAAAAAAAGAAAAAGTGCTGGAATTAGCTATAGGGGAAAAAAGGGGAAACGTGAAAAAAAAAAAAAATGATGGCTCGTGTCTTGTAGCAATTGAAATGAATTGCATAAACGGCCGTTGACTTAAAACACTTGTTGCGATACCGTATGGGGAGAACAGAAAAAGAGCGAATCTCACGATGGGAAACCGTTTTTTCTTTCGTTTTGATGGGGGAGCATAGCTACATCATAAAACGTATGGTTAGTCCAAAATGAACCTTATGTATATTTATAAAGATAGTTATTTTTATTTTTGTTTTCTCTCTTAATTGTATAAATTATTCATTTTTTTCTAAGTTTGCAAATGCTCAATACACCACAAATAATTACTAAGAGTGGGTTACAAATTATAAGGATTATCAACTAAACATCATTTTGTAACTTCAGAGAAAGTATTAGTTACTCTAACTCCTCCCACCCGTAATCGATACAAAGAAATTAGCATGTATAACCATTAAAGCATTTTCTCAGTTTGTGCGAAAAAGAATCTTCTAATGCAATAAAAAGTATGTGTCTGTAATATATTGCATATTACAAATATGCATCTATGGTACTTAAAAAAACATCAACAAATAAGTATGTAGCCGCGATACATTAATACTTGAAAAGCATTGGATAAGGTTAACCAAAGTTGATGGAAAATAGAATGAGTTGGGCAGGTAACCTAGAGAATTGCTCTTATGGTTGTTAATACTCCATTTATATCCCTCATAAGAAACGATGGAGGAACTTTCTGGATGATGATTTTTCAATTCTAAAAAATCAAGACCTGGAGATCAATTTCTGACAGAAGGGAGGAATGGGAAGGAATTCTACAGAAGATCAGGGCCTACAAGAGGCTGTCGTGCCAATGCTGACGATGACAGCTGGTGGAAACTGGAATGAAACAGTACTGGAATCTTTAAAATTTCATTAACCAAATAAAAGTTATAACAGGAGCCATTTGCGATTCGTTAATTTTAACTGAAATTAGATTGGTACATCTTGGCAATCGAATTGATCCCTAATTGAAGCACCTAGAATCCAAGAGTTGTAAATGCCAACATTAAAAATTGGGGCATAACTAGTACAATTAGTAGAAAATAGTCTCTTACAGTTTGAAACAAGAGCTGGTACTAGTAGCCCTGGTAGGTGCTACTATAAAACATGATTTAGCCCAACTAGAGTTTGAACATTGCACGCTTTTACTCAAAAGTTAAAAACGTCCACTTACATTCGGCAGTTGTCACCGAATCTAAATTTTTGGGAGAGCAAAAATTCACGATTTGCCAAATGGTATTACAAATTTTGCCGAATGATAAAATACGGGTTTGCACACATACGTCTAATAAAAAATGACATTTGGGGATTCACAATTATGTCTCAAATTTACCGAATCGACAGACAAAATTTGCCGAATAAAGAAATTTTTGGGAGGTCTCCCTTTGGGGTGCCCCTGTTCCTGGTACTGCACTTCGTTTCATAAAAGTTTCATAGTTGTCGACGTTGTGAAAAACATTTTAAAATATTTTTAAACGTTACGTGTGCTACCTGGGATTTTTTTCTCACTACCCTAACTATAGTCATGTAAATAAATTTAATCAGTAATCTGAAGGAATTTCATTCGGTAAATTTACTTACCAAAAAAAAAAAAAAAAATCAAGCACTTTTGTATTTTGATTGGCGATGTCCAATCTATTCCATCGAAGGAATGCCCCTCGTGGCTTATCAGCGTTCGGAAGAAGATCATTCAGTGTAGGCAACCCCCCTTTGTAAGCGATCGTAGTCTTAACTGAAATAGTATTTCAAGCGTGAAGGGTCCAGGCATCACCGAAAACCATCACGCAGGTCTCACAAATCACGCGTTCCATTTTCTCCTTTTTCTAAAGCCGGATATCACCTTTGCGACGAAGAGGGCATGGGGAAGAGGGCATCATTTCGGGCCACGCGACCCTTGCGCCGATCGATGGTCACTCCAAATCGAACACAATGGCAGGAAAGGAAGACCGAATTGTTCCGAGACAGACGATTTCTAGAATTGCCATGCTTCACGCAGGTTCTTGTCTTCTACAAACAATTTTAATCACCGTAAAATATTATTTGTTTGTTGCTGTCAATGGCACACAAGGGGGGTTGGGGTAGATAGGGTGGTGCACCCTTTTAAACTGTTCCGCTTTTAGGCTTTTAGGGCAAAAGGATGGATGCCTGTGCAATTTCGTTGGCATTGAAAAATTTTTATTTTCCTACATAGAGTTCACTTTTTAATTTTTTTAAATTTTATTTTATTATTTTTTTAAAAAAGTTCTATTGTTCTGTTTTTCCAAAAAAAAAAAAAAAAAGAGCCCAGAACCGAAAGAACGTTTTCATTTTGATAAACTAACTGAAGAATTTGCAGAAATTTTCTCAGCTGCCACAACAGAATCTGGAATAAACGGGGCCGC
Organism: Uloborus diversus; assembly: GCF_026930045.1. Taxonomy (NCBI): domain Eukaryota; kingdom Metazoa; phylum Arthropoda; class Arachnida; order Araneae; family Uloboridae; genus Uloborus; species Uloborus diversus. The sequence goes on along the minus strand of NC_072739.1, from coordinate 91,644,912 downwards.
CGAGTGCTTAGGCGGACCCCTTGTCAGTTTGGTTATCGGGCGCCTCCTCCCATAAAGCTCGTCAAATGTATATTACTCCAATTCCTAGCCGGGCCCCCTCATGGGAAGGGCCCCTAGTTTCAGACTAGGCTAGTTACAGTACAGTAAAAATGTTTGTATTTTTGCATAACATAACTTAACATAAATAAAGAACAAGTGTATGTACGATAAAGGAGGTACAAAAAATAATTAAATAATAAATAAATAAAACAAAAACAACTGAGTTTAAATTTACAAATTTTCAACCCCCCCCCCAAAAAAAACAGCTGTTGGCAATTCCTTTTTATTGCGAAAATACATGTTCCTAATTTTTTTCAAATACAAATACAAAAGTGACGACCAGCAACAGGCTCTGGGCCCAGTTAGGCTGGTCCTAGTCAATTTACAATCCCCAGTGAAGATCAATGGCCCACTTAAAACTATCTACTCCCTTGCTCATTACCACCTCTTCCGGTAAGCTGTTCCAAGGTTCCACTACCCTGCTAAAATGATAATTTTTCCTAATATCCATGTTAGCCTGAGATTTAAATAGCTTAAAACAATGACCCCTTGTCCTGTTTTCAGTGCTAAACTTCAGCCCTGTAACATCTTTCATTTAAATAAATTTAAACAACTGAATTATGTCCCCTCGGTCTCTTCTTTTATCAAGACTGTACATTTTTAGCCTTCTAAGCCTGGAATCATAATCTAAGTGGGAAAGTCCATTTATTAGCCTTGTAGTCCGCCTTTGAACCCTTTCCAATACATTAATATCTTTCTTAAGATAAGGAGACCAAAACTGAACAGCATACTCCAAATGATGTCTTACCAAACTTCTACATAAGGGCAGAAGAACTTCTTTAGAAGGCAGAAAAACTTCTTATTGATTCATTCGCGGCTAATCCGCCACGCGGATAATCGGGAGGTGACTGTATTCTTTAAAAATAGGATGTGAAGCATTATTTGTGGTTTGCCGATCGAGAAAAACTCAATTAAATTCGAGGGTAGCTTAAAAGAATAAAAAACTAACCACACAATTAAAAAAAAATGATGAAAACCACTATGATGAGAATATCGGTATCCATCCCGACCCCAGAAAGATTCTAGCCCGAATTGACGGCGCAAAATGCGAGCATTTCCGCGATGGTTTATTTTTAGGCTGAAGAGAGAGATAAGTGAAGAGACGCCAGAAAATTCCGTTCTGTCTCTTATTTCTCAAACAGAACGGCGTTATGTTTAATTATGTCCCAAAGCTCGGTTTCGAATTCCAGAAACAGAAGGCTCGCTCGAATGGGGGCAACGACTTGGTTCTGACACACTCCGGGAACTGTTTGACAATTTTATTATTCGGGGGAATTTCCCGACAACTTATTTAGGGAAGTTGACAACTGGATCGAAGGACTTGAAGCTGGAGTGTGACTCGACTTGGTAACTAATTGGGGAATCCCTAGCAGATACGGAACTTAAGAGGCAAAATTGTAGCGTTTAGTATCAAAATATGCTTAATCGAAAAAGAAAAAAATTCCAGCGTATCTCACACACACAAACTAATTTCATTTGTCTCTTCTCCATAATTTCTTATCCAAAGAAATTCATAAAATGTAAAAAAAAAAATAATTTGAATTCTTAAATTTTAAATTCAAATTATGTTTTTCGCAATCACGAGTTGCGACAGGACCCTACTCATTGGTTACTACTCTACTTGTAACCAATACTTGTAACATTGGTTACTACACTTGTTTCTAGACGCGGCTCTTGTCCCTCCAAGTCTACCCTCCTGTCGAACGGAGACGTTTGAATTAGTTGTGTATGTGTAGGCTTTTGTGTATGTGTAGACCTGTCTGTATGCACGTTGGCATGTGCGTATGTGTGTGAGTGCGTATGTGTATGAGTGTGCATGTGTCTAGGACATGGACGCCACTGACCAGGAGCAGCTACCGGAGGACGGAGCCGCGCCAGCAGGTGACGGTGGTGGTCGAGAAAGGCATGGAACATCAAAGACGGTCAAATAAAGAACAATAAGCAATCGTGATTGCTCAAAAAAAAAAAAAAAAAAAAAAAATCGGGAGAAACCAAAACATTTCATTCTCTGCCCACTTAATTTTCCCAAAAGATATTTCATTTTTCGTATCAAAATCAATTATAAGTACAAGGTTTTCTAAAAGTCGTTGACACATTTTACAAACTCATAGAAAAGGAAAACATTCTCGTAGGAATGTGTGGTTTGTGCCACAATACTTCCCAAATTCAAGAGCTTTTTATGACATTGTAAAATGAGTTACAAACAACTTACTGTGACGACTGTACCGTCACAATATGTTTGATACAGAAGAGAAGAAATAGATAATTGCTGAAGAAAAGTGTTCATATTGCTTAAATTTAAACAACAGTAATGCCAAATGTGCTCCAGCATAGGTTGAAATGCCATATAACATTTAGCTCTTTTCTAAATAAAAGATAGAAAAAGAGGAAAAAGTTAAAAACGAATAAATAAGGTATATAAATAATTTCAAAAATACCACTGTGAAAAATAAACACAAACAGAGATATTTTTAACGACTCTACGAGCATATGTTACACATAGAAAAACGAAAATGCGTCTCAAACATTTAGTTAATCGTATTTTCATGCTTTGCATTTTCTATAAAAGTTTAGTATCTGAGAATACCGGAAAAAAAAGAACAATCTAAATTTTTTAAACAACGCAGTTAATTTTAATTTTTAAATTCAAGTACAAAATGTCCGACACACTAAAATCAAAATAATAAGCACATATACTTTCCATGCCATCTTCTATTTTCATCCCTGGAAAGTTAGTAATAGTACGGAATCGAGCACTATTAAGGTTTGCTATGTGTGTGTTTTCGGATTTTTACCTCCTCTATAAAGTGAGTTTTACATTCCTAAAAAAGTTCAACGGGTATTTTTTTCAAGCCTTAGAAACAGGGCTGCCGATTTGGAGAGTAAAGGAGTCGGACTGATTTTGGAGAGGAGTTGGGAGACGAAGGCTTTAAAATTTCAAGGGTCGGAGCCGGAGTCGGTGGGTTTTCGCCGAGTGTGCATTTCTGTTGTGACTGCAGAGTCCAAGATCATGGTTGGACTGCTTTTGGAACACAAGAGTTGGAGTCGGGGTGTAGGGCTCTAAAAATTTAGGAGTCAGAGTCGGTTCTTTCCCCTCCGACGCCAAAGCCCTGTATGAAAATAGCCCAAGTGAAACTTTCTACGCCAGAATTTTTTAATGCTAGTTTCAGATTGAAAAAATTGGTTCGTACATTAATCGGGTTTCAAGCATTAAAAAAAAAAGAATGCTTTTGAGGTGCATTTTCACCATTGCAAGTTTGTTCTTTTGAATTTTTTTAACCCGTTAAATTTGCTAGGTACTCATTACAAGAAACTAACTCTTGCTAATAAAATTATCTCATCGTGTGGTTTATCGGCGGAACGAAATAGGGAATTCCTTTTCACGAGAGAAGGCCGCTAAAGCTGTTCTACAACAGCCAGCTCGCTCTCCTTCCTTTTCACTGCATTGCTGCGAATTCTGCTCTCTCCCCGAAAAGGCCTCTTCGCTCTGGAAACACGAGCAGCCATAAACAAACATTCCATTTGAGGTTCTGGATAAGAGGTTAGGGTGTAGCTTCAAATGGATGCTGGAAACTACCTTGCAGTTTCATAACAGATATCCTTTTGCAAGAGCACACAATCTGGGGACAATAATAACTTCGTTCTGTTAAGATCAAGATGAACGGTCGTCATCTGCCACGTGGTAGCTAAATAAATAATAATAAAAAAAAAAGCGTGGCAACTTAAAATATTAGTATCATTCATCATCTGGTCTCTTCTGTGTTATCAATTTTAACATTAATTCCAGAAATTAACTACGTTAAGTTTTGTTTTAAATTGATGTATATATTTTTTTGTTTTACTAGCAATTTGAAAGCTAATTTGTTGTTTAGTTACTTTTATTGGTTCACAAAAAAGGTGGTAACTAGAAAAAAAAAGAAAAGAAAATGAGACTAATAAATGAGACCAGTGGCGAACCCACCACTGGCGACTAGAAAAATTTCCCAATTTTGATCTCTGCTGTTCAGTGAAAGTTTTTTCCAAGGTGTGGACTCCTTGACATTATTTTTTAGAAGAGTGAAATTCATATTGGAGGAGAGAAATATACGAAAACAGCTACTAGAATGATCAATTCCATATAAGACTATTTTTTTTAATGACCAGATGGAAGATGGGTGGGAAAGGAAAAATGTGTGGACTATTTTGATTTCTTAACTTTTAAAATGTTTTGAATTTTCCCATTTTTTTCTCCAAAAGAGTTTTACTCATGGAGGTTGTGGTTTCTGTGCCCTAACCAGCTCTTTATGTGGACTACTTTTTTTTTTTATTTAAAGGAACGACTTATTTAATAAGTAGTTTTGCTTAAAATATGTTTGCCCTTAATGAATTTGAGTAAGTGTGTAAAATAAAACAATTATGTTTTTAAACTTGAAGAAAGGGAAACCAACAAAATTATGGGAAAAGCGAATGAGTAAAGTACTAAAGTTTTAGCATTCTTTGAAAAAAAAAAAAAAAAAAAAAAAAAACTGTGAGTACTCGTGAAGGAAAATTTTTTCACTCAATAAAAAATAAACGACAATCCTCGTCGTTTAGAAAAGTAAAGCTATTGCGAAAAGAACTTAAGTAGTATATGGTCAAGAAAAGATATTGAAGCTATGAAGACGAAATATCTATGGAAGAATGTTTTCCATAAATGAATGCATTCTTCCGAGATAGCGTAAACTTAATCTCATTGAGATAGAGTAAACTTAATCTCATTGAGATAGAGTAAATTCAATCTCAAACAGGGAAAGAAAACAGAAGTTAGGAGAAATTTGTTTTCCGTAAAAAATATGTAATATTTCGAAAGAGAGTTCATTCAATCTCATCGAGATAGGGTTAATTCAATTTTAAACAATGCAAGAAAAGACGAAATGTCTATAGAGCATTTTTTTTTCTATAAAAGACTGTATTCTTCCGAGATAAAGTACATTCAATTTAATCGAGATAGCACAAATCGAACCGCCAGCAAGGCAAAAAAGGACGAAATATCTATGGAGAAAATGTTTTTATATATGAATGTATTTTTCCGAGATAGCGTAAATTCAATTTCGTCGATAGAGCCTGAATTCAATCTCAATGTTCAGTAATTCAGTATGTCAGGTGTTAGTTTTTCTTTTCACAGACTTATCAAAAGAGCACTTGCTTTGAAATATCAAACATTTTTATCTATTTTATAGTTTTCATAGAACTGTATAAATTGCATGTCGTTATATAGTTACGAAATTAATGAGTTTCAATTGAATTATGTATTTGAGAGCAATTAAAATCACTCTAAAAATTTCAGAGAATGAATCGTTTTGATAAGGCTGACCTATTAACGTTAATTTCTGAAGTGAAATTCCGCACCATAATTCCTACATTCAATTTTAACATTCTGGAATTTTTGCTTTTGAACATATCGTCGCCTCAGAGCAACAGTAGGATATCTTAGTGTTATTCCTGGGATTAGATGTCTTAGTGTTGATCTGAGGCGACGATATGCCTTTTAGCATATGTTCTTAACCTTAAACAATGTTTGAAATCCTCTTGCTTGCAACAAGCCATGATGAAAACATTTAAATCTAAGAAATGTTTTAAAATGTATTTTAAATTCTACAGCGCAAAAAAAAAAAAAAATAAATAAATAAATAAAAAAAAATAAATAAATAAAAAAAAATAAGCCTGTGAAAGAAATTAAGTAAACAAATAGGTAAAAACAGCGAAATGCTCAAGTTGCATGTCAGAGGAAGAGTTGAATAAAAACTTTTATTTCTCAAAACAAATTACGCAGAAAACCTTTTCATTTTCTTCTTAACGAAATTGTACACAATGTGTTCGCATGCATATTTTTATGATTTGGTTGAACTCAAATTTTATTATTTTGTTTGAGGCATACTTTTCTATGTTTTTTGCGTGAATAAATTGCCATAGACCACATTATTTTGTAATAACCCTTCAAAAAAGAACAAAACTAAATAGTTATTCGTGAAGTATTGACTATAACGTACGTTTTAAGTTGAACAAAAGACTAAAATAAATTTCGAATAGTTAAGGCTAACATAGGGTAAATTTGAACGAAAAAGAGATTAAAAACAGAAACTGATACGTAGAAGCAACATTTAATACAAATACTACAGCAAAACTTAAGACTGAATTTAATTTACTTCGACCAGGAAAACAATTCATTGTTTTTGGCGGCATACAAAACATATACTCTTCAGAAAGATACCAGAATAAATTTATTCTTCGAACAATTGAATAAAATTATACACTCATCAGCATTGTTCAAAAAGACGGCAAAAATGAAATATTTTGAAGCATTATAAGCATTTTAAAGACAGCAATCTTTGAAAGGACTTGTCTTTGAAGTCGAACAGCTATTTTAGAGCCACTTGGAGTTGAATACAAGAGTTTCGCTACTAAATATAGTAGTGAAAAAAAGGACGTTATTTGTTATTTTATGCTCAAAAGGTGGTTGCTTCTTAAGAACTTTTGATTTTATGCGTGCTTGTATTTTTACAAATCCTGTATGATGGCGGGTTAAAAAATACAGATAAGTTACTTAAAAAATATGATCACTAATACGTAGAGGCATCATTTAATACAAACACTACAGCAAAACTAAGAGTGAATTTAAGTTATTTCGACAAGGAAAACAATTCCTCGTCGATTGATTATGAACCTCAAATAATAATGAAATTCGTCATGTATAGGGCTCACAATTTTACATTACTAAGCAACACAGTTCACTTTTTTCAGCAACTAAAAATGCTGTAGTGATTGCATTGACCTTCTTCTATTTCTTTGCAAAAAGTTGTCTTCTAATAGACAACTGAAAGCTAGAAAGCGACAGAACATGTCAAGAGGGGAAAATAGCATTTACATTTAAATAAAAAGAACGTTTTTTTTGTTTTTTTTGAGGAATTTGTTTTATTTTTTTCAATATAAAAGTGAATTTAAAAAAAATTCAATGCAACAAGGACAATTTTCAATTTAAAAAAGAAAGCATAACATTTTAAAAGGTAAGTGAGGAGTTTGGTGACATTATATCTAAAAATCTGCCTTCAAAAATGTTAATACTTTTCCGAGTAAAAGAGGTCAAGGTCACGTAGCAGTATTGTGAAATTTAGGACTTCTTAATAAGACATTTTAATGGCGAAGTCAATATTAATTTTTACCTTAGAAAATAAAAAAAAGAACTAACGCTATTTTTGATGATATAGTATATTGATTTTGTTTCGTTTCGTATGTTTAAGAATTAACAATTTATAAATCCAGTAAATGCTTTCACTTCTTCAATGATACTCTTCTGCTTTCCTTTAGACTGCTCGTTTCATTTTCAGCATTTACGCGTTAAATCTTATAAAATTAATATTGAAACAACCAAGAAATTCAGATCTTTGTAAAGGATTAAACTAGAAGAACATTAATGAGCTAATCCAATTGTGAGTAAATAACTCGTTATTTTCTAGACAATGAGCATAATTTCTTTTTCATTTTAAAAAGTAATGATTTCTTTCAAAGGTAACAAATTCAGTTTTAAATCCACTTTTTTATATTGAATATTTCAACAGCTGATGGTTATTTGTGAATTTTCTTCCACTTCTGACACATTTGTGAGTATACATTAAGAGTGATGAGATTTTTCTTTTGAATTCAGGGATGCGCAAAATAAATTTATAAATAAATACTAATAATGAATAATAAATAAATAAATAAAAAATAATAATAAATCAGTAAATAACAAATCAATAATATCAAAACACTAGAAAATATGATCATTTCTTGCTGAATCTTAAAATACACTTTTAAACTAATGACATATTTTTAAAGATTTTATTTTTGCGTTTCGTAATTTTTTAGCCCACATTAGCGCATATTTTTGGGAAATAGTTGAAGCAGATTTTTGAGAATTACGGTCTTTCCTTGACAAGACTTCTCTTTGTGAACACTCGCGATAAAATATTCCATGAACTTTAGTGTGCTTATTTTGCTTTGCTTAAAATTTATGATAAGTGTTCATTTTACTTCTTAACGGTGGCTGCTATGTATACAGTCATGAACGTATTAAGTAGGAACATAAACTTTAATCAATTCAACATTTCCTTGTCGTGAAGTTTTAACTTTGAGGACATGACACAAGTGTATTGAAAAAGAAGATAGACTTTGATCCGTTCAATATTACTCAATTACGACGTTTTACGTCTAGAGAACTTATATGACAACTGAATGTAAAATTCTCCTTATCAGATCAATGTTTTCCAGTTACGACATTTTACGTCTGAATAACTTGTATGACAGCCTAATGTAAAGTGCTCCTGATCAGATCAATATTTCAATAACGTCTCTTACGTCAGGAGAACTTATATGACTGCTAAAAAAACTGCTCCTAATCAGTTCAATGTTTCACGTCTGGAGAACTTATATGACAGATAAATGTAATGGGCTCCTGATCAGATCGCTGTTCCCGAATTACGACATTTAACGTCTGGAGAACATGTATGACAGCGAAATGTAAAGTGCTCCTGGTCAGACAATACTTTACAGTAATGTTTTTTACGCCAGGACAACTTATATGACAGTTAAATGTCAAGTGCTCCTGATCAGTTCAATATTTCCCAGTTACGCCCAGAGTACTGATATTAGTGATAAATAATAAGTGTTCTGGATCAGTTCATCACTTCCAAGCTTAGACACATCACCTCTGGGGTATAGATATAAGTGTAATAACAAAATGCATGTAAAATAATATTTAGGAGCAGTAAGTAAAAAAATTGAGGCATTCATAAAATATTAATAATAACCAAGTGAAAGGAAACAATATAATGTTGAAAATTCAGGTATACACGTTATGAAACCTTCATTTGTTATAATGTGAAGTAGTTGTCAAATTAAAAAGTTAACAAACCGAGTGTTTGAACTTTCAGTAAAAAGTGAGCAGCAAGATTTATAAAAATAGTCACAACATTTTGAGCATTATTTCTTAAAATTAACCATCAAGCAGGCATTGAGCCTCCAATCCCCCCTCACTTATTATTATTTTTTAAATGATAGGCCTGCCACTAAAGCTCTTTTATGTATTAACAGAAAGGAAAATAATAGCAAATTAAAAAAATATGCTTATTTATTATTAAATTTGTAAGTGATGAAATTAACATGACTATAAATTTTATATTATAAATTTTATCAGCTTAAGTATTTAAAATGTTGTTTTAATATGTTAAACAACACAATAAAACAAACTATTATTACAACAGTAACAGTTTAGTAGTTTAATATAATATTTTATATAAATGGTAACATTCAACGTGTTGTGTTGTTCTAAACAACACAATAAAAAAAACTATATTATTACAACAGTAAAGTTTTATTAGTTGAATTTTACATTCAACGTGTTGTGAAATATTGGCAAAATTTGTTGGATTAGTCAAGTTAATTTAGATTTTAAAAGTATATAATGTTATCACTAAATGTAAAAATATTAAAATAAGCAATTAAGTCTTTTGTTCTAGATGTTAAATTAACGTATTTTTGTCAAACCATGAAAATATCAAAATATGTAACCAGAGTTTATTTAGCTAATGTATTTTGTCATTATAAGTTATAGAAAAAGTACTAGAAATATTATTCGCTTCCTTTTGTAAGTAAAACTAAATGTCTAATCTAATCTAAATAGTGTATGACGAACAAACCAATACAAAACATGTAATGATTTAGTAATTCTTTTCTTGTGGTAATTGTTCATAAAAGAATGATTCTTATATGATATTACATGAGACAAAACTGGAAGACATGAAGGCTAAGAAGATTTTTGGAAATGCTTCAGTGTATATTTTTTTATAACTAACCTATAGCATAATTAAACATTTCTGAGACACAATTCTAATGAACAAATTTTCAATGATTCTAATATAATTTTCAGTAAACTATAAGTTGTTTAGAACAAAAGTAAATAATCAGAGTACAAGCAATTTTTACATTGTCTATAATACAATTTATATATTAAATAATTTAGTAACTTATTTTTTACTTAAAATAAAGGAGTAATTTAAAGTTGGTTGTCTTATTTTTTGACGAAATGTTGACACAGAAAATTTGAAACTTTACGTAAGATGTTCCACACAGTCTGAAGATAAAATGTTAGGATAGTCAAGCTAATCTAAAACTTAAGATAGAACGAAAATAATGTAATTTTAAGTTAAAATTAAATTAACTTTTATGTGTAATGATTAAAATGTTTAAATTAAAAAACAATATATTTATTATTAAAATTATAGGCAAAAATTATAACAAATAAATTCTTATAAGCTTATTCTCCATAGAAAAAGAGTGTAAAAAAGTGTTGAAGTTCAAAATGATATTACTCAGCTTATACGTGTAAGTTAATTCTTGATATTGAGAAAGGGAATATCGACACATATTATTTACACCACTGAACTAATAAATTAAGATATTTGTAAAAACTACAAGTATCATTCTTGTCACTCAATGAAAACAAGCAACAGAAGTTTAATTTTATCAAGTACTCTTTTATATAACTAAATAAATTAAAAACAAGGTAACAAAGGGCAATTTGTGTAATGTAGATGAGTTGTTCTTTTTCAATTTCTTTTCGACAACACATTAAAGATGTTAGCTTGATGCTCAAAAAGTGTTAACTCTATAGAGTTTGTTGTTCTGTACTTAATTCCAAGGAAATTAAAAACATTCTTTAAAAAGTAATTAAACATTTATAAACAATTTGAAATGTGATAAATGAATATTAATTGTTTTCTTGAAAAATCTTCATCAGCATTCAGTGAGAGAATTTCACTACTTAAATTTAAAATAAAGTACTATGGTTATTCAAAAGTATAAAGCATGGAAACTAAGGTAAACTCTCATGAAAATTCTAAGTAACAATTTAGAGTAAACTACAATGGTTATTTAAAAGTATAAAGCATGTAAACTACGGTAAACTCTCATGAAAATTCTAAGGAACAATGTACCAAAATACCGTTTCTGAAAATCAAAAAATCGCTAATGGCTCGTAAATACTACAAGGTATGAATTAAAAGAGGAAAAAGAGCCTGCCACGGCAACGTAGAGCTCATTAGCATAATAAAGATATTAGCTTTATCTTTAAATATTTAAACTCTACTAAGAGTTCGCTGTTCTGTTTTCAATTTCAAGAAAAAAGTAATACAGTTAATAATTTCTGGTTTACAACTAATTTAAAATGTGATAAATGGTTTAAGTCTTCAATTATTTTTCCAAAAGAATTCATCAGAGTTTAATGAGAAACTTTCACAGTTAAATTTAATATTAAATACAGTGGGTAATCAAAAATGTAAAGTTCGAAACTAAAGTTAACTCTCGTATTTGCATCCAAATTTAAAGTAACAATGTACCAATTTATGATTTCTGAAAATTCGACAATCACTAATGGTTGTTGAAAAAACTAAAAGTTATGAAGTAACAAATTATAATTTCAGAAAATCAGACGATCTCAATTATCTGCTCTAGTAAGTACTTGAAATATGAATTAAAACACTAAGAAGCGATGTACTGTACTTAATGATTTTTTTATGAAAATAAGACTAACTCTATTGGAAATTCTCGTAAATGAATTCTATGTAACAATGTACAGAATAATCTTTTTTAAAAATCGGACAATATCTAATGGCTGTTCTCGTAAAAACTAAAAGTGATGAATTAAAATTCAATGTAACAATGTACTGAAATAATATTTCTGAAAATCAAACAATTTCCTTTGACTAGTGTTCTCGTAAACACTAAAATTTATGAACAAAAATTTTATGTAACAATGTACCAAATAATCATTTCTGAAAATCAGACAATATATAATGGCTGTTCTCGTAAATTCTAAAAGTTATGAATTAAAAGAGAAAAAAAAGAGCCAACCATGGCAACGAGGAGCTCATTCAGCTTTTCTCGAAATGTCAAACAGTCATTGGTAGATGACCTTAAACTAGCGCCCCCGTTACCATAGTGGCAGACGAAGTTAAAGGGATGAGGGGGGAGGATGAAAGGTTCTCTCACCTGTGATGGGGACCGGATCCGAGATGGTGGTATCCGTACAGAAGAAAGTGCTCACGTCGGCACTAGTGGACACGGGGGTGTTGAGCGTGTCGTCCTCCATCCCTTCCTCATCTTGGTCCTCTTTCTTCACACGCGCCGCCGGGTTCACGAGGCGAATGTCAACAGTGGGGTGGTAGTGGTGGTGAGGGGGGGAGGACTTGACCTCCTCGACCCCCGTCAGCTTGAATGTGTCGAAGCTGAGGCTGAACGAGGGGTGCGAGGGCCCCGTCTCCAGGGGGGCCCCCGTCAGCGGACCGATCGTGTCCATAATCATGCTGGACGCAGGGTCCGCGGGGTCCTGGGACTCGGTCACTGTTCCGTTTGGGGGTTGTTGTTTGTGGGACGTCAGCACGCGGATGCGGAGCTCGAGAAAGACACTGTTCATCGAGAGTGAAATTGAACCATGACTCGGTTCCGTGAACCGTCAAGTCCGGCGCACGACGTCAAAATGCGCGTAAACCCATTCAACCTGTACTCTTTATACGTCGCCGTTACTGAATGAAGGCCGCTTCCGTGAGCACTTCCATATTTGGCGAGCCGGAACCTGGCCTCCGACCAATCGGGTGGCTATGCGGCTGTTGACGTCGTCGTGACGTCAGAGATGCTTTGCGTTCATTCAATCCAAAGGCTTATATTTTTTTTATTTGTTTATTTATTTGTTTTTATCTGTCCTACTGATGCCGCTCGATCTATATTCTTATTTATTTTGTGAATTCTGCGGTTTTGTTGTATATTGTATCTATTTCAGACACTGGACTGGTTCCATGTTTGTTTATAGGTTACGTTTTCTTGACAGCTGACTCGGAAGCAGTTGCGCGCCAAAAAAGAAAAATATTGGTGGCGCTGTTTCAGAACTGAGAGTCTTAATTTTGCAACATAAAAAAATCCAGTGCAATGAATGTTCACCAATTTGTAAATTCTTTCACCACCTTTATGTTTATTTTTTGTTATTTTTCAAAATGCAAGATGTTCAAAAGCTCCAACAACGAACACTTTCACGGAATAAAATTTTGTTGACAGAGTGCGAACATTGAAGTCATAATATTTATTAATAATTCTAATTTGAAAAAATTGTAAATATTTTTAAGCTTCATACCATCAATAAATTCTTTCAGTTTCTAATATTCATAAATGCAAACATTGTATGTATCTTCTTAAAACAAATATATCCTTCAAATTTACAGTGCAATACAGCAATTATAAGTTCATTTTTAAAATCTAAAAACTCAAAAAATGCACTTCAATTACTCTTATACGTGTAGAAAATTCAGAGCACCATTGAATATGTTGATTTCATATTCGAGTAAACTCGTTAACCACCGCTGGAAGGAACTTTGCATGCAAATAGAAATTTTAAAAAATGCACGTAACTTAGTCTAAATGCACATAATTTGGCACGATTGGATGATGGCACTTTGCGAATAGTTGAAAATAATATTTTAATATATTTTCTCTCAGATATCTAGTTTTCTAATGGCAGCAATTGGTTATGTTTGTATTTTATCAGGATGCAAGTATTGTAAAACCAAAAAGCAATGATTCTTACAAGGCGCACTAAGCAGTTTTCAAAATGCATCTGAAAAATTCTTCTGTAAACGTCGATTTTTCACTTCTTTTTTAAGCTCAGATTCAGAAAGTAAAGACCAAAATCTCAAAATCAGGACGGATGTACAACAGCTCTTTGAGCAACAGGTGCAGTCGTACTCTAACACAGGCTCTTTCAAAAATTCAGTTAAAATATTTTTAACAAAAATACTTGCAGTTTTAGAAGTGCACTGTAGAGTTCGAAACTTTGTTAAAAATCAGTGCACTTTAGAGAGAAAACCGTGCACACAAATATCAAAAAAAGTATTTTTCTAAAAAATAGTGAGTACCTGAATTTCAAAACATCAACACAGCTTGAGCCACGAAACCGCTGCTATTCTTCTCTGCACGTAATCCTCATTTTTCCTTTGCTATCATCTCGTTGCATCCTCCTATGCACTATGCACAACGCACAAAACAAACGCTGCGATAATTTTTCCCCAACCGTGCACATCGCATCGTTACCAGCGTTCATATAACACCAGCAGCTTCTCTGCTTTGCCAAGGGCTTTCGGAAATCCAAGGTCTCGGGCTCATGAATAATTCCGAGCCTCATTATCGCAACTTCGGCATTTTCATGACCATATATGGTTACCGAAGAATGCCGAGCGGACCCGAAGTGGTGGTGACGTCAACCTCAGCAGACATCGGAGAAGAGGAGGGATAATGGCGGCTTGTCAAGAAGAGGTGCCAAGTGATGCTGCGCAGTGGATCGTTTTTGTTGGCACAAAGGTCTCTCTATTCCAAGGGAAAAAATGATCGCTTGGATTTTTGTTTATTTTTATGCAGTATTATCTATCTGTGAACTAGATTTCTCTCTCTCTCTGGCACATCCCACTTTGACAGCTGCATTTTGTTTGTTGTGTATTTTATGTAATCTTTTGCCCCTATCTAATCTGGATATTATTTAATTTTTCTGCTTCAAAGGAATTTCGAACTCTCCTCGAGATTACTGCGTAAAAAACGAAGCAGTTTAATTACTATTTTTTTCTTCTTCTTTTCTTTGGTGCATTTGCGAATTTTTCTCCAAAAACAATTGCAAAAGAAAAAAACAAAACAAAATTTGTTGCTCTCAAAGTTAACGTTTAGAGTCTGGGGATGACCGCCATTTCTAATTTTCTGAACATTTAAAAAGGCAGATTTAAACTATTTTTCAAACACTGACATGTTTTTGAACCAAAGGTTACATTTTCAGCAATTCGAAGATGTTTTTACATTTTTTATTCTTTGAGGTTACTACCTGAAAAAAGAAAACAAAGCAGTTCAATTTTTCCTTATTTTCTCCTTTTTCTTTTGCTTATCAGCAAATTTATTTTAATAACAATGGCAAAAGAAAACAACGGAAATTAGTTGTTTACAAATTGAACGTCTCCAGTCTGGGGATTATTGTCATTCCTACTTTTAGAAGCATTTAAATAGGCATTTTTCAACGAATTTCCATATGACTTTTTAACTAAATGTTATATTTTCATCAATAGGAAGATGTTTTTAGTTTTCGGATCTACAATTTCTGTGTATTCGATCTTCCTTTGATCATGAAAAAGAAAACGGAGCAATTTAATGTTTTTTTCCCTTTTTTTTTGCATCTGCAAATTTTATTTCAAAAATAATTGTAGAAGAAAACAACTGACATTTGTGGCAGTTAGAAGCAAAGGGATTTAAGTGGCAAAATTAAAAATTGAAGATAACCAGTACAAATGGTAGATGAACCTCTCCTCTGTCTTGGAGCAAGAGGTAGTAAGTATAGTAAGCTGCTGTACAACATGATTTAGAAAAAAATAGCGAATGAAAACCTGCCTAGGAACTTATCTTTAAACGCGTTTTACTCAAAACTTGAAAATGTCCACTTAATCCCTTTGCTTCTCACTATCTCATTTGTTGTTTATAAATTAAACGTTTACGGTGTGGGAATAATTACCATTTCTACGTTTGGAAACATTATTAAGGGTGTTTTTACATCAATTTTCAAACGTGAACCTGTTTTTAAATTAGAGGTTTTCTTCTGGAGTGCCCCAATGGGAGGTTACGGGAACTTACTCAGATCTCTCAAAAGTTTTTGTTGTTAGGAAAATTTTGATTTTGTCTGACGATTTGGCAAATTTGGATAATAATGAAAAATTATTGAAGTTGTGATGATAACGCAATAATTTTGCCAATTGTTTCTTCCCATTGTAGGTATATCTAATTGTTCGTTTTTTTTTTTTTTTTTAAATCCCGAGTTTTATTCGGTAAATGGGAATTTTCAACTTCTCAAAAACTTAAGTTCGGAGGACCCTTGGTTGCATTTTTAGCTGTCAGGAGATTTGTTTGGATTTCAGATCATATTTTCAGACTTTTAAAGATGTTCTGGATTGCAGGTCATATTTTCAGGCGTCAGATGATTTTCTTTCTTAGCTGAGATAAAAATTGAAGGATCATGCAAATAGTTAAAAAAATATTTGTTCCAATGGTTGAAGTAGCTACGAGTACGAAAATGATTTAATTTCTATTTAAATAATAAGTTTTTAAGTTTTTCGTTCCAAAGAATGCATGTGTGTTAAAGCAAAATGTATGATTTAATATAACTCGGATTGTAAAAAATCAATACTTTTCGGATGTAGATAAGTACCCGATTTAATACTATCAGTACTACCTACACCAGCGTTTTTCGGCCTTTTCTGACCCATAGACGCTAAAAATTTGCCAGACTATTTCGCAGACCAAAGAAGTTTTTTTTTTCTTTTGCTAACAAATAAATAAACAAAATAAATGAATAAATAAATAAATAATGAAAAGTAAAAAAATAAAATAAGAAGAAAGCTTTATTTGGTATTTTAGAACTGCTACTTAAGTTGATTCTAATATTTTTATTATGATTTGCTCAAAATAAAACTTAAAAAATTAAAATAGGGATTTTTTTTAATTATTAAACGTAAGTAACTAATCAGAAAAATCACAGAAAATACTGAAAAGTAATCTAAAATTAGCGTAAAAAAAATATTGCATACGATGTTACTTTTTAACATTATTTGATTGTTAATTTATTTACTTCGAATAAAGATATTTTTTTTAAACATAGACAAGTAAATTATGTATTGAAACCAGCCAATTTTTCCGCAAACTAGCACCGGTGGAAAGTCACTGACCGGACGTGGTTTTGGAAATAGCGAAAATAAGCGACTTTGAATGTAATATAAGGTGAAGTAGTAATGTAAGTAATAATTATAGATGCACCAATAAGTAAATTGGCTGATTACCGATTAATCTAAACAAGATAATCGACCTATTAACTGACAGCCGATTAATTTTCAAGATAATAATTTCCAATGCTATAATTTCTCCTTTTATCTGAAATTTATAATTTCTTTTGACTTTTGCAAAATCAATTAATAATTTGTAAAAAAATGTGTCTCATGATTTAATTTTCTTTATTTTTATGCTTTCTTAAAAAGTGAAAGTAAAAAATGTTAATCAAATTCTGTAAGCCAACTTTCTTATCATTGTTAATAAATTTACATTCTGTAAATTAGACACGAATATACAATTATTTAGTTAGGTGCATATAATCAGTACGCACATTTAATTTTGTAGCTACTGTTCATTATTTTCAGTAGCCACTTGATTTAGAACTTTAAGTTTTCATGAAAATACAAAGGCAATCTTATAGAATTATTCTAGAAGTAGAATAGCAGAAAAAAAGTATTTACACACACGACAGATTGGAATAGTGTATATATATTTGCGTTTTTGAAGTAGTAAAACTAATTTAAATAAAAACAAAACATCATTTTTTTGTTGCAAAAATGAAATTTTAATCATGTTTTAAAAACCAAAACATATATAATAGTAATATCTTTTTTACTTTCTTCTATATCTAATATATAGAAGAAAGTATTGGATTCGTGCAAATTTTCGAATTTCGAATTTTGACGGATTCGAACGTTTTGAGGTTTACTGAGTCCATTTCGACTATTTTTGGAAAATGTCTGTGTGTGTGTGTGTGTGTGTGTGTGTGTGTGTGTGTGTGTGTGTGTGTGTGTGTGTGTGTGTATGTGTATGTGTGTCACGTCTGTGTGTGACCAGTTTTTTGTGGCCGCTCTACAGCAAAAACTACCGCATGAAATCGAACGAAATTTGGTACACATATGTGCCGCTATGTGAACTTGTGCCCATTGGTTTTTGGCGCGAATTCCTCCAAGGGGGGTGGAGCAATGGGACGTTTTTTGAGTTGAGCGTGCTTGCTATTCCTCATTAAGTAACTGGCGGAATCAAACAAAATTTGGTCCATGTGTTGCCATTAACAGGTGCTGATTCAATTTTGTTGTCAATAACTCAAACGGGGGGTTGAGCTATAGAACGTTTTTTGTCGTCAATTGTGACTGCTGTATCTCAAGAAATAATGAACGGAATGAAAGAAAAATTTATCGGCAAATAGCCCTTAGTGGGTATAAGAGCTGATTTTATTTTGGTGTCAACAGCTAAAAAGGGGGTAGCGCAATCACCCGTTCTTTTTTTCCATTGTGAGTGCCCTATCTCAAGAAGTAGTGCTACGTTCTGGTTGAAATTTGGAATATATGTGAATCCATATGTAAACAGGCTTCGGTTCAATTTTGACGCCAATCGCTCCAAGAGGTGTTGATTTTTTTTTTTTTTTTTTTTTTTTTGCGAATAAAAATAGCTTTATTAATGCAACAATAAGAAAGATAAATCGTAATAGATTGTCGTCTGCGTATTTCTCGTGATTTTAATTGTATGGAAATGATCAGAAATATTATCTCAATGATTTAAAATTTTTAACTGTTGCCATCTTATGTTTGTTAACAAATAAAATATTTGTAATTAATTCAAGCAAGACTTTTGAAATAACTTTCAATTTTCACTCTTTGCTTTGCTTTTGCAATAATTCAGACATTGGGATGGTCGTCAAGTTTTTGCATGTGTAATTTTGTTTTTGTTGGGAATATTGCTTCCTCATCAAGCATGGGGAGGGATCAGAAAAAAAAAATATATATATATAGAAGAAAGTTTCGTGATGGCCACAACATACTAGTTGTTGAATGAAAACATAGTTGGTTTCTAAAACAATATTTGAAACATAAATGTTGTGCATTAAATATACAAATTGAGATATACTGATATCCAGTGTAGTAGGGGAATGTGGGACAATATGAAATATTTAAAATAGCTTACTTTCTGCAAAACGAAACAATTGGAAATTTGTTCTAAAAGTTGCAGTACATAGAGAAAGAATAATGTATTTTGTAATGAAACTTGAGTTGAAAAATTATTATTTTTTTCGTAGTAAATTTGTACCTTAAAACAATAATAATAGTTAAAAAAAGGTGGAAATTTTCACCTTTATAAAACATGGGGAAAAAGTGAAAAATAAATTTTCGATTTGATTACTAAAAATATTTTTTATCAAATGAAAGCATAAATGAACGAACGAATTAATAATTAAATGAACGAATAATGAAACAAAAAAATGAATAAATAAATAAATAAATTGCTTAATACATGAGAAAAAATTAATCAGTGAATTAAATAGTGAATGAATAAGAAAAGTGAATGAATGGAAAAAAAATGAATTAATTAACGAAAGCATGGAAAAAATATTAATAAATGAATACGTAAGTGATTAAATAAATAAACAAATAAGTTTTCGAAATGAACAATTGCATTTTGTCCCATTCACTTTGTGCTGCATGTTTGACAATCTGTATTACACATTAAAAATCCAAAAGTGACAGAAATTAGATAAATAAGTGCTGCATGTCAGAAGATATCAATTAATATTTAAAAAATTAATCACACTCTTTTTTATAATAAACAAATTTTTGGAATATTACAAAAAATTAAAGTATGTGTAGCAAATTTTGAATGTGACTTGTAAAGTTATATGGCTTGATCTTTTCAACAGTTGATTGTTTGACTGAAATCAACTATATTTTTAAAAACAGAAATAAAATACTGCTACATAAGTCGCACTGTTAATTGAAAATATTTTACCATTTTACTTTGCCCACTATTTCATTCTGCTTCACATTCTTCTACTTATTTAGTTAATATTAGTCATGTTTCCATTTTCAGTTATTACAACTTCCAAAGTGTAGGTGGAGAAAATTGCCCGGGGCCAAAGGAACCAGTAGAGGCATGTGGGGCAAAGTGAAATAGTTAAGATGACTGAGCTTTTTCAAAATTAACAAATAGGAAATTTGCTTTGAAAACTACAGCACATAAAGAAAGAACATTTTATTTTATAATAAAGCTTACATTTAAAGTATTTTAAATTTTTGGTAGTAAATTTTCGCTTAAAAAAAAGTGGACATTTTTCACGGGTTTTTATTTTTATTTTATGGGACAAAGTGAAAAATGAAATCAATAAATGATTGAGCAAAAGAGTGACTAAATCGGTAAATAAGTGAATGCATGAATAAATAATATGATTAAATAAATTAAGGTAATTAATGAAGTAATTAATAAATAATACGTAGGAGGTTTAATAAATGATTGAATAATTAAATGGAAGTGACTTAGTAAATTATTAAATGATTAAACGAAATGAACCATTTCACTTTTCCCCATTCACTTTGCCCCGCACGTACTTGTCTAATTGTACAAAATATTTAAAATACAAATAAGCATAATATTAACTAAATAAAAATTTCAGCGAATATTAGTAGGTCTCAATTAATATTTCAAATGTTAAATACAAGAAATATAACATTCAATCATACCCAAAATAATTTCAGACTTGCTACAAAATATTACAAAGTGAGTATCAATTTTTGAAAATCGCTTGTATTATCATATTCTATGATTATCTGAGGGAGTTTTTTCTTGACTGAAATAGAGCACATGTGCTACTACATAGTAAAATATTACTTGATTAGTGGCGCTAAAAGCAGAGTAAATATTTCAACATTTCTCTTTACCCCACTACATAACCTTGCCCCACGTTTCCCCACATTTCGTTTACTTAGTCATTCAATTGTAACACCATTTATCCATTAATTTATAAATTTTTTTTTTCTACTTTTTTTTATTAATTCACTTACCTATTCACTCATGTTTTTTATTCATTCACTATGTTATTCCCCCATTTTTATACATTAATAAATTAATTTATTCTATTACTAGTTAATTGTTTCATTATTAATTTAATATTTGATGGGAAAAAAAACCCCAATAAAATAGAAAATATTTTATTAGAAAATTATTTTATTTTTACCATTGGCCATGAATGGGGCATTTCTTATTTTTTTTGGACGGTACAAATTTAGTGCTAGAAATGAAATCAGCTTTTCAATGCAAGTTTTATTACAAAATATATTGTTCTCTATGTGCTGTAAATTTAATAACAAACTTTCAATTTTTGCATTTTGAAAAAGTTATCTTAACTATTTCACTTAGCTCCACATTTCTCTATTCGGAACGTAAGATAACCTTACCTGCTAGCTTAATTCAGTTTAAGTTTAAGAAACAGAGGTCAATGATAATACACTGATCATGTCCTTGTGTATTGGCGGTTTTCGTTTGCTCATCCTTCACAATTCAGTTTCCAACCTTCCAGCGATTTTGACCTGAGTGCCATTCATTATATAAGATACTGGCTTCGTTACTTTCCGCATTTTCTTCGGGTCATTCTCGCGAATCCTGTCCGAAATTTTTGAATTTTGTTTATCAACTTCAATTTTTTCCACCAACCAATCACACTGGTGAACAAAATGATAAATCTCGCAATTTTTTATTTTCCTTTAGCCATGCCGTAACTCAATTTAACTTATTTTCATTAAATTTTCCATGAATAATTGAGAAAAAAGTTCTGAATTCAGTAAAACTAGTTGCTTAAATTTTAAAATGAACGTAAATTTGAAATGTGCGATTTAATTATTGTTTTATTGCGTGAAACCTGGATAAAAGTATACACTCAAAGGCAAGAAAATCCTCATTACGGTAAATTTTCTTCAGATAAGTCAATTTGAAGCCATAATCTGAATAAATGTTGCAATTAGTGAATGTTAAATGCTTTATTTTTCGAAATTAATTACAAATTTCAAAATTAATAACTGAAAAACCTTTAACATTGTTTTACTTATAACTGAACCCAATTTAATGTTATTTTGCCAATATTAATAACTGACATAGTAGTCCTAAATTCAAAACTCATAAATTTTATAAAACAATTAATGTAATTTAAGAAATGGGCAACTTGAATATATTATCATTACCTGAAACCTAGACAAAAACATAAAGTCAAAAGAGAAAAATTTCTGAATTATAGTCAAAGTTTGTTCATATTTGTCCATTAAAATCCTTAACACAAATCAATGTTGCCATTAGCAATTGTTTGGTTGCTGTATTTTTCAAAAGTAATGAAAATATTCAAAATATGATTTAACAATGAAACTTCTCATGCATGAAAAGTATTTAAATTTCTAGTTTTCTCCTCATAAATGCGTTTTAAGGTTGGAAAATAAAACGAACAATTTATCTTGTCATCAGATATTTTTCTTGTCATTTGCTATTTTAATTCTAAAAAGAATTTGTCAACGATTCAATTCGAGAAAGAAGATCACAAAACAAAAATGTAAATTATTTTTTTCTATACAACTTGTCATTTTTCAATTTTTTTTTTATTGTTATCGGGAAGCATTTTTATTGTCTGGTTTTGTTGTCAGAATGACTTGAGGCAAAAACCACAAATACATGTTTTCTATTTTGTTGAGTCGTTAGATACTGTTATTCTTACTTTGAAATTCAAAGGATTTTGAAATGTCTAAAGTTTTAACGCTGTCAAAACTATTTCCAAAAACAAGTTTTCAGAAACTATGGCCTTCAGGAATATTAAACAAACCCCCAAAACAGAGTTACTGCTTTAGTTAAACAAGGAATGGGGGAAAAAGTTCTAAATTATAATTTTTTAAAGGTTTTTTTTTCAACATTTCATCAGGCCATAATTTTTAACTCTTGTTTTCTAGGTGGTGGTGTTGTCGTGTCACAGTCGACAATCACTATGAAGATGAAGGTTACATTTCCTCAAGAAGTGGAACTTCTTTATCTTTACTAATAATAAAACTGAAAGTTTCTCTGTCTAGATATCTGTCCGGATCTCTGTCTGTCAGGATGTCTGTGACACACATAGCGCCTAGACCGTTCTGCCGATTTTCAGGAAATTTTGCACAGAATTAGTTTGTAGCATGGGGGTTGCACCTCGAAGCGATTTTTCGTCAATTCGATATTGTTCTTTTTCTGTTCCAATTTTAAGAACATTTACCGAGAAAAATTATAATAAGATGGACGAGTAAATTACCAAGTTATCATAACGTGGAACCGTAACATGGGCAAGCCAATTGGCGAGAAATTCATCACACATTATTTGTAAATATACAAGCGAACCAAATGACCTTTTAATTTTCTACTACGGGCAAAGCCACTACAGGGTGCCACTAGTTAACATATAAGAGAACACAAGAAAAATTTAGTTTAAGAAGAAGAAATAGCAGTCAAGGTTTGAATGGAACGCACATCCTTCGGCATTAAAAGCGAAGCTTCTATCTTAGAGCCACGGAGATCTAAGTAGGTGATGTTAGCTCAATTTAATCCATTTTTTTAGGTGCGTCAATGGTGTTCATATTTTCTGAAATAAACAAAGACTTAGGTACATACGTTTTTGGGCGTGGATATGACGCAAATGATAAATTTCGACGAAATTTTAAAAATGGAACCAAATTCATTAATAAAGTTAATTTTAATGCATAAAACCTATTTTAATCTGTATAGTATTTTTTGCTTTTGCTTGTTTAGCAGAATACTGCATTTTATTTTGTCATAGTATTTTTCGAGCCTATTCCCTCTTTTTTCCCCCAATATAGTTTATAGAGTTTTTTTACTGATATTATACATTATGCTTTAATTTAAATTTTTTCTCGAGGCTTTAGAGCTTAAATCTTTATAATTCGTAAATAATAAAAACATTTCCTATGGTAATAGTGACTGCAGCGTCAATAGGCTTGCAAATAACTTTCTTTTAAATTTCTTCCACGGGCAAATCCGTGGCAGGTACACTAGTGAAATTATAAAAAGACATTTTTGAAAACAATGTCATTGATCTCTTCCAACAAATACACGATTGAGGCCTATTAGGTACGAAAGTGTAGCTAGTTGAAATGGGAATTATTCTCAATTATTTTGAAATAAAAGTTTTTTGCTCGAAAAATATTTCGAGGATTAATATAGAGAAAGAATTTAACGTATACCGCAAAAATTATTTTTAGAGGAAATGAAATTAATTAATTTGACTATTTTGCTATGCTGCTTGGAGGGTGAAATAATAATCTCAGTTTAATTGAGGGAATCAGTTGGTGGTCGACAGCAGAATAGCTTTAAACGAGTCTTTTACGAGCAAGAAATAATAATGTTAATTGCTGTGCTGTATTTATAATGATTTAGGGTAATAACAATAAATCTATAAAACCGGATGTGGATTTTGAAACGATTGATGAATTCTATCCATGAGCAAATAATCAAGTACTTTTTCAAAAAACTTTTAAGGAAAAACTAAAGATTTCGCACAAAGTTGACTTAAAATTGCCTTACCAAAACACCAAAACACAACTTTCGCTTCCGATGTTTTTTTTTTTTTTTTAAGATTATCAAAATTTGTCGTTCTGAATAAACCGTACGCAAAGTTCTGAAAGGAATTTTAGCTAAAATTATTTTAACTTTATGAATGTATTTCGTTTACCTTAAAACGTTCTGATAGTATGTGTCGTGGAAAAATGTTCACTTTTTGCTTTCATGGGACAAAGTGACATACAAAAATTAGAAAATATATCTTATTTTATCATCACAATAGTTTTGTTTAAAAAAATAAGAAAATAAAGAATGAATGGATAAATTAACAGACAATGGGACAATAAACGAATAAATAATAAATATATTAATGTATGAGAAAAATAATTGAATATGAAATAAATAAGAAAATAAGTGAATGAATTAATGAATAAGTGAATTAGTGAATGAGGGAATGTAAATTAATTGATTAATAAATTAATACATAAGTGATTTAATAAGCAATTGAGAAAGTAAACGAAATAAACAATCTCACTTTGCCCCACATGCACTGGACTAATTGCACAAAACATTTAAAACAAAAAATGCTCAATATTGAATAGACATATACTGCATCGAATATTAGGAGGTCTCAATTGATATTTCAAATGTTAATAGCAAGAATTTTATCATTTTGTAGTAATAAAGGTAATGTTCGACTTCTTTATTGGTAGTTATAGTATGTTCTCATAAAGAATTGGAGATTTTTTTTTTGAATCTATTATATATGGAATCTATTATATCTATTTATTTGATCTATTTATAGAAATGTAAATTACATATGAGGCAGTGAGAAGCGAAAGGATGTAAGTGAACACTTTCAAGTTTTGAGTAAAACGTGTTTAAAGATAAGGTCTCAGGTAGGCTTTCAATGAAATGTCTTTCTAAATAATTCTGTATAACAGCATCTACCTGGGCGACTAGCACTATTTCTTGCCCCAAGACAGAAGAGGGGTTCACCTACCATTTGTAATCGTTATCTCCAAATTTTAAATTTTGTCACTTACATCCCTTTTTCACTGCCACATATGACCCCCTCCATACATGTATTATATATATATTATTTAAAGTCTCACTCATAGGTAGCACAATGGCAAGTGTACTAAACAACAAGAAACTCAAAGGAATATTAACAATGTAAACTGCTGTGTGCAGGTAAACGGCAGTATCTGCAGAAATGAGTTTTCGAGATAGTTGAAGAAACGCGTTTCGGATTCAATGCAAACAATAGGGAAATGTTTTAATTAGACGTCTTTTTGGCGCCTTTTTTCAGCGGAAACCAAATAAGCGAGCTTGTACAATAAAGATAACGTACAATAGATGACAAAAATGCAAAAAAATGAAAAATGAAAAATTTGTAGTTACTGCCTTTTACCTGCACACAGCAGTAAATTGAAAACCATGTAAATATGAAAAGTTGAACAATATGAACAATAGTCAAAGTACTAATCTAAACCAATACTTAGCCTACCACGCAGTTTAAATAAGCAAGTAAATTCTTGCTAATTTGATAAAAATGCAAATACTCGCTGACTTGTACGTTACCGACCTCTATAGAAACCTGCAAATTAGTATAATATGCCAACTGCTCCAACTCTTTGATATTGTAGCAGTTACTGCCCATTTTATTGTTCATATTGTTCAACTTTTCATATTCACATGGTTTTCAATTCACATTGTTAATATTCTTTTGAGTTTCTTGGTGTTGTTTAGTATACTTGCCATTGTGCTACCTATGAGTGAGACTTAAAATAATATATGTAATATACATTTAAAACTTTAGCTGCATTTGCGCTGTCTAAATGTAGAATATTTTACTTCAAGTTTTAATAATTATATATATATATATATATATATATATATATATATATATATATATATATTTCTGCCCTGCTGATCAGCAAAAATAAAGCATAATTGTAAAATTTTGCTCGAGTACTATTTTCCTATTTTCATTAAATGAAACTGACGGCATTTCAATATTTACAGCGTTCGAACCGAAGGAATTTTCTGCATAGGAAATTACTCTATGAGGCAATGGCAGTGCAGGCTCGTTACCAAGGGCTCCGCGTCCCACGCGAGGGCGTGCACCGGGGCGTGGGCCCGGGACCGGCCAAACTCCTACGTTACGTCCCGGGCTCTGAAACCGGAGAAAATACCGAAGTGACATTATTCATGGCGGGTCTTTGCATGTCATTATGGAGAAAATTGCGATGAAATAATAGCGATGTAATGATGAAAGGAAATTATTAATGACTGTCTTGCGATGGTTTGTTTTTTCGGCAAAGGTGCAAGGCTGTTAAGCAAATTGATCGGAAATGTACACTTCATTTATCATGTCCAGGGTCCAACTAATCCCGGGAGCCAGGTCTCGTGAGGGTTTCTTCCAATCCGCTTTGAAATTTTAAAATAAATTATTATCCGCTTCATAATCTTAAGAAACAAAATGAAAATTTTCAATATTTATTTAAAAAAAAAAAAGGAAAGTGACTGAGCATAATGTCTGTGCTAATTCTATATTAGCTACCAGTTTGTTTGGCACTCTTGGCTTCCGTAAGAGGTTTACCACCTCCTGCTCAGTCACTTTCCTATGCCGGGCTGAGGAGTGCTAATAAGCACGAAACTGCAGCCCTCGGCTGGAAATGACTAAGCTGGCGATGTATTTCTGCTTTAGCCCTGGCTAATGGGCGGTAATTTTTTGAATATACGTACAATATGTTGAACATAATTTAATCACTTCATTCTTTCTACTTTATTATTGGAGTATTATTTCATCCATTGTTTTATTCCTCTCATAGATCATAAGATAAGGGTGTTTTTTCTTTGATCCTAACTTTAGTATTTTTCACCTCAAGCCCACAATTCAGTGTCTAATACCGACTAGTTTTGGCACAAAATACACGGTGATTCAGAAAGAATTACCCAATTTGAAATGCGTATATTGCAAAAACTATTGAAAATGAACACTTCAGATTAATTTTACATTGCATGGGCAAAAAAAAGTTTTTTTTTTTTTACATACGAAATTAAAGGTGTCCAATCTGTCCTTTGGACCTTTGGACCTTTGGACGCACGGCATATGTCTAACGGTAGTCAAATTCGTCCAAACTTTTGCAAGCATGTCTGCATAGACTGCTTACACTGCTGCTGTTATGTGTGTCTTCAGTTCGGCTAATGTACCTAGAAGGGGAGGTACACAGGCACGCGACAAGCCAAATCGGCGCCGTCGTGCAAATGTCTTTTGAGCGCCTTTATGCAGTGACGTTCGGGGAAATCTAGTTAACACCCGGAGTGAGATTTTGTAGACAAATATAGTGTGGAAAAAATACGTTTGAAGTTTAATTTATTAATAACAATGTGTAAATATTTAATTTTTGAATTAAGTGTACGTTTTTACTTCATATCTCGAAGATATTTCGAGCTCAGTAGCTCATCTGACAGCTTAATGCGTTTTGGAAAAAGAAAATATTACAATATTAAAGTTAACACCGCTCTAAATATCGCGCTATTATCTGTAATTGATGAACAATTAATCAAACTTTCAGGCCTGTCAAAAATTGACAACATCTCACTGATTATATTTCTAAATTGAAGCATATTAATATAGAGGACATTTCACCTTAAAAACTGATTTTTTTTTTCTCTGCAAAATAAGTAATTTTAAAGTACGGAATCGTTAAAAAGTCATTGAATTTAATACCGAAAATAAGTACATTGTCCAAAACTAGTTTTTACTTTAATGAACAAATGGTTGAAGAAAAGGGCTGGGGTAAGCAGAGCAGTATAATTTCTGCACCACCTAATAAAAAGTTCAATTTTATTTTTTTGGTCAGAGATTTTTTCCGCAATTGGAGCATTTTTGACCGGTAGAGCTCGGTGCCTTTTTGACTCTGGTGCTGTCGTGCGCGGCACGAGCTTGCACATAGGGACGGCGCGGCCCTGGAGGTACATAAACCTTTTTCAAACCCCCACAAGAAAAAATCGCACACCGTGAGGTCCGGTGATCTTAGAGGACATTGATGTGTAACTGAATAATTCGTTCCCGAGCAACCGGGTCGGCGCTACCTGTCGGAAACTCCGTAAAACTCGAGATTTTCCCCTTTCTAACAATGCCTTATTCGATGAAACAGATTAAAATCTGCATGGTTATGATTTTTTGAAGTCGGGTCATTCTTTTTGAAACATCCTCTCGCTTGATTTTCAACCGTTTGTTCTTTCTTCGGATTGTTTACAAGTCCAAATGATAAAAGGAGCTTCTTGCTAGTCCTAAACACGTGCATGCAATGATTCTTGAAATTTATGTACAATTCATAGGCTTTAATTTGAATCGTTGTTTTGTTTTTAACCATTAATTTCTTTTCTTGTGCTCTTTATCATTCCTTTTCAAGGATTATCACTACCATTAAAGTTACTGTGTTAGAAGTTCCAATAATCAATTGTTTCCGTCACCTCGTAGCTCTTCTATTGTTAGAGAAATCAAAACACAAAAAGCAATTAATTCTTCCTATGTATCTGTGAGGTAGAATCAAAAAGTATTTTACGCACATCCTACGCCAAGATGGTACCACCAACTTGTTAATGAGCTTATTAATCGTGCTAACTTTCTTAAGTATGGCCGATGGACAAACGCAGGTGTCTTCACAGCAATCCGAAGGTGGCCTACCCACAGCAGAGAAGATTAGAGCTGTAATTTGATTTCCAGCCAATGCTATTAAATATCAAAATTATACAAAATCGTTCCCTCTAATTGAATTTATCTGATGCCATTAGCATATGCATGCTTCATAAGAAAAGAACAGCGATAAATCCCTAAATAGACTGCATGCGCCCTATATAGTGGCTTTAGATTGCTTCACATGTGTGGGATTCCATCTTTTATTGTCGTTAGTGTCGATTTCTTAAATTTATGATAGACGGGAATTGATGAATTTTCTTTCTTCATAGTTTCATAGAAGAATTTTTTGCTTGTTATTTTATAAAAAAGATGTTTTTCATTTTGGGGGAAAGGTATTATTTTTTTAAAACTAAATTTCTCATTTAGTTTTTTTTTAAACTTTTTTCAAGATTTTGCTATTTTTTAATGTATGTAATGTATTTCCATTGATGCTATTAACCCTTGACTGGTTATGTGGTTTTTTTAAAAACTTCAGTGGTGAAGTGGAGGGTTTGTATCCTTAACGTTTTATTTCTTGTGCCCTCCACAAAATTTAGCAAATTAGAGTAGGGAACTTTCCAATCATTTTTGCATCGTCTATTTACATAAATATTATTGAAACAGTATGAAAGTGAAAAGTTTATGCCAATCCGTTGATTGTGTTTTTCATTTTGGGAAAGATAATATTTTTTGAAAACAAAATTGCTCAATCAGTTCTTTTTTACTACTTTTTTCAAGATTTTGCATTTTGAGCATATGTAATGTAAGTTATTTCCATTGATGCTATCAACCCTTGACTGGTGAGGTGATTTTTTTTAACGCAAATGGTGAGGTAGAGTCAATGTAACTACAAAATTTTATTTCTTGTAACTTCCACAAAATTTAGCAAACTAAAGTAGGAAAACTTTCAATGGGCCATTCCACGGATGACGGTCATTTTGTCTCGTACATGACGCTTCATATATTCCATTGAAGAAAAAAACTTTAAAATGTCAATGAGAATTTTTTTTTCTGTTTAACAAATTACAACTTATGTGAGATATCTTAAGCTCAAAAATTCGTCATTACCTTTTAAAATCATTACTTTTTAACGAAATACTGTATATGAACCGTTACGTGCGTGACAAATTGTTGACTTTGGCGTGGAATGGCCCCAAAGGTTTTTGAATTGTTTATTTACGTAACTATTACTGAAACAGTAGGGAAGTGATAAGGTTATGCAAATTCGTTTTTATATAGTCGTGTATTATGTAAGGTAAAAATTAAAAAAATATATATTTCGTCTATAGAGTTCAGGGTTGAAATGAGTAAATATATTTCTTCATTGTTACATAATACTAAATGGAACACATTGTGCACAAGGTCGTTTCGCCAGAGAGCGATTTGCATGAAATTAAAAAGAGAGAAAGAGAGAGGGAGAGAGAGAGAGAGAGCAAAAAAAAAAGTGGAAAGTCCATGCGAAAAAGCTTACCCTATTTTTTAACAACTTTGTGCTCCCCGTAAAGGAAAAAGTAGTTTTCAAAGAAAGTGTGTTACATAATTAAGAAAAAATTTTTTTTTTTTTGCAAAATGAAAACATACACTTTATGTAAAATAAAAAAAATGCACTTTATGTACAATAAAAATGTAGGGGAATCTGGGGCAAAGTGAAATGGTGAAATATTTACTCTGCTTTTAGCATCTAGTAATATTTCAACCATGAACGAACACATGTAGTCTATTCCATTCAAGAAAAAATAACCTCTGAAAAGCCAAGAATATAATAGTACAAGCAATTTTCAAAAATTGATACTGGTATTGTAATATTTTGTCGTAACTGAAAAAAAATATTTCTGTTATTATTAAATCATAAAGTTCTTGTTATTAACATTTATAATACTAAATGAGATCTACTAATATTCAGTGCAGTACTTATTTGTTTAATATTAAGCTTATTTGTATTTTAACTTCTTTGTAGAGTTAACCAGTGCATGCGAGGCAAAGTGGATGGGGCAAAGTGAAATAATTCATTTCATTTACAATTAAATCTTTTATCAAATCATTTACGTATTCATTTATTAATTCTATCATTTACATTCCTTTATTTACTAATTCCCTTTTTTTCATTCATTCACTTATTTTTCTATTCATTCACTATTTTTCTAACAAATTTATTTTTTTCTCATTTACTAACTTACTAATTTATTTATTTATTCGTTTATTGTTTCATTTTCTTTTCATTTATTCATTATTTCTTCTTAATTACTCCTTTATTTGACCAAAAATATCTTTTATAATCGAATATAAAATATTTCATTAGAAAAATATTTTATTTTTCCCTTTGCCCCAAGAAAAAATAAGTAAAAAATTTCCACTTTTTTTGGAGGTACAAATTTAATGTCAAAAATAAAAAATAATGTTTCGATTCAAGTTATATTACAAAATGTGTTGTTTGTTCTTTATGTATCGTGATTTTCAGAACAAATTTCTGTTCTTGTTCATTTTGAAATAAGAAAGTTATCTTAACCATTTCCCCTACTTTTTCTTTAACGAGCGTAATATGCGTAAGATCTTTTCTATAGAGATGGTTTTGCATACAATTTTAAAAGGGAGAGAGTGAGAGAGAAAGAAAAGTAGAATAATCACAGAGAAAAGGTTTTCAGCATTTTTGGCGAGCCTCGTGCTCCATGCAGTGAAAAAAAATCAGTTTACAAGGAAAGTGTTTTACATAATGTAAAAAAAAGCTCTATTTTATGGTAGTGTATCGTGTTACGCAGAGTAATAAAGGCTTTATTTTGAAAAAAGGCCGTGTACGTACATAAAAACGCTTTATTTAAGTTTTTTATATCCGTTTTCTTAATTATTAATGTAAGGTTATAATTATTCAAATAAAACACGTGCCTTTGGGCAAAGCGGGTATAGGATTTAATCATATATTTATTTAAAATTTCTCGACTCGTATGCTGACTTAGATTTTTTCTTTCAATAGGATAAGTATAAATTTAAAAAGTTATTTTTTAGGACGGCAATTAATTAGTCTATTAATTAACTCAGTTATCTCTTTATGTTTTATAAACAAATGTACTGACTTTAAATTCGATAAGTACAACTGTTTTATATTTTGTTATATAATTGCAGGTAGCTAGTCAACTATTTTAATCATTTACAACTTCATATTTGATTGGCAAATGCATCAAACCACAATAAATTAAGCTTACCCGCTTTGGGCTCAATGATAGGGCGAAGCGGATTTTTCACATGTTTGTTAATTTTGATAATAAATAAATATTAAGTTTGAAATAATAAAAAAATCACACACTTTTTATTTTCAAGTTCAAGAGCCCAGCTAGGAAATAAAACCGAAATTGTTGCGATTGAAATCCAAAAACTACAATTTTCGAGAGTTCTTCGAAAATCTACCCGCTTTGGGCCACCCTCCCCTATATATATATATGCAGTGGCGCAGCGAAGAGGAGTGGACTATGGAAGCTAACTCCACAAACCTTGCTTTAACACATACCTACTACCAATCTTAATACGGTAGTTTATATTCATGTAAGGACTGTTATGAGATCCCCAAACGTGAATTTTGGATGCGCTGGTGCACTTGTATATTGATAACGATTTAAAAAATTACAATGACTTTATTGCTTTTTGTATTTTTTTTAATTGCAATATGTAAGTCTGTCATACCATAAACAATAAAATTTTTACGATGGTAACCTAAAGTTTGAAGTTGAAATAAAAATTTCTTCCCTCATGCGTTACTTCAATCACGCAGGAAAACTAAGGATTGTATGATTCCCTAAAAAAAAAAGTAAGCAAGTATTTTAAACTTTTTCCTATGTTTGTAAGAACTAATTAGTCAGCGTTTTTCTTTAGAACATTCATGGTGTGCATACATGTAAAACGCATAATTGTTAAAGGTTTAACACAGTATATTGTGACCATAGAGAAAGGCAAAAATTCAAAAGTATTGCGTTTAAAATTAAGTGAAGCTATTCTTCGAATAGTATTTTTTATACAGAAGCGTTTAATATCAAAATCAACTCAATTTCTGATTTTTTAAAAGTTTTTTTTTTAATTATTTGATAATTCTTTATTCAATAAAAGCTGCGAATTGATTTTGAACGAATCCCTTTCAATCAGGTCGAAAACCGCTACCAAAAACCATTTCACTTCAAATTCAGCTCAATCCATGCTT
Source organism: Uloborus diversus (assembly GCF_026930045.1). Classification (NCBI taxonomy): domain Eukaryota; kingdom Metazoa; phylum Arthropoda; class Arachnida; order Araneae; family Uloboridae; genus Uloborus; species Uloborus diversus. The sequence continues at coordinate 91,611,718 of NC_072739.1, read as the reverse complement.
GTACCACATTTCCACAGCAAAAACGCACGGCTAACATCAAAAGGTACTAGTAGTTCAAAAGTGTAGTGTTTAAATTCAAGTGAAGCTGCTCTTTGAATAGCGTAATTTAAACTGAGACGGTTAATATCAAATCCTGCTAAATTTCTGACTTTTCAAAAGTTTTTTTCTTCGTCATTTGATGATTCTTTGTCTATTCTACAAAAACTTTTAATTGATTTTGAACGAATCCCTCTCAATCAGGTTGAAAACCGCTCCCAAAAATAAGCATTTTTGAAAAAATTGTTTAATCAACTCACATTTTTGGTTGTCCAAGTTAGTACATGGTATAAAAATGTGATACTATACATGAATTTTATTGGAGTTTGGATGGAAAATTCAAAAAAAAAAAAAAAAGAAAAAGAAAAAAAAGAAAAGAAAAAAAATAAGACCAATTTAATTCAAAACTAGCTAAAACCCACTTATTTTCATCTGTAAATAATTGGATAATACTGCTAAGTTGAAAAAGAAAACAAAAATAAATTCGTGCACTGAACGTTTCTCAATAAATAAAACAAAGAATAAGAAGGAAAAATGAAGTATGCAGAGAGTGAAATGTTATTTTCTCTCTTTCAAGGGTGACCCAATGTTAAGTCACGGGAGGTCACACCTTCCTCCGAAAAAACTTTCTTATTCGGCAAATTTTGACTGACGATTCGGAAAATTAGAAGACAGTACTGCAGTATTGCAATTATGATTAGTATTTTTAAAGATGTTTTTTTATAAGGCTTAATGTCTCTTCTCATTACAAGTTGATATGAATGCATGCACTTATTTATTTTCTTTCTTTTGAAAGTTGATAATTTTCCCCCACCCAATGATTTAGGCCCCTCTGGTCCTGGTCTCTCCTGTAAAATTTAAAAAAAAAAAAGTTTTGGCTGATTTTGATACAAACGCCCCAATTACAGTTTTAAAAGGAAGCATTTTATCAGAGCAAATCGTTTTTGCAAAATAATATCTTCTGGAGACACGGAAGCTCTTTCTGTTTGCCTTTTTTTTCTCTTCACTTCATATAACCTCGGAAGTTCCGTCGTCTTCTGTAAAGTTCAAACCACTTCATTTATCCTAGTCCCATATTGGGCTATCCTCAAGTTACGGAATCATAAAAATCTTGCTTCATCCTTGGAGAGGCATAAACACTGAAGTGAAGAAGAAGAAAAAAAAATCCCCAAGTTCACGAACTCCCTGTGTTGTCGTTGTCGCCATGTGACGTAACAGATCGGCTGACCGCTTGCCTATTTAGGGGTAGGTGTCAGATGAGGGGCCGCCTACGGCCGGCAGGTGATACGGCCCACATGGGTTCATAAACCGAACTGATTTGGGCATCTCGAAAGCATTGAACTCGGGAGTTGGTTTCCGCGGGCCAAATCATTTATTTCAAGGTGCATGTAATGATAGACAGTGGGTGGTCATTTTCAACTCTGTAACATAAATTCAAATTAGTCAGCTGAGAATGATGGGAGGTTTGAAGATTGCTCGATGTAAACAAAAGCGGTAAAATAATACTCGGACTCTCTGACTAATAGTTATCATACTTTAAATGAAAAAAAAAGAACAACAATTAGTTTTGTTGCGTTAAAAAATAAACATACAAGATTTATAATAGAAAATCTTCTGTAAAAATTTCTCTTTGATAATGGTTATCGTCGGAGCTTAGTTTCTAACAAAAAGTGCGAGAGCCCTGTATTCTTCAGAACATGGCTATACGTAAATAGTCTGCATTTTGAATAAATAAAGAAATACATAAAATTTAATGAGAAGCGAAATCACAAGAGTAAAGTTTCCGTGAGCTCAATTGAAACCTAAGCACGGAGACCCGATGAAACCCTCTGCAACTGAGTGGATATATACTACAGAGTGTTCGAAAAGACCTCGACACATTTTAAAAACTCATAGAAAAGCAACACATTGTCGAAAGAACATGCGATTTGCGCCATATTACTTCACAGGTTCGGTAATTTTTTATGACATCATTAAAAAGAAAAAGAAAGAAAGAAAACTGTGTAATTATACGTAATCGCTGTATCGTCACAGTAAGAAAACAAAATGTTATGTGAGGTGCTCAATCATTTTATTAAACAGAAAGCAATACTTTTCCTCACTAGAGTTCAATGTGTGCACCGTATATTGCTCGAACCACACTTAAACGGTACTCAAGTTCATCTGATGCCCACAAACGGTGTACACATTGGACGCCATAAATGAAAAGTATTGCTTTCTGTTTAATAAAATGATTAAACTGCACACAAGCTATTTCATCCGTCCTTCATGCAATTCATGAGTTGTTCTATTTCAAAATCTAGTTTTAAGTAAATAAATACCGAATGAACATCAGTAGGTTTAAATTAATGTTTCACACTCGGGTTGTTAATCACAAAAACGTTATCATTTTATGAACCAAAAGTATTTTTGATACATCGTGAATCATTAAGCACCAAATTTTGGAAATTGATTGTTTTATCATATACTTTAATAATTTTCAAAGGTAAATATTTTTTGGCTGGAAACAAATACATGTTTAATTACATAGTTAAAATTTTGGCAGATAGGTGGCGCTTCAAACTGAGTAAAATATTTTACCCTTTAACATTCCCTTGCATATAAAAAGCACAAAATGCGTCCATAATTTATTTATTTATTTTTTTAAATGGGGCACATGAAAATGTTTTAATAGTTACGTATGTAAACTCTCAAGATCAACAAGCTGCAACGAGTACCTAATCAATCTACATCCTTTTCGCTTCATCCGGGAAATTAGATTTCACATCAAAATACTTATCTGCGTAAAATAATAATAATAATAATAATAATAATAATAATAATAATAATAATAATAATAATAATAATAATAATAATAATAATAATAATAATAATAATAATAATAATAATAATAATAATAATAATAATAATAATAATAATAATAATAATAATAACTCCTAGTTGCAAAGCTTCCAGACAGGCAAATTCTATTGAAAAAGTTTCAAGAAATACAATTAGACCTCCAAATTTGAAAACTGCATTAAGAGCTATACTGATCTACACCTCTTTCGTTGCGTCGGATGAATTTAAATTTCCTTTCGAAGCGTGCTATAAATAGTTATTTACGTAAGGAGAGTAATGAGTTTAATAAATCTTATTCATCGTTAATTACGCCAAATTACCTCGTTTAGTACTTCCTCTCAAGAACAAAAAAAAAAATCTCTCACACTGTCTTTCTTCCCCCCTTAAGGCACAATGAATGTTGTGGGTAAGTGATGTCATGGAGGATGCTTAACACTTGGATTGAGGTGACATCAGTTTGGTCTCTGACATCATGCTTTGCTTTCATTCAGGTAATGAAGGCAATTGAAAATTCAAGGGTAAATAATATCACACGTGGGGTAAAGCTTGCGACTTTAATTAATGAAAAGAAATGCTAAAAGTATGTGAAATATTATTACAGATAAGCATGCTAAACAATAATGGTTGAATAAATATCTTTGTGCTTGAAAGGTGAAAACGAAATAACAATGTTTAATTGCACTTTAATTAATGAAAAGAAATACAAAAAGTACGTAATGTATTATTACATAATATACCAATAAGTGTTGAATAAATACCTTTGTGCTTAAAAAGTAGAAATGAAATAACAATTTTCAATTGCACTTTAGTGAATGAAAAGAAGTACTAGAAGTATGTAAAATATTATTGCAGATAAACATTCTAAATAAGAAGAGCTGAATAAATACCTTTGTGCCTGAAAAGTAAAAATAAAATAACAATGTTTAATTGCACTTTAATTAATGAAGAGCAAAAGAGGAGAGTGTTGTAACTTGGGACGCTTGTACCTTGGGACACTGCTAACTTCTTAGAATCTATTTTTAGTAGCCATGTTTTTTTGTAATCTCTAATAGTAACCTTCAGTACAAAATGGTGCCATAGAAACAATCAGCATCAAAAGAGTTAAATTGATGATTTTGTGAGAAAGAAAATTTCATGACTCCAAAGTAAATATTTTCTTCATTTTTATTTCATTTTCTATCTTTGCATTTGTGAAACTAAACAACTTAAGTTTTCCTTTTTTATAAATGAGAAGTACTTAAAATATTCTGGTTAAGAGAAAATAATGATAGTGCATCTAGATTGGCCACCATTTTGGTTTTTCTTAAACCACGTGGTTATTGTACCTCGGGGCAGCCAAATATATTGTGCCTGAGACCTGTCCCAAGGTGCAACATAGGCACCTTGATAATAATTAAGATACCTTTAGGAACATGGAAAATGTTCTAATCTGATGTAGTCTTTTAAACATATTTAATGTCAGATAATAATTCATTTTTTTCATTATTTATGATTAATTATTCATTATTCATAACTTAATTCATTGTCATGAAAAAAATATTTTTTTGTTTTTGTTTTTTGGTGGAAAATTGCTTCAAGTATATGGCTGTTTCCCGAATCTTGAAGAGTACCTCACGTACAACAGGACGTGTCCCAAGGTACAATAGGATGTTGTACCTTGGGACAGTTTGGAACTTTTACTTTAAATGGCTGGCAATATTTTATTTTCAAACTGTCTGAATTAAAAAAAAATACATTGCAGAGAAATATGTTGAGGTATTTCAATGTGACTTTAGATGTTAAATTTGATGTAAACAGTCGACGTTAAAACATTAAAATATGAAAAGTGTCCCAAGATACAACACTCTTCCCTACTAAAAGTATGTAAAATATTATTACAGATAAATATTCTAAATAATAAGAGTTGAATAAATACCTTTGTGCTTTCAAAGCAAAAACGAAATAACAACGCTTAATTGCACAAAATTGCAGATACTACCTGTTTCGACGGTACAAGGAACGCATTTTTCGATGCAAAAATAAGTGAGCATAAGGATGAAAAGACATCCGAAAAAAGGTGAAGTTAAAAATAAGTTATTGTCGGATATTTTTTCATCCATATGCTCACTTACTTTGCATTGAAAAAGGAAAGGTATTTCTTAGAACGCCGAAAAACGTGTCTGCAGTAATCTGATTTTTTTTTTTTTTTTTACAATTGAACGTCTTGATTTCTCTTTTAACTCTAAATAACAGTTTTAAACTCAAATCAGCACAGCAGAAAACGCAGTAAATTGCAGTAATAAAAATGATTTTTAGCCAAAAAATGTTCAAATATGCTTCATTTGCAAAAGTTTTACATAACTCCAGTTTAAATTTCTAAACTTGACAATTCCTCATAAAATATTTCAATACATTTGGGCTGCTGTTGCTTTGGAATTATTACATAATGTGTTTGAAGTTTAACGCGCTGACCAAATATAGAAATATTTAAATTTTAAAATTTACTGCATAAATTCATTAAAAAGTTTCCTCTGTTTGACACAGAAGGCAACCATACAGAATTTCACTAATCCAACAAAAACTATTGATATATCATAATGTAAAATTTAGTTGTAGAAGGCTAGGTGTTAACAAGGATATCTCTCAGAGAAATCTATAAGTTATAATTTTATTTATCTTCTTGGTGAAAATCCCTATTATATGTTTTCATGGCATCAACAACCAACTAACTCCGACGTATTCCTTTCTATAAGAAATCGTCGTTGTTCTAATATTTTTGATGGGATTTGAAAAACACGATGATGACTTAAGAACAGCTTAAAGATATTTGATACTTGCATTTTGTTCTGTTTTTCCAAATCGTTTCTCTATACCTGTTTCCAAAGAATTTAAAATCCGTTGCAGATTTTTTCCCTATTGTTCAGAAAAGACAGAAAGTACAATGGGGGACTCTATTCATATTTTCAGCAAATTAGGAAAGGTTTAATCGAAGTTAAGTTTGGAGTCATTAAACTGAAATGTTTGATGATGTATCTGGCAATACAGAAGCTTGAGTTCTAAAGTTGGATACATCGAGACATTATTTAAAAATTCAGAAAAGGCAGAAAGTTCAATGGGGTACTCTATTCATATTTTCATCAAATTAGGAAAGGTTTAATCGAAGTTAAGTTTGAAGTCATTAAACTGAAATGTTTGATGATGTATCTGGCAACACAGAAGCTGGATCTCTAAAGTTGGATACACCGAGACATTATTTAAAAGTTCAGAAATTTGAAAATTTGAGAGCTAAATAGAGCATTTCTTCTGTGTATCATGTATCACATGTACGATAAGTATTCTCGTCGTTTTCAATGTTAATATAATTGAAAAAGCAATATTTTTTGAAATCTAGATTTTTTTTTACCACAATGCGAGATCACGTGATAGAAAAGTTACGTTTTATATGTAAATCTATTTTGTTTTGAACTTTGGACCAGTCACACAGTAAGGTCAGTAGATCTTCATACTAAGTCGTCCTTTATACTAGTTACTTTTCCTTTTGTTTCTTCTAACATAGTTCTTCACATCACTGGTGGAAACCTATCATACTTTTTTAGAGGGCAGTTACGTGACTGACTGAAAGAAGTTATGCATTTATTAAGGCTTTTAAGAATAACGTAAGCTTATGATGTTGAACGAAAATTGAAGCAACAAATCGAATTAAATTTCAGTTAACACAGATAAAATTTTCAAAATAATTTATTATATCCTACACAATCCTACAACAAACATAAACAAACAAACATAAGTTCTAAAACAACAAAATATTGATCTTAATCACTATAAATAAATATGGATGTGGTTTTAAAAAAACACAGAGAAATATTTTAAAATTAAAGAATTTTTTTTAATGCAAAAAAGTTTATGTTTAAAAATTTTACTATGTTTGGAAAGGTAATTCCTGTCGAGTTGAAGATTGTTTTATTCGAATTAGGGCATTAAAAGCATAATAAATAATTATAAAAATTACGAATTTTGAATAGAACTCGATCATCAAATGGAACGCTTTTCATATATATTTTTTTTTCTTTGAACTTTGACGCCTTGAATTTAAACTATGTTTTTTGCAATCATGGATTGCGTTTAGGACCCTACTACTTGAGTTTCTTGTTTCTACGATCGCATCCGTCGTCGTATTATGACTGGTTTATTTCTAGATTGGGTAATAAGTGGTCTATCCATAAAAAAAGAAATGGTCTCTAGGGTGCTGTAATAAAGATCTGAATATTATGACAAATTTGAACTTGCATACTCATCAGAAAGATTAAATTTACACAGTGTTGTGGTATTTTTTATTTCTTATCATTCTTAAATGATTGGGATTAGTAGTCTCGAAATTTTCTATTTAAATGAAATTTTGCTTTTTAAATTCATCTATGGGAATGGTTTTCCTGTAAAAACGTAATTTTACACCTTTTAAAAGTATGCTTTTTAAAAGTAAAATCTGCTGAAGGCAAACGATTTGTAACCATGGAGACGAAAATTCGTCCTCTTAATAAAAACAAAAACTAAAAAAGAAAAACGATCTAGTCTTTTTCTCGTCCTCATGTTAATCTGAAAAATCAGAGCAACAGCAATCTTAGTCAAGTAAGCTTAATAAGCAATTCGTTATTGCTTAAAAAAAAAAAAAAAAAAAAAAAAAGACAAGAAACACCCAAAAAAAAAAAAAAAAAAAACTGCGTATCATGAAGAAATCTGACGTGGGCAGGAAAAGGGCAGAAACTGCACATTTTCATTTTTTGCATTTAAGTCATCTGTTGTATTTTAGCTTTATTGTACAAGCTTGTTTATTTGGTTACCGCTGATAAAAAGGCGCGAAAAATACGTCTAATTCCAACTAGGGTTTCCAATCCCGAAATCCTGATCCCGCGGGATGCCGCAGGATATTTAGCGGGATTTTGCTCTCAATCCCGCAACTTTTTTTTCCCATTTAAGCATTTTCCAGCTTTTGCCGCTCATAAAACGACTATTTTCACGAGCATCATCTCAAGTTTGAATCTTCTTCCTCGTATATCTGCAAGAAGAGCAAGAAAAACTGTCTTTTATGACCAATGATGGATTTACTATTTAAGAGCACAATTTTTCTTCGCATTTTTCTGAGAATAAACTGTTATTCTCATTCGAGGTTTCAGTTTTCATACGTTCAGCAACTGAGAAAATGCGTAAAACATCTAAGCATCTTCGAAAACCATAACTAAAATTTAAAGTCTAGTAAATTACGCTTTAGAAAAAAATAGAGAAAGTGTGTTACATATTCCGAAACCCGCTGGAGTAGCCTGAATGCAATGTTGGAGCACTTCTGTAAGCTTCAGTAGTGCACTCAAAACCTTTAAGCTTCAAAAAGTGCACTCCAAACAAAGAAAGCAATAAAAAATCTGATATTTATGTATCGGAACGACTTTATAAGGGGCGACAGAAAGTAAGACAGTTTGACTCGCATTACAGTGCAATAAGTTAAGCTGCTGATGTTTTTTAACACGAGCAGCTGTCATGTCTTTAAAGTGGGAGGTAAAACTAGCGAAATTATCCACACACTTTTACTGAGACTACGACTTGGTGAAATGGAGAAATCAAGCAGTATTCACTCCTTGCTGTAATGAATCAAGTTCACTGATAATATGACCATTGTTAATGAAGCAACAAGGGAAATTGTCAATGCAAATTAAATTGGATACAGCAGAACACACATCCAAGAGGCATCGTTTTTATCCGGAATTTGCAGTTCTTGAGCCGGCATGAGAGAGAAAAAATCTATTTCAGAGGGTGATGAAGATAATGCGGATCTTTTTGTAAATGTCCACAATTATTTAATTGTAGTAAAACAGATTGCAGTGTAGTTACAGCTGGTGTTTTTATCAAGCACATTATTTTTAGAGTAAAAATCCTTTACCATCCCATACGAGCGGCACACTTTTGCTTACCAAACGATAATTACTAATTAGAATCTGACTTTGTAGTGCTTTACAATTGCTGTACGGAATTTAGGAAGACTATTAACTCATGTAACAAAGATAGTCCTTCCTAAAAAGCATAACACTTTTACTATTTGACATAAAAATTTAATTTTTAAAAGAATAAAGTCAATCCCGCGGGATCCCGGGATACCATGGGATTGGCTCGTTTCAATCCCGAAATCCCGCGGGACTGAATTCGGCTTGGGACTGGAAACCCTAATTCCAACATTTCCCTGTTGTTAGTATTGGATCCAACACACATTTCTTCAAATATCTCGGACACTCTTTTCTGTAGATACTGCCGTTTGCCTGCCCACTGCAGAAATGTTCTGCCTTTTCTTTCCCTTAAAATGATCTCTAAACTTAGCATTTTGCTTTTTTTCATATTTCATATCAGCTGCATGCACCTCTTCAAAGTTGTATTTTCAGCATTATACATAAACAATTTACTTTATAATTCAAAAAATTGAATTTCTTTTTCCTTCTTTTTAGGAAAAATGAAACCACCCAATATATCCTCCCTTATTTATCTTCACATATCTTCCATTTGAATCATTGCTGTTATATTTGTCTCCTGCTTCTTCTTCCGTTCTCTTTTTTTTTCATATGCCACGAATGTACAGATTAATCCAGTTTTATTTACCGTTTCTCGAAAAAACCCCGCTTCAAGCAAACAAACAGCACACTAAAGCATCCCTCAGTACTCCAAAGCCTCTTGCAGATATAAATAGGCATACTGAACCACTGGCTTGTCTAATAAATCTCATTCACAGCTAATTATGTCAAATTATCTTGTTTTTCATTTCTTCTACGACACACATAACGTTACGTCGTTATTAGGCTGGTAAAAAAAAATACTTTTTTTCGTTTTACTTTCTTTACTCTGTGTCATTAAGGTCGCCCCGGGCCCCAAAGTAGAGCAAAGAAACATTAATTTCATAAACTCCGTTCCGTGGGCCTCCTTAATGTGAAGAGACTTTCCTTTTCATCAAATCAAGAGTCGTTTCGAAAGTATAGGTGGGGTGGCAACGCTGCCACTTCCTGTTCAACTGAGACGACAAAATCGAAAGTGGACATCGTTATTTGTTTTCAAAAGTACTTGTGCTAACTTAATTACACTGAAAACTCCTAGTACACATTGGAAACACGGTTAGAGCATTTCAATTCAGAAAAAGTGTTCCAGCTGCTTGCAGGTATACCAAAATGTGTTCCACTAAAAAGAAAGTATTTTGAAATGTGTTCGTATTTGTATAGGACGTCTGCCAAATAAAACCCCACTTAGGATATTCATCATCAACATCACCATCATCCGTCACGGTTAAAGACTGTAAGCGTGTTCCAGCCTCTATCCGTATTTTACGTGGTATTTCCTTATCTTTATTCCAATCCTTGGTTTGTGGTCTGTACTCATTCCTTCTTAAGATATTCCAAGGGTTTCCAATATTCCAAGGGGTGCCGTTGGGAAAGGCGAGGGGTGCCACAAAGTGTGCCCGACATTAAGTTTTTGTTATAATAAAACAAAAAAAAAAAAAAAGCGCTCATGGTTGCTCATCGAAGTCTCACTCAGTTTCATAGATTTAATTATAGATTTACTTTTATAAAAAAAAAGTAACACAAAAGGTCTTTCCTCTAGACAAAGAGCCTTTAAAGTTTTTTATTTAATTAAATACCTAATAAACGGTAACTTTGTTTCCAACGTGGTGACATATATTTGGCAAAAAAAAAAAAAAAATGATTTTCCGAATCTGGTTTCAATTTGGCACTGTTGGCGATATTAGACGACTTATCCATTCAATCATGTTGAAATTCTCTAAAACTATTAAAATGAGTTTCTGTAAAATCTGTTGTTCTTTTTTTTTGTAGTGATTCTCGTTAAATTCTTCATGTGATTATTTAAAGTGTTTTCTTGTTACTCTACGGCGCGATTATATTATAATTTTGTCTTTTGTAAAATATTCAATACAGTTTTTATGCAATTTTTGATCTCAGAAGCTAATAAAAAAAATCTCTTTCTGTACATTTGAAAGTACAGTTCGCTACCTTTATCATGTTCCTTATATGAGTGGGAAAATTGTGTAAAAAGGGCCATTCCACGAAAACGATAATTTTGTCCCTCACATGACGGTTGATACATTTCATTAAAAATAATAATTTAAAAGTGTTATGAACAAAATTTTGTTGCTTAAGAAATCATAAACGTATGTGTGACTTCTTAAGCGAAAAATTTCGCCATTACCTTTTAAAAATATTTTTTTATTTTTTATTATGAAATATAGAAACCGTCACGTGTTGGAAAAATGATTGTTTTCAGAGGAATGGCCATAAATGTAATTCTTTTCCAACGGTTTAAATTATTTCTCAACAAATGAAATATGTTTCCTTTACGTTGGAAGCTTATCAGTCAAAACCTGCTTTATTTTTCGTCATTGTTACATTAACAGTGCAAAAATATTAAGCAATGCGTACAGCAAACAAAAAGCGGTTGACTTTGGATATCCCACACGTGAAACGTGCAAATTAATTAAATTTTAAGTAATAAAGTTATTTAGCAAAAATAATACTGTGTCAAGAGTATCTGTGTAACAAATATAAAGATTAAAGAAATATGTTTACTCCTGTTTAATTAAATTGTTAAGATCTATTACAAAATGTTGGCAAAATTATCGAGTCCCACACGTGACGATGAAATGGCCAAAAAGCTATTCATTCAAGACGTATTGCTTCTAACACTCACATATGAGTACATGCACCCATTCTTTACAGTTAATAAAAATACCGATTATTTAATAGAAATAAAGGAAGAAGTGTGGGGTTCACTCCAGAGTTTTTAATTGGCCAATACGTTGTGTGGGTAACATATTTTTTTTTTTTTTACATCATTCCGATAATTTTTCTGCAGTTATCTTTTTTTTTTTTTTAGTTTCCAGTGTTACCAGTAGATGGCTATAGTTTTTCAGCAAAATATTGATTGGAAAACTGTTGTAAACTAGTTTCACTGTTAGGTAAAGCAAGTTGAGTGAAGTAAACACGCTATTATTAAAAATAACATCGACTAATAAGTACAATACTTGAAACATTTTTGACTTCAGCGTTGAGTTTACACAGATGATTTGGCGACAAGCTTAAATATCTAAAAATTGCTAATTTTTAGTCACAATATGATCAAAAAAACGAAACTGTTAGGTCGTTAACATTGTTTGTTACCAGTTTAATCCTCGTTCTTTTTTCATTTTTTTTAAATAAAGTTTCGTCTTTTATGCATTGCGAATTGATTAATACAACTTTCAAGAGGTAAAGTATTTAGCCAAAAATAATATTAATAATAATAATAATAATAACCGCCGGCGCTCGGAATGTCTATTGTATCTTTGTTTTCTGTCTTAGAACAAGAGTTATATTTCATTTTATACCACTAGAGAGAAGTTTTCATTAAGGAGTTTTATTTTCTTCTGGGTGTCTGCAGCTTTGATTTAAAGAGCCCTCCAACTTAAGTAACCCTTTTTGCAAATCATTTAAATTGAATTTATTTGTTAAACTAAGGGCATATTGTTTGGAAATTCGGGAGACGATTTATTAGCTCTTAATTTATCATTACGAAAAAGGAATAATTTCCTTATCTTCGGAAGAGCCCCCATAGACCAACCCACGCCTCATTAAAACGTAATTTGTGTTTACTAATCACAAGAGTAACGAACTTTTCGAATAAACTTTTCCAGCAGTTGAGTGACCCCGGAAAAGGTCAAAACACAGTCCGGCCACTGCAGCCAACAGGTAGGCAAACAAGAATTCGCACCGCAAACTCCCACAACGAGAAAGAACAAGAACTTAAGGCACGCGTCGCAGAAGAAAACGCGAGATCTCGATGTCAACAGAACGTGGGGTTCTTCTTCTTACCTCCTCTTCGGCGTCCTTCCTTTTTACTTTCTCTTTAGTCCTCCACCCTACATCACTTCCTTGGAAGGTTGGAAAAGAAGACAGCGTGAAAAATCTAAACAGGTTGTTCCGAGAAAACGGAGAAACTGGAGGAAAAAAATACGACCTAGGAATGAGATTTTTTCTCACTTACTTTAAACAGTTCACTGGTAGGAAAATTTGGCTCGAAGCCTGGATTTTTTTCCCAATACACTAGAAAAAGCGAGAAGTTTCAGGGAAAGAGAAACAAAATATTGTTGTTTTGGTTTAAATTGATCCACCACGCTTAGGTATAGAACAACGTTTTTGGGATTATGCTTTAGCTATTAAAAGCAATGTCACGAGGGAAAAAATTCTTTTATTTGACTTTAATTTTTTCATAATTTGATTGTTTCCGTCATTTTAAAAGTATTTTTTCTGAAAGAGCATGTTTAAAAACATAGGTTTAATCTCATTTTTTAAATAATTTGACAAAGTTTAGTACTTTTTAAAAAATATTTTAATCAGGGCGCAGATTGAGCTTTATTTTTTACACTTTTGCTCATGACATCACAAGTGACGAAATGCCGTTCCTGATGCCATCAATTTTTTGGCATTAGATAAAAATATAAATGTTATAGCCCAATAATACTAATAAATTACATGCTTGTTTTAGAAAAGCCTTCATTCAAAATTCTCATTTTTATTGCTATTACTATTAATGTTAAATGCAAACTTTTTTTTTTAAACAATGCGAAAGTATTCAGTGCACCAATGGAGTAGCTCGCCAAAATACATCACTTTTGACGCCATAAAGACCACGCCTCATTTCCAAAATCGGACATGATAAAAAATTAAATAAAAATAACTATTGGTAAAATAAAAGATTTTTCTGGTTCTAGTTATTATTATTATTATTATTATTATTATTATTATTATTATTATTATTATTATTATTATTATTATTATTATATTGCTTCTTCTATCAATATCGGTGACAAAAATTAGAACTTTTGACTGAAGGAAACAACCCCATTCTTAATCCTAACGTAATTGGGTGGGATGCTTAAGCATTTTCATACCGACAAATTAAGTCTAATGATGAATCTAATGTGGGATTATCCCGCAGACTATTTTTGGATTTTTAATTTACATTATAAACTGCTGAAGAATATTCTGCCGCTGGGTGCAGCTGCAACCATCAGTAGAAGTCCTTTAAGAAGGCAGTTTTCTCTCCATACCGCTCTGTACCGAAATAAAAATCATAAAATGTATTTTATTTTGTGCTATTATAGCCCCTGAGTCGCTTGAAATATTAAGAGGGAAAAAGTATTCACAAATGGTGATATATCTATCAATAGTAGTCTGCGTATCTCCTCTCTCTCTCTCCATGATATCAATATAGCACTTAAAAAAAACAACGAAATAAAGTGAAACTTCGGTATCTCAACACGTACATAACTCGAGTACCACGGTAACTCAACATTTTTTTTTTTTTTGGTTGGCCGAACAGTAATTTCAATCGACAAAAACCTCTCCAACTTGACATGCATTTGCAGAAACCTGTAAGTCAACAACTAATTGCTTCTATAGTCCAATTTTCGCTACCAACATTTTTTCATATTGACCTCTTCTTAGAGTTTTGCGCTGCGATTTCTTGGTGAATCAATCCGATTCTAAAAAGTTCTTTTGAAAGATTCCATCCTTTACTCAGCAAAGTCAACCACCACACTCTGTTCCTTCAATAAAATTCTAAAAGGCTAGGAAAAGGTTGGATAAATTTTAATCCATGGAAGTCCTCTAGAGAAAGAAGGCACCATGATATGTTTTGCACATGCTGCTCCCATGTTGTGAGCAGGACTTTTTATCTTTAACAAACCTGACTGAAGCTTTTTCAACTCTTTTCAAAAAATTTTGGATTTATTCTTCACGAGGTATTAAAATAATATTAGTGATTTTATCATGTACTTTAAAAAAAAAAGAAAACGAAAAGAAAATTTATTTACTTGAATTAATTTTCATAGTATGAATGTTAACATTAGTAAGTCGGTGATACGGAAACTCTTTAGGAGTTAAAATAATGCAACCTCAGTGAGTTGACATCCGCTTATGTTGATATGTTTTCAGGTTCCCTTGGGGTGTCCAGTTATCGAGGTACCACAGTATTCCATTTCCATAAACTAAAAGTATTCACAATTTGGAAAAGTATATACAGTAATAAGTGCTCAAATTATACTTTCTCGAAAAATTTATAAGAACTTACTTTAAAATCCTTAAAGTCGGACATTCCTGCTTGTATTTCAAAAGAAATACGATGTTGGGTAAAAAAGTGAACTGTAAAGCCTGAACTTTCAAAGTTATACATTTAGTAATTTTGTGATTAAAATAAATCAAAAACATATGGCTCGTTTTTCTTTATTCAACGACTCTATGACCAGAGCGTCCGGAACTCAAACTTTTGGGAGAAGAAAATTCTTAATCTCTCGAATGTGTGTGAGTGGAGTTCAAATTTTACAGAATGCTAAAATACGAACAAGCACACATATCATAGGGGAGGGTGGCCCAAAGCGGGTAGGTTTTCGTAGAACGCTCGAAAATGGTAGTTTTTTTATTTTTATCGCAACAATTTTGGTTTTATTTCCTAACAGGGTTCTTGAACTTCAAAATAAAAAGTGATTTTTGTATTATTTCAAACCCAATATTTATTTATTATTAAACTTTACAAACATTTGAAAAACCCGCTTAGCTCTACCAGGGAGCCCAAAACGGGTAAGCTTAACTAATTGTGGTTCAGTACATTTTCCAATCAAATATGATGTTATTTATGATTAAAATAGTTGACTAGCTACCTGCTATTATATATATATATATATAAAAAACATTTGTACTTATCCAATTTAAAGACAACACATTTGTTCATAAAACATAAAGAAATAACTGATTAAATTAATAGACTAATTAATAGCCAAACTAATAAATGACTTTTTAAAGTTTTACTTATCGTATTGAAATAGAAAATCTAAGTCAGCACACGAGTCAAGAAATTATAAATAAATATATGTTTAAATCCTATATCCGCTTTGTCTCGAAGGCACGTTTTTTATTTCAACAATTATAAGGTAGAATCCATGTCAATTCAACAAGGGCTGGAACATGATGGTCTCAGATTTTTTTTTTTGAATTTATGATACGTTAAAATTCATAAAAAATTTAGAAATACTTTTTTTTTTTTTTGGCTCAAAAAAATTTCTGGGCCGCCAAAGATGGCGGTCCTGTCATGATTTCTCACTTGGGATTTTCATCAAAATCTTTATAAAGTACATTATCTCAAGAACGGTAGAACATATTTTGTTGCAATTTACTTTATTTAAAAGGATATTTTTTCTTGTTTAAAAATATATGCAACATTGTGAAATATGTGCTTTAGTTTTTTTTCCACAGTCTTTTGAGAAAAAAAAGTTTAAAAAAATTGTTTTTAATTTTTCTCAAATATGTCAATTTCAAAATTTTTTTTTTTTTGCAGTTTATTAGTACCACTGAACACTAAGTTCCCTGAAAAGGAGAGCTTCCACTTTTCGCTTAACAGATTTTAGAGGCATTTGAAAAAATGAGGGTTTTTAAGCAACTCTTTATGTAATTGCAGACGTGAAAATTCAAAAAAAATTTAAATTTCGCAACAAGTAAACAGAAAACACTTTTAATTAAATTATATAGCGAAATTTTCATTTTGAGTATCTACTTTATCCAGGAGTTTTATTTTTTATCAAAACTAGAACGACGTTTTCCAGACAAATCGCTGTATTTCCACACGCAACGTTTTAGCGTAGCGCCGAAAGAATCGTTAAGCGCAATGCCATCTTGTTCTCACTAAATTTCATATCCTGAATAAAATGGCGACTCAAAATGAAAGTTTCGCTATATGACTGAATCGAAAGTGTTTTCTGGCCATTTACTGCGGAAAAAAAATCTAATTTTTCCGGTCTGCCTTTACGTAAAAGTTCATTAAAAACTCTCATTTTTTCAAATGCCTCTAAAATCTGTTAAACGAAAAAGTGGAAACTCTCCCTTTCAGGGAACGTAGTGCTCAGCAGTACTAATAAACTGTAAAAAAATTAAAACTTTTGAAACTGACATATTTGAGTAAAATGAAAAACATTATTTTAAACTTTTTTTTTTTCAAAAGACTGTGGAAAAAAACTGAAGCACATATTTCAAAATGTTGCATATGTTTTTAAACAAGGAAAAACATCCTTTTAAATAAAACAAAATATGTTCTACCATTCCTGAGATAATGTACTTTAAAGATTTTGACGATAATTTTTTTTGGACCAAACAAAACAAAACAAAACAAAATCTTAATTTTTTTAAAATGAATTTTCACATAGGTTAAATTCAAAAAAATCTGAGACCATCATGTTACAGCCCTTGTTGAATTGACATGGATTCTACCATAACCTTAAATTTAAAAAATAAAACAAACGAAACGACTATCGTAGTTTGTTGGTGGATGGTGTCAGAATAACGTAATATTATTGACAATAAAAAAAAAGAGCTGGTTTTCGACAATTCACAAGTCACAAAACTTCATTTTTTTTTAGAAATGTATCTTTTTTTAAATTTTAAGTCTGGTTGCACCTTGTCGCTTCACTGCTGCTTTACAGCGACTGATTAAAACTCGGGGCTGTTCACGTAAACACGACATACGTATGCATCGCCGCTTACACATCATGGGGGGAGGGGGGGGGCATACGAAGGCCTACCGCTTTGGGCCACCCTCCTCCACATACACAACGTCTATTGAGAATGAACATTTGGCATTATTAAAAAAGAATTTAAAAAAATTTAAAAAAGGGAAAAGAATATCAATGATGCAATATTGTTCCCAAATGTGCCGAATCATGGGCAAAATTTTCCGAATATAGAAATTTTGGGAGGTTATAGTGACCTCCCATCTAAGCTCCTGTCTATGGCTTGACAATTTCGGTATAATTTAACTGCAGGAAAAATAACGCAATTCATTACTGTAGATCTGTTTTAGATGCTTGCATGTTATGCATCAAAGTGATTTTTCACACAGTGGTTTGGAGCAACCATTCAGTTACAGTAGGGATTGCAATACCGAACCAAAAATTCAGTACCGGTATTCGGTATTTTTAAAACGTGATACCGGTATACTGGTATTAATACCGGTATTTGAAATTTATCAAAACATGCTTAAAAACATGTTGTTCCGATGCCACATTTCATAATTTTATACAAAATTTGTATTATTTATGAAAACGTATTGTGAATAAATGTAAAATGATGGAACAAATGTCATAATAAAGAATCAATAATTGTAAAAAACATAATGCATGTATTGAATTGTTTCTGAGTCTAGAACTCATTTAGTACTCAACTTTCCAACAGTTATAAATACTCTTTCTGAATTCACCCAGGTCGGTGGTACTGTTAACAATGCGCGATACACCTACTCTAATTAGAGATCCTTCATCTTCAAATAATTCGATCTCTTGCGTGTTATTTTTGAAAATATCCTTTTGTGTGTGTGTGTGTGTGTGTTTTGTATCGTGTGTATTGTTATTATTATAATTTTTTCAGATTTCTAGCTAGTTTTAATTTTTTCCGAGTGACAATACTTTTCCAATATTAACATCATTTTGCCTTGAGTAGGAGAGGTTTGTGTTTGACTTTTATTATTAGCCCTTGAAATTTACAATCAACTTGACGAAATTTAATCTTGTTAGTTTCTCTTACTCGTTTTTGCGTTCAGAATTCTTTACCATTACAATTATATAAATATCTGAAAATATGTTGCAAATAATTATGCTTAACCTCTATGCAAGTTTTTAAGGCACTGTATAATTTCTAAATATTACCGTGCTAAGTATCAAGCGAGACATGACAACAAACTAATACCGGTGACAACAAATTAAACAAGAAGAAGTTTTTGCCAAAATTCAGTACAGTTGCGATAAATATTTAAAGAAAATATCATGAAGTATCGCTGCAATTGATGTTGGAATAAATTATTCGTAGAACAAATGCATTCGAACTTACACTCGAAATTAACTTTCACAAAAGGGAAAGTGAGAGTGATCAGGGAAATTGAAATATTTAAAACATGGTGCACAAAAATGCGATTCATTTCACCATCTAGTAATGAAAACATCATTTTGCAATCTTTCCGCTACTTATGTTTAACGATATTCTATTCGTGACTTTGAAGCCAAATTTTTACATTGATTTTGGTTCTGTATCATGGAAAATGAACTGTACATAAGTAGATATGAAATAAGTTAAATTGAAGATTCTTTAATTAAATTCAGCTAATACCGATAATACTGGTATTTTACCTCAGCAAATACCGGTATTTGGAAATTGCAAAATTGCTCAAAATACCGGTATTCGGTACACCAATATACCGGTATTGCAATCACTAAGTTACAGGTTTAAAACGAAGACAAAAATGCGTTAAAGGACTTAATTATTTCATTAAATTCCTGATAAGATTAACATGTTTATTCCAAACCCATTGTTTCTCATTCTTAAGGTTCGCCATTTTGGAACCGACTTGTCTTTGATGCAGTCCATCTAATATTATTAGTTTTCCGTACGATAACCCAAAAGATGATTCATTGAAGATAAGTACTTTTAGGATGGGAAAAAAAAGATTCCTAAGAGTCGGCGCCTGCACGAATGATTTCGAAACTAATTTTTCACATCTTCGAGCGAAAGCAATTTCTAAATATGGCCTCATCACTTAATCCACCGCGGCGCCACAAAAATGGCGACAAAGCCACATATGGCGATGGGTTTTCTTTGCAGAAAAGATAAGAATACAGGATTTATCGCCAAAAACAAACGAGACAGAGAAAAAGACATTAAAAACTGCCAAAAATCTCCGAAGAATGAAATACTGAGGTAAAGTAAGACAGCAATGGATGTAATTATCAACTGCATCAGGAAAAAATACAATTTAAAAAAATTACATGCTGTTGAACTTGCTATACATGGTAACTAAGCAAGCATCTGAGCAGTAGAAAAAAAAACAGAAATCTAAGCGAAACAATATCTTAAGGACAGCATGTACGGCTAGCGTTTATGTACTTCGGTGGCTCCACCCACAGTGTCCCACCTGTTGACAAAACACAACCCACGCCAAATCGAACAGTTCAATAAAAGTTATCATTTGATTACTTTAGATGCACTCTGTTCGAAATCGCGTGTACTAGTTCGTCAATGCCTAGAACATCACCTAGAACGCCGTTTTCGTGTTCCAGGTGTGCCTCTTTCCATGTTAAGCAACCGCCGCGATGATGAGAACCAAAACAAATCTTTTTTGTCTTTCGGTCGAAGCTAGTTTTTCCCCCTTTATGATGAAAATGTCCCTCATTTTTCCCCATACTTGGGGAAATGCGTAGGCAATGATTAAAAAAATATTTTCCATTCCGAGATCAATGTGTTCTTAAACTAAATGTTTGTTTCTTTTTTTATTTTTTTCTCCGAGAACGAGAGATAAACGTTATTTCAAACATTCGCGGGGGATGATGGTTTACTTTTTTTTTCAAAATATAAAAAATGCTCTTACATCAAAGCTGGGTTGACTTCAGTGACGTAATATCAAGTGGGAAGCTATATCTATAATGCAATACTTTTTAACTTCTGACCTATAATTTTTGTGAGAAAGTTGACATAAGAGTTACTAAATCAAAAATTAAGAAAAGAGGATATTTTAGCGTAAAATTAATAAACATAGAGTAAACTTGAATGAAGCAATAATAATAATTAAAAAAAACAAGTCTACAGAATAAAATAATTAAAAAAAAACATTGAAATTAAAAAAAAAAGATAAATATTTATAAATGCATAAATATAATAAAAATAATTGCAAGAATGTGTGAGAACATCTTGATCATCTTCGTAGTTTTGCCTTGAAACAAATGTCACGGAACTGAAAATGACCTACCGCCCAAAACATACGATAATACTTCGCATCTGCGGAAGACAATAAAATGTTTTAATAATATGTTATTTTACAAATTATCTAAGCAATTATGAAGCTAATGGTAATTTAATCTGTTCTAAATCATAATTATTACTATATAAGATTCGTTATTTCAAGCATAAAAGTATCTGTGCATAGGATCTATCTGTGTACTGTGAGAAATAGTAAATAAATAAGTAAATAAATAAAACTGGTCAAGAGTTACAACTATTAAGATAATATTTCTAAAAATTCAACATACATTCGCTCTGTTTATGACATTTTACGTGTAACAAGGTAGAAAAAACAACTGCTTTTTGAAACAGATTATTTCCAAAAAGTTGTGTTATTTGTATAAACAATTGCCTCTTTAAGAAAAAGAGTGTATGAAGCACCTTTTCTCAGAAAAGTGAAAGAAAATAACAACAATAAATCACACAAATTTGCAGAGAAGTGCAGACACGTGTTTCGGGGTTACAAGGGGTTAAAAGTTTTCAGTGCAAAAGAGATGAGCTTATGGATGGAAAGACTTCTTTGATACATTTTTTATTTGTCTTCTTGTTCAGTTTTTTTATATTAAATCATCACATGCTAAATGTAGGGGGAAAATAAGCTCATTGCATTTCATAGAAGTTATCGTACTATTTTAATTATAAGCAGTACGAGCAATATTACGAATGTGTAACGTATATTTGCATGAATGGTGCACACAAAAGGAGAGTCCGAGAGATCCGGACCCCTCTCATCGCCATTGAGTTTTTTTTTATTATTATTGACTAAAATGTACAATCCTATACATGTAGTACTAGTACGAAAAAAAATTCCTTGTGAAACCAACAATAATTTCAGATTTAATGAATGAAAACATAAATTTTATTTTCTCTATTTTTTCCCATGCGAAATTGAACTGTATGCGAACATAAATTGTTCGATAATGATGATTTCGCTTAGTTGTTTCTATTTTTTTTCTGATAAATGTAAATACATCCATTCTTGTGGTTGATGGTATTTTAATCAAGTATTTGTTGTTAGTAAATTTATTTTATTAACTAATGCTGAGTAATTATTCAATTTTTGAAATTTTTTTAATTTCCGACAGTCAAAGAAATCGAAAAAATGCGTGTGGATGCGTGTTGGAGTATGATATGAGAATGTTGGACCTTCGATCCTGGATTTCCACTCCCTTGAAAAAATTCTGTGTGCGCCACTGATTTGCATATATTTGTTTTTTTTTTCTTTTCATCTTTCTATTTACAAAATACTGAATAGAATAATAGAAGCTTTTAAGCTGATCAATTTAGAATGAAGGAGAAAAGGTCAAAATAAATTTTGAGCTAACTATCTAGGAATTGTCTATGTAAAATGTTGCACTAACCATCTTTTTATGCAGATAAAATATTTTTCTTTTTTGTTGAATTCGAAAATAATAATTGTAAAATTTAATTTTCAATAATGAAGCAAGCAAAATTATGAGATAAAAGGCAAAACAAAATTTTAAAATCATCCTCGCTATGACCTAGTTTTAAAATTAATCTAACTTGCTTTTGAGTATTTTCCAAGTTAAAAGTTTTTGTTGCTTCTCTTCCAAGTTTTTTTTTTTTTTTTTTTTTTTAGGAAATTGGTCGTGTCGAAAGTGTAAAAGAATTTTTTTTTCTGAAATTGTATGCTTAAAAACATAAGATTTAAATATTTTGACAAAGATCAATATTTTTTAGCAATTATTTTAATCGGTGCGCAGATTGAAATTCATTTTATACGCTTCTGCACATGACATCACAAGTGATGAAATGTCATTCACTGATGTTATTAGCACATAGCGCAAATTATCATGTCCTGGCAACAGCAAAGCGTCAACATTTAGCGTGAAAAAGGAGTAGCGCGCCGAAGTACATCACTTGTGACGTCATGCAGACCACACCTTGTTTCCAAAATCGGACATTTCACAAAATTAGATAAAAAAGTAACTATTGGGAAAATAAAAGTTTTTTATGGCTTTATGTTATTGTTTTGCTTATTCTATCTACTTCAGTGACTAAAAGTAGTACTTTTGACTGATGAAACAACCCCATTCTCACAGAATATTTTTACAGCTGTGAAATAATCTGCATAAAAAATGCGTAAAGCGTAAAAAATTACTATAAATTCATTGTTTCATTAAACAGATTTGCAATTAAAATAGCATACACGTGTTTGGCCTACATTCAGATGCAGCATGTTAAACTTTTTGATCTTCATTGAAAAAATTAGTTTTGTAACAGTTCAAATATCTTGCTTCCACCAAACTTTTCATTTGTAAATGTTCATCTCCTTAAAAAAAAAAAAAATTGTTATATTATTTAAAAAAAAAAAAAAAAAAAACAAACAAACAAGTGCAAAAATTATTTAAAATAATGTGCCTAGTAAAAAAAAAAACCATTGTAGCAGTTACATTCAGGAAGAAGTGTTTAAAAAGATCAAATGCAGTCGAACTCTCTTAATACTATCGCATTTAATACGAAACCACGGCTAAAACGAACATTTAGTTCGTTAAGTTTGGTTTACTATATAATTAAATTAAAAATTTCACGTACAAAACGTACATTAAGTTGAAAGCATCGGCTAAAACGAACAAAAATATCTGAAATATTTACTTACAATGTTTGTGGTTGAATACTGTAATTTTCTTTTATAGAAATTATTCATCATTTTGTTTGGTAGTAGAAGTCAGATCGTGTATCGAAAAGAAAATATTAAATATTTTGCATAGAAAATAAAGCTTGTTCATTTGTTTATCTGTAGACATTTGAATTAAATGATACTATGAGAAAAATATTACTTTTATGAAGGAATAAAGATATGCGCCCTTTTTATGCATTCGACTTGCAAACTATTGGAGCAAACACCATCCAAGAAACCTTAATTACAAAACCCAAGAAACTAAAGCTACAAGAAACGAGCGGATTTGTGCATCACATGACTTCCTTTTACTCCAATTTAATGTCATTTCCCCATTACTGGCAATTTTAATGTGATTCAATAGTTGACTCTCTAAATATCATCAACAGTGGCCAAATTAAAACAGATTAAAAAAAAAATAAGAAAAAATCGCCAAATTTGTCGCCAAATTGGCGACAAAATACTGGCGATACATCGCCAAGTGTCCGCCAAATTATAACACTACTTGAGTTTATATCGAAATTAACAATGATTTCTCCCCAAAAAGGGGCAAAAGACCCCTTTAGAAACACCCGAATACAACCAAAAAGGGAGGTGCACAACTAGACCCTCTAGTGGTCTACATACCAAATTTCATCTTTTTAGGACTTACCGTTCTTGAGTTACGCGACATACATACGCACATACATACGTACATACAGACGTCACGAGAAAATTCGTTGTAATTAACTCGGGAATCGTCATTATGGATATTTCGCTAGTCTATACGTTCTTAGGCACTTTTCCACGTGTGGTCGAGTGGAAAAAAAAACTCAGTATTCATTCGGGGGTGAGTAAAATGGAAATTAAGGTCGATTTTTGAGTGAAATTTTTTTCGCGAATACAATACTTCCTTTTTTTTTTGCAAAAGGAAGTAAACATAATTTACGTAGATAGATCTGAAACTCTTACAATAAAAATACAAATTATGATCTCGGAGTACGTTAAGCACTCGAAAGCTAGTTTCTTTAAATTTACACGATAGCTAGTTTCTTCATTGAAATTTTTCAATTTACAATTTATTTATTTTTAGTCCTTTTCCTTCTAGTATTTTTCAAATTTTGTAATAGGAGTTAATTTTTGGATTTTAAAATGTTACGTAATTGTAAAAAGCTCGTTAAAAATCACTCCTCATTTAGCTAGTATTATATTAATGAATATTTAATATATTCAGAGCAAAATGAAATAGCATTACCTACACGCAACATGTATTTTTGTATTTTATTTTTATTTATGAACAAGGTTTTTTGTTTTTTAACTGAGTTATGAACTATCACAAGATGTAAAATGATTCATTTTTGGGTCATATAAAAGAATTATTAAACTGCTTGAAAGTTGTTCTGCCACTAAAGGGAACTAAGAATCACGTGAGAAATGTAATGTGAAATCAAAAATTTTTACAAAAGGCAGTGTACGCTTGAATGGGAAAATAAACTTTCTAAATGTTTAAAAACATACATTTTTAATTCTCCGCATCAAATCCGTGACCTCCTATCAGGGCGTCCTTGGTAAATTACGTTTATAATTTAACTGATATTTGATACTATCGCTGCATTTCAGTACGATCGTAAATCAAATTTGAAACTCCAAATGATTGCCGGCCGCCTTGTCTAGTGGTCAGAGAAATTTAACTGCGATGAAGAGGTCCTAGATTCGAATCCCAGCTCGGGCATGGATGTACTTTCTCTTTGTGTCCTTGTTCCTTCATTGTCTGAATCTGTGTTTTGCTGTGATTGGTTGCCTACGCTATAAACGGGTCCTTATGGCATGTGTGTACTGTAGAAGTCGGACTTCACACCAAATTACGGTACATTTGGAAAAGTGAAGCAGCGCACCACAAATTGGCTTTCTGGCATACAACGAAAGCAACAACATCTAATTTTTTGTTGTCTAATGATTTTTATTCTAAAACAGGCTGTTTTAAAACTCTACAGACTTTAAGTTGAATAAATACATTTGTGCTGAAAAGTAAAATAAGAAATAACAACGTCAAAAAGCACAAATTGCAGATTATTGCAGACGCGTGTTTCGGTGTTACAAGGAATGCCTTTTTCAGTGCTACAAAAATGAGCTTACGGATGAAAAGACTGGACAAAAGCTTTTGTCGAATGTCTTTTCCTACATAATATCATTTCTTTTGCATTGGAAAGTGTGTTCCTTGTAACGCTGAAGCACGTGTCTACAATAATCTGCATTATGGGCTTTTTGATGTTGCTATTCCTAATTTTACCTTCAGAAATTATTTATATACAAACCATTCATACTTGATAATGCACAATTTCATGAAGAATCTGATAAAAAAGTGTGAGTTATTTTTCCTTCAGAAATTAATTATGTACAAACCATTCATACTTGATTAAACACAATGGGGCTGTTTCCTTCAGTCAAAAGTAGTACTTTTTGTCACTGAAATTGATAGAATAAGCAAAAAAAATTCAAAATAACATGGACCCAGAAAATACTTTCATTTTCACAACAGTTATTTTTTAATTAATTTTTAAAAATATCCGATTTTTCAAATAAGGCGTGGTCTTGATGACGTCACAAATGATGCTCTTTGGCGCATCTTTCTATCGCGTTTCCACGTTATGATAATCAGGAAGCGAATTAAAACTGCGCTCTACGCTTATTATCAACCATATCGTTGCTAATATACGTGAGTAAAGATGTGAATTAAATATTTTGTTCTGTGAATGGCAAAAATGAATGGCATTTCATCATTTGTGATGTCATCGACAGAAGACATAAACAATGAACGCGCACCGATTTAAGTAATTTTTTTAAATATTAAACTTAAACAAATTATTTAAAAAATTGTCATATCCTATGTTTTTAAGCATGCTCTTTCAGAAAAAAATACTTTTAGAATTTTGGAAACGACCCCATTACGTGAGGAATCTGATCAAAAGTATTTGACATAACTTGCCTATTTGTGTGATAATGACAAATAGTTAATTTTTTAGTTTTTTCAGGCGGAAAAAAACTTATGCCTACTTTTTCTGTCAATAAGATTGTCACTCACCAAAACGCAGTGCTGTTTTTTTTTTTTTATTTCTTTGCTCTGTCAGATCAACAAATCACTGATGAAAATCAATGCAATGGCACATCTGTATGACCAGATTATACAGTCTTATCTGGACAAATCTTAATCGGTCTCTGTGCCTGAGCTTATCTTATGAAAACAAAAGGGAATTTTTTCCCCTCCCAAAAGTGAAAGAACTTTCTCCACTCCCAGCCATCAACACTGCCACTCAATCAGCGTCGCGTTATGGAACACCTGTTAATACGAGTTACGTCACGGATGAACGCGATGGGTTGCCAGAAGAATCATTTATCAGTTTGTCCATGTTGGGTGTCTTACCTGTTGCGACAATTTTCGGAAGGGTGCGCACACCCTTTGTTTTGATGGTGTGGTTGCTTAAGAACGTAAATAAATGAATAAATAAATAAATAAATAAAAATGTTTAAAAAATCGTAATAAGCATTATTTTCTTCTACACACACTAATTTATTTATTTTTTATTTATCTATTTTATTTACTTTTTGATTTGAGGAAAAATATCTTTAATTACCGAAAAGAGAACATTTCATTAGAAAAATAAATTACTTATTTACAAATTTACTGTCAAAATGGAAAAATGACACTTCAATACAAATTTTACTCAAAAAATACATTGGTATGTCTTTACGTACCATAATATATGTATATTTTTTCAAATAAAAAAAAAAACGTAAGTTATCTTAACTTTTTCACTTTGTCTCCACCTCCTATCTATATCTACTTTTTAAAGCGGTTCAAAAATGTTATTTAGAAAAATTTATCGTGCAAAAGCAATTTTATGAAGTACGTGTTTCTTATTTAAGTGGCTATTATACATTTTAATCAAATAAGATAATCAAAGTTTTTTGAGTTATTATGTATATACACACATACATGCATACAATATACATATTACCGCACTTTTTTAATACTGATTCATTGACCATCATACTACCAGTAAAAACTCGTTGCCCCTTGCTTGGATACCTAAAGGTTTACGAAACGCTGGCTTCGAACCATTGATCTGTCATAAAAATATGTATATTAAGTTAAAATAGTTCTTAATTTTTATAAAGAATACTTAGAGGCGTAGAAAATGTCGATGGAAAATAGTTTTTATTATCAAGACAAGCTTAGTGTGAGGAAAAAGTTCATTTATATTTTTTCATCTGTGTTCATATTGTAATTTATACCTAATATTAGTTCTGGTAGTATGAAAACCTTTAAACTGCTTCAAACATCAACTTTTATGTAAAATTAATGAGTTCTTGATTTTAGACAATCTCTTGACCTTTATCAAGTAAACTTGCATTATAAAGGGACGTAACTATGATAAAATGAAATTACGAGTATGAAAGTAAAATATATTTAAAAATTATATATATTGAACAATAGTTCAAAACTTGAATACCTATTTCTTGTATGTAAAAAACACGTAAAGAAAGAAAAACATCCAGAAGATAAAACAGTAGATATCAAAAATAAAATAGTAATTAATCAAAAACATCTATTTTCAGTTGTACGGAGTTCAATTTCAATATTTGAAAATAATTTTAATAAATTACTAATTCTTTATTGTTTTTCTCTCGTACGTAGGTTGAGAAAATAATGAAAACGTAGAAACAAATATTATATAAATAAATACCCACACAAGAGAAAGTCGATGAAATTTTCGGTTTGCGTGGGCTCTCAATAAACTAAAATATGCATCTCAAATGGCATGTTGTGTCAAGCTCCGTTTTCGGTACCCTAATAAATTTCAAATTCTACTCAGCCGAATGTTTCACTTTATTTATTAGGGTATATTCTGTACAAAGCCTAAATCTTAATGTAACTTTTGTATAAACATTAAGTTTTATTTACTCTTAATTCCTGTTAAAATTTTAATTGCTTTATTTTCATTTTTGTTTTCAAGTTTTGTTAGATTTCACGTTTAAGGAGATAACTATGCTCTCTATTGTGTTGTACTATCTTGTATACCTCTGTTATACATAACAGAAAACTGATTGTAATTCAACTTTTTAAAAGAAATTTTGATAGATTTAACGTTTAAAGAAAAAATTTATTATCTCAATTGTGTCGCAAATCGTCATATCTTGTAAACCCCTAGTGTAACTAAAAACTAAGAATAATTAAGGTTTTTTTTTTTCTTTAATTAAAAGTCTTCAAAATTTCACGATTAAAGAGAGATTTATAGTTTCAATTATGTTGTAAGATTTTGTAAACCCATAATTTACATAAAAGCTGAAACGTAATTAGATTTTTTTAAACGTGCTACTGATTTTGACCACGATATAAGCAACTTACAACATTGGTTTGCAACGTTTCTTCATTTCAGTTGAAAATACCATAAAGCTATATTTCCACCACCTATACTATGAAAAATACTGAATAAATCATGAATCGTTGAATGAAGAATATTAGGTTATTAAGGTTTTGAAAATACAAATCTTGCTACTTAACTTCATAAGTATATAATCACATGTATATTTCATCTCGTAACTGATTTAAACTGCACGTTCTCTTTTTAGCCTACTTTCCAATACTTAAAAATAATAATAATAAAAAGTGAAAAATATAAATGAAAGCATAAGGGAAGGTTTTAAGGATATCGTAAAAAAATCGCAAAAAGCAAAAATGAAAGAATAACTACATAAAAACTAAAAAATTAAAATTCCAATCCTTCGCCTATTTTTTTTTTACTTGACCTTTTCACTCAGTTTTGAGCATTTAAATATAAAGTATGGGAAAGATAAAGAAAGAAAGAAAAATGTAACAAAAGGCACATCGGGAAATTTTTAGCTGAAATTAAAACCTGATTTAACTGATCAGTTTACGTTGAATGAACTTAATAAAGAAGTGATTATGACTTAAAATCTCTTCAAGGAAGTCAAGATTTTCTTGATTTGACTATCTTAAGAACACTTCTTTGAACCGTGAAAAAAGCTTCAGTAGTTACTTCTACAAAAGACTTTCAAATCGCTAACAAAAACTGAGACAACTAGAGACTAATTATACTTTTTATCTGAAAAGAAAAAGTTAAAAACTAAAATAAGTTTTTCCGCACACTTACCATTATGTTTAATGAGAATATTTGAGCTCAATATAATCCTGATATAACGGACTGATTTGCTTTTAACAAGATTATCTGAAATAACTTATGACTTTTAGGAGAAGTAAAAAAAAAAAAAAAAGATTTTTTTTTAATTTGATGAATTAAGAACCCATTTTGCAAAATCAAAAAGTTTCATATTATCTTCTTTGCCATAAATTTAACCCTTCGTATTAATAAAAAATGCACCAAAAAAATCGAGAAAACTATAGAGATTCTGTACATTATTTAATTTTTTCACAAAAAGTAGAAAATATTTAAAAATAGAGAAACATTTTTCCGTAGATTGTAAATTGACGAAGGTAAGGGATTGATTGGTTGATTCTGTAAATTCAAGGAGTTTTATTTTTCTCCATCCCCCACCCAATCTCCCCCCAAAAAGGAGCAAAAGATTTAAGGTTTGACATAAATCACTTACTCAGGCACAAATTTCCATTCAAAATTTTCAATGCTTCTATTTTCAATTAGATGCGATTACAATGTATGAAATTATCTTATGGGAAAGCTAAAAAATAATTATCAGTGTAGACAGTTGTGAAAAACTAATTTTTACTTCATTTTAAAACAAACTGATCGTTTTTGCCTCCTGCATACATTTTCTAATGGGGTTTTTAAGGATTGTTGTTTTCAGTTAAATGCTGTTTTATTTCCTTTAAACAAGTAACTAGAATACCCAATGTCTAAGGTAAGGAAATACACTAAACCTAAATGCTTTAAAACCAGTAAACCGTTGCTACAAAATTTTAATTATAGATACAAGTGTTCTATTTAAATGTCAAAAGAACAAGCAATAATTTTCCTTTTACTCCGTTTTTTTCTTGCTTAGCTAATATGCGCAACCGACCTTTTAGTTTCAATAGCAGACCGAAGAAAAAAAAAAGCTACACAATTCGATTCTCCCGTATTGTTTAGTCAACTATTTCCTAGGTTTTAAAATAGCACCGAAACGCGAAATTTAAAACAAAATACGTTTAGATAAATATGAAACAGAATTAAAATTTTGGAGATTTTTTAAAAAAGGAAATTTTTACCATTCTTCTGACTGTCGCTACATTTTTTTGACCACAATAATGAAATTTTTTGGCACATATCCTGTTCTTACAGAAAAAAAACTTGAAATTTTTGACAATTATCAAAATTCTTTTTCACGAGAAGTGTTTCTTGCAAAAAATCTTTTTACTTTCAAAAATGGAAAAATAACATTAATGTCAACAGCACTTTTTCTCCTTCTTTTACTGCATATTTTAATTTAAATTTTAACACTCATTAATGTTTTGATGCAATTATTTGGGCTTTATTTTTTTATTTTATTCACGTTTTAATGGAGTTTTTAATGCTGTTTTATTTAGTTGATGAAGTATTTTAATTTAAACTTAGGTTATTTCTTGACTTGTTCTTCTATTTCACGGATTATTTTACAATTTTTTTTTTTTTAATAAGCTAGTTGATGAATTAAAATTGTCGAATTATCTTTTATGTTAAAAATGTGATGAATAATGGTTTTAAAAATAGCCTTATTGTTCTGATAGTTTATTGACTGCACCAAACGTTCAGACTGCTGGGGAGACTTGATGTTCTTGCAAGGGAGGTTTGATACAAGGCCATATAAATTCCAAAATCAGTACATAAAGTTCAATTTTAAGTTTTGTGCAACTCCTAGTATAGCTCTAAAAATAATTAAGAAAACATTTCACACACTGATGAAAGTTTCAAAAGTTTTTTCTCCAAAAAGTTTAAAGTGGTTTCGCGTTTAACTCATATAAACACTTTTTCTTCAAAAAAAAAAAAGTACATTGATATATTATTTGGAAAATCCCGATATCACGTTATTACATTAAAGCTTTCAGCTAAAGAAAAGCCGATAATTCCACCGTTTTGATAGATAAATTAAGGTGGATTTAACGTTTTTACGAACTACTCCTCTTTTATTATTAACACATCATATTTCATAAAAATTATTTTAAAATTTTCATATAACTAAAAGAAAGGCAAATTTCCCAGATTACATTTTAAATTAAGGTTACTAGTTATTTTGTTACTTTTAAAACCTAGCTATTCTATTTATTTTTTAAGATGTTTAGTTTTTTGCTAATGAAATATGCATAGGTGAAACATGATAAGTCTCAATGATTCAAACCTCAGTTTTAAGATAGGTTAGATACAAACTATTCATCTGTAGTTACCAATATATCTTGTTATAAATAAGCCGCAATATAGGAATAGTATATAAGTTTTTAATTTAAACTTGACTTTCAAAAGAGCACACTTGTATCTTGTATCATTTCCCCTCACTATTTATGCAACCTTCTTCCCTCTTCAATGAATTTTCCCTCCCTTTGTTCCATTTAAGAACCGAAATGGCTCAAATAACCATATAAACTGCAGGAAAAATAACCTTATTCATCTGCTTTATGAACTACAAAAAGTACAAGATACTATCTTCAGAAAAATAATATGTAGTTATTAAGAAAAGTACAGTAATTGTATGTATTTATCGAATAGCTACAAAAATTTTAAACTTTCAATCGAAAGCAAAGTTTTCAGTTGTTTAGAGTCGTTATGCTAACAATAGCTACTAAGGGTGCGACATCGATGTTGATGTTTTCGAAATATCGATGTTTGCAATGAATAAAATGAAAAATAATCGCCAAGGTTTAAAATGCCATAAATAACGTGCTTATAGCAGAAAATTCCCGAACAAAAGATATATAACGTATTATATTTCAAGCAGTTATTTTAAAAGACAGACACATACAGACTCATTTTAATTTCTCTTTAATTATTATTTACTTTTATCATGTTTCATTTTGCAATCGTAAACCGAATTGATTGTAATTGATATTTTGACAATTTAGCTTATCAGGGAATGTTTTTATGTGCCCAAATTTTTAATAAATTAAATTCCTGTTGAAGGTTACTTTTGGCAATTCCATGATGAACTTTATTCTCCCTCTGCTGTGGCTCTTGGTTTCCCATAGCTTTGAGTCCACCAATTTCATCAACTGTTGTTTGCGGGACGTCTTTTTTTCCGTCTTCCACTTCTTTTCCTTGGCGCTTTTGCACCACTGCTGTCCACGATCCAAAGCGTTCTTCGAGTATAATAAGAATCATTTTCTTTCTTGTCCATATTTTTTTTAAGTTGCTGCCGAGGAATGATTTCATGCTGGCAAAGGGTTTTACTATGAGCTCCCTGTCCTTGTAGTTTGCAGATGGTGTTCATGATATTGGGCCTTTAGCCGATCCAGGCTTTTTTTTCAACTTTGGAGGATTTCCCAATAACTTTACTTCTTCAGAATCCATAACCTTATTGCATTGAAGTGTAAAATTTGAAAGATCTTCAAGTGTGAGATCACTGTTGATATCGAAGTACGAATTGTGGAAAGAAATCTAAAGTTTTGAAATTCTCTCCTATTTGTGTCCAACATCACTGACGTTTCTCGTTTTTTTGAGCAGTCAAACTTAACATTAATTCAGATAGCAATAGTTAGAATTTCAACAAAAGCATAAATAAATTCTCATAAAAACGGAAGAAGTGATCTTTAGTGACCGCTAGTGCAGCCAGAATTTATTCTCTGAGGTGGGGAAGGATTGGTCCGTTGATTGCTTAGTTTACATGCAGGTTTTCAGTGGAAGTGGAAAATACAGGGTTAGCATAAAATAATATCCCGGTTTTAAAAATGTACATTTCATAAACCATTGCACTTACTACTAAAGATGATACATAAAAATAAAGATAAACTGGAAGTTTTTTGAACACAAATAACTATTTAAACGTTCACGTTTCGCACTAGCGCAGCCAGAAATTACTTCCGGACGGGGTTTTTTGGTCACAACAGTCCTTACACGTGTACTAAGTAGTGTTTTAGGACTGATAACAATATGTTGAAATCAAGATCTTTGGGGGGTGGTTTTTACCCCCAAACTCCCCCACTTCGCTGCGCCACTGACGTTTCGCAACGCTGGATTGGCCGTGCAGGTGATGATGATGATTTACTCTTTATGCGTTGGCCAGCCAGTTCCCCAAACCTAACCACGTGATTTTTTAAAAGAGGTTTTGTCAAAGAAAGTTATACACCACCATTATCTACAACAGTGCAAGAACTGAAAGATCGCATATCTGTTGCATTACGAAAATTTGACACTGAAAACTCCAAAATGTAAGTTATAGATGTGTGTCGTGTTACTAAAAGCACACACATCGAACATTTGGGAGTGAAAAAATAACTTGGATAGTTTATCTTTATTTTTATGTATCGGTTATAGTGGTAAGTGTAATAGTTTATGAAATATAAATTTTTAAAACCGGGATATTCTTTTATGCTAACCCTATATATTTTTTTAATAAAGACACAAGCACTAGTGGTCAATAGTTATCATTTCCTATGTTTTTCATGAGAATTCATTTCTGATTTTATTAAAAATTTTAAAATATTTTTCCTGAATGAATATTAACTTTGATTGCTCGAAAGCATTAGACCAAAAAATTCTACTTGAACTAATTTAGTACATTCTGAATATATAACACTTTGACTGTGTTGTGAACCTAAGGCAAGTTAACATTAATAATTATTCCTTAACATTGTCGTAACAATCCTTACCAAAATATCACATTAGGAATGGCATTATGTGTGATTAAATTGATGTAAGTGTTCAACTTTGAAAAATCTAAACTTTTTTTTTCGTAAAGGATTTTAAAGTTTTTAAAATTGTAACGAATAAGTTTTTTAAGTACATTTTGCTGTACTAAAAGTGACAGTAAAATGATAACGAAAACAATGAACATTTTAATAAAAAGAGCATTAATATAATAAGAAAAGTAATAATAATAATAATAATACTAAATGGTCGCAATGGTGATAATAAAAATAATGATAACGATGATGACGATAATGATAATGACGGCAGATATGTATCAGTACAATCGACGATGATGATGACACTAATAATTGACGATCGTAATTGCAACAATAGTAATAACTGGCGATTGTAATACTGATGATAATAGCAACAACAATAATCATAAAAATGATGATGATGACGGTACGACAATAATAATAATAATAATTAACGATCATAATAGCAATGAATAATAATAATAGTAGTAACAACAATAATTAGTTATCTAAACAGCGATAATAATAATTACAATGATGATGGCGATGAGAATGATAATAAATATAGCACTAACGAGTAATGTTAATTGCGACAATAATAACACGAACAACACCTCCACCACCAATCATAATAATAAAACTTCAGTTTAAATAAACAGAAAATAACCCCTAAATTTTATGTGCTCAAAATTTGGGTCATAAGAAGTATTCCTTAATTAACACGTAACATATTTCTTGTTGTATAAAGATTATTAAAAGGGATTTTTCGCAATAAATAGAAAGTAGTGATTATTTATTATGACTTTCCTGGCAGATTTGACTCATATTAGAAAGTTGTGACAATTTTCAGCTCGCTTATGTTATGTTTCTCCTTGTACAATTGTTAATGGAAATTAATAAAACAATAGAATGTGTAAATATTTGTTGAATAATAATAATATACTTCACAATTTTAACTACTAATTTAGGAAACTACTTTTATGCTTGAGCAAACCATTCTTTTTTCGTGAGTTTCTTTAAAAATTTTAAGAAATAGTAGTTGAATAAAATTTTGAAGTAGTAAAAGATCCATTTTTTTAAACAAAAATATTTTACTAAGTCAAATATTAAAATGTCGATTATCGAGACTCTTAGCAAAAAAATAAAGGAGGGGGATATAAAAAAGTGCTCATCCCCCCCAAGAGCAAGGGCACATCCCTCCGCCCCGCTCAAGACTCAACACTCAAAAGAAAAATACCCTTCAAAACAACCCTCTCTAAAAATTTCAACGGTGTAATATGCGTCATGACGCCCTTCCCTCCTGGGTCAAAACCCTTGAAATATAAAAAGTTTGAAAACCCATGGATTATGTCGGCATATACAGGTTGTTGCCAATCGCAGAATTTAAAAGTTAGTTTTTTTTTCAAAATTATAAACAAATGCACGTGATTATCCGTGTATAATCAGATCTTCTGCTGCAGCATTTAAATGTGGCTGCAACTTTATCAACACGCCTCGCTACGACTAAAAGAAATCGACAACGAATGCTCAGGACAAAAAAAAATCGACTGTAAAAATCGTGGGCGAACGAAAACTGCGGGGGTTCCGAGTAGAAGGAGTTGCCGGAACGATCTCCATCCGAAGAACACGAACCGTTGGGTTTGCTAGAGGGGGGTGTTTCTCTTAAAGTGTCCTCTCAATGTTGTCGCAATCTGATATGGAACATAATCGGCAGATCAGGTAAGTGATTATTGCTACCGAAGGCTTCCGAATTTTGCCGAAAGGAGTCAAGAATCATTGCCGAAATAATTGCGGATGAAGGAGTAGTATATGGTTTTGTTGATGATATTTTAAAAATGTGTCGTTTATTTAATATAAACTTAATTTTTTCCAATTAATTATGAAGCGGAAAAAATTTGAATAAATTACGTAAAATTTTATACAAATGGTGTTCTCTCTCTCTCTCTCCTTCGCGAGAACAAATCGGTATCCGTTTTACTCTCAACAAAGTTATTTAAAAAATTATAACCATAAAAAATTTTTGGTTTACTAAATCATTATTTCTTGGCATCCTGCTTGATTTACAAATATTCATGCTCACCTGCTAAGAAATTGAATTATTTTGAAAAATTCGCTTTGGCAGCTATTTATCTAAGCTTTTTCTTTTTTCTCTTTCAAATTTCTGTAATCGTTGGATAAAATGTTTTATCATGAGTTCTGACCTTTTTCATAAGTGAAGTGCCTTTGAAAAAAGTATATATATTTTTAGTTCACTTTTATTTTTATATATTCTCACGGTTTGAGGAATACATAAAAACTAACTTTGAAAAGGAAAGCATACATTTTGATATAAATGAAAACCAAATTCAAACAGAACAAATTACAAATTGAAATCGCTTGAAAATAAAACTGCAAAAAAACTCATTGGAATCTTCCTAAAATAACAAAAAATAAAGAACTTTTAGGTCATATTTTTAATTTGCTTGAGATGTTTTAAAATTATTTTTCTTTTCTTTTCCTTTTTCCTTTTTTCATACTCTTACGAGCAAACACTATTGATATTTACTTTCGCTAGGCAAATATCTTTGGTGCCTTGTGGCTTTATAAGTAAAAATGAAAAAAAAAAATGTCTAAAAATGAAAGAAAAAAAATCAACGTTGGAGGAAACATTAAAAGTGAAATACAAAATTTTTAGAATTTTTGTGTGTAAACTCAATTTTAACACAAACTGACACTGCACAAGAAAATATTAGGAAGAGATTCACTAAGAAAAATTAATTACATAATTTCCGATTTTAATATTATAGAGTAAATTATAGAAAGCAATGTAGACATGAAGATAAGAGCAAAACGAGCTTAGTTCCCATGTAAAAACATAGATCATATAACATTCATTACTAGTAGGGAATTGTGGTGTAAAGTGAAATAGCGAGGCAAGTGAAATGGTAAAATATTTTCAGTTTACAGTGCCACCCATCTACTGATATTTTATCTAAGCTCTAAAATGTAGAATGGATTCCAATAAAAAAAATAATAAATTACTCAAAAGATCAAGTTATATAAAAATAACAGTCATTTGAAAAATTTGATACACATTTTGTAATATTTTGTGTTCTGACAGGAAAAAAAATTCACTGTCGAAGTAAAGTGATACAGTTTTCGTTTCTTACATTTTAAGTATTAATTGAGATCTACTGATAACCAGTGCACTAATTATTTAGTTAAATTCAGCATGTTTCGATTTTAAATTTTTGATACACTTTGTCAGGTACAGCCGGGGTAGTGAAATACTTCATATCTCTGACTTATTCATTCATTTTTTAAATCACTTATATATTCATTCATTATCGGATTCATTTACGTTCCATCATTTATTAATTCAGTTATATATTCTCATTGATTCACTTATTTTATTATTTATTAACTTTTTTATTCTCTCATTTATTTTCCCCCATATATTCATTAATTAATCGTTTTATTCACTTATTGTTTCATTATTCATTCATTCATTCATTCATTTACTCATTCATTTGATCAAAAATATTGTGATAACTAAAAAAGAAATATTTTATTTTACACATTGCCTGATAAAAAAATCACTACTTTTCAACATTTTTTTGAAAGTACAAATGTACTGCCAAAAATGAAAAACAACGTTATGTACGTTTCATTATAGATACATTACTTTCATTATGTATTCTTATGTATGAATTTTCAAAACAAGTTTCTAATCTGTATACGTTTCGAAAAAGGTAAATTACCTTAACTATTTCATTTTTTCTTACCTTCCCTTACTAGATTTTCATTCTAAATTATTTCAAATAAATTATTTTTACATGTTAAGTAATTACTTCAAACATCACAAAAATATTTTACGTTAAAAAAGTTCTAAAAAATTAAAAAAAAAATAAAACTCACAGTATGAGTTAAATGAATAAATTTGTGCTAAAACGTAAAATAAGAAGCAACACCATCAAAAAGCACAAATTGCAGATTACTGCAGTTACGTCTTTCGGCGTTACAAGGAATTCCTTTTTCAGTGCAAAAGAAATGAGCTTATGGATGGCAAAAGCTTTTTGTGGGATGTCTTTTCATCCATAAGCTCATTCCTTTTACATTGGAAAAGGCGTTCCTTGTTTCGCCGAAACACGTGTCTGCAGTAATCTGCAATTTATGCCTATTAACGTTGTTATTTCATATTTATCATCCAACAATGTTGAATCAACTGTTTAGTTGATTCAACTCTTCAATTTTCATCTCATGACTTTTAGCGGGAAACTATTCTGTTCTTTTGCCAGCTATATTACAGGCAGAATTTAGGTACATTTGCTGTACATTATTTACCAGAATCGTTCCTAAATTTTCTTTATAGTGTATGAGCGAGATCTTACCTTATTGTTCATCCCAGTTCAAAAGCGTGGTTTTGGATGAAAATAATCAGATCATGTTCTGGATCATTTATTTATTTTTACAAGAGTTTGTTACTCATCACGGGTCAGTATCAATTATCTAGCAAAAAAAAAAAAAAACTAAGTAACACGAAGTAGAAAAGTTAATACCATTAAAGCAATGACCATCAAATCAATGCTAAGTATATCCCTAACAGCCTATCTTTTAGCATTAATCTATGTTTGTTCAGTTGGGAGGACAGCACGCTATAGATACGTCCAAATGACCAAATTGCATCGTTTTGCGTACGTCTTTTACATAAGAGCCAGAACTTTCGTGCATTAAGTACCTTTGCGTTTGATCAGTGGTTTGTAAAAGAAAAACCCTCTGGCTAGATTATGTAATCTGATTAAATCCGCAATTAAGCTTCTCCTTGCTATTTAGTGAAACAATCAGTTTAACAGTGAGCGGGGTTTATTGCGTTTGAACACATGTGCGGTTTAAGCAAATAGAATTGAGTACGGTTGCAGAAAATAACAAATGATGCTGTAATCCAAGGCTGTAGAGTTTTGAAGCAAATAAGGTTATATCTTGTCGTCAACAGCTGCCGTATTTGTTTCTAATATCATATGATGTAACACAACTTCCGCTGCTGCTGTTGAACTGACGTAAGCTGCTATCTCGTGGTCTTGAGATCTGCAGCACATCGGAAGTAAATGCAAGCTAATCGCTCGGAATAATACAGAAAGAGATATCAATAAAAAGGGTGATGGAGAAGGACACACTAGGAAACCATTATTAAGGCCTCCTCACACTGTAAAAAACAATCCGAAACGTAACTGAATGTTTCCATGGAACGTTTCGGGAATTCACGGGTTTTCATCTATTTCCCCATAAAATCTAGTATTTTTTCCAAAAAGGTTCCTGAACTGCTACAAGTTGCACGAATGCAGACATTTCACTGTTTTAAAAAATATTTTCAACAACCGGGTTAAAGATTGAATGAGTGCGTATCGGCTTTAGTTCGATTACGGCCGTCCGGGTTGGCTAAACTTCCAATGAAAGCGAATAAGTACCTGGATAGCTGCAGCTTCGCATGGCAAGAATTGCAAGCAAGGGGGTGCTTGGTTCTTACTTACAGTTCTGCTTCAGCTTTGGCCATGGTTGCATTGGTAATTCTGGAGCTTTATTAGTCAATCAGGAAGGTTCCAGAGACATGAGTAGCTTTAACGATTAGATTTCTAACTTCTTAAGAAAGATTTAGGGATAGTTTTAGAAATGTTGCTTTATTTTAGCGGAAAAAGTTCCTGGTTTATGTTAGATATGTTATTCGCAAAAATTGGGCACATTGGATGCCTATTATTTTCCAGGAACGTTTCTGAATCGTTTTTACAGTGCAGTTGAATTAATTTTTCGTACCGTCTGTTATCAAGATGTGTAAGCACGTAGAAAAGGAACGGAATCGCATGGTGTCTTTCACACGACAGTCAACTCATCAGGTACGCCAGGCCTATGTGCCGCTACCATTCATATCCCGATTAGCTGAATTATCTTGTTAGTTGATTCAACGCTTTGGGACTTTGCAAAGCGTTTGCTCTACACAAGAGTAAACTACTAGTTGAATAAACTCGGTTAAGTTTTAGCAGCACTGTGAAGTAGCTGCTCGCTAAATTCGGTTTATTAGAAGAAAAGACGATTCAACTAAGTTACCTTATGTGAGCACAACGAAAATGGACAGTCAACTACTTGGTAGCAAACTGTTTAGAAAAGTTGATTCACCTGAATAATTAAACGGCATTGCTAGTTCTAAAAAAAAAAAAATAAAGTAGTTGAACGAATGTTTTTTGAACGAATGAATTGCTTAATCAACTTTCATTTTTGAATGTACATGTTAGTAGAGGAATGTAGGGCAAAGTGAAATGGCGGGTTAAAGTAAAATGATGTTAATATTTACTTTGCTTTTTAGCACCACCTATCTAGTGATATTTCAACTATTTAGTAACACATATATTCTACTCTCGATTATGAATATTTTCAATTAGCAAAAAGATGAAAATATATGCATTATCAATTATAATCTGTGCTCACGTTAAAATGAATTACATTTGATAGACTACATCTGAAATATTTATGTAC
Source organism: Uloborus diversus (assembly GCF_026930045.1). Classification (NCBI taxonomy): domain Eukaryota; kingdom Metazoa; phylum Arthropoda; class Arachnida; order Araneae; family Uloboridae; genus Uloborus; species Uloborus diversus. The sequence goes on along the minus strand of NC_072739.1, from coordinate 91,571,028 downwards.
AATTACAATCAGCTTTTTACATAAAATGACACACACTTTTAACGAGACACCGATCAATTTGAAATTTTCCAAAGAAAACAATAGGACCAATCTCGTAATTGTGCGACTTTAATTAGCGGAGATATTAATTAAAACGTTAATTAACATAACGTTATTCAGGAATTTTTATTTCTTCCCTGTTGCCATTTTGCATGTGGGTAAGCAAGTAAAATTCTAATAATTCTTTTAAAAGAGATTTTTTGGCTGCTGTCCAAATCTTAAAACAACGTTTCCATCTAGAATTTCATTTTAAATTAGTTTAAAATTGGTTGCACTATTCGGACATAGCCTTTATTTTATCGTCTGTCTTTTTTTTTTATTTTTACATTCAACGTTCTTAACACTTTTCAGCATAGGAAAGTTGTTTCTTTAGCTATGTTTATTCATTGTAGTGTAAGTTTATCGTTCACCGGCCCCATATTTTGGTACATTTAGGAAGTGTGACTAATTATGTTTATTATGTTGGACCTTTTCCCGTCACATGGGTGAGTTTTCGAATTGTAATAACTCTCTTTTTCCTTCCTGTTTCTATTTTTGAAATACAGTTTGTATCGTTAAAAGAACATGTTAAATTAAGATTGTTTGGATTTCTTTAAGTGAAACAGAGTTGAACAAAAAAGATTGTTTTTAAGGATTTTAAACTAAAGCTAAATTGGAATCTGATGACTTGGTATTAAATTAATGCTTATTGGTATTTATTTAGTCTTGGTGCTTTAGTTTCACGTAATCAACCAAAAAGTGTGTGTCATTTTATGTAAAAAGCTGATTGTAATTGTACATAAATATTTCAGATATAGGCTATCAGATGTAATTCATTTTAACGTGAGCACAGATTATAGTTGATATTGCATATATTTTCATCTTTTGTGCTAATTGAAAATACTAATAACTTGTATCATGATAACTATGATTAACGTTAAAGAGATTTTTGCCAAAAATAAGCTCTAGGTGTTTTGCAACCCTTGCACTACGCGTATTTATTTGATCCTTAGCGCTTTAGAAACTGATGTCAGAGTAATACAAGCACATCAATTGGACATCTCTTTCATTGTTTAAGTATCCCGTGCAACGCCGGGCACGCAGCTAGTATTTTAAATATTAGTTGAAACCTGCTAATATTCAGTGTAGCATTTATTTGTTTAAAATTAAACTTATTTGCATTTTAAATGCTTTGTTCAGTTAGTCAAGTGCATGCGAGGCAAAGTCGATGGGAAGAATGAAAAAGTTCATTTCATTTACTTATTTAATCTTTCGCCAAATCACTTACCTATCCATTTATTAATTATTTCATTTACATTCCTTCATTTAATAATTCCCTTATATATTTATCCATTCATTCACTTATTTTCTTATTCAAACAAAATATTTTATTCCCTCACTTATTTTTATCTCCTTTATTAACCTTTTTATTTATTTATTTATTCGTTTATTATTTCATTTCCTTTTCATTTATTCATTCTTTCTCATATTTACTCATTTATTTGATCAAAAATATCTTTAATAATGATTGAATAAAAACTTCCACTAGAAAAATATTTTATTTTTCCCTTACTCCATGAAGAGGAGTAGTGAAAAATTTCCAACCTTTTTTGGAGGTACAAATTTTCTGCTAAAAATAAAAAATAATGTTTAAATGCAAGTTTTACTATAAAATATATATTTTTTTCTTTATATGCCGTAATTTTCAGGACAAAATTTCCAATTTATTCATTTTGAAAAAAAGTAAGTAATCTTAACTATTTCACTTTGCCCCACGTGTCATAAAAGAAAGAAACCACATAAATTTAATGTATTTTGGACGAAAGTATTTAAAATATAACTAAAATAAAACCAATTTACTTCAAAACCAGCTCACTCTGACCTATTTTTATCTGTGAATAATGGGGTTGTTTGATTCAGTCAAAAGTATTACTTTTAGTCACTGAAATTGATAGAATGAGTAAAAAATTAAGATGGGATCAGAAAATACTTTCACTTTCCCAACAGTTATTTTTTAATTAATTTTTTGAAATGCCTAATTTTGAAAACAAGGCGTGGTCTTGATGACATCACAAATGATGCAATTTCGCCCATCTTTCTACCACATTACCACGTTATGATAATCAAGAAGCGAATTAAATATTGCGCTCTAAGCTTGCTATCAACCATATTGTTGCCAGTACACGTGAGTAAAGATGCGAATTAAATATTTTGCTCTGTGAATGGCAACACTGACTGGTGACGGACAACAATGACCGTCATCATTTGTGATGTCACACGACACAAGAGTAAACAATGAAAGCGCACCGATTAAAGTATTTTTTTAAATTATTAAACTTAGTTGAATTATTTTAAAAAAAGGTCAGATCCTATATTTTTAAGCATGCTCTTTCAGAAAAAAAATACTTTTAAAATTTTGGAAATGACCCCATTAGACAATACTGCTAATTTGAAAAAGAAAAATAAAGTCGTAAACGGGATGTTTTTCAAAAAAAAAAAAATCTTTTGGAAAACTTAATTGGCCAGAACGTCAACAGTTGTTTTGTTTCCCCTGAAGGTTTCTTCAAAAACTGATTGAACTGGGATTAATTCCAAACACTTCAGTTTAAGATCATTCCGGAACGCAAAAGATCCTTGCCACTTAAGCTAGATAACTCTGTCATCCAGTCTTGATTCTCTCTAACTATCGCTCCATTTGCTAGTTTTTTCCCCTCCTTTTATTGCTGTTTGATGTCGTTTGCTTTAATTCAGGCCTCGATTCACTTGTCGCCTCGGTGTCCCGGAAAAACAGTCTCGTTTCCACTTCCCATATCCATGCAGTCGAAATATCAAATGACCGTCGACTTAAAATGGAATACTCGCTCCTGGCTTGCAGAGTGAAAGTGGTATGAGGCAATTATGTGCTTTATTAGGAAAGTTTTTAATTTATAATTGCATGTTTACTCGACAGCTGTTGACAGCCAGACGGAGGGGTAATAAAAAACTGATCGGATCAAAGCTGATAACATTTTAAAGGGGGGTCAATGATCGTTACCGTAATCTCGTCCACCCTTTTGTGTTTGTCGAAATCATTAGTTTAAATAAATTTAAAGTCGTAATTGATTAGTTTAAATGCTTGTATGATCGGATGAAAAATATTAATCGAAACATATGGCTAATTATCGTTTATGACCTGAATTTTCTTTTTGAGGTAAACTATTTTTTGTCAATTTATTCCGCCTTTATCCTCAATAATTGCATATTTAACTTTGATTCTTTATATATCAGGTAGAGCGGGATGTGTTGATCCCCTTTTTACTCTTTTGGTCTGTAACTAAGTTAATCAAAGATATTGGTTGACTCATTTAGGATTATGTTTTAGCTACAAAAGTAATCTTAAACTTAAAGTAAAATAATTTTGTTCATTAGAAAGAAAATAATGAACGTTAATGTAACAGTCGACAATTACCTAATAGGATTTGAAATGATTTTTGTGTCAATGTATAAGGGAAACTTAATTTAACATTCACAGTTAAGAAAAAATGAATGCTCCTTAAGAGTTTAGTTCAAGTTAAAAATAAATAAACATCTTTGTAAGTTATACAATGTATCCAGCGGTACAAAAATATTCACTGTAAAAAACGACTCAGGAACGTTCCCGGGAAATAATGGGCAGCTGATGAGCACCAATTTCTGCCAGTAACATATCTTGCAAAATCCAGGAACTTTTTTTGCTGAAATTCAGCAATCTTCCTGACATTATCCATTAAGCCTCCTGAAAAATTCAGAAATGCTCCTATTAAAAGTCTGTCGTGTCTCTGGAAAATTCGAGTAAACTTAGGTAGGTATAATATAATAGCTCGGCATCTTCCTGATTTATCATGGAAGTTCCAAGAGCATTACTGCAAACATAGCCAAAGCTAGGACAGAATTGCTGGTAAGTAACGAGAATTTTTCTCGCCTGCAATTCTTGCAAAGCAACGTAGTCCATACTTATTCGCTCCCTTTGGGAGCTTAATTAGCGTGGACGGGCCGTAACTGAACTGTAGCCGATACACTTTATAAATACGCTCAGTTAATCGTTAAACTGGGAGTTAAAATATGTTTTTACAACAGTGAAAAATCTGCATTTGTGCGACTTGTAGCAATTCAGGAAACGTTTTGACAATGATACTTGATTTTTCCAGGAAGTGGATACAAACCATTTAAATCCCGAAACGTAACACGGAAATACCCAATAACGTTTCGGATTTTTTTTTTAGTGTTGAAACAGTCTAAAATCTTTACTTTTTAAGATACATATAGAATACACAACAATTAGTTCAAGTTTCATTGGATAAAAATGCTAAAAATCCTATATAACACGAAAAAACTTTTTTTCCAATTAATCCATCATAAATATAGCTTTACGGTTTACATGGTCGGCAAAAAACTGCATCTGCGTACTAACTTGTTTTTATAGGCCTTACTGTTTTCTCGGAAATTTCTCCGCACAAACAAACATCTTATTTTATTACTAGTTTTACCCTCACGGCCGTGCTCGTGCTATTACGTTTAAAATTAAAGCTCTTTGAGAGTGTGTAAATTTTGCTTCCCACTCTGGAAATGTAAAAGAATATACTTCGTTTCGTTAAGAAAAATATGCACACATAATTTTACCAAATCTGCAAGCGTATTCCATGAAGTAATAAAAAGTATGATATAATGACGAAAATTGTAAATCAAAACTCCCTCTTTCAAAAAAAAAAAAAAAAAAGAAAAAAGAAAAAAGCATCTGATTTAGATACGCTTTAAAATTATTCAAAAGCAACTTAGTTAAGGGTTTGAAGTTAAATAATAACTAAAACAAAAGCTTACAACTATCCAATCGGATAGAAATTGCCAATAAATTGGTACTGAATAAAAATTCTCTCTGAGATTCATCGTCTAAAAATATTAATGATAAAAAAAAACAATAAAATTAAACACTATATTTATACATACAAAAAAGCATACGATAATAATTATTTCGAACAAATAAATTTCATTGGCCGTGCAGTGGCGTGGTTCGCTATCTATCAGTCTTAAACCCAATATTCTTTTTAACAACCATCAGGCATTGGACAAAGTGCCCACATTAAGCAATTTTGGTTGCTCAATCAAAATCAAGTAAAAGTCCTCCTACCCAAAGTATAAATAATTTCATGGAAATGTGTGATATAGTTACAACAAATGACCCTCCACCACGGGAGAAAAATATAACATTAAAACACATACTCCAGTTGAATATCGATAAGCTACGCATATATTCCTACCGAAACGAATCACGCCTTTTATTTTCCTATTTCATTTTGAACGAACGCATTTTCACTTTGCCTCGAATTTCGTTGCACGGCAATTCCACGAAAATTACAAATTTTATAAAAATGTACTTTTTTTCACTAATTTTATTGAAATGTTTTTACAAACTATTTTTCTCATTATAATTTATTCAGTAATGTTTATGAGCTAAGTAAATTTTTTAAAAACTTTTTATTAAAAATGTGGGGTTTTTTTTAGTGCAATAAATGGACATTAATGTTGTCATTTCGTCACAACATATGCAGTATGTTCAAATAGAGCAACGGTTAAGCCGGGTTCATTGTTGAATAACCAGAAGTTTTCTAATAGCTTGCCGATTGGAAAATATTAAATAGCCACTCACTGCACTAACAAAAACAACTGACTTCATCAAACGTCATGAAATCTTTCTCACGGGTTAACCGGTTCACTATTCAAACATACCCCCAAACTTAAATTATTTTAATTCAATGCATGATTGTTTTTTCAAACTAACAGTTTTGTATTCGCAACTCCAATAAACTATAGGGGCGCTGCAGCCACTGTCTAATGGCGGATGAAAAAGGTAAAACAAGCACACGCCGTAACTTATAACTTGCTTTGACGCTTAGTGAATGACAGTAATTTTTCATCGTGTTTGTGGGAAGGTTTCTTTTCTATTCTTCTGAAATTGCATTACATCATAAACTGTATGAAGCCTGTAATTTACCCCAAAGAAAACACGTGTAATGGAACGTTTACCTTTTTCTTTAGTGTTGTTAATCACTGCAAGGTAACGTATTCGAGCTCTGGAATTGTGAATTGTTACTTCTATATCTTAAAATTATCCACCACTTAAAAGATTAAAAAGACATAATTCATGAAATTTTCGTTTTATACTTAGAAGTCCGAAAACTTAATTCACAAAAACGTTATTTTCATACGAAGCAAAGAATTGGCATAATCATTGGGGGAAAAACAATCCGATTTTTTTCTGCTTTGTTTTTCAATCTTTAGTTATGATCTGCAGGGAAAACATTTAAGTTTTAATTAAAATAATTTTACTGTAACCACCGAAACCTTTTTTTAAATAAAAAATATCATTCCGTTACACATGGAACTGCTCTGAACTAAGAAGCATTAAAAAGTCTGTTTTTTCTGCATTTCTCCATTTGATACATTGCTTCCATTCATAGTTTTTCCCGCTGGTAAATTTATTGCTAATTTATTCAGAGTGGTTTCATTTTTGGACTTTTTGCATTGTTTATGGGTTTTCTTTTAAAATTTATTAACGGTTTTTTTTTCCTTGATGGAATTATATAATAAATTTTGTCTCCATGTGTCATTTTATCTTTTTTGTTTTGTTTAATTTCTATTTTTTGATATTTATACTATCTCCTGTTCCACCGTGTTGCTTTTCTCGGATGACTTTTCATCCAAAAAGCTCACACTTCTTTGCATTGAAAAAGGTGTTCCTTGTAACACCGAAACACGTGTCTGCAATCATTTGCAAGTTTTGTGCTTAATAACGTTGGATTACTGACTTTTTAATTTTTCAGCACAAAGGTATTTATTTCTTTATTAAGAAGCATTATTTTCCCTGTTATAATTAACACAGAAGAATTGCTCGCTATGAAATGAAGTACTTTTAAGAAATTAAATTAAGAAGAAACAATCAAGGGATTTAACTCACAGTTCAAAAACACTTTTTTCTTCTATGTATTAGATACAGTAGAAAATCTTGTATCCCGCCTTCTTTGATCTGAATCTCCGAATAGAATTTGTAGACTTTTTAAAATTGTATGTTCCCATAGATATTATTTTTTAATTTATCAGCAAGAGGTTTACTATATATTAGAGAAACTAGAAAGGTTTGACCCACCATATCTTTTTCCTATACAAACATTCAATGGACTGATGAGCATCGTATGGCAGCATGGTATCAAGTAGAATCAAAAGTTTATTTTTTTCCTAGCCATTTTGAAGTAGAATTAAGGAGCAATCATATGTGACGTGTTTTTCAGACAAAAAGGTTTTTGATTCGTTTCAAAGTCCTGTCTCCTGTACTATTCGCCATTAACAAACACAAAAGTAAATAGAAATATTTGTGTACTCATATTAATATATTAAAGGCCTGTGTACTTAATTTTTGCTTTCACGTTTTATATTAATGTTTTTTAATTTTTTTTTTTTTTTGCTGAAACAATTTTTTGGGGAGATTTAACCCACGTTAATTCCAAAAGGTTTGACCCCGGTCTAACCTTCCCATTTTGTTCAATTTGATGGTGTAACGATTTGTGAACTGTATACAACATTTAATTATTATAAAAAAAGAATTTTTTTTGATTCAAATGAAGGGAGTTTTTTTATTCTTAACTTGCAATCAGTTCCTTGATATTCATTTGAAGAACTTCCAGTTAATGTATTATTCTGATCATGCTAAGCTCAGCTAAAATTTAATTTTCTCATTTGTTAGCAAATATTATTAAGATATGATGATGATATCATCTCCACTTATCTCAATAATTAGCTAGTTATTATTTTATCATAACTTAAGTACCTTTTTTTTATAATATGAAAATCCCGAAAATAAGGACCTTAAAAAGGCAAATGTAATAGAAAACGGACAAAGTAAAGGATTTTCACACCTGCTCTTGGCAAAGTTAATGTCGAAAGATCCACAATACGGAAAAGATAAAGTATCTCAAAGTAGTAAGAAAAAGATCAGGAATAAAAAAAAAATAGTGAAGACTAGATTTGTCTTAAGAAAATGAATCTGATTCAAAACAATTTCACTTCTCAAATGATGTTGATAATTACTTCAAAGACTTCCAATCTTATGTGTCATTGAAATTGTAGACGTTTTTGTAAAATGTTCAACCAATTAAACTTTCTTACACCATATTTGTTATTCCATGAAAGTAAATTAATTTATGTGAAAGAGAAGAAATGAAGATTTAAAACAAAATGTTGTAACCGTGTCCAAAAGCTCCTTTATCCAATGATAAGTTACAGATGAAACTATTCCAACATCATTTTTTAATCTCTGTGAGTCAAACTTCTCTTATGATGAGTCAAACTGCCTTCAAGTGGGAAGTTTTGACCCAGTTCGGATCCTGTTGAAAATATACCAATAAAAAAATTAATATGTAATTTAAATAAAAAATAATAATGCAAAGGGTTGCCAGACATTATAAGGAAACAAAGAATATTAATTTGGAAATTTTCTAACATTCAGAAAGAAATTTTAAAAAAATGTGCTTGTAAAAAGCGGGTCAAACCTTCCTAGTTTTTCCCTATTCTAAACATTTGATCTTTATTTTGGATATATTAAGGCTAAAACATGACCGTGCTTAATTTAAATACCATACGTATTTGAAACAGAAGACAGTGAACCGATTCTTCCTTAAAGAATGATGTGAAAAATCATTTTCATTGTTTTGAAAAATGTCATGAAAACACTATGTAGTTTTTTAACATAACATTGTTTTCGTCAAGTCTTCTTATTAAGGATTTGTTTGGTTTATTATCAATACCAGACACATTATCCGGAATTTCGATTTTTCGGATTGCCTTTTGTTTTATTTAGCCCGAATAACGATGTTGTACTGTATAGTGATGTCCCCATCAATTTTTCTGAGGGTATACTCCCAGTAATCCACTATGCACAGTATATGTATGCGATCATATACAGTGGTGGTAAAAAAAATTGCATCACCCGCGCCGCAAAGGAGAGGAATATAATCCCGACTGTATTCAACACACAGTCAAACATCCCGTGTCCCAGATTATTTGGGGATGTATTTCTGATAAAGGAGTTGGTGGGCTTCACTTTGTGCAAGAAACAGTAAACGCTCAGTTGTATATTGGCTTTTGGAGGAGAAATTGCTTCCTACTACCCGGGATCACTTTACTTCAGTTCCAAACATCATTTTCCAGGATGATTCTGCTCCGTGCCATAGGGCAAAATTAGTAAGCAACAGTTTAAAAACCTTTATCCTGCCATTAGACTTAAATTGACATTAGGTTAAATGATTTTTTTTCTAAACTCACACGCAGGTTCAGAAATGGAAAAATGAGCATGGGGTCAGCAGTTTGCCTTGGCCCGGAAACAGCCCCGATCTACGTAAACAATTATCGGATTCCTGCTGTTAAATGTTTATTTCATAAGTTTTGCAAAATTTCACATACATTCATCGTTAATCGGTCGATCAAAACTTCTCACATAATCCCATTGTTGTGAAAATGCGTGGGTGATGCAATTTTTTTTACCAGCACTGTTTATAATATGTTCAGAAATTCTTGAGGGTATAACCCAAAGATGATAGAGTTCCGGGTTTTCCAGGGAGAAAGAAAAAACTGGTAAAAGTAAAATTGTCATATTTTCCTTATGTTTCGAAAATTAACTTTAATTAAGTACCACTGTAACGATTAATAACAACTCTTTATGTGCAGCTATAAGGGTCCCTCGGTAAAAATTGTAACCGGTAGCTAAATCATTTCATTGCTTTAGGAAAATTTAAAAATGCTACTTATAGAATCTGAATAATAAATGAAAATTTTTGAAGCTTGAGGGTATACGCTATGTGTCTGAAAAATGTTTGAGATTATACGGCGTACATGGAGTATATCCTATGGGAACACCTCTGGTATTGTATTGCAAAGAGTAAAACATCCTTCATGAAATTATGTCAGAAAACGAATATTTCCTGGCATTCCATAGAGCTCCTTGGAACCGCTATCCCTCTGAAAGCAAAGTGCGTCTCGTCTAGCCACCCTTTTAAGTACCTCCAATGAGGTCAAGACCATTTGACCCGACATGCCTTCCTCACCAAGACAGCACGCGCTTTTTCTTTTCCTCTCTCTTTTCGTTCTACCACTGGGCCCCAAACGATTCGCTGTCTTCTCAGTCTCCCCCACCCCCCTCTCTCATAAGTGCACCGATGATAGAAGTTTAGGTGACAATAAGAATTAAAATTCTCGATATTTTATCCAACAGGTTTGAAAAAGAATAACCTCTCTCCTCTGAAGAGGCGAAAGGAAAATGAATTGGAATCTATGGAGAAACTTTAGAAAGCGATGACATACGTTTTTGTTTCATTTTCTGTACGTCTTGTTTTATGGAAATATTTTTGTTTATAATCAAGTTCATGCAGTAAGGACATAAGTTGAAAACGGTTTTAGCAAAAAATGAATGCATATATATATATATATATATATATATATATATATATATATATATATATATATATATATATATATATATATATATATATATATATATATATATATATATATATATATATATATATATATATATATATATGTATATATATATATATGTATATATATATATATATATATATATATATATATATATATATATATATATATATATATATATATATATATATATATATATATATATATTTTCAATAAATATAAGAAAAACTGAAAGATAAACATGCACAAAAAAAAAAAAAAAACATAGAATGCTTCAAACACAGAATAGGTATCAAACATAGAATAGGTATTAAATTTATGAGACAATGATTATCATATATATTCAACTGCACTGTATTATAGAAATTGGTCACTACACACAATCACTCATACACACACGTGCGTGCGCAAGAGCGCGCACATATCCAGAAAGAGAGAGAGAGAATAGAGAGAAAAATGAATTTGAATTTAATTTAGATTATAGTTAACAAATATCAGAAAAATGTGGAACGAGCATTAGAGCTTTATTCTATGCATTATGGAAACAGTTAAAAATGACGTAACGGAAAAAGTTTTCCAAAGATTATTACGTAGGTACTAATTATTTAAAACATCAATGTTTCAGCACGTGATGCTTTTTACAATTGAAGCTTCAAACGATACTTAGGCAGAAGATTCTACTGCTCATTTAATTTATTTTTTTGCTTTACTTGTTGTTATTTAGAACTATTATGACGAGTAGAAACTAGAACCTCCTATAACTGTAAGAAGTAATTGGTCTTCAAGTTATAGCTTTTTTAATGGACCAGTTTAGTTAGGCTCATTAGATATAAGAAATCAAAGAACTCGGAACATATTGATGTAATAAAACAACAGACCATTTCAATATTACAATTATAAGCTTTTTTTTTTTTTAGTTTCAGAAAAATAAAATTAATAACTGTAGTATATCCTGCTTACGTTGTGAGATTATTTTTGACCCTGGTTTGCAGTGAGACTAATTATGGTTGGCTAAAAATACAGTAACGTGTATACATGTACAATTAAAATCAATTAAAAAGAGTTTTTTAAAAAAAACTCTGCAAACAGCTATTTCAAGGTTATGAAAACAAATCCCTTCATCAGTTCACAAAAGAAAAATGGTATCCAAAGTCCGACGACGGATAAGTGAACGAGAAAGTTTCTCGTATAATAAAATATTTTTATCATTCAATATTTTCTATTTGTTTATTTCAAATATTTTTCATCAAATTAATAAATAACTGAAAGAAGTGAATGAATAAATGAACAAATATTGAAACAATGAACTAATAATGAAATAAATAAATTAATTAATGTTTGAGAAAAAGGAATGAGAGTGAATACAATAGTAAATAAATAAGAATATAAGTGAATAAATGAATAAATAAGATTATGAGCTAACTAATGAATAAATAAGTGAATTAATACAGGAAGGAATGAAAGTGAATAATATAATGAATGCACACATAAGTGATTTTATAAGCGAGTGAATAGGTAAACGAAATTAACTATTTGCCTTTGTCATATTCACTTTACCTCGCGTGCACCCGACGAATTGTTTTAAACATTTAAAATAAAAACATGCCTGCCATTAACTAAATAAATACTACCCTGGGCATTCGTAAATCTCAATTAATACTGAAAATATTGATTACAAAAACTGTACCACTTATTTTATGAAAAAAATATTTTTGTTAAACCACAAAATACTCGTATTATGACATGTGTATAAATTTAAAAAATGACTTGCATCAGTATACACCTTTATCTTTAAAGCTATTTGTTTTTAACGAATCAACTGTACGTATAAGAAAGTAGATAAAAAAATGTAGATAGGTGTCGCTGCAAATTATGAAAATATTTTAAATTTTCATTTTACTTTGATACTTCACTTTGCCCCACATGCGATCCAACAAAGTTTTCTCTAAGCCACATTTTTAAAGATTCCAACGCATGTCTAGCTCAAAACTCATTCTTCTTTCTTCTAACAAAAGCTTATTCTTCATACATAACCAATATAATAGCTGATGTTTCCGATGACCTAAAGATATGAGATTATCATGTCTAATAACTGATGATTACCGCCTTGTTTACCTTCGCTTCTCCAACCATTAAGTATCACTGTCCTAGTTTGGAAAATTTCACTTTTGTTAATTTCTAAACTCTATTGTTCGTTTTTCAAGAAAGAATGTCGTTCTTTCCTGACGTAAGCACCTATTTTTCTGCACCTCAAAGGATGCTATTGTTCTTATAAACCACCTTTTATTTTTACTGTCATTTAGAGCTATACTAACGAATTGGAATTTCACTCTGTTTGTGACTTAACCCTTAACCGGTAAGGTAAGGTATTTTGCACTTCAGAAAAATTGGATTTTCGCATTTAAACGTTTTATGATGACGACATATAAGGCAGTGAGAAACAGAGAGATGTAAGTGGCAAAATTAAAAATTTGGAGATAACCAGTGAAGAAATTTCAATGAAAGTCTATCTGGGTTGTTATCTTTAAACGTGTTTTACTCAAAAGTTGAAAATGTTCACTTACATACCTTTGCTTCTCACTGCCTCATATATGGTTTTATCTGTATATTTATTCTACGGTATTGTTGGAGTTGTGTTTACACTGTACGAAAATTCCGAAACGTCGCAGATAATTTCCAAGCAATGTTCCGATGCATCACGGATTTACACCAGTTTCCTGTGAAAAATAAGCATATTTGTGAAAACCTTCCTGAATCTCCGAATTTTTTATAAATTCTGACTTCTCATTGTTGTAAAAAACATTTTTAGTTACCGGTGCGAAGATAACCTCAGCATCTTTATTAGATATTTCATCTTCAGTTCACTTACGGCTCTTTCAGATTGACTGAGTACCAAACGAGGGTGAAATGCGATTTCTGGATTCAGTCGAACCCGCTTTTGGAATACCGGATACCGGTTAAAAGAATATCCCGCTTAATGTAATCCATTTTCAATGTTCTAAATCGTCTTCTGGAATCCCGGAACGTTGCCCGGAAACTATCTGTAACGGTTCGGAGTTTGCTTAGTGGTTCCTTTTGGTTTCTAAATAATGAAACAAAATAAGTACCTTTTTTATCACAAGTTCATTTTCTCCTAAAACGTAGCCTATTACAACTCTCTTTTTTGACAACTGATGGAATATCGGTAGTAAACCTTTATATTTTGTACATAATGAAAGATAATACTCTCCCTTATGCAGTACGCGCCGCTTAATGTGATCCCTTTGGAACAAATATAGTCTGATAACAACAACTGATTGATAAGAATGACCAAAAATAGTCCAAGCCACACAAAATGATGATTTTTTCAATTAAGAAGTATTTTTGTTTACTACTGCAAATTAAAATTACAATGACTCAACTAAACGCAATAAATTAGCAGAATGGAATAGCTCTTTTTTTTCATTGATCAAACCATCCGTCCAATACTACTAAGTCTCTTTTGTTCATTTTAAAAGTCAGATCTTCTGCTTTTTTCAGAATTAAAGGACCGTTAACTCGCCCATCCTTTTCTCTGACATTCGTAAACCACAGTTCCAAAGTAGATTCAACTTCACCATCTTTTCCAACACGGTTTCGCTTGTTGTTTAAATTTTCATTTAATTTCACTTTGTTTTCAATCTTGTCACGATTTTTAGCAACTTACAAAGTAATGACTGAGAAATGTTTAGTTGTTCTGCAGCATTTCTTTGATTCATTACGGTTAAATTGTCAAAGCGTTAATGTAAATTTTTTAGTTAAATCATTGCGCTTTTTCTCCTTGGCTGAAATATTTTACCGTTTTGAGTGAAATTTTTAGTGTAGTTGATCAGAAAGAAAATTTCTTCTGTTTTATATTACTGATAAGAAGGGAACTTGTTTCCCCGGAAGCTACTTGTATGGGTTTGCCTTTGTATTTCTTTTCATAGAGGGACAAAAAAGAGAAAAAAATTGAAAGTTTTTGAAAAATTGATACCACAATATACGAATACACCCGAACCTGTTTTTATGCGGTCTTTTTTGTGTGATTTTTTTTGTGCAATGTCTGAAAATTATTTATAAAACGAGCGGAAATTATTTATAAAACGAGTGCGAGGTAATATCTTCAAGTGACGACAGGGGCATCCCCATGGGATGTCACTGTGAAGCCTCACTCAAAAATTTCCTTATTCGGCAAATTTTTCAGGAGTCGGCAAAAATATCATCACTTGGTTTATTTTGATTTCGTTTAAAGACAACTTTTTGGGTTATTTTCTACGTGAGACTTTTTTTATGCGGTTCCTATCCACAACATAAAAAATAAATATTTTTTAATTGTGTTGCGAAAAACACTTTTTATAGCTACTCGTGAAATTTCCAACATTTTTTTTTTTTTTTGTGAAACTTTTTTTATGCGGTCCCGATTCACCGCATAAAAACATGTTTGGGTGCTCACTGATTACAATATTCGACTTTTTTTAACATATGTCAATATGCAAGAGTTCCGGGACTTCGTGATTCTGATAACATTGCGACTGTATAACATCAATGCAAAACACAAAACCGGCAAAAAGTGTGGCTGTCCTTCTCTTGTACAAAGATCTACAACTTTTAGTCTGTAATCAAAGTCCATCCACCATTGCAAAGACATTAGGGATTTTTTTTGTTCCTTCACACGCTTAATCAAGTGGACAAACAGCAACTTTTCAGACAGCGATCTGTGCCAAATCAAGAGCCATTCGTTATTCATTATTATGCCCTCTGCGCTCTGAAAGTGACAGATTCGTCTCTTTCAGAGGGTAATCTCAACCAGTGAATCTTACTTTATTGCTGACGACACCCCAGTCATTAAAGGCGTGGAAGACGCGGTCATGTGATTAGATACCGAATCCGAGAGAAGCCCCACCCAAGATCACAGATCTCGAGAAGACGAGGGGGGGAGGGAGATAACTTCTTCAGTAATTACAGCTTTAATTCCGAGACTTCCACCTTTTAACCCCTTTGTTTTTGCTTTGCTTAATTTCTGAAGTAATTAGGGGAATGGAATTTTTTTCTGCCGTTTTAGCACGTGCGGAAGTTGAGATTCCTTATTAATTTATCGCATTATTAATGCCCTCAAATTGAGATTTATTTTAATTATTTTAAAAGGTAGCTTAATTGCGGTGGAGGGAAATTGGCTCAAAATGTTGAAAAGTTCAAGTAAGGAAGTTCAGAAGGCATCAGAAGCTTTCAGAACATACGTAAATAACGAAAATAGCAAAAATAACATTTCTCGCATCAACAACAGAAGTAACTCCACTTTAAAAAAAAGGCCCAAAATTAAAGATATGGCCCAAACCAAGTTTGGACCTTAGTAGCCGAGTGGTCAGAGCGATTGCTTGGCACATTTGAGGGCCGGTGGGTTTGACTCCCACCCTAGCTCCGAATGCACTTCTCCATCTTTGTGTTGTAAATTCTTTCATGTCTTGCACGAAACAGAATAGAAATATAACATACTAGTGGTACCCGCACGGTTTTGCCCGTAATAGAAAAATTAAAAGGTCTTTTGGTTCGCCTGTATATTTACAAATAATGTAAGGTGAGTTTTCTCGCCAATTGGCTTGTACCCATGTTACGGTTCCACGTTATGATAATTTCGTATCTCGCCAATTGGCTTGTGCCCATGTTACGGTTCCACGTTATGATAATTTCGTAATTTACTCGTCCATCTTATGATAGTTTTGTTCTTAAAATTGGAGTAGAAAAAGAACCACATCGAATGTTCGAAAAATCGCTTCGAGGTGCACACCCCCATGTTACAAACTAACTTTGTGCCAAATTTCATGAAAATCGGCCAAACGGTCTAGACGCTATGCGCGTCACAGAGATCCGGACATCCAGACATCCTGACATCCAGACAGAGAGACTTTCAGCTTTATTACTAGTAAAGATGGAAGGAGAAGAAACGTTAACTGTGATTGTAGTCTTCATTGAATAAAACCTATTCCTATTCCTATTCAGAGTCACAACTGACTACAACTGTATTTATGTCGAGGACTGCATACTAAGTGCCTTGCCTCCATTATTTTATATACCGATAGATGGCAGCACCATCACCGGATCGAACAGTTAATGAGAATTTAGAACTATTCCAGGAGCTTATAGCTCCTGGTGTTAGCACCCCCAGAGGTATCGTTTCATTTGGAGGACATTGAGACCACGAGCATATTTAACGTCGCCCAGTCCCCTTTAATGACGACGGTGGGTCTTCGACCATCGAGGTTCGAACCCAGGACCCTCCGGCCCCGAATCCGACACTCTACCGATCGGGCTACCACGGCCCGAATAAAACCTGAGCAATAGGCTCTGAGAAGAAGAAAGAAACCAAGTTTTCGTACAATTTCATTTTTAGCAATTATTCTCAAATACTGCAAACAGTTATAATGTTTTGTCGACTAGTTTGTTTTCGTAGTCTAAAATAATAACTTGTAGTGAAGGTTCAAATATTTTTCATCTAAATTCTGAAATTTTACTGATGCGTCTCTGTTGATTATATCGCTTTACACGCCAACACGCACCAAATAAGAAAACTTTTGTGACATGAAAGAATTTTAAATTGAGATTTTGATGCAATAATAATAGTTATTATTATGATTTATTTTCTTATTTATTTCAATTTTTTTAGTTGTGTCACTTCTGTTGTCGGGACAAAATTATTCAATAACAAAGTTTCAATCAAACCTCGCATATTGTTTTCAAGCAGCAATATGATTATCCAATGTCAAAACCAAGGCTTCTACGATCCGAGTTGACTAAAAAAATAATTTCTTTCCGAATTGGCTTGCTGTCAACGTTGTGATGATAGGTGTACTATAAATACACCACCACGTGTGAGTTAAATTTATGGATTTATTGGTTTGCAAACGCGATATTTGTACTTTATCTCAGCTGTTATACCGTTGTATTGATGAAAGGTTAAGGCGATAATGATTAAGAAATCGCAATCACACCACACTTTGTGAAGCGACTGTCGTATGCAAAAATTTGGAGAAACTCAAGGTTTAATGGTATACTTTTTTTAAACTGATTTATTCGCAATTACTGTAATATGCGCAAAACATTTATGATGCTATGTTTACTGGTCAGTTGTCGCATTGATTGCATATGATTGCAATTGATTGCTTAAAGTTCAACTTTTGTTTTCTAAGTTATGAAGTTTTAAATTATGCATCACTATTAATTACATTGTTTACACGCCACAAGTTATGTAAACTAGTTTTATGCGAGTTTTGTGGCTAGAAAGAGCATTAATTAAAAGTTTAAAAATCAAAAATTAATACCTTTTTATTTATTTATTTATTTTTCAAAATTTTGATTTTGTCCCTTTTGTTGCTGATGGGCGATAATTTCAGTATTTATAGGTTCTGTAGAGTTTTGGGGAAATTTGGAATAGCTTCAAAATATTGAGAAATGTAATATGATTTGTAATCATGTATTACCCCGCATTATCCAGCATGCCGGAAAAAAGCGAGGTTCACCAGCATGCTGGGAAATTCGAATTTTTCGGCATGCCGGATAATTCGAGGTTTATTTTGCAACAAAACAAAAGTAAATTTTCACATTCTTTTAAAATCAGAAAGCAAACTACTGTAAGGAAAAAAAAATCCCGAAAGTAACCTTCTTTCAAAAAAAAAAAATTATTACCTATAATATGCGCTTGTTATTTATGGTAGGTCATTATGAATGCATTTAATTATATGCCAATAAAGTAATCAATGCAGAAGCAATCATCGTTACTGCGATTTGTTCATATTTTTTTTTAAATAAATTATTTTAGGTTCCTTTTGGTAACTAGTTCCTAGTGGTAAATTTATTTTTTAGTTATTGAATAGCTATGGTAAATTCTTTAGCCAGCGGTAAATTACTGCTTAAAAGCTTTTGCTTACTTAGTTTTAATTTGAAAATTATTCGCTATTAAACAATATTTTTCTTTTTAAAATAATAAATGACACTGTTAGTAAAAATTTTTACGAAATTAAAATGTTTATTAATACTAATAAGATATGTATAGAACTTATATTCATTTTTACTTCCTTTTACCAAAAAGGAAGCATTGTATTCGCGAAAAAAAATTTCACTCAAAATTCGGCCTTAATTTCCATTTTGCTTACCTCCGAATTAATGTTGAGTTTTTTTTTTCAACCCGACCACACGCGAATAAGTGCCTAAGAACATATAAACACTCGAAATATCCATTTTGACATTCACCGAGTTAATTACAACGACTTTTCTCGAAACGTCCGTATGTACGTATGTATGTATGTATGTATATGCGCATCTGCGTATGTGCGTTTGTATGTCGTATAACTCAAAAACGGTACGTCCTAGAAAGTTGAAATTTGGTACCTAGACTCCTAGTGGGGTCTAGTTGTGCACCTCCCCTTTTGGTTGCATTCGGGTGTTTCTAAAGGGGTCTTTTGCCCCTTTTTGGGGGGAAATCATTGTTTATTTCGATATGTACTCAAATGGCGTTATAATTTGGCGAACACTTGGCGATATATCGCCTGTCTTTTGGTTGCCAGGTTTTGTCGGCGTTTTTTTTTAATTTTAAATTTTTATTTTAATTTTTATTATTTTTTGAGCAATCACGATTGCTTATTGCTTTTATTTGACCGTAATTGATGTCCGGTTCCTTTTTCAGAATGGACCAGGGGCCTCTGCAGCACCGCCGTCCACCGGAGGACGGAGCTGCTCCTCTGGTTCTCCGGAGTCCCCTCCTCCTCGACGGTGGCGTCTATATCCTGCATACACACACTCCTACATACACACACATATAAACACAAACAAGTACTTACACACGTACACACACGTAACCACCCAGTAGGAGATGCAGGCTTGGGAGGACGTGAGCCGTTTCTAGAAACAATAGCTTCTAATGAGTAGGGTCTTGTCGCAACTCGTGATTGCGAAAAACATGATTCGAATTTAAAGTGTCAGAATTCAAATTAGTTATATATACACACACATATATATATGTATATTAATATCTTTTTTTTTAAATCTAATCTGGTTTCAGTTTGGCAACTAGTGGTGATATTTAGAGAGTACACTATTGAATCACATTAAAATTGCCAATAATGGGAAAATGACATTAAAATTGGAGTAATAGGAAGACATGTGATGCACACATCAGCTCGTTAATCTGAACATATATCTTTCATTGTATTTATTTTTATTAATCTCGATTTTTCCGGCATGCCGAAAAGAACCAGGCAAGTGTTATTGAAAATCTGGTAACCCCCGAAATTTGCGGTATGGTGGATAATACGGGGTAATACGGTAAAAGTATACGTGCAAAGCTCCACTATCATTAAAGATATAACAATGTCAAATTTTAGACAGTTTTCATTAGCGTCAAGATTTTGTCAAACAAGTAGCATATCCTGAAAAGCTTTCGATCTTATCGTATATTTTTTCTTTGATGTAAAACTCAAATCCATTGGATGATACACGTTAAATATATTCCTCTGCAAGACTAAAATATTCACCAAATATCTATGATTCCTCCATTTCATAAAAGTACAGGAAGAAAGCAACTGATCTCTACTCAAAGTTTAAAAGTTCCATGATAAGTAAAACAGAAGTGAAAAAAATACATTAAAATTAAATTTTTTACTCAACTTAAAACTACACGCGCTCATATTTTATGAGTCATATTAACGCTATTGTACGGGTAAGGTCTCTATATATACGAGCCGACACATCAGCTTAAGTTCAGCCATTTTGGATCGGAGCGCGTGTTTGAGTGGTTGTGTTTTTTGGCGAGTTATCGCGTTGGTGATTGTTCACTGTAAGCAATTATTAGCGGAACGTGAATTGTTTATAAAATAAAATATTATTTTCTGCAAATTTGGCGAAATCCGAAACATTGCAGTGGTAACCCTAGGTCCGTAACAATGAAAAATCCGATCCAAAATGGCTAAACTTGAGCTGATGCGTCGGCCTATCTATATAGCGGCTCTATGAACAAGAGGCTATTATATGAGAATATAAGAAAGGTATTGTCATCAAATAAAGGTTAAACAAGGAATAATAGCCAATGATCGAGTAACCCTCCTGACGTCATCAACAATGAAACTCGTGTCACGGCATGTTAATTTGATAATATGTTTTGGTATTGTTATGCATACAGGAAAATGCATTATTTTGACAAGGCTGAACTGGATCCGGTCACTTAATTGTTTTACTGGTAAGACGATCATTTTAGAAGAATGAAGAAACCTAAAAGTAGTCAGTAATGAATGCATCTACATTGCGTTTAGGGTTCATCCACTGGAGTAAAGGTTAAAATTTCATCTATAAAAATATCACCAAACAGGCAATTGCTTCGTTCAAGAAGCAATTTTCATTTGTCATATCTTGACGGGCGATTTTCTAGTTTTGAAAGAATGATGAATATTCAGCAAGAAAATGCATGAAAATCGCTTTTAGAAGAGCCTTTCAAAAATGAATAGGTATTCCACTTTCACATCCTTTTTTCTTCCGATAGAATTTATACTTTTCTTACGTTATAAAACTTGCTTCTAGTCAACAATGACGCTTCTTCATCAATGTAACTCTTTCGATTAGAATGTGAATTTTAAATCAAAATTCAAATATAGTTTAATAATTCTCGGTTCGATGTTTTACTCCACTGAACTCAGCTAAACCAATAGCATGTACTACGTTCTACTTCATTGAACTCCATTCGAAACAATAGCAATTAAAACGTTCTACTTCGTTGAACTCCACTGAAAACAATAGATTTTAGGACGGTCTATTTCGTTGTACTCCCCTGAAAAGAATAGATTTTAGAACGGTCTACCTCGTTAAGCTCCATTAAAAGCAGTGACATTTACAACGTTCTACTCCCCCCCCCCCGTCGAACTCCATTGAAAACAAAAGCATTTACAACGTTCTACGTCGTTGAACTCCACTGAAAACAATAGATTTTAGAACGGTATATTTCCCCCCCCCCCCCCGTTGTACTCCCCTGAAAACAATAGCATTTACTACGTTCTACTTCGTTGAACTCCACTGAAAATAATAACATTTACTACGATCTACTCCCCCCCCCCCGTTGGACTCCATTGAAAACAATAACATGTACTACGATGTACTTCGTAGAACTCCATTGAAGACAAAAGTCTTTACAATGTTCTACGTCTTTGAACTCCACTGAAAACAATAGATTTCAGAACGGTGTATTTCGTTGTACTTTCTTGAAAACCATAGATTTTGGAACAGTCTACGTCCCCCCCGCTGTACTCCCCTGAAAACAATTGCATTTACTACGTTATACTTCGTTGAACTCCATTGAAAACAATAACACTTACAACATTCTACTCAGTTGAACGTTGAATTCCATTGAAAACAATAACACTTACAACATTCTACTCCGTTGAACCCCCCCCCCCCGTTGAATTCCATTGAAAACAATACCATTTACTACTCCCCCCCCCCCCGTTGAACTCTATTGAAAACAATAACATTTACTACGATCTACTCCCCCCCCCCCCCCGTTGAACTCCATTGAAAACAATAATATTTACTACGATCTACTCCGTTGAACTGCGTTGAAAACAATAGGATTTACAACGTTCTACCCCAGTGAACATAATAAATGTTATTTTATTTCTGTTTTGAGTCATTTTCACTGCTAGCTTTCCCTTCGCTCTCTCTCTCTCTCTCTCTTTAATCATTATTTTACCTTTTTAAATCTTTTTTTTTAATCAATTTTACTTCAGCAACATAGGGCATCTGAAAAGAAATAATTAAGAAAACCTTTTTTGTTCTTAATCAAGCTCAAGCATTTCTAAAATCTGATTTGAGGAAGAAATGGAAAATGTATTAATTGGCATACGGCTGTTGATGGAAAGTACAACATCAACAGCAAAAAAAAAAAAAAAAAAAAAACAATCGCCAACGAAAAACATTTTTTTTTCTAGTGGATTTTTCTTTCTAATTGTTTTTTTTTTTTTTTTTTTTTGCCTTTTCATACCATCCAGAAAAAAAAGTCGAGAACATATTCAAATTATATAAGAAATTTTTCTTTCAGTAGTCAAACCACAGTTTAAAAAAGGAAAAAAAATGAAAGAAACAGGAAAAAAAGTAAAACAACGCATATCGTGTATCCAATCACGTGCCTTTATAACGTTCATTCAGACTTTCGTTGGACCTCCCCCCCCCCCCATCCTTCTCACGTAGAGAACGTTAGCGCGTAAATTTGAATATTCTCAAGGTGGCCCAGTTGCGGACATGATTTGCATCCGTCCAGAAGAAATAAGGAGTCGTCCTTCGGAGGGTTTATCTGACATGAATGAATATTTTCAAATCTTGACAACAAAGATGGGATATACAGTGCTGGCCAAATTATTAGACTAAAGAGTTTTTTGTTTTTTGTTTTTTGTACACTATTTGTACTAAAATACTATTTAATTTACTGTTAAAGTACAGTTCATACTGTACACTGATTATCACGTTATTTTAGCATAATTTAATGTTTGCATGCGGCAGCACTGTCTGCTTTGTTTATGTTCTTTGTTTATCTACCTACCAGGAACATAACCTCAATGAGCTTAAACAGTTCACTAGTTCTTTTTATTAGTGTGTTCTGTTATATTTAAAGTTAGTTTTAGGTAATTAGTGAGTATGTGCATGTGAGTATATATAATAGTGAGTATAAATGATTTTTTACCTCCTTTTTTAAAAAGTTAAGAAATGGTGTAAACCTTGTGAAAAGTATGCCAAAAAGAATTAAAATGCTCATCAAGAAAAAGGGAATGCATTCTAAATATTAGATAATTAATTCACTGTTCGTTAATGTGTCTATAGTTATGTAATCAATAAAGAATTTGCTTTTAAAACAGTCTTAGCCTAATGATTTGGCCAGCACTATATAGAGCGTAGTAATTAATATCCGATTTATGTTTGTCTGGATGTCTGTTAGATATCGCTTCGGTAACTTTGTCCAAGGCGGATAGTGATTCGATTTGCAATGAACTCTGATAGCAGAAAAAGCGAATTCGGTTTATGGAGAGATTTTTAAATGTGTATTGATTTACATAATTATACCAACGCAACGGCGATAAAAATAGGAAATTTTCAACAACAAAATGGTCATTTTTTCATTTATCGACCTAAAGTTAAATTTTAAAAAATTGGAGAGAAAATAAATTTCTAGTGAAACAATACAAAAACAGAATTGTGAAAGTTGGGACGCACATGTATAGTATTAGACAATAATTTTCTGCACATTTAATCAACTTTGAGATTTTAACCAAAGCAACACTTACAAGCACAATAATAATAATAATAATAATAATAATAATAATAATAATATAATAATAATAATAATAATAATAATAATAATAATAATAATAATAATAATAATAATAATAATAATAATAATCTAATATAACAAACAAAAGATATCGTGAAATGTTCAAAATTCTTCGGGTAATGTTTATATTGCGAAATATCGCAGTAATTAACTTTTTGGAAACTGTTCCATAACATGGAAACATAAATAATGTCTAAGGGCATAACTTCTTTGAAGTTCAGAACTATACCAGTCTTTTAGAGGAAATTGTTGATTTCGTTATAAACGCAGCAAAACATACCAACCGTGTAACTGAACCTGAACCAAGACCCAATACTTTCTACTACCCAATACTTACATTTTTTTTCTTCAAGGTGGGAAAATGCTCCTTAACACCTTTTTATAAGGGTGAAATTCACTTTGGAGAGTGAAATATACGAAAAGAGTGAAGACTATAATAATGATTAATTCCATAAGAAAAAAATTTTCTACGGAAGAAATGGAAGACGGCTTGGAAAAAAGAGATGCATTACTAAATTTTGATTTTTAAATTTTAGAATGTTTAACAGTTAGAATTTGTTTAAAGATAACAAAATATCCAAGTGCAATATTTTTGAAATTCCAATTGTTTTTCTTCTCATTTTTCTCAAAGCTAAATTTTTCTTAAAAATTCAAAGAGTGAAAGTACAAAATTTTTGTGACCAAATTTTTCAGCCATGAATTCAATTTTCAAGGCGTAAAAAGAGCTTGTAAAGACGTTAAAAATATCTCTGGTCACAAACGGAGCTTAGTTATGAACTTTTTGCTGCTTATTTCAAAAACATTATAAGGTGCTTTCTGATGTTTTTACTAGCTGCGCGAGATATATTTTGTAAAAAAAAATAAATAAATAAAATGAAAAATGGAATGTTACCAGTGACACTTGTTATTTACCACCCCAGACACACTGGAAAATGGAGTTTCTGTTATTTGGAGATTCATTTGCCGCAAATTTTAAGAACTGCATAATTTACTACATTTCATAAAAGAAAAGAAAACAATTTTACTTAACGGCTGATTTTTGCACTAAATAAATTGTTTTAGATATGGTTAAGCATCAATATTGCACCAGAGTTTTATAGCACAAGGTACTAAATTCACACGGTTGTCATTTTTTAAGGCTTTAACTTAAACAGCTGTGGATTAATAATTAAACAGCTGTGGATTCAATGATTAATTTTCTTAGTTGTGACAAGCAACGCTAAGTGACAAGAGGAGAAGGAAGGGGATGAGAGACAATCTTGTTTGCTTTCAGTTTTGTTTCGTAAACACCCTTTTCGAAACAAGAGTTTCTGCCAAATGCAAGCTCAACAAAACTGATGAAGCATTCTCGGCGGGCAATATTTCGTAATTCAGTTTACCAAGAGGCGCGAATCACTGACCCACATATACGAAACCCACGCAAGGCCGCTCCGACCGAGAAGTTGACGTTTCATTCATAGAAAAGAATAATAGTACCTGGTTTCATTCATAAAGTTGACACCTTTCCTTACTACGTGCGCTTCATTCATATACTGTCGCCGGCGCCGATTTGTTACTAAATAATAAAACGTGGGGGTTTTTATTACGCGTGCTTTTTCACGTGGTTTTCGTTTCCGAGGCATGATATTATCTAACTCACACGTGGTGGATTCCCAAGCTCTGTAAGTTTTGCAAATCGTCAGACATTGCATATCTGTGATGATCCAAATTCCTGTGACGAAAAGAAGCTCAAAATATATAATCAAGTGCAGAACTTTTTAAATCAGTTACGTAGTATCTAGAAAATACGCTTTTGGTCTGGTAAAGTTTCATAAAAAAATTACAGACACAAACAAGTTACACTCTCAACGAAAATTTTGCAACAAAAGCTTATAAAAATGCTACACTGCTCCATCCATATTCACGGATATGACATTGTTAAGTAAATATATTTTAACCTCGTTAATTCGAACACGCTTAAAACAAACTACTGCTAAGACGAACTACACTTGTGAACCCCGTCCTATTTTGTTTATACATTCCTTTTTTGTTTTCAGACAAGACGAACAACGGTTAAATCAAATAAATATTCAAGATCTCTTTGAATTCATTTTAACAAGATTCAACTATATTTTTACATTAAATGCGCAGTCACACACCTACAATACGACGTACCCATCGTTATTTTAAAAATATAATATTTTTATTCCTAGAAAGTTGATACTTTATATTATGATTCGTAATGATTTCTTCTATTCAAATACATAGAAATTATGAGTCAAAAATTAAAATTCTTAAAATAAAGTAAAGATATATGTAAAAATGTCACATCCACGCATGAACTGAGCGATATAAAAGCTGAACTTTTTTCTTCATAACGAAAAATAAATAACTAAATAAAAGAAGTAAAATGTCTTTACTGATAGTAGAATAGTATGTTTACCTGTTTACGCCTGTCTGTGTTTCGCATATGGTCAAGAGTAAAATAATCTCTTCATTTTCTTGAAAATTGATACAATGTTAGTTGAAACTAAAACGGCAAAAGTAACGAAGTAGAAATGGCGTCACATTGGCAAACATTTGGCAACTGACATTTTTTTTTTTTTTTTTGTAGAAAAATAACTATACTGAAAATATTTCTATAAACAAAACAGGTACACTAACAGTATTTTTTATAAACAAAATACGTATACTGACAAAATTTTTATAAACAAAATAGGTACATTAACAATATTTTTCATAAACAAAATCGGTACACTGACGATATTTTTATAAAACAATAGGTACACTGACAATATTTTTTAAACTCTTGCAGGTGAAAATGAGGTGTCAAACCTGATGATATTTTGACAATATTTGACAAGGTTACCATCATTGGTAAGGTTACCACGTTAAACCACTATAGAGGTCATCAATCTCTGCTTCTTGCAACAATATATTTGTTCATCCACACGCATTTAGGTTTAAATTCCTCTCATTCTTTACACCTATTATGCTATAATTTTAAATGAGAAAAAATAGGTACGTGAATCGTTTTTATTCTTCACTCTGAGGCAACCTTTTCATCTAATTTAGTTATTTTTAAATAAGACTTTTACTTACGATTTTGTTTTTATGTTTGTTGTCGATGCAAAATTGTTGTTTATTTTATTGAAATACCTAATATCTAACTTTTCATAAGGGTAGTAACTACTGAATATATTTCTCCCAAAATTATCTCTAATCTTATTCAACTTTCCTCTTTGCCATTAACTAATTAAAAATTAATTTCATGGTGTTGTACATTGCGAGCACTATATCTTTTATACAACAAAATATCCCTCTCAACTTAATATGAAAAATAAAACAACTAAAGAAATATGACTGCATTTAAAGTTTCTTTCGCCATAGAACATTTTTCACCAACTTAAGGCACGTAGAAATGTACCTAGGTTAAAGTTGTCGAAGTTTGTACGTCAGATCAGAATTTATGTAACAATCGTTTTTAGTAATTAAAATCCATAGCTTATCTTCATTTAAAAAAAAAAAACAGATTGTAAAAGAGATTGTTTAGTCTTCTAGTCTGAACAGGCGAAAGCAAATTTCTTCGTTTATCCATGAGCCTCCATTTAGAATTGCTTCGAAAGTTGAGTCGAAGAAAATGACAAGACCTTTATCATTTCCTAAATCAACCGAAATATAATGTAGCACTGTCCTCTCTTCCTTTATAAGATAAGCCTTTTATTAAGTGACCAAGTCCAGAAAGTTCCTCCTCAGAATTATCACACATTTTTGAAAAAAGTACTACTATAGATGCCAGTTCTATTCATGCATTCTTCAATAAAAAAAAAAAGAAAAAAAAAGAAAAAAGAAAAACTGGAAATCAATTTTTTCCAATATTAAAGCTCATACAATAAGGCACGGCCTTACTGTAAGAGCTTTAGCATTTTTAAAAATTCGATTTTCAACTTATGAAAACAGCTAACCTTCATCTTAAATTCCAGCCTAACTAATTGTTCTTACCAAAGTTTGAATTCTGTTAAAGTTTAAGGAGTAATTGAGAAATCTTAGCACTTTTGATGAGCAATTCAAATAATTTTACCTGTTTTAAGCGTCTCTTAAGCGACATTAATTGATCGATTTTCAATATTTTTGGTTTATTTTACCGAAGCTTTTTGAAGTATTTTCATAAAACGAGCTTCAACTACCAAATTTTCACAGTAAGAGTTCATTGCATTTGAAAAGTTTTGAGCAAGAAATATGATCCTATCCACGTCAACTATTTTTCCTGATGCAAGACGCTAAATTTAAATATGAAACGATTAATTCAAAGCAAAAACTAAATTCTGACAGCACAATTTTATGACTAAAGGCGTTCAGACACCTTAACGCTTTTCGAAATCAAGTAATGAGTCGAAGGGAGAAGCGAGGGGTAGATTTAAAACTTGGGTATGAAAAAGAAAGCTTGCTGCGTGACAAGATTTAAAAGAAGCAGGCGCGTGTGCTTCGACGGAAGAGAAGCTGAAGAGAAGAAGGACGGGGGGTGAGGCAGGCGATGCAACAAGTGTATTTGCTTCGGGGGGAGGGGTGAAAATTAAAAGCGAGAGCAGCGAGCAAATCTTCTCCTTGGTTCAGAGGTTAGCCGGTCTCCGCCCCAAATTGGTACGACGGTCTGTTACCCCTCGGGCCCGTTTCGAGCTGTCAAGAGGAAAAAAATAAAAAGGAGAAGGTGAGGTGGAGTCCTTTCTGATGGGCACGCGTGACACCTGCGCGATTTCGGAAGCCCCTGCACTGACTGCGCAGCCCCAGCACATCGTGGGGCGGCTCTACGTGAAGCTCAGAACGTAAAGAATGGTATGAAGTCATCCCCGGTGGGGTATATCGCCCATGTAGGCCCCTGGAAAGGGTTTTGCAAATTCTGCCATTGCTCGGCCATAGCCTCAGGGCCGGAAGTCGACAGACATGCTTTCGCATTTTTTATCATTCGCATAGGAGTGGTTCGATGTACCAGAAAAACATCGATAGGAATACTGGGTGAAGGATAAAAATTTTTTAGTGCAAATCATATTGGAGGAAAAATGAGAGCTGTAAAGGTGTGTTGCTGGCCAATTAAGTATCCATGATGGTAAGAATTCAAAAAATGCTGTCACATCTGCTAACGTAAATCTTCGGATTTTACAAAATTGAAATGCAGAAACAAATGTCTTGCACAAAATATGAAACAAAAGTAGTTAAAAGTAAAATTTCATGTTAATCACTGGTGTCTGATTTTCAGCAGCACTGCTATGAGCCCGTTATCCAGAAATCATATTGACTTGACCGCGCAGAATATAATGGTCGTTTTCAGTGGAGGGTAGTAGTTGCTTAACCCAGGGTTTCCTAAACTTTTCCAATTCGCATCACCCTTTGAAGAATTAGCATTTTACCAGTACAATATTAGCACCAGTACAAATTTTAAGAAAACTTGCTCTGTTTTGGAACAAGAGATCGGTAGGTGCTGCTATACATCACGATTTGGAATAAATTCTCATTGAATGCCTATCTAGAACCGAAACCTGAAACGCGTTTTACTAAAAACGTGAAAATGTTCAGTTACATTCCTTTACTTCTCACTGCCTCATATCTCCCATGGTATTTAAAATGTTAAAATGAGAGAAAACCTTTAAAAAACCCCTGAGTTTTAAATTAACTATAATGCCCAGGTTTCTACAGTATTGCTTCATAGTTGATCACTTGTTTATCTTTAGAAAAAATGGAATATTTTCACTTTGCTTTCATGGTTTAAAGTAAACAGTAAAATACCTTTCAAATGAAATATTTTAAATATGATTACTAAAAATATTTTAAATCAAATGAATGCGTAAATAAAAATTAATGTGTAAATGAATAAATAATGAAATAATAAACACAAAAATTAATGAAAAATAATGAAACAATGAACAAATAAATAAAGGAAAAATAATTAAACAATAAACGAATTAGTAAATAAATAAATGAAAGATAATGAAGCAATTAACGAATAGACGAAATAAATAAATTAATGTATGAGAAACATATATAAGTGAATAAAAGAATGAATGAATAAGAAAATGAGTGGGTGAATCAATAAATGAAGGAATGTATATGAATTAATTAATGAATGAATTTGAACAGAAGTGAACTATTTCACTTTGCCCCTCATGTACGTGACCAAATTGCATTGCACATTCAAATACAAAACAGGGCCAAATAGCCTTTAACAATATTCATTAATTACAAAAACTGTATCAATTTATTATAACAAAAGTTATTTTTGGGGAAAAAAAACACTTTACAATGTATGTATCAAATTTTGAAAATGACTTGTATTATATGCCTTGAACTTAAGAGTGATCTTTTTTTTTTTTTTTCTTGACAGGAATTAACTATATGTTTAAGAACATGGATAAAATATTGCTGTATAAGTGCCACGGCAAGCTGTGAAAATATTTTAGTTTTTCATTTTACCCCGCCATTTTACTTTACCCCGCTATTTCAACTTACCCCAAATTTCCCTACCTAACCCATTTTTACAAAATGAGCCTGTCCTATTAGAAATAAAAATTTAGTTTTTAAGAGAGTTTAAAATTCATGTGTTCGAACCTTTATTCTCCAAACATTTCTACATGGATTGTCCAACAAATACTAAATCTATGAACTAGTTAACAATAAACATTAGTGAAGAAAATTCAATTACTGCAGTTTCTCAAATGAACAGCTTTCAATCGAGCGACAACATCAGTCTAAAGGTAATTTCTCAAAGCTCTGTGAATGAGTCTTTTATGTGTATTTCATAGAACTTCAAATTATCAGTTAAAGGACATTCCCACTTTAACAACCTTATTTTATTGTCGCTTTAAAGTCGTTAAAAGAGGTAAAGACTACATTTCCGGAAATGTAAAAAATCAATTCTGTTGGTTTCTGTTGGTGTTTCAATAATTTCGTAAAAACCGTTTTCAGAGGCATTTATCATAAAATGTTTCTTTACTTGAAAAATAAGACTTTTTTTGCAATTTTAATTTACTTCATTCTTTCTATAGAATCACCATGATAAAGAGAGAAAAAAATAGAAAATTGCGTTCTTTTCTGTTTAACAATCATGTACATACTTAGAAGAAAAAAAATAAGCTCAAAGCATTTCTTGTAGAAGACTCAGCTCACAATCACAGGAATGTTAGTAATGAAAGTTCGAGTAAAATTAATGAAAATGAAGTTTGAAAAGAATTATAGAAAAAAAATGCATAAATCAATGGGGATGTTTCCTTCAGTCAAAAGTGCTACTTTTAGTCACTGAAATTGGTAGAATAAGCAAAACAAACAAACAAATAAATAAATAAATAAAATGAAATAAAAATAATAATGACATAAACCCAGAAAATACTTTTATTTTCCCAACATTCAGTTTATAATTATTTTTTCAACTGTCTGATTTTAAAACCAAAATGTTTCATCGTGTGACGTCACAAGTGATGAAAGGCATCTTGAAACGGAGCACGTGGTTGCCTTTTCTGGCAAGATCGCCTTTTAATGATTTTTGCACAGCGAGCGGAACGAGAATTGTTATTTAAATACAATATTCAGTTAGCGAAGTTTGGCAGCGTCCTGAAACGTTATTCTGGTGACCCTAGCGATTTGCTCAACTGTGACGTCAGCAGGAAAAAGGCCTACAATGGCTGAATGTCGTCCAAAAGTATTTTTTAAGAGAGAAAATAAGTCAAGAAAAATTAATTTGAATTTTTGGCATCTTGAATTCAAATTATGTTTTTCGCAATCACGAGCGTGTGTGTTTGTGTAGGCGCATGTGTGTGGGTGCGTGGGTGCGTAAGTGTATGTATGCATGTGTGTGAGTGAGTGTTGTGTATGTGCGTGTGCGTGTAGGTGTTCGTGTGTGTGTGTAGGTGTTCGTGTGTGTGTGTAGGTGTTCGTGTGTGTGTGTAGGTGTTCGTGTGTGTGTGTAGGCGTTCGTGTGTGTGTGTGTGTGTGTAGGTGTTCGTGTGTGTGTGTGTGTGTAGGCGTTCGTGTGTGTGTGTATGTAGGCATGTGTTTGTGTCTGTGTGCAGGCATGTGTGTGTGTAGGACATGGACGCCACTGCCCAGCAAAAGTGGATTCCGGGGGACAGTGCTCAGGACCAGCCACGCCGCCGCCGGTGGACGGTGGTGCTGTAGGCCTGGTCCAAGCTGAAAAAGGAACCGGAACATCAAGGACGGTCAAGTGAGAACAATAAGCAATCGTGATTGCTCAATAAGAAAAAAAAAAGTAACTTACCCCAAGCTTTTGACCATGCTCTTTCCGAAACAAATATTTTTGAAACATGGGAAACAACCCAATTACGCTGAAAAAACAAAGAAGAAACAAGGTCAGTAATTGGGGTAAAACGAAACATGGGATAAAAGGAGACAAACTCTATTCCCACACTCTTGGTAGTTTTTGAAATTAAACTGTTGGGGAGTGAAGACTAAATTACATACAGAAGAGATTATGAAAGTTTCACGTATTTATAAGCAACCGTGTAGACATCATCATTGTTCGAAGATGCCACTGTGAGCTGTTTCTTTAAAGTTTAGTGATTTTACCTTTTCCTCTTCATCAGGTTTACAAGTACGAAGTCACTGGTTTCAGTTTTTTTAGTCACGTGGAAGGTTACTAAAACATTCTGTAATAAATTTCACCTTTTCAGCTGCTTTTGATGTGCAACTTTAGGTGCTTCCATTTTCCCCATAAATAATGTATTCTTTGTTAATGGAAACAACGAAGTTTTATTTATTCTTATTTTTAGAAGCTTAAATTTTGATATAAATGACTTTTGCGTGTATTTTATATGAATTCAGCGCATACACTCAAACCTATTTTTGTGCGATGAATAGGGATCGCATTAAAAAAAACGCTTAAAAAACTGTTCGTTTTATAAATAACTTCGTCCCGTTTTAGAAGGAATTTCGTCAATTGAATCCCTATCTGATTAAAATCCTTATACAGGGTGTTCCGTTTTACGGAACACCCTGTACACCGCACAAAAAATATCCTACAAAAAAAAAAAAAAAAAAAAAAAATCGAGCAAAAACAGGTTTGAGTTTACCTCAATTTTTTTGTAGGAATTTTCTTTTAACTGATATCAGATTACATTTGGAGGATTCGAAGGGCCACATGCGACCTAAGGGCCCCTGATTGAGTATTGCTGGAGTAAAACTTGTTATGCTTCTAAACTAGTTATGTATGGTGCAGTTATCTACCTCTGCATCAACCGCATGGAAAAATAAGTAATTTACATTTACCCATTGCCTCTGGGGTAAAAAAAAGTTCACTAGGGTAAAACGAAGCATGCTAGGGTAAAATGAAGCATGTTAGGGTGAAAGGAAGCATGATTTCATTTACTAAAAAACAGTCACAATATTTCATATTTTAATTCTACCAAAAGAGAGAGAGAGAGAGAAAGATCTAGAGTTGAAACGTTGAAATTCTGTTTCCCTGTTCCCCAACTGACCATGCCTTTTTTTTCCTAAAACTTGGAAATATGTAAATAAATAGAATACCTAATCTGAGTTTTTAATATTTTTAAGTTGTTGGTATTGTTTAAACTAATATTAACTGCATTAGTTGAACATAATTTTGTATATTTTTGTTTTTTAGTTGGAGGTGGGAACCTTTATACCTCTTGGTGCCACATCTAATTAGACACTAACAAAGGTGACCTCATTCGTTGATAAAACCCTTAAATGTCTTTTTATGTAATTATTGTATAGCTTATAAAGCTATATTATATAGCAATCATAGAAACGAACATTATTTTTTTTTAATTATTGTTCAACGTAAGTTATGCTAAAAAAAGTTCACAAATACACAAGAGTTAATAACTTGCTATAGTTTTATTTTTTAAAAAAGCGTTTAAGAATCACTTGGAATGAAAATAAGAAAGGCGAAATATTTTTTAGATGTTCCTTGCTAAGTATTTTCATTATATTAATGCATGTGAATCTATTAATTAGAAAAAAAGAAAATGAAATAAATAAATTACTATTTTTTTTAAAGTAACACCCCGTAGCAATATAGCGCAAAATACTTTTAAAATGAAACGAAAAATTTAGTGCGATATTTGATTTGCTTCTTGCTTTAAAGTAATTGAATATCAGTCGACAACTGAAAATATTTCGACACGACATATACTGTCTTGTTTTAAACAGAATCCATATTATTGTACATGCAACATTTGCTAAATTAATTTCCAAGTTGTTGTTTCAGTTTAAACAGTGAATTTTAATCAATACAAAAGCTGTCTTTTATTATTGATCCCAAAAAACTTATGCAGGTCGCATGCGGCCTAGGGGCTGCAAGCTCTCCACCTCTGTAGTTTTTGTACGGTTAAAACACTTTCTGCACTTACCCATTGAACAAAGCCAGCAATCTAATTCACTAATTTAAAACAGAAATTATATAAACGTGTTTTTTGCGAATCATAAACCATTTTATTCAGTTTCCAAAACAAGTGTCTAAAATCTTTATTGCCTTATAATATTATTTTTGTTTTACTGAAAGAATTATTCCTTTTAATCAAAGTGGAACTCTTATTAGCTAGCAGAGTGAATGGGAAAGCAAGTACACAACCAAATAATTTCCTGTAAGTTTGGCTACTTTACAGAGGTATGATCCAATACGGGAAACCTTCTTTAGGGTGTTTTCTGTTGATTTAAATGTCATGTAGATTTCCAATTTCAGTTTTTATTTCTATCAAGAACTGAGCTGCAATTTTTGTATCGTTTTTTTTTTTAAAGTTTATTTCTCTGCATAAAATTGTTTAGGGATTCAATATTTGACTTCATTAATGTAGTTCAGTAATATTAATACAGATTTCATTACTCATAGCCTTTCTTTCTCAGAATTTTTATCATCAGATGCAAATTCGATGCCTACAGAGAGAAATGATTTTTTAATGCATGCGGTACTTAGTTTGTAATCCCTTAAACAGTTTCATTTATAGAAAGGAAGTTTTTTGAACCACATATAGTTTTGTTTTTAGTTTTAATGCACAGTTTTAATAATGCATCCATAATTTAATCCATTATGTGTTTTTTTTTAACTTAAATATGATTTTTTTTATGTATAACTTTAAATTTAACAGGCAGTTTGTTTTTCAATCATAGCTTTATTTCACACTAGAATGCTTAATTTCGCATGTTTAGTTCAGCTACGCTTTTTCTTTGCATAGGGAAACTATTTAATATTTTATTTTGCTGTTAACAGCTTCTTTTGACTGCATGTAATATTTTTAATCAGTGAAGTTTCATTTCTGACAAGTCGCATTGCCTTTTAATGATCAATGACCAACAATTTTTATTCTATAACAATATTTTTTTAACACACATAACGCTAGTTTGAATGTTTTCTTTATTTTTAATGTGTATTTTCATCTCTGCAATTTTAGTTGTAACACACATCTTTTTTTTTTCTGTCTGATCATTTTTATCTGCGCAGTTTCAGTCAATTCTAATGCATAGCTCTCTGTAGTTTCTTTTCCTGTTGCATCTATTTCTCCTGCACCAATGCATTTTCATGTAATTAAAATTTTTGCCTTGTAATTAAAGCTTTTCATAAATCTATATTATTTTTAAATACATTTTAATTCAGTTTCGCTTATAAATATTTTATAAATACCGAAGAGTATACTAAACGCATAGATTTATCGCCACATATTTTTCCAATATTTTCATAGTTTACAGCTTAGCATCTACACACACAAAAATTCCTTTTTAAAACTAACAATTTTTTGTAACTAATTTCCCGCTACAACTTTATTTACGTGTTGGTAAATGCCGGGCACATGATTCCGGTTTCAAATCCCATTTGTTATTATATTTTTATTAAATTTGTATAAAAAAAAGACATTTATGTAGGCAAACATTCTTCTTCGATTTATAATTACATAGTATTTTAATTTGCATGAAACAATCTGAAACTCTATAATTCTATTATCTGCATAAGGTTTAGTTGTAAAATGTTTTAACTCCACATTTTTAAAGTTGGCTGTTGTTTCAACTCCCTTTTGAAATTAATCTCACCTTTTTCAACAGACCATTTTAACATAAAACTTATACCTTTTCCGTGTACAGTTTGAGTTTTTTGTACATTTCCACCTTAATGCACTATTTTATGATCTTTACCTCTAGTTTGGTTTTTAACAAAACAAAGAGTCCCTCTATACATGACACAAGACCTTTCCACAAACCATTTGTCAAATTCCTCCATTTTTAAGAACATATTTTCTCCTTAACCTCCCAGACTGTGACTGCAGCGGTCAAACATTTTAGGTGCTAAATCCATGTTAACCACTTGATTTACTGCTAGACTCTAGCCTCGGGCCAGGAAATGCGTCCATTTAACGGCATCGCTAATCTGCCGCGCTTTTATGAATGGCATGCGAGGCGAAGAAAAACAAAAAAAGAACACTCCCAAAGGGTTGGAAAAAAATAATAAAAACGAGAGCTGTGTATGAAAGGAGGCTTGGAAGTGAAATATAGTCAAGGAGGCGGGTGGCGTAAGTATAACATGTCCACAAGGTGAATGTTACGCGCTGTGCTGCACGTGCAATTCAATGCACCTGTGACGGACGAAACCAGTCTCAAGAAGAAAAGAACAAGAAGTAAAACAAACGAAATAGTTCTCTTGAGGATGAAGAACGAGAAATTGTTCTGGTGGACACGGTGTAAGCATTCCTGTGTATCCATTTTAAAAGAGACAAATTGTTTTAAATCTAGAATCATTTTTCAAACTTGAAATCACAAAAAAAAAAAAAAAAAAAAAAAAAAAAAACAGCATCAAGCCTGGCATTCTTGAATTCAAATTGTGTTTTTTGCATTCACGAATCGCGATAGGACCCTACACTTTGTGAGATAATTAGGATACGGTAATGAAGATGTTATGGGTATTTTAGCCAATTTGCATTCGTACACTTATCATAAAGATTATATTTACAGTGCACATCGTTATGGTATTTTTGGTTCTTATCAATCTTCAACAGTGGGAATTAGTAATCTGAAAATTTTGTATTTAGATGAAGTTTTGCTGTTAAATTCACCTATACAGGTGAATTCTATTGTTCTATTTAGAGAAAAAGTGTTCTATTGTTCTATCTTGTTTCTATTTGTTCCATTTCTATTGTTCTATTTAAGTTTAAAATGTTTTATTTAAAGTGTACACCGTTATGGTATTGTTGGTTCTTATCAATCTTCAATGCGGGAGTTAGTAATCTGGAAATTTTGTATTTACGTATAGCTGAAGTTTTGTTATTAAATTCATCTATACCGATGTTTTCCTGAGAAAAAAACGTGATTTTGCACAAAAAAAAAGCGTTTTTTAATGTAAAATCTGCTTCAGTTAAGCCTTGAATGAACACAGACGATTCGTAACCACGGAGACGAAAATTTGTTCTCTAAATAAATATTAAAAACAACGAGTTATTCTTGTCGTCATGGTAATCTGAAAAATCTGACCAAAGTCAACTACAGTCAAGTGAGGATAGCAATCAATTCATGATTGCTCAAAGAAAAAAAGCTCTTCACGGTTGAGATTAGGGATTCTGGTGTAAAAGCATAGGGTCAGTTGGGAATCATAGGAAACATGAGACAAATGGAAATAAACGCTTTTACTACACTTGTGATCATTTTAGAAACTAAATTATTAGTGAGTGAAGACTAGATATAAAACATGTTCCGAGACTTCAATGTGTTTCGAAACAATTCTGTCTGTGTAATTATTGTTTGAAGACGACACTGTGGAAAAGATGTCTTTTGAAGTTTAGCGATCTTACATTTTCCTCTCCGGCAGGTCTACAACTGCGAACTAACTGGTTTAATTTCAAATAGTTTTACTAGCCTTTTGGAAGGTTAAAAGGAAGGAAATATTCATTTATTTATGAATTTCTTTCCCACTTATTGTATGTACAATTAAGGTGCTACCATTTACAAGGTTTTCTCTGGGAAGCTCTTGATTTCGAG